>NC_047090.1:90528708-91164048 GCF_902459505.1 Geotrypetes seraphini | reverse complement strand
TTGGAGATAAGAGGAGAAAAAAAAAATATCTCTTAATGGAACAAAGACAGATGACAACAAAGAGACAAATCTATGAATCAGAGAGTTTGGAAAGAATATAGTTTGTTGGCATATGATATATGTTAAGTAAATGAGCTTATTAGGGCCCTCATCTCTTTTATTATTGGTGACCGATTTAATAGAAGCATTTAAGAAACAATATTTTCTGCCCGACTCCTTGTAATGAAGAAGATACATGGATATAATTGAGAGCAAATGATTGCATGTCATATCGTTTAATCATGTCATTTTTCAGATTGCCTTTTTTTTTTTTTTTTTTTTTTTGCATTTCCCTGCACACTTATAGAATATACAGAGTGTGACAATAAAGCCCTATCAACATAAGCTGTTTTTTCTTCTTTGTACCCTGGTAATCAAAATTTAAGGTTACTATTATAAAGATTTTTATTAACTAGTACTGAAATTACTATACCGCTATGGAAACAGAGCAGAACTGGCAGTGGGCCCCATTTGCGAGTGAAAAGAACCTTTTCACTTTTTAAAGAGCTTTTGTAGATACAAATTTAAAAAAAAGGTGAGCCTAATAGCTGGTAGCGTTCAATACTGCTGATGTTTAAACTCGGAAATTCAATGCCAAGCCATGTCTGGGCACCAGCATTGGATTTTTGCTAACACATAGGTATAGCTAGTTAAGTGCGATATTCATCACTTAACCAGCTCTGGGTTACCACATAAAGATAGGACGGACTTTTATGCAGTCTTATCTATGTGGTTAACCTAGCTGGTTAAGTGCTGAATATACTGTATTAGCACATAATTGACCAAGTGCTGACTGCCCCGATATGCCCCCCAAATAGGCAGTTTTCAGTTTGGCACTAACAGTTTATTTTCATTAGCACTAACCAGGCAATTTAACTAGTCAGGAGGTGTTTCTGGCTAGTTACTTGGAACAAGTTTTATTGAGCACAGTAGAAATAGAAAAAAAAGGCAATGAATACAACAGAGAACACAAGGGTGCACCAAAAGCCATACATCAAATATACCCCAATCCCCATAACCCCAACACTACCCCCTAACCCACCTCCCCCCTCCACCTCAGACAACAGTAACCAGAAGAAACAAAATAGGAAAAAAACTGCCAAAGGAATCCAACCCAAAAGAGAACACAGCATTGAATACAGTAGCAAATGCTGCTAGCAGAGCAAAGGAGTAACCAAAAAGAAACCAGTAGAAAAAGAACAAGCCACCCAACCCATCCAAGTAACGAGGTCTGAACAAGAACCAAGCAAAAGCAAATCATTCAGGGCCCTGGACCCTGATGAGCCCCAAAGGATCAGAAAATGGACCTCCCAAAGAAGAAAAAAAATTGAAAAAAAAGGGGAAAGGAAAAAAACAACAACAAACAACGGAGAGAAGACGGGAAGAGGCCACCCTAAGGCCGCGAACCCCTCACCACTCAATAGAAATCAAATAGACATAGGACATCAAGCTGCATTGTGGTATAAATTAATATCTGGATATTTGAATAAAAAACCAAAAAATGGTCTAAGAGACATTTGGAGCATTGAGATTGGACATAAGATTAATGCATCTCAATGGCCACTAATTTGGTCTTGGAGAATGGGATGTACAGTGTCAGCATCTATGAGACAAACTTGGTTCTTTTTATTACATAGAGCTTTTTGGACCCCTACACGTTTGCAAAAATTAGACAGTTCTAAGTCTAATAAATGCTGGCACTGTAATCTAGAACCAGGGACATTAGATCATCTATTGTATCATTGTCCCTATATTAAAACTTTTTGGAATTCAATTTGGCCACAAATTAATAAATTGATGGAAAATCATATTGCAATATCATATGATACAATATTATTTGGAATGATGATGAGAAAAAAAAGTCAAATTTCACCAGAAAATAACAAGCTTTTATTAATTATGACAGGGGTTGCCATTCAACATATAACCAATAATTGGAAGAATTATAATAACCTAAATTATACATTTTGGTGGAATACAATATGTCATGTATTTAAAATGGAAAGAACAATAGCAATACAAAGAGGGACATATACTAAATTTATAAAAATATGGGGGCCATTGACAAAATACTGTAATGAATAAATAGTAGGACTTTTCTTCTTTCTTCTTTTAAGGATCTTTTTTATGACACACATATGAGGGGGGGTAAGGAAAATAAATTCTACATAATATGTTATAATATATTATACAATATGTAATGCATGAATGAAAAGTAATAGAAGGGTGGGGGGAGGGAGAGGGGATAAAATTTATTTAGAACATAATGTATTAGATATAAAAATGTTATTAAATATTCATCAATTGTATTCTAACATGTTGTACACTTTCTGTAAAATTTGAAAATTAAAAATATTATATTAAAGTAATAAAAGGGTGGGGGGAGGGTGAGGGGGAAAATCAAATATAGATATATAATGTATTAGATATAAAAGTGATACTATGTATTTATCAACTGTATTTTAATATTTTGTACACTTTATGTAAAATTTGAAAATAAAAAATAATGGAAAAAAAAAAAAAAAAAGAAATCAAATAGACAAAGTATTAAGAATCCAACTGCAGGTTCGAGGAGACAGAGAATAAATATACGTACCCTACACCTGTAAAAAAAAAAACTTCGATTGGCGCAAAGAATGACACACCCGACCCCTCTCAAGCAACATCAGAGCATGCAAACGGTTACGCCAAACCCAATAAGAAGGAGCCCGATCTGAAACCCATTCCCCCCAAATAATTGCCTTGAATATCGACCCAAAAATTACTGTTATTGTAAATGAACAGTGTTAATACATCATAAGAGGCTGCAATGTGGAGAAGCACACATGCTTTTACAAATTAGACCTTCTGGCCCAGATTCTATAGTTGGCACCTGATGTTAGGCGCTTACATTGGCATGCCTGATCTAGGTACCTAACTTACCCCCCCCCCCTTTACAAAACCACGAAAGCCAGGATGCTGAATGCTCTGCGCTGCTCCTGTCACTCCTAGAGATCCTATGAGTGTCGGGAGCAGCGCAGAGCATTCAGCGCGCCAGCCTGCATTAAAAACCGCTGTTGCAGTTTCAAGTTTATTAAAATTTTGATATAAATGCAGTATCAAATATTTCATGCGTATAACAATAAAAGTTTTTTGGGGGGGACAAAATAAAACAATTTATACAAGCGATGTACACAATTAATTAGTGATATATAGGGAAAGAGGGGTGAACTACAATTGTTAAAGAAAGTAGAAGAACACTTAAGGAAAAACATCAGAAAGGTAATTAAGAATGTTTTACAAATAAAGCTAGGTCTAAAAAGTGAAAGGGAGAAGTTGTGCCTATATAGATCTGGTTAGATTTAAGTATTTGAGCCTGAGATTGTTGATAAAAAAGTTATCCTGTCTGTGACTCAAATGCATCTTTGTATAGTTTGTAAAAGGTGGGGGGAGTAATTATTTAAAGAGCTTAATCAGTGTTAATAATGAGCAGTAATGAGTTCATAATTGGCAAAAATGAATTGGGTAGTAGGAGCCTACAGATTTCAGGTAGGTGCCTAATCCAAGACGTCTACAAGAAAGTAGACGTGGTTAGGGGCAAATTGTGGGTGGATCTTTGGCATGTTTTAGGTGCCAGTAGTGAGGCCAAGAAAATCCCGGCATAACATAGGGGTACCAATGGTTTTGACGCACACCGGTGCCCACATTCAATTTAGGCACCCCTAGGTGCGATTCTATAAATGGCGCCTAACTTATGATTGACATGTGCTATGCACTGTGTTCCTCTGCGCCTATGTTATAGGTGCCATTTGTAGAATCAGGGCTTCTGTGTATTTATCACTTTTCACATGTAATCTCAAAAAGACATACTTATCAAGTGGTTAAAAAAGTTTACCAGGCCAGTTTAGCCAAAAGGAAGATTAGACAGGCACCTAAAAAAGTAAATAAGGCAAAGAAATAGGTTCTTTTTTTATTGTTTTTTAATTTTTTTTTAAGAAGATGCCAAGAAAATTCACAAGCAAAACACATTACATTGCTAATAAATTATTACACAAAAATAAGCTGAAGGCAAAAACACAGCAATACATACCTGAGAGTAAGAGGGAGAAAGACCAAAAATTAGAAATAAATAGAAGACAAAAAGAGAATAGTCCTCTTGATTAAGGGGGAGGGAAAGAGGAAAAGGAAGGTATAGCTTCAAATTCAATTAGCAGGATGCCATACCATATATACTTGAATAAACACCAATTCGATTATAAACCGAGATAACCTTTCCCCCAAAAAAATGAAAATAAGGAAGAAAAAGGTTCACTCAAATATAAACCAGAGGGTTTATATTCAATTGCCTTGCCTTGAACCCAGCCCTCTTTCCTTTCCTCCTTCCCATCATGGTCAGCTGTTAACCAATCCAGCTCCTTACCATCTCCCAGACCCGTTGTAGGCCTCCTGCAAGCCTGCCTTAAGCCCTGGTAGTCCAGTGGTGAGTTGGAACAGGAACAATCTTTCCTGCATCCTATCCTGCCCAATTGTTAATTTGCTCCTGCCCCGCTTCACTGCTAGACCATCAGGGTTCAAAAGGTATGTTGGAGAGGGGTCCAGGAGTTTGGAGGGAAGCGGGGTGGTTAATAGTTGGCCGGGATAGGATACAGGAAGGATTTATCCTGTCCTGGCTCACCACTGGACCACTAGGTCTTAAAGCAGGCTTGCGGGAGGTCTACAACGGGTCCGGGAGGTGAGAGGGAAGTGAGGTAGTTAACAGCTGGCCAGGACAGGATGCGGGAAGGATCACTCCTGTTCAGGTTCACCGCTGAACTACCAGGACTTAAGGCAGGCCAACAGGAAGCCTGCAACAGGTCTGGGTGGGGTCGGGGAAGCGCGCAGAATTGAGGACCCAAATATAAACCAAGACTCCCATTTATGGGCCATTTTTTGGCCCAAAAATCTCATTTTATATTCAAGTATAAACGGTAATAACGTTATGCATACACAATAGGAGACGAGACAGTAAGAGGAACTAGAACAACCATAGCATCCAGAAAATTTTGTAACCATAATGGTTCAACAAACATATAAATACGAACTTAATATTTCCCGATATATTTACAAGGTTTAGTGGTAGGTTCTGATGCCATAATATCTCAAAGAACCATCAGCATATGCTTCTACTTGCAGGGATAGTAAGAAGTTTTCAAATAGCCCATTTACTAGAGATGTGTATTCATTAATGCACATTCATTTCCTTTGCAAGCACCAAAAATATTAATATATAATAATTAAATTTAACACGTCAGCCATTAATTCACACTAAGGAGCTCATTTTCAAAAAAGAGAAATGTCCAAAAAATGGCATAGACGGGCAGATGGACGTTTTTCTTACCAAACTCTTCCAATGTTATTTCAAAACCCATTTTCTAGACAGATTTCTATGCTGTTCATCTATAGTGCGTTTAAATCTCAAGGGGGTATAATAGAGATGTAGTTTAGGTGTGGCTAGGGGGAGCATATGATTTGGTCATTTTAAAAACACAAGAACATAAGAATTGCCATACTGGGACAGACCGAAGATCCATCAAGCCCAGAATCCTGTTTCCAATAGTGGCCAACCCAGGTCCCAAGTACCTAGCTATATCCCAACTAGTAAAACAGATTATATGCTGCTTATCCTAGGAATAAGCAGTGGATTTCCCTAAGCCATCTCAATAATGACTGAGGGACTTCTATTTTAGCAAATTATCCAAGCCTTTTTTAAACCCTGCTAAACTAACTGATTTCACCACATTCGCCGGCAATAAATTCCAGAGTTTAATTACACATTGTGTGAAGAAATATTTTCTCTGGTTTGTTTTAACTCTAAGTTTCCAAGTTTATTAAAATTTTGATAAAAGCCAATCATAATTCTAAGCATTGTACAATAAAAAAGGGGAAACAATTAAAAAACAAATTAAAATAACAATTATATAACATACAGAAACATATCTACAGATATAACGTATGATAAAACAAAAGAAAAGTAGGGAGAACTACAATATTTGAGGTAAAGGAGAACAAGGGTCTATACTGTCCCCATTGCTCTTCAATATTTACCTAGCTCCTTTACTCATCCTCTGTCAATCTATCGGCCTTACTGCTTATGCATAATTGGATGATATCCAGATTATTTGCCCTATTGACGCAAGCAGTTCAGAAGACATTAGATTTCTTAATTCTACACTAGATAAAGTTTGTCAATGGCTCCATGGGAATATGCTGTCACTCAGATGTCTTCTCTTTCCATGGAAAGATAACATTCAGCTTAGACATCCCATTCCAATAAATAATACCCCTATTTCGTCTGTATCTTCTACTAAAATTCTGGGTGTAATAATAGATGATAAACTGACTTATCGCCAACAAATCAGTGCCGTAATAAAGAATTGTTTCATTAGACTAAAAATGATCCGATCACTGGTGAATATCCTGAACCCCCCATCTCTCAACATTTTAATTCATTCCCTCATCATATCCAAACTCGACTATTGTAATGCACTGTACAAGGGTATCTGTCAAAAAGATATCCGCCAGTTACAATTGATACAAAATACAGCCGTAAAAATTATTGCAAAGAAGAAAAAATTTGATCATGTCACTCCATTGCTAAAATCCGCTCATTGGCTACCAATCCCACACCGTATCATTTATAAGATAGCACTTCTCTCCTTTAAATCTTTAGACACTAAAGAACCGGCCTTTATTCAAAAACTCCTTATCCCACATGAACCTACACGAGTCTTAAGATCCTCCTCGCAGTACCTCCTCCATATACCATCATTGAAAATTATTGGCTCACGTCGGGCTATTTCCTTCACTGTTACTGGTCCTACATTGTGGAACTCCTTACCTCTGTATATCAGGGAGGAGAAAAATTTTGCCAAATTTAAGTTAAATTTAAAGACTTACCTTTTCCAGGATGCATATGACTCCTAAACAGATCTTAAATATAGTCAAAGTTCTTTAATAATTCTAACTGCCTCCCCTTCCTATTGTGGTCTCCCTTTTTTGTATTCTTTTCTTTAAATTTGTAGTTCTCACACCTTTCCTACCTGTTTCTGTTAGTCAAATATTTGTTCAGTGGAAATCCGTCAAATTATGTCTCCCTCCTTTTAATATAACTTGTAAAATGCTTAGAAATCTTGATTTGAGTTTAATCAAAATTTTAATAAACTTGAAACAAATAAGGTAAAAACAAACAGGAGAGGGAAGGACAATGTTCTGAATAGTTAGTAGCTTCATTGCATGCCCCCTAGTCCTAGTATTATTGGAAAGAGTGAACAAGTGATTCACATCCATCCTTTCCATTACACTCAGCATTTTATAGATCTCTATCATATCACCCCTGAGCCATCTCTTCTCCCAGCTGAAGAGCCCCAGCCGCTTTAGCCTTTCCTCATAGGGAAGTTGTCCCAAACCTTATATCATTTTCGGCGTCCTTCTCTGTACCTTTTCTAATTCTACTATATCTTTTTAGAGATACGGCGACCAGAATTGCACACAGTATTCAAGTTGCAGCCATTCCACAGAGCAATACAAGGGTATTACAACATTTTCATCTTTGTTTTTCATTCCTTTCATAATAATTCCTAATATTCTATTTGCTTTCTTAGCTGCCACCGCACATTGAGCTGAAAGTTTCAACGTATCCTCAACAATGATACCTAGATCCTTTTCTGGGCAGTGACTCCTAACACAGAACCCAGCATCACTTAGCTATAATTCAGGTTCCTTTGTCCCACATGTATTATTTTGCACTTGCTCACATTAAACGTCATCTGCCATTTTTTTTTTTTTTTTATATAATTTCAAATAATGTTTACAAAGAAACATAACAGGATAAGGAAACATAACAAATCATTTTACATTATTATCATTACAAAATCAGAAATTCCATCTAGCCCTCATTAAAAGAAGAGGTGCACTATTTAATAACAGAAATCTATTTCAAAGGAAAATAAAAGGAAGAAAACATCTTCCTTCTATATAAGCATCTTTTTTCAGGCTCCTCAATTTGAGAATAGCCATCTCAACCAAGAAAATATATAATCCCCCATTATTTTTGATCGAGAAATTGTATTAACTGAGCCGAATCCCAAAAAATATAATCTATACTTTGAAAAGTCACCAAACACTTTCAAGGGAACTTCAGAAAAAATGTGGCACCCAGTTCCACAACTCGAGATTTCAAGGCTAAAAAGCCCTTCCTTCTGAGTTGGGTCGATCTTGCCACATCAGGAAACATCTGAACCTTAGCTCCACAAAATAAGGCATTTTTGTTTTTAAAATAAAGTTTCATCGTCAATGCCTTATCGCTCTCACTCAAAAAAGTTGCATCTGCCATTTTGTTCCCTCTTCTACGAAACCGCACTAGCAGTCTTTAGCGCAGAGAGCCACGCTGAATGGCCTGCACTGCTCCCGATGCTCATAGGAACTCAATGTCAGAGGAAAATCCGATGCTGGCACAAGCAACAGGTTTGGGTTCCTGCTCGCGCCAGAAACGTTAAAGAGGTGCAAGGGAAGGGGCACACATGTGGCAGGAGGGGGCGGGAAAGGAGTGGATGGGGTGGGGAGGCAGAGAAGAGGGAGGGGGAGGGGCACCACTGCCCCAGGCGCCTCTGAGCCTCGTTATGTCACTGCCTTTGCTACACAATATTTTTTTAATTGTTAAAAAAAAACTGTGATAAGTTGTATTCTGTGCTTCAGTTTATTGCATCTCGACCCTGAAGAACGGTGTGAATTCATGTTGGGAGGGGTGATGCATCTACTAAAGATAGCTTTTAATTTCTATGTGAAAAGAAGAAAAAAGAATGAATGAATGAAATAATTATTGAGTAAAAAGGATGTTATAAATATAATGGGTATAACGGATCGATGAAAATAAGAACTAACACAGCAGGAGTTATATGCTCTGACAGTCGTCTGAGCATCCAAGAAAACTCTTTAGGATTTTAAGCATATGTGAACTAATTACTATTTCTATAGATTGACTGATTTGAATGTGATAGTGTGTTAATACAGTTTTCCTGGGATTACTTAGTTCATGCCTAAAGTAAGGCATGAGAAGGTTGACTTATGCTAGACGCTGCCCATTCGAGCTACAGTTTACTATACCATGTGTTGTAAAGTTTGCAGAAATTGCATGAATTGATTTACAACAAGACTCCTGAGGCAGGCCCCTTTGAGCCGAAACACGATCATGTCGAGTGCTTCATAATAAAAGAGACTGAACACCAATAGGTCACCTTTGTTGTGTTTGCTGCGACTTATGCTAGTTTTCCATAACAGCAATTATGCACATAATTGCCAATATAGAATTTGCACTTAGGCCTAGATCAGGGGTGGGCAAACTTTTTGACTCGTGTGCCACAATGGGTTCTTAAATTAACCAGAGGGGTCGAACGACTGCGAGAGGGGGATGGGGAGGGCAGGCAACTGGGAGGAGGGGGCAGGCGACCAGAGGCATCCGATGCACTGCAGAATGATGATGTTAAGAAAAAGGGCAGAAAGAAACCCCCCCAAAGGGCAGACTTGTCTCTGGTTTCTGCTTTCATCTTCTTTTCACTCCCTTCCAGCGTCTGCCCTCTCTGTCTCTTCAATCCAGCATCTGCCCCTTCCATCCACTGTCTGCCCTCTCCCCCTTCCATTTGATATATGCCTTCTTTCTATGCCTCTCTCCCCTTTCCATCAAGCCTGCACCCCTCTCTCTCCATTTTACATGATTCATTCCAGCTTCACTGCTCTCTTCATTTTTATCTCTCCTATACCAGATCTAGCATCTTTGTCCCTCTCTCCTTATTTCTCTGCTGACCCCCTTTCCCAGCATCCATCTCGCTCTACTTTTTCATTCCTCTGTCTCTTCCCTTTCCCTCATCTAATCTCTCCATTCCACCCTATACCTTCCCCTCCTCTAATCTCCCTGCCAGCTGTTTCCTTTCTTTTTTCCTCTTCCCCTATGGAGAGAGGGACAGGTACCGCAGGTCTGGACCTTTCATTTGCACGGGATACAGTCAGGAGTCCCCGGAGGTTGTTCCTTTTCTTTTTTTTTCTCCTTCTGGTAGCCCCTAGAGTTCAGCCCACCGGCAGCCTCCCGCAAACTCAGGATAATGCCAAAGAACGGTCTTTAAGGATTATAGCCTCCAGGTAAAAGCCCTTTCGATCAAAACGTCAGCCATTCCTGGGTTGGTGGTCCCTTTCTTTCCATCCAAGGATCGGTAAGTGTGGACAGCCCGATCAGCCAGATGATGGAAATGAGGGGTTTCCCCTTCTGCTCAGGCAGCGCTGGACTTTCCTGCCCAGATCTCAATCCCCTTTCTATTTCCACACCCACTTGTGGACTTTTTGCAAGCTTCCCTCCCGACCCGGCCACTCATCCCGTGAAACTTTTTTTACTCGGGCTGCGGAGATCGGAGGTGCCTTCCGTTCTTCCCTGACTTCAGATGCAAT
Organism: Geotrypetes seraphini; assembly: GCF_902459505.1. Lineage (NCBI taxonomy): Eukaryota > Metazoa > Chordata > Amphibia > Gymnophiona > Dermophiidae > Geotrypetes > Geotrypetes seraphini. The sequence continues at coordinate 91,153,557 of NC_047090.1, read as the reverse complement.
GGAAAGGCTGCCGGGGCTGGCACATCTTGCATTATATTTTCGAAGAAGACACTGAAAGGGACTTAGAAGGGACATAAATCACTGCAATTAGCGCTGGGGCTGAGGAGATCTTCCCGGAAGACGTTGCCCACACTCCCGCCACACATTCCTCCGCTCGGGTCAAAAATGTCACTGTACATCTCAGCCCAGCCACGTGCCGCTTCCAACGCTTTTCCTCTTGGCAGCGGGTCCCCTTGTTCTCAGTGCGAGGGGTGCTTGTGACCCTGTACCGACTCGAAGGGCCAGATTAAAAAGCTAAACGGGCCATAGTTTGCCCATGTCTAGCCTAGATGCATTAAATGCTCTGATCGTGTACTGATGGTCGCTAAATCAGTTTGACTGGTTTAGCAACCAGACCGACCAAATTTGCCAACCTGATGTTCATAATGGCTCATCGTGTGATTTTCCATGCGTTCGTACATTCTCCAACTCTGGCATGCAAATGACCTCATTACTATTAAAATGTGGTTATTAATATTAAAATGAGCCATCCGAATAATGGCCTGACATTGCAAAGCCATAAGCAGACTGCTAATACTGACCTGAAAAAAAAGCCTGTTTTTCATTTTTTTTTCTATGGGCACAGATGTTGCCTGTTTGTAACACATGCATAATATATGCCCCATAAAAAAAGTTGAATGCCCCCCAATGATGGCCCCCCCATGACACCCCGCCCAATGACCCTCAGAACAAAAATATGCCCACTCCCTCCTGCTGCCACAACCTTCCCCCCCCCCCTTAGCTGAACCAACCTCCCCCTGCCAGGACCCCCCTTCCACATACTTTAATACAAATCAACAGGAAGGATACCCATTCCCTCCTGCCAGGATCCTTCCTCCCCTTCCCTTCCTTATTCCTCATACTTCACAAAAATTCACCAGGAGGGATGCTCCCCACCCTCCCAAACCACCCACCACCCCGAACCACCACTGTATCTGTACGTGAAGAAGATAGCAGGAGGGATGCCCAGTCCCTCCTGCTCACAGGCTCGCAACTCCAAAATGGCAGACCTTTTCCATCCTGGTGCATTCTTGGATACATGGGGGGGGGGGGGGGCTAAGGCTAAGTCCCTGATTAGCTCTGACGCCTAAGGACCCTCCCAGGGGAGCTAATCAGGGCCTTAGGGTCCTCCCTCTGTATCCTTGGGAGGGGCCTTAGGCGTCTGAGCCAATCAGACTAGTAACACCTCATAATTGGTGTTAATTGGACTTAAATGAAAGTTAGGCGCATAGCACAACTTTATATACACCTTGTCCAATGTGCAAAGCTAAAAGTGGGTGTGGTTAGGTGGTGGATCGTGGGTGTGTTTTCGAGTTATACGCTTGTTGTTGAAATAGGTGCTGTTGTGTGCACAAGTTTCCAAGTTTTCCAAGTTTATTAGTTTTTAATATCCCGACCATAAAGCAAATGTCTGGCCGGTTAACAATGTTTTGTAAAGGCTAAAAAATTTATAAAATGAAGTGAACGTAAATGACATAGACTAGACAAACTGGAAAGTGAGGAAAGTATGGGAAGGAGGGGAGAAATTACATAATTTAGTAAGGAAAGAGAAGATGGGGAGGGGATAGAACATGAAGGATAGGGTAGAGGTCTGCACGGGAACGGGGATCGCGGGGATCCCGCGGGTCCCGCGGGGATCCCGCGGGTTCCCCCCCTGGCCCACGGGACTCCCACGGGGACGCCCCCTGGCCCACGGGACTCCCACGGGGATGCCCCCCTGACCCACGGGACTCCCACGGGGACGCCCCCTTGCCCACGGGACTCCCACGGGGATGAAAACAACCTACCTAAATTCTGGCGATGCAAGCATGCAGCTTACAAGTCTGGCGTCGCGTCGGGAAATAGCCATGTTGAGCAGTGAGCTCAGCACGTACACAGATGAAAGCCTTGCTTGCTGATTGGTCCGGCGGCCCCCGCCCCACCGTGCCGCCGGACCAATCAGCAAGCAAGGCTTTCATCTGTGTACGTGCTGAGCTCACTGCTCAGCATGGCTATTTCCCGACGCGGGCATTAGGCTGTTTTTTGTCATTTCGGGTGGGGGATGGCAGCGGCAGCAGCAGCCTGAAAAAGAAATCATCCTGGCCGGGTCCGGTGTCATGCTCCGGAGCTTCTACAGCCTTCCTATCTCCCTCTCCCTTCTACCTGCGGCTCTCTTCGGCAACTCAGCAGCAGCTTCTGACGTCGGGGCCTACCCTCTGCGAGTCCCGCTTGTTTCAACTTCCTTTTTCCACAAAGGCGGGACTCGTAGAGGGAAGGCCTCGATGTCGGCAGCTTGTCTTGATCACCGCTGCTGACGAGTTGCTTAAGAGAGCCGCGGAGCAGGGGGGTGTTGCCAGGTGCAGGTAGAAGGGAGAGGGCCAGATGCAGGACTCGTGGGTGAGGGAGGAGAAGAGAGAGAGAAAGAGAGAGGGGAGGGAAACAAAAGGAAATATTTCATACTGGGCTGGGCCGGAGTGGAGAGAGGGTGGAAAGATTCTGGCTACAGGGTGCAGTAACAAAGGAAAAGGGGGGAAAGCTGAAAATGGAGATAGTGACACAAAGAAGAGAAAGGGTAAGCAGGACCTTCTGAATAAGGATAGAGATACAGAGGGGACATGAAGAGGAGGTGAAATAGAGACATAGAAGTAATGCTGAAAAAGTGTGTGTGGGGGGGGGAGATAAAGACATTGAAAGGGCAAATGGTGAATATGGGGTAAAGACAAGGACAGAGACAAATGAAGATTCTGAAAAAGTGGTGAGATAGGGATATAGGTGAGATGGACACAAAGAAGGGTGATGCTGGAAAATAGGTGGAATGGTAATTCTGACAGACACAGAAGGGAAATGCTGGATCAAGGAGAGATGGGGCTCAGGCTGGATGGAATGAGGAGAAATGCCTTGTTGGCCCGGAACTTCCTCTCCTACGTCAGAATTGACGTCAGGGAGCGGAATGCTGGTCAGCGCGACGCTTCTGCAGGGAAAGCTTGGGACAGCGGTGGCTTGGGGACTATTCCCCGATGGCGGTGGCAGCAAACCGAGTGGCTTGGGGGAGGGCACGGAGAAAGAAAGAAAGGGGGCAGACAGAGAGACAGAAAGAAGGGGGAACAGGGAGACAGAAAGAAAAAGTTGGGGGAGAGAATGAGGTCTGGAGGAGAGGAAACATACAGGAGGCTGAAAGAAAGGAAGAAAGATTGGATGCACAGTCAGAAGAAGAAAGTGCAACCAGAGACTCATGAAATCACCAAACAGCAAAGATAGGAAAAATGATTTTATTTTCAATTTAGTGATCAAAATGTGTCTGTTTTGAGAATTTATATCTGCTGTCTATATTTTGCACTATGGCTCCCTTTTACTAAACCGCAATATTGTTTTTTAGCGCAGGGAGCCTATGAGCATTGAGAGCAGCGCGAGGCATTCAGCGTAACTCCCTGTGCTAAAACCTACTATTGTGGTTTAGTAAAAAGGGAGGGGGTGTATTTGTCTATTTTTGTATTTTGTTACCGAGGTGACATTGCATAGAGTCATCTGCCTTGGGAAATGTATATGGCAGATATCTTTGTTTTGTGTTCAAAAGAAAAGGAAATGCATTTCTGGTTTTATTTCTACAGTGTTGAAGTACTTGTTGGCCCTTGCTGTGACTGGTGGGGATCCCCAAGCACCGCCAGCAGAGGACCTCCTCTAGAGATGGTCAGAACTCCCCTCCACCAAGCGCAGCAGTCGCTGGCAGCATCCATGAGCCACTGAGGTGCCAGCATCTGTGACTCAGGGACGCTACTGCTGCCTGCCAAGCTTGGCAAAAGGGACCCCAGGCCAACTGCAAAGGAAGTCCTCAGCTGACAGTTTGTGGGTTCTCATCAGCTGAGTATTTATATTTTATATTTACATTAGAGGTTCTGGTAGAAACCCATTTACAAAGTATGTATTCTTCCCAATTAATATTTCCAAATTAATAGTCTCTTTGCTTATTTGTAAATGGGTCTCTACCAGAGCCTTTAATTCAGTAGCATAATTAAATAAAATAACTATTTCTGAAGTTTATAGGGAAGGATGGTGACGGAGGGGATTCCTCGCGGGGACGGGTGGGGACGGAGGGGATTCCTCGCGGGGACGGGTGGGGACGGAGGGGATTCCTCGCGGGGACGGGTGGGGACGGAGGGATTCCTCACGGGGACGGGTGGGGACGGAGGGATTCCTCACGGGGACGGGTGGGGATGGGTGGGATTTTGGCGGGGACGGGTGGGGACGGGTGGGATTTCTGTCCCCGCGCAACTCTCTAGGATAGGGTAGCTTTGTTGAGGCAAATACTTACTCGCGGTAAGAAGCAGAAAAAAGAGAGAGAAAGAAAGAAAAAGGAAGAAAAAAAAAAAAAAAGAGGAAGATTTGGGAGAAGCAAAAGAGTGATTTAGGTTCATTCGAAGGCATCTTGAAATCAGTGGCGTACCTAGGGGGGGGCGGGGGGGGCGGGCTGCCCCGGGTACCAGCCCTAAGGGGGTGTTCCCGGCCTTGCCGTTCAGTCCCCCGCCACCCCCGAAGGACCGCTCGCCCCACTGACCTTCCTGCACCACCTGTGAAGCAGCCCGCAGCAGGATCGCGAAGTCAGCGTCAGCATCCCTGCGCTGCTTCCTGCGCCGCGATCCCGCCCCTCCTCTGACGTCAGAGGAGGGGCGGGACCGTGGCGCAGGAAGCAGCGCAGGGATCGCTGACGCTGACTTCGCGATCCTGCTGCGGCTGTTCATAGGTGGTGCGGGGAGGCCAGGGGGGCGAGCGGTCCTTCGGGGTGGGTCGGGGCATCAGGCCTTCAGGGTGGGGCGGGCGGGCAGGCAAGCAGGCTTTCAAGGGGGAGGGGGTGACAGGCAGGCAGGCAGGCCTTCAAGGGGGGACAGGCCTTCGGGGGGGGGTGCAGACCTTCAAGGGGGGCAGGCCTTCAAGGGGGGCAGGCAGGCCTTCATGGGGGTGCAGGCCTTCGGGGGGGGGTGTAGGCCTTTGGGGGGGTGCAGACCTTCAAGGGGGTGCAGGCCTTCAAGGGGGGGGAACAGGCCTTCAAGGGGGGAAAGGCAGGCAGGCCTTCAAGGGGGGGACAGGCCTACAAGGGGGGGGACAGGCCTACAAGGGGGGTGACAGGCCTACAAGGGGGGGGGGCAGGCCTTCAAGGGGGGGTGCAGGCCTTCAAGGGGGGTGCAGGCCTTCAAGGGGGAGACAGGCCTTCAAGGGGGGGAAAGGCAGGCAGGCAGGCCTTAAAGGGGGGACAGGCCTACAAGGGGGGGACAGGCCTACAAGGGGGTGGGACAGGCCTTCAAGGGGGGGGACAGGCCTTCGGGAGGGTGCAGACCTTCAAGGGAGTGCAGGCCTTCGGGGGGGGGGTGCAGTCCTTCAAGGGGGTGCAGGCCTTCAAGGGGGGGAAAGGCAGGCAGGCAGGCCTTCAAGGGGGGGACAGGCCTACAAGGGGGGGAGAAGCTACAAGGGGGTGGTACAAGCCTTCAAGTGGGGGACAGGCCTTCGGGGGGGGGTGCAGACCTTCAAGGGAGTGCAGGCCTTCGAGGGGGGTGGTGCAGGCCTTCAAGGGGGTGCAGGCCTTCAAGGGGGGACAGGCCTTCAAGGGGGGAAAGGCAGGCAGGCAGGCCTTCAAGGGGGGACAGGCCTACAAGGGGGGGAGAGAAGCTACAAGGGGGTGGGACAGGCCTTCAAGTGGGGGACAGGCCTTCGGGGGGGTGCAGGCCTTCGGGGGTGCAGACCTTCAAGGGGGGGACAGGCAGGCAGGCCTTCAAGGGGGGGGACAGGCCTACAAGGGGAAGGGACAGGCCTTCAAGGGGGGTGCAGGCCTTCAAGGTGGGACAGGCAGACCTTTAAGGGGGGGACAGGCCTTTGGGGGGGGACCATGATTTAGAAGTACACGGAGGGAAGGGGGTGTTCAAAGAGACATGCATATGCCAAACTTTGGGGGGGGGAAGAAATAATGGGTCTGAAAATAGAGGAGAGGGAGAGAGATGATGGACCAAGGGATTTAGGGAGGGAAGGAACAGAAAGGGAGAGAAATTGGACACAAGGGATGGTGTGGAGGAGGGATAGAGATACTGGATAGGAGGGTAATTAGGAAAAGAAACGGAGAGATGGTGGACTCTGGGATGGTGGGGAAGGAGGGAGAGATGCCGGATGAAAGGGTATTTAAGAAAAGGTGGATCTGTGGAGGGAGATGAAAAAAAGGAAAGATACCAGACTTCCTGGGAAGGGAAGGGAAATGGAAAGGGAGGACAGAGTTGGCAGATGGATGGTTAGCATGCAGAAAGAAGGAGACCCTGGCAAGCAAGTTATCAGAAGAAAACCAGAGCCTTGGACCAACAAGATTTGAAATATAACCAGACAACAAAAGGTAGAAAAATTAATTTTATTTTCTGTTTTGTGATTATAACATGTCAGATTTGAAATGTGTATCCTGCCAGAGCTGGTGTTGGACTGCAAACGTGAGCTAGGATTTAACAGAAAGAGGAAAAGTCCTTTTTGTTTCTTTATTTTATTTACACCACAGCGCCAGTGTGGTTAGGAGAAGCCAAAGGGGGTGAAAAAGCTATAAAAACCCACCAGGAGTTTTGAAAAAAATCACCCAACTGGGCAGGAAAATCGAATTGAAAAACCAATTCAATAGGGCTGAATCGAATCAAAATTTTTTTTTCCTGTATCTGGCAGCATTAGTTTGCGCTACTGTCTTAGACTTTAGGACCTGGGATTGGGGAGAGATGGCATCCTCAGTACTTTATAATGCAAGTGAAACGAGGATTTGGTCAGACTTTTGAAGGGTCTGCAGAAAAAAAATATTGTATAGGCCGGGGACATGAGACAGCAGGAAATGGGAACTTTTCTTCCTTCTATTTTTGTGAATGGAAAGGCTGAGGATGTCAGAGAGGTCAGTTAAAATATGTGCTTTATAAGAAAATATAATAATGTGTTTTATAAAGTTTATAGCATAGCTGGCCTACCCAGTGAGGTGTTCCTAGTGGTGATGGTGGCAGCGTGTCAATGTGTTGAGAGGAAGAGGTGGTCTGGGAAATTCTGCTGAGCAAACTCCGGGCCCATTTCCACCCCCCAGTTAGTCCACTCCACTCAACTGATTCACACACTGAGTGGGTCTTTGAGTGTTGTTTTGGGATCTCTTCCAGTGGTTTATCTCCTTCTGGTCAAGGAAGGAAACTTTGTTATCCTTAGCATTGACCTACAGAATATGTTGTAACAGCGCTGCTTGTGTGGCATTAGGCTATGTAGTGATCGAAAGAAAAAAACAGACCTTTGCACATTTTTGCACTATATGGTGGGTGTATGAGGAGATTCACATTTCCTGCACAGCTAAGTCCATGTGAAGTTACCTTGTGCTGTATTTGACATCTAGCAAGGTCTCTGTTTGAAAGGAAAGATCTAAACTTAAAAATGAAGTGGCCAGAAGTTATGGTAAAAGCAGATAGTGTAGCTGGTTTTAAGAAAGATTTGGACAAATTCCTGGAGGAAAAGTCCATAATCTGTTATTAAGACATGGGGGAAGTGTCTGCTTGCCCTGGATCGGTAGCATGGAATGTTGCTACTCTTTGGGTTTTGACCAGGTATTAGTGTCCTGGATTGGCTACCATGAGAATGGGCTACTGGGCATGATGGACCATTGGTCTGACCCAGTTAGGCTATTCTTATGTTATGTTCTCATCTGTAGGGGCCTTTGTTTTCACTTCTTATTTTAATGTATTTTTTTTCTGGGAACTTATCAGTGTTTTTTATAATGGGAACAAAAATGGAAGAGAATTAATGTGTGTGGAATGGGGGGTAACTAATTTCTTCAGCTAAATAATTCAATCCACTTCAAACAGACATAGGAGAACTTGTGCACCATTCACACACCCTCCAACCAAAAACGTCAAAAGAAAAAAACTGTTCGACAACCTCCTAGCCATTCGAGCTGCAACACTCGACCCCCAACTCTACAACCAATTGATATCAACCACAGACTGCAAAACCTTCAAAAAGAAATAAAAACCCTTCTATTCAAAAAACACATAAAACCGAACTAACACAATCAGAACTGTCCCAAGCATCACCTGCAACTACTCCATATGTACTTCTAATGTCATGACAATTTAGACATAATTTATGTTATGTTATGTTTGGAATAATGGTTACATATATGAGGTTCAATAAAAGAAAATTTTCACTACCTGTTTCTATTCTGACCATTTATTCCATTTCATGGTTATTGCAAAAAAAAAAAAAAAAAAATTTTTTTACATGGGGGGGGTGGGGGGTGTCAAAAAATGATGGGCCCCGGGTGCCACATACCCTAGGTACGCCACTGCTTGAAATAAAAAAGTCTTTAAGCTAGTCTTGAATTTGATTAGATGCAGGCCAAGAAAACCTAAATGTTGAGAAAATTAACGATGCAGAGTATTTTACAAACGGCTATGCATAGCAGCGCTTAAATGGTGCTATGCAGTGGCATGCGGTCAAGGTCTTCAGGGGATTTGCCCCACCCCCTAAAGGCCCTGAGGGCACTGCTCTAAATTTTATTGGTTGAGAAGCAGTACTGTCAGGGCTTTTAATGGCATCTAATTTCAGGTGACATGTACAGAATTATCCTCAAAATGTATAAGAAAATAACAGAATGAAAAGAAAAATCACATGACTCTACTTCTCATGTTGCTAAAATTCTACCTACACCATCACATAGAAAATCTCTCTGTGTCATAATCATACCCTACAATGTATGTTACAAGGTGATTGATAAGGGGCTAATGGGATAAATCTGAAAGGAGATATGTCAGACTTGATGACAACATCAGCATGTAGGTGGTGAAAAAAAAAAGAGAGATCCCAGGATAATAAATAAGGGCAAATTCAGGAAAAAAGAAATAAAATGCACTGCTGGGATAAATTGAGTAATAAAATTCACAGTCATATTTTGCCATAAATAGGATTTTGGGGGGAGAGGGAGAGCAGAGGGATTTTGTCATTCATCTTATTTAAAATTCAGAAATATTAAAGGTGTTGTAGAAGGCTCCCTTATTACCGAAATAATAGAATTCCTGCTATTACAGAGTTAGGGTAATTTAAATGGCTGTAGAATGCAATACATCAATAGGAAGAACATCTGTATGAAATGTCCACCTGCTGATATACTGCCTCCTGCACTTTGCAGTGAAATGCACTTAATCATTTTAAGACTTCTTCTAATGAAGCCTGGATGTGGATTAACATTTTGAACACAAATACTTTTAGGCATTAAAATCTCCCGCTCTAAATGAGATTGCATTGTGTTCTTTACCCTGGTTGATTAATAAGCAATCTGTTAACTGTTAGAGCAGTCCAATTGTGCCAGCGGAAGGAGATTAGCAATTCAGCGCTGTTTGTGGATATAATCATCATTCCTCTTGAAGGCATTGAATTAAAATATCACTTACAACCCGTAGGAAAATAAAAGATACTATTTTCTGTGCATTTGTAACTTTTTTTTTTTTTTAAACGAGGGAGGGGGGATGCCATCCAGTTAGGACGTTTTGCATCTCAAGCATGACTGAGAAAGGGCAAGTGTATTACTAGTCTATTGTAGTCTTAGTCAATGCTAAATTGGAGAATATATATCCACTGATGGAAGCACAGTTAAAGGGGGTCATGTCACTCTTTCCAAGCTGATAACTGCTATACCACATCAACAAAGTACAGCACTGTTGGATGGAGGTCCAGTGCTATACTGGGGAGTACTATGTGATGCTGTTGTTTTTCCGGTGCTGGTTCAATATTGCTATATTAGAGGACTTATGATGTTGGAAATGCCATCTCTGTAGTTTTGTATTAATTAGATGGAGGAGATGCTCCATTATTAGAGGCATTATTGCTCCAGAGATCACATTGCCATGCTATGTTATGAGAATGCCTACTCTTCTGGATGGTGGCTGAATATTTATTGTGCCTTACGAATAATTTGCTATGGAAATGTAATCATTTTATAGAATACCTTAGTGGTTCATTTTGTCATTCTTTTTCTTCAGTCACTGTGTTGTGAGATCAAGCAACGAAGACGTGGAGTAAGTTCCATATTACGTTTGTGCCAACATCTCCTTGAGAACCAAGAGACCTGCAACTTGGATGCAGATCACCAGTCCATGCAGCTGATCATTGTGAATCTTGAAAGGAGATGGGAAGCCATTGTCATGCAAGCTGTCCAGTGGCAGACCAGACTACAGAAGCAGCTGGGACAAGGCCAGGTGAGTGACGGTATCTGTCTACCTTGAAACAAGTACAACGGAGAGCTGTCCAAATGTCTACCTCTAGAAGAAGGCTTCTTTCTTTTTGAGTTTGCTTCTGCTCATTCCTTCCAAAGAGTCTATCATATCCTAAGCATTTCAACAGAAGATACACCCCCTTTTTTAAAAATGTAATGAACTGTAACAGAAGGGGATTGACCTGTCGTGATCTTGTCTACTTTCTTAGCCAGAAGCAATGCACAAGAATGGAATATAGGTAACAACTCGGAGAAAGATGTGAAGCCCAATTTTTGTATTCGTTATCTAGGTATGGAAATGGGCATCCACATTGTGATATTCAAAAGTTGCACAGTATTTTACAAACAGCTCACTGAACATGGAGCCTTTTGTATAAGAAAAGTAAGAGTGTGGACCAAATGCATGTATGTTGCTGCACATACAGCAGGAACAGCCATTTTATTAAAAAATACATTTACTCAGGGCTTTGTAGTATGTAAATCACCGTATTTAACACATGAAAGCATAAGATATTGGTGCCTTTGTATGTAAGTACCATCATTTAAACACCTAAATGCTCAATTTTCTAAAATTGCATGTAGGAGATGAGCCAGTTGAGAAGCTATGTTCTAAAACTCACTTTTTTGACATTTTGAGATGTTTACAATACCCAAAGAAAAGATACAATTCCCCCTCGACCTTTCCTCTCAAGACAGTCCCAGCTGATAAGTGGGAAATGTTTTGAAGTGCATGTGTATGCTACTTCAAAATATGGAATACATATTAAACTTTCAAGGTCATCTCTAACTACATGCATGCTGCTGGTATACAGATATAAATAGCATCTGTTCTAAAATCACTACTTACTCATGTTTGCTGATTTATACTTATAAATGTCTTTATTTTACATGTGTAAATCTTCTAAAATTGCCTCCCTGGTGTACCACTAAATGATATTCTAAAGTTCACATATCTGTAAGTTTATATAATCAATTATATCTTTGTTATACTCCACCCAACATTTCCTTCCTAATTGCTTCCAAATCTTGGCAACTCAGCTGCATGCATTAAAATCTGTTTCTTAAAGGCAAAAAAAAAAGGTGTTTGCGAGGCTGTCTAGGTGTAGTTTCATTGTATTTGTCAAGATGAGATAGGCCATAGGTTTTTAAAACAAAATTCAGTTTTCCCATACCGTGATTATGGAAGGAAAGGCAGTGGGTGTAGTTTTGAAACATAACAAGGGAAAGAAACCTTTAAGGGGAAGAGAAGAGAATGAGACTTGTATATTGCCTTTTTGTGGTCACACATTGAAAGTGGTTTACATATATACCAGTATTTATTTTGTATTTGGGGCAATGAAGGATTAAGTGACTTGCCCAGGTCACAAGAAGCAGCACTGGGCTTTGATCCCACGACCTCTGGGTGCAGAAGCAGTTCTACTACTAGGCCATGCCTCACCTATGCACATATCCATATAAATGCCAGAAACCTGCTAAGCACTGTTCTGTAAATATACATTTATTGTATCTTCCAATCACATATATACTTACATACTTATAAACAAATGCCTAAGTATGATTTGGATGTTTCAAGCAAAACATCCAGAAGCATAAAAACGTCCAGAAGCATAAAAAAGGGCCATTTCTGAAACCCAAACTGCTAGACTTCCAAATATACAGTATATAAAATTTTGAAACATCCAAAGTTATACCCCATTTTCGACCCAAAAATCATCCACGTTGGAAACGTTCAAATGAACTGCATTTGGATGTGGGTGGGGTCAGCATTATGATGGACTGGCCCACTAGACATCCAAACAGAGCAGTGAGATACCTTCTGTTTCTGTTTGTTTATTTATTCCCCCCCCCCGCCCTTATCCAGGGCAAGTTACATATTAACATACAAAATAAGACATAACTTAGACTTTAGAGGGCACTGCTGTGAACTTCACATAAAAGGTGACACATATAAATCTCATTATAACCCCTTAAAGGTTGTAGTGAGCCCCAACCCCAAACCCACTATACCAACCTGGCTTCCACCCCAATAGCCCTTATGGCTACAGGTGGTACCTATATGGCAGTAGAGTAGGATTTTGATGGGCTCAGATTTTCCACCATAAATGTGGGTATAATGGCTTATGGGTCTGGGTCCTCCTCTCTATGGTTCACTACTTAGAATGCCCGTGTGATCCTCTAGTAGGCTTTCCCATAGGAGATGCTGCCATTCTACAGATAGATATGGACTTTTAAATTCAGATGTTTAGGGGGAGAGAGGATCTGTGACCACTGAGAGAGTGTGTGGGTGTGGGTAGGTGTGGGGGGGGGGTCAGTAGTTAATCTTTCCAGTGATCATCTGGTCTATTTGGGTACCTTTTGGCACTTAGATGCTTCTAAATAGAAGTTTCAGGTCTAGCCTGAAACGTCTATGTTCTGTCCAAGACATCCTGCAAAACGTTCGATTAACTTGGCTTTTCAGCAAATTGTAGCTCTATCCTTCCCCCCTTTCTCTCCCCCCTTCTACACATAAGTTCATGTAATCCTTTTTCTTCTTCTCTACCCACTATTTTAAGTTCTTGTAAACCGTGTCGAGCTCCATTCTCATGGAGATGATGCGGTATATAAACTTAAGGTTTAGATTAGATTAGATTAGATTATAACTGCAGGATGTCCATATCATACCTCCCAACATGCCCTTTTACTCTCTGGCTGCACAGCAGGTGAGGTCCTGCTAAATGTCCAGGAAATGAGTTTTGATTATTGGTACTTGGACATTTTGGCGAGAAAATCATTCAAGTGTTGACTTAGACGCTTTTTTGAACATCTGGATGTTTTGATTATGAGCCCCACAACCTATAGAATGCTATATGTAACACATATCACCACAGCCTGGAAGCACACACTTATACCAGCTCTAAGGCACATGTAAGTACTGGCACCTAACTTATAAGTGCATAATTTCACTATTCTGTTAATGAATAGGCTCCTCCCAGATGTCCTTTTTACCGGCACCCAGTTGTAGAATTACCCTCCATTGTTTGTATATTCTGAGCTTCAAAGTCCCTAAAGGAAGTGAGTCAGAGTATTTGACAAACATGATTTTCTTCATTGCACCTCCAAGCTCTCTATGGTCCTCCCAAGAAGCATCCCTACCTACACCCTCTCCAAAGGAAATCATGTGATGTGATTCCCACTAGTGGGCATTCTCAGCAATAGCTTCTACACAGTCTTAGAAAGGCTTCGCTTAATGCAACTCGTACTTCAGGAAGCCGGTGAAAGCCTGCCCAAACATTGATGGAAGAGGCAACTGACTCTTTATTTATTTATTTACTCAGTTTTCTATATCATTCACCCAGGGGAGCTCAGAACTGTTTACATGAATTTATTCAGGTACTCAAGCACACACACAAGGTACTAAAGCTAAGTTGAATGCACCTCTTCTGACTACACATGCAACTTTTCCTCGTTAGTCCTGTTATTCTGTATTATCTGTCTTCATATTTTACCTTCACTTGTTTCCTTTGCTGCCTGTTAAGATGTGTTAAGATGCTTTAGTGTATGATGTGTCAACATTGTAATTAACATGCTATGCTATAATATGCACTATTTGAATATTTTACTGTTGCAATTGTATATTCACTATGCCTGTGTTATACGCGCTGTACATTGCCTAGGAGAATGTCTTTTAAAAGCAGTAAATAAATCCAAATACGCAAATATAATGATAAATTAAATTCCACTCTAGTATACATAAAAGTATATATAAGTAGAATTCAGTATTCTCTAAATTATTCTAAAGTTCCAGCTTAGCATGAGGCATAAATACATTGTACACAATAGATATTGTAAGAAACAGGATCGGTGCAATGACACAAGCAAATTCTGTCTGACCAAAGATCCCTGTGTTAGCTTGCATAAAATAGATTGTTTGCCTCAATCCAGAGATATGTATGTATGTGGGTATCAGAAAATACCTTCTCAAGTTCCACCTATCTCAAAAGAGGTACCCATTTGACCAGGAATGACAGAGCTAAGAAGTCTTCCATATCTGGGAAGTGTCCAGCACTGAGAGTCAATATCTCACTCTTCAGCATGAAAGCAGAGAGATTGGGAGACATGTGTGGCCCACATGGAACCCCAGATGTTGCAGTCTCAAATGGCCACTTCCTTTCCACCTCTGCTCATAAATTTCCATCACACTGAAGTTTCCACATATGCATCTCTCAAACACTACAGTATATTGACCTCTCACCTCATGATGCCTCTTTAAGATTAAAGTGAAAATGCATTTGCTGTGTATTACATGGAAGCTTGTACAGCTGGCCCTATGGCTGGATCTGCTCTATGATTAGCTGTGCTGTCAGCTGGCAGGTTCTGTGAAATGTTTTTAATACAGCCAAAATACATGTACTTAGAGTTACATCATAGATCTGTCAGGTTACATTAGTATTCTATAACAGAATCTGGGTACCCAAATGCCATTATAGAATAAGCTTTCACTGGCAAATTCTATAGAGTCTACCTGCAGTTAGGCACCGAGATAAGGGCGCCTAGCCGGTGTAAGTGCTTAACTTAGTTAATAGGCTTAATCGGTACCAATAATTGGCACTTAACACTTCACAAATGTCATTAATTGAATTGAATTGAATGGTAAGTACCAAACCTGAAAAACACAATTCTATAAAAAGTAGGTGCCTAGTCCAAAGCACCTACCTAAAAGTGGGCATGGTCGGGGCGAATCATGGGCATGTTTTTAAGTTAAGCACCTCTTTTTGAATTAGGTGCCATAAGGCACAGTTATTTAGGCAAAGAAAATCCTGGCATAAATATGGTGCGCTTAGAGTTCAGACATAGTAACATAGTAGATGATGGCAGATAAAGACCCAAATGGTCCATCCAATCTGCCCAACCTGATTCAATTTAAATTTTTTTCTTCTTAGCTATTTCAGGGCAAGAATCCAAAGCTCTACCCGGTACTGTGCTTGGGTTCCAACTGCTGAAATCTCCATCAAAACCTACTCCAGCCCATCTACACCCTCCCAGTCATTTAAGCCCTCCCCAGCCCATCCTTCCCCAAACGGCCATATACAGACACAGACCATGCAAGTCTGCCCAGTACTGGCCTTAGTTCAATATTTAATATTATTTTCTAATTCTAGATCCTCTGTGCTCATCCCAAGCTTCTTTGAACATCACCGTTTTCCTCTCCACCACCTCTCTCGGGAGTGCATTCCAGGCATCCACCACCCTCTCTGTAAAGTAGAATTTCCTAACATTGCTCTTGAATCTACCACCCCTCAACCTCAAATTATGTCCTCTGGTTTTACCATTTTCCTTTCTCTGGAAAATATTTTGTTCTACGTTAATACCCTTCAAGTATTTGAACGTCTGAATCAAATCTCCCCTGTCCCTCCTTTCCTCTAGGGCAGGGGTGTCAAAGTCCCTCCTCAAGAGCCCCAATTCAGTCGGGTTTTCAGGATTTCCCCAATGAATATGCATGAGATCTATTTGCATGCACTGCTGTCATTGTATGCTAATAGATCTCATACATATTCATTGGGGAAATCCTGAAAACCCAACTGGATTGCGGCCCTCAAGGAGGGACTTTGACACCCCTGCTCTAGGGTATACATGTTCAAGGCTTTCAGTCGCTCCTCATACAACTTCTGGCGCAAGCCTCCTATCATTTTTGTCGTCCTCCTCTGGACCTCTTCAAGTCTTCTTACGTCCTTCACCAGATACGGTCTCCAAAACTGAACACAATACTCCAAGTGGGGCCTCACCAACGACCTGTACAGGGCATCAACACCTTCTTCCTTCTACTGACTATGCCTCTCTTTATACAGCCCAGCATCCTTCTGGCAGCAGCCACCACCTTGTCACACTATTTTTTCACCTTTAGATCTTCGGACACAATCACCCCCAAGGTCCCTCTCCCCATCCATGCATATCAGCTTCTCACCTCCCAGCATATACAATTCCTTCCAATTATTAATCCCCAAATGCATTACTCTGCATTTCTTTGCATTGAATTTTAGTTGCCAGGCATTAGACCATTCCTCTAACTTTTGCAGATCCTTTTTCATATTTTCCACTCCCTCTTCGGTGTCTACTCTGTTACAAATCTTGGTATCATATGCAAAAAGGCACACTTTTCCTTCTAACCCTTTAGCAATGTCACTCACAAACATATTGAACAGGATCGGCCCCAGCACCGAACCCTGAGGGACTCCACTACTCACGTTTCCTTCCTCTGAGCGACTTCCATTAACCACCACCCTCTGGCGTCTGTCCGACAGCCAGTTTCTAACCCAGTTCGCCACTTTGGGTCCTAACTTCAGCCCTTCAAGTTTGTTCAAGAGCCTCCTATGAGGAACTGTATCAAAGGCTTTGCTGAAATCCAAGTAAATTACATCTAGCATATGTCCTCGGTCCAGCTCTCTGGTCACCCAATCAAAAAATTCAATCAGGTTCGTTTGGCATGATTTACCTTTTGCAAAGCCATGTTGCCTCGGATCCTGTAACCCATTAGATTCAAGGAAGTACACTCTCCTTTCTTTCAGACCCCTGGGGCTCCTTTTACAAAGCCGCGCTAGTGGTTATATCACACGCACCGGATTAGCGCGTGCTGCTGGAAATCTACTGCCTGCTCAAAAGGAGGCGGTAGCGGCTAGCACGTGCGGCAATTTAGTGTGCTCTATTCCGCATGTTGAGGCCCTAGCGTGGCTTTGTAAAAGGAGCCCCTAGGGGCGCCTAACGCTGCGTAGGCTGTGCTAAGTGTGATTCTATGATTCTGGAAAGTGCACTAGATATAGAATCAGGCCCTTGCACACCATCAGGGTGTCTATAAGAAGGTGCCCACTTACAGAATTGTGCCCATAGTGTCCTGATCTAAGGAAGAAGATTCGGAACTGTAAAAGCAAACCAATAAAAAAGGTATCATCTTATTTTTCTTTATTTTTGGTTTTGTTTTCTTTCTATTTATTTACTAAATAAATCAAGACAATTTAGCCCCTTTTGGTAAAATCGGTGTTATAAGCCACATTGGCAGGAATGTTGTAACCCAGCAATTTGTTTAGCTTGGCTCCATAATATGATTAATAAATCTCACCTAATAATGTTGTTAGCTGTGGGCCTGATAATTCAAGAGTTTAACCAGGCAGTTAAACCACGCTGAGCAGCTGGGCGGAGATATTTAGCAGCACTTAACTGGCCATTGCAGTTGAATAGCTCCTCTGACCACCTAGGCATTGTCTGGGCAGTGCTGTGGCAGTCCGGAATTAGAGTTAGAGCCGTCCCGGGAGTTATGCGAGAACAAATGATATTCAGTGGCAGTGCCCAATTGCCCAGTTTAGCAAGAAAGTTGAATGCTAAATATCGACCATAGATCCATAACTTCTTGGTATTGCTGCTGATCCAAATATTCAATGATAGTACCCAGATATGGCCAGGCATTGAATATCTGGATCTAATTTAGCCAGAGACAGTGAGAAATGCTCAAAGCCACCTTCTGAATGTCAAATAGGTTTATTGCTAATCAACTGCACCACCTCATGTCCTACCTACAGGGGGAGCTATCAGATAACTGAAACAGGACAAAGAGCCCTAAACAAATAAGGACATTAGGTGATAGAGGAAACAAATTATTACACTTATTCTTTGCCTATCTAGTGGTTACCAAAAGCAAATTACCACAATGATACAATACAAAGAATAAAAAGGGGAGCATTAAGCATTTGTGGTTCCTAACAGACTGCTGTAATCAGATTTGTTTTCAAGATCTGAATCTTCTAGCAGCCAATGTTTCACGGACTCTTTGAATCTGCCTTTTTTTTCTGCAGGCAAGATGCACACAGAGGCCAAGTTTCAGGCCCTTTGTGTTGTGTTGGGGAGTGCAGCAGTGTGTAAATCACCTAGGCAGCTGCGTGAAGCACTGTTTGTTTATTCCCTTCTTTTATTTTTCTGGCACGGTATAAAAACCAGTTCTCTGCCAGAAGCTGTAGTTGCTTCAGATAGAAGGAGGCTTGATAAAAGAAGCACACATCCGAAGTCTTGGTCCTGAGAAACACCAAAACAAACTTCTCATCAGAATCCATCGCTGAATGCCCTTATACACCAGGAATCCCCTGGAAATGCATTTAAAATTGGGGCAGGGGGCGGTGGAATTCTCCCCTTTTAAAGACTATTTGCAAATAAGTGTCATGACCTCAGTTTTCAGAAATAGTTTCTCCCGTTCAGCATCTATTAAAACATGCTTTTTTCATTATTTATAAACCAGAGAAAGATATCGACAATGAACATTTATGAGATAAATTTCTGTAGTGTGGTCTATAAACAAGTTAATTTGCATATTTTGGTTACTTGGACCTGTGAGGAGGTCATAAGCCCTAGAGGCAGGAATTTTTTTTAAACAGTGCATGAATGCCGATTTCATCAGTGTGTGTAGGCTAGTAAGGCATGAAAAGCTTCCAGCAATAGGGACATGGATTCATTGCACATCATTTTTAGCTTCAAACAAAAGGAAAATATTTGAAATGGCGGCGGGGGGGGGGGGGGGGGGTCTGGTATTGTGAAGATTGCACATGGTTATGAAAAGTAGGCACTTTCCACTAATAGATGAAGAGTGCATACTCTGTATGAAAAAAGCACACTATTATAATTAATTTAAAAAGCAAATACACTTACAAATGGCATAGGAAACTAAACAAAATGAAAATGTTCACCTAATAGTACATGGAGCCCAACGATACTACCTGTTCCAGCACCTATACAGCTACTAGAACTCTTTATTGTGACAAAATTTGTTTACCTCACACCTATGTTCTATAGATGACATTTTTTACCATATGGAGTTAATGGACAGTTCCAGATTCTACCACACTTTTATTATCTGCAAGAATTCTGTTGTTTATCCCTTGTTTTGCAATATGTAGCTTTGGTGCTTATTTTAGAAGCTCCAATTGCATTTTAGATGTGCATTTTTGGTGGTTTCTCCTGTTTATTTGCAACAAGTAAGTCTCCAGTTTCTAATCAAAATGATTTATTGCCCCTTTCCCCTTCTTTTTTGGTTTAAAAAACAGTCATATTTATTTACAACCAGAAAATTATTGTGGGCTATATTTACGAAAATATGTTATTGTATTTGCACTAGCATTTCCCCCTTAATTCTGGAAACTTATGCACCCAAATTTCCAACTAGTATGCAAATTTATGCATGTAGTTTTTAGAATAAGGTCATCTGTGCACATAATTTAATAGACTAAATTAGTTTCTAGTTGTCCTTAACAGCCAATTATTGGCTATAATTGGTGCAAATTAAAACCAATTGACAATTACTTATATAACTGCCCATAGTCAGTATTCTACAAGTTGTGTCCTCAAATTCCAGCACGCACAACTTCAAGGGGAAGATGCAGTGGCATAGTGAGGGTGATAGGCACCCAGGGCGGTGGCATCCCTCCCTGCTTTCTTCTCTGCCCCCCCCCACACACACTTCTACATGTTCCTTCCCCACCCCCCTCTTGCCACACGTATGCTGCTTCCCTTCCTCTGTACCTCTTTAACATTCCTGGCATGAGCAGCAATCCCCAACCTGCTGTCGCACCAGCATCGGCTCTTCCTCTGACATCACTTCCTAGGTGCGGGTCCAGGAAGTTACATCCGAAGAAGAGTCGATGCTGGCGCGGCAGCAGGTTGGGGGCTGCTGTTTATGGCAGGAATGTTACAGAGGTACAGAGAAAGGGAAGCGGTGCGAACGCACAGCAGTGGAGGGGGGGCAGGGAAGGAGAGGGGGGTGCAAAGAAGAGGATGGGTGCCTATTCCCTCACCAAGATGGCTCCCAGAGTGAACCTCCCCCCCCCCCTTACTAAGCCACTGGGAGGGTGAACCTAAGAGAAGCATGGGCAGATCATAGGTAAGAAGAAAAAAATGATGACGTCAATTTTTATATAAAAAAATAAAAAAGAATTTAGATAAAATATTAAATTATTATATTATTAAACTATTAAATAAATAAGGGTGGATGGTGGATAAAAGCCTGTGATTGATATTTAGAGTGCACAAAACATTCATTGTTATAGACGCTCTGTGTCTGAGGCAATTTCCAATATTTATTGATACGACAGTAGGTAGGTTTTCAGGTGGGTGTGTTAATATTATCAATATTCAATGGAAAAGTAGGATTACTTTTTTAGTTTGTAGGGATTGATCCATTGAGAAATAGATAGTGTTGTATTTGTACAATCAGATCATAGGCATATCAGATGGTTACGCAGGATATGGAGCACTGTCTACAGTTAGATGCAAGCATTTACACTACCCATTTGGCTGGCATAAGTGCTTATATCTAAAGTCAGGTGCGTAACAGCAGACTTATGCTAGTGTTCTAGAACAGTGTTCTTAAACCGCCGGTCTGCAAAAATTTCTTGCCGGTCCGTGAAGGATTTGGGTCTTCTCCACAAACTGCACACTAGGCAGGAAGAGAGGCTGCGATGCTAATGTCAGTTGACTTGCAACTTCCTGTTGCCATCACATATGCTGGGACTCCTGCCTTCTGCCTTTGCCGGGTCTACTGGCTCCTGCCTTTATCTTGTCTCCGCACCCCCAGACTAGCAGCAGCAGCTCTGTGTGCTTTTAACTTCGGCACACAGCTACCCCTAAGCAGTAATTTAGCTGCGGTTTCATGAGGCAGCCTCGGGGCCATTGCTAGGCTGGCCCACTTCGATGATGCTAAACTACTGCTTAGGGGCAGCTGTGTGCCAAAGTTAAAAGCACACAGAGCTGCCACTAGGCTAAAGAGAGGAAACATTTGCTGGAGAGGGAATGAGGGGAGGAAAGGGAGATGGGGTACTCCTGGACAGGGGAAGAGGGAGGGGAAGGGGTACTGCTGGACAGGGGAGGAGGGAAAGGGAAGGAAAGAGATTTACTGTTGGATAAGGGGAGGAGGAGGAGAGGGAGAAGGGGTACTGCTGGACAGGGGAGGAAGTAAAATAGGAAGGAAATAGCTGGCAGGGAGATTAGAGGAGGGGAATGAGATAGGATGGAATGAAGAGATTAGATAAGGGAAAGGAGAGAGACAGAGGAATGAGAAAGTAGAGAGAGACTGATGTTGGGAAGGATGTCAGATGAGAAATAAGGAGAAAGGGACAAAGATGCTAGATCTGGTGCAGGAGAGATAAAAATGAGAGCAGAATGAATCATGTAAAAAGGAGATAAGGGGGCACAGGCTGGATGGAAAGGGGAAAGGGGAGAGGGGCATAGAAAGAAGGCAGATACCATATGGAAGGAGGACAGGGCAGACGCTGGATGGAAGAGAGTGAAAAAACGATGAAAGCTGAAACCAGAGATGACAAAAGGTAGAAAAAATTAATTTTATTTCTATCTTGTGATTAGAATATATCCGATTTGAAATATATATCCTGCTAGAGCTGTAGTTTGACATAACTGTGGACTGCAAAGCCACAGTTAGCTTCCAGCTGACTTAGAGCTCTCTCTGACCAGGGGGCAGTTGCACTCCCCTAACACTATTCCTGTCATGTGTGACTTCGGTATTCTGTTAGCATGATATTTCTGTGTACCATTCTGTAATAATTTGGCTTCTTCAGTTTTCTTGATAGTAGAGGAGATATATGTGAAGGGGACAGGAGACAGGGGTTTTGTTGATCCTTGCTCTGTATTATTTGTATTTATAAAATGACAATTGTACAGAGTATTGTTTCTTTTTATACTTTAATAAAATACGCTCAATATAAAATCATATCTATTTGAGGCTTGTGCAGATGGGATCAGATGGTTTGTAGGACCGAGCTCGCAGGGACGGGGTGGAGATGGGTTTTTTAATTTCAGTCTTACTAATTTGCCGGTCCACAAAATAATTATTTGATTTTCCGCCAGTCCATAGGTGTAAAAGGGTTGAAGAACACTGTTCTAGAATGCTAGTTTCATGCAATACGATACAGGGCAAGAGCCTATCAAAGTTTTATGCAGATAACAGTAAGAGAAAAAACAAAGACCATAGGAAGTACAAGGTTACAATAAATTGAGTTACTTAGCAAACACAGGTTTACTTTAAAATAACAGAAAGCCCATTTCTCTGTAAATGAAAACTCTTCTATAAGATTGCAATAAACCCAAGAATTTGTGACTCTTGTTATTGAGAATATCTCCTAAATAGGAAAATGTTTAAAGCTTTTCTAAATGATAAATAATGACTGAAGGAAGCATATCCAATGCTATTATCCAAAGGAAGCATACTCTATGCTGAGGCTACCTGGAACTAAAACTCAACATATAAAGAGTTTTTGAATGTTATCCTTTTGGAGTAAGATATAATGTAACAACATTGAATTCCAAAGAGTTCTGATTTGGGTTGAAAAACATATTTGTCCTGTTAAATAGACAGTATTTTAAAAGTTATAATGCATAGTGTAAAAATGGATTCTAGCCTCTATAGGGCCAGTGTAATTGAATATGTAAAGGAGTACTCTTCCTCCTCTGTATTCGTATCTACAGATTCGCTTAGTCGCGGGTTTGGATCAAAAAATACATTTTCAATTTTTTAGCTATTTTAAGCCTATTTTTAGCTATTTAAGCCTTACCTGGTGGTCTAGCGTGTTTTCGGGGCAGGAACAATCTTCTCACGCTCCTGCTCCGTGCAGATCACGCACAGGAAATGGCTCGAGAGACTACGGGAGCTCAAGGCAGCCATTTCCTGTGAGCGATCTGCACGGGCAGGAGCATAGGAAGATCGCTCCTGCCCCGAAAACCCACTAGACCATCATTTAAGGCTTAAGGGGGGGAGGGGGCTTTCAGAGCTTAAAATAGCCGGGAAAGCGGGGGTTAGGGGCAGAACCGGCCCGAATATTATTCACGGTTTTTTAATATTCACGGGCCAGCTCTGCCCCGAACCCCCGCAAATACGGAGGGGGAAGTGTAATAACTCTTTCCTATTTATGAACCAAGAAAAACAACCTGGCTGGCTGGCTGGCATAGTATGAACATTTTTTTGTAAGTTCTTGTGACAGCCTGTATAAAGTACATTACAATAATCTAAAGATGACAGAACAAGAGTTTATATCACTAACTGAAAGACCGAGAAATCTAAAATCCTTCAAATCTATGTCAGTTTCCTTAAGGACAGAAAAGATGTCTTAACTAGTACATTAATATCTGTGAATCCATCAAAAGCAAACTAGAGGACAAAACTAAAATTGTAATACTTGAGTCAGACTTGAAATTGGGACTAAACAAGAATATTGTTCAAAATATTGTCAGAGCCCCCATCAGTAAAAAATTGTGTTTTTTCTTATTCAATTTAAAAGCATGACCTAGGATCCAGGATTCAATCAAATATATATATACTGTTTTATCTTTACCAATACGTCCTTAATAGTTTTGTATAAAGGGAGGATGGGTAAAAGAATGTAATATCACCATAACCTCTAGGCCATTCCTCAGACTTGCTAAGCCTGTCATTCTAAGAATGTCATAATGTGTTAACAAATTATATGAGGACGCACAACATATAATCTATATATATAAAATCGGATGTATGTATGTATGTGCCGCGATCACGCAAAAATGGCTTGACCGATTTGAACGAAACTTGGTATGCAGATCCCTCACTACCCGGGATGATATGTTCTGGGGGTCTCGTGGCCCACCTGCACACGTGGGCGGAGCTACAAACAAATAATCGGATTTCACCCATTCATGTCAATGGAAAAAATGTAAAGAGCTGCCATTCTCACAGTAATTCAAAAACGGCTTGCCCGATTTGAACGAAACTTGGTATGCGGATCCCTCACTACCTGGGGTGAATGTTCTGGGGGGTCTCGCGGCCCACCTGCACACGTGGGCGGAGCTACAAACAGAAAATCAGATTTCACCCATTCATGTCAATGGAAAAAATGTAAAAAGCTGCCATTCTCACAGTAATTCAAAAACGGCTTGACCGATTTGAACGAAACTTGGTATGCGGATCCCTCACTACCTGGGGTGATATGTTCTGGGGGTCTCACAGCCCACCTGCACATGTGGGCGGAGCTACAAACATAAAATCAGATTTCACCCATTCATGTCAATGGAAAAAATGTAAAACAGCTGCCAACGCAAAAACGGCTTGCCCGATTTGAACGAAACTTGGTATGCAGATCCCTCACTACCTGGGGTGATATGTTCTGGGGGTATCGCGGCCAACCTGCACACGTGGGCGGAGCTACAAACAGAAAATCAGATTTCACCCATTCATGTCAATGGAAAAAATGTAAAAACTGCCTCCGCAAAACCGGCTTGCCCGATTTGAACGAAACTTGGTATGCGGATCCCTCACTACCCAGGATGATATGTTCTGGGGGTCTCGTGGCCCACCTGCACACGTGGGCGGAGCTACAAACAGATAATCGGATTTCACCCATTCATGTCAATGGAAAAAATGTAAAGAGCTGCCAACGCAAAAACGGCTTGCCCGATTTGAACGAAACTTGGTATGCAGATCCCTCACTACCTGGGGTGATATGTTCTGGGGGTATCGCGGCCAACCTGCACACGTGGGCGGAGCTACAAACAGAAAATCAGATTTCACCCATTCATGTCAATGGAAAAAAATGTAAAAACTGCCTCCGCAAAACCGGCTTGCCCGATTTGAATGAAACTTGGTATGCGGATCCCTCACTACCCGGGATGATATGTTCTGGGGGTCTCGCGGCCCAACTGTACACGTGGGCGGAGCTACAAACAGAACTTCAGATTTCACCCATTCAAGTCAATGGGAAAAATGTAAAAAGCTGTGGGACCGATTTGAACTAAACTTGGTATGCTGATCCCTCACTACCTGGGGTGATATGTTCTGGGGGTCTCGCGGCCCACCTGCACACATGGGCGGAGCTACAAACAGAAAATCAGATTTCACCCATTCATGTCAATGGAAAAAATGTAAAAAACTGCAATTCTCACAGTAATTCCAACTACCTGGGGTGATATGTTCTGGGGGTCTCGCGGCCCACCTGCACACGTGGGCGGAGCTACAAACAGAACATCAGATTTCACCCATTCATGTCAATGGAAAAAATGTAAAAAGCTGCCATTCTCACAGTAATTCAAAAACGGCTTGACCGATTTGAACGAAACTTGGTATGCTGATCCCTCACTACCTGGGGTGATATGTTCTGGGGGTCTCGCGGCCCACCTGCACACGTGGGCGGAGCTACAAACAGAAAATCGGATTTCACCAATTCATGTCAATGAAAAAAATGTAAAAAGCTGCCATTCTCACAGTAATTCACAAACGGCTTGACCGATTTGAATGAAACTTGGTATACAGATCCCTCACTACCTGGGGTGATATGTTCTGGGGGTCTCGCGGCCCTCCTGCACACATGGGCAGAGCTACAAACAGAAAATCACATTTCACCCATTCATGTCAATGGAAAAAATGTAAAAAGCTGCCATTCTCACAGTAAATCAAAAACGTCTTGACCAATTTGAACGAAACTTGGTATGCAGATCCCTCACTACCTGGGGTGATATGTTCTTGGGGTCTCGCAACCCCCCTGCACACGTGGGCGGAGCTACAAACAGAAAATCGGATTTCACCCATTCATGTCAATGGAAAAAATGTAAAAAGCTGCCATTCTCACAGTAAATCAAAAACGTCTTGACCGATTTGAACGAAACTTGGTATGCCGATCCCTCACTACCTGGGATGATATGTTCTGGGGGTCTCGCGGCCCACCTGCACATGTGGGCGGAGCTACAAACAGAAAATCGGATTTCACCCATTCATGTCAATGGAAAAAATGTAAAAAGCTGCCATTCTCACAGTAATTCACAAACGGCTTGACCGATTTGAACGAAACTTGGTATGCAGATCCCTCACTACCTGGGGTGATATGTTCTGGGGGTCTCGCGGCCCACAACTCTATGTTGCTTGCTCAAGGGTGGGTTCACCCAAGAATTTATATGTTCTTGCTCCTGGAGGTGAAACTAAAATTGTTGTTTATAATCAAGTTTTGCGTTAGTTGTATTGTATTCATTTTGTCAAATATTTCACATTATAATTTGAATATATGTGTGTGTGTGTGTGTGTATATGTATGTATGTTCCAGCATAACTCTTCAATGCATGGACAGATTTCAACCAAACTTGACATACACATTACTTACTATCTGAGGACAAACACTGTGGGGGTGGGAAGGGGGGGATATGTAAAAATGATTGAAAATGACAGATTTTAGTATCTACCCCATAGTGTTTTCGGGCTCACACATGAATACTCAGCATAACTCTGAAACGCATGGAGAGATTTCAACCAAACTCGGTACACATATGACTTACT
This sequence comes from Geotrypetes seraphini, assembly GCF_902459505.1. NCBI lineage: Eukaryota > Metazoa > Chordata > Amphibia > Gymnophiona > Dermophiidae > Geotrypetes > Geotrypetes seraphini. The sequence goes on along the minus strand of NC_047090.1, from coordinate 91,126,978 downwards.
ATCTGGGGAAAAATATTGTGCAGGTGGGACGGGGTAAAATACTGTGGGGGTGGGAAGGGGGTGATATGTTAAAATTATCAAAAGCGACAGATATTAATGTCCAACCCATAGTTTTTGGGCTCGCAGAGATGAATACCGACACTCCCGATGCCGTTTAAGTCTAAGTTCAGCCCCATAGAGAGGGACATTCCTTTGGGACATGTGGAGGGTAGGGGGTTGGGACATGGGGGTGGGGCATATGGGACATGTGGGGGGGGTAACGTGGGGGGTGGGACATGTGGGACATAGGGGGGGTGGGACATGTAGGGGGTTGAACATTTTGGGATAAATAAATATCCGGGCAACGCCGGGTTATCAGCTAGTATGCTCATATAATGAGTCAAAATGTTGTGTGATCGTGGCACTGAGGTACTCCTTCTTCAAACCCAGCATGCACCCAAAAAGCGGGAGAAAAAGCCTCAGGCTAATGTAGCAGTATAGTGTGTGGTGATTGAATGATTGTTTGCTTGGTTTGGGTTGTTTGGTGTGGGTGTTGTGCCTTGAGTAGGGGACTCTTCGGGATAGACTTTACACATTGAAAAAATTTATGGGTCAAATGGGGGAACCAGGATGTTCTTGTGGTTGGTGAGTTCTGAGAGAGTGGTTTGGAGTTTTCTACCTCTCGTTGTTTCCACAATTTGGTTTTTATATCATTACTGTGTCCTCTGCTGGTGATGATTGTGTTGTATTGCACTGTTCACAGCCGCTTCTGTTTGCATCTGTTTTCATTGTATTCCCATTGTTACTCTGGTTGACCTCAATAAACATGATTTCAAAACAAAACAAAAACAACCAAAAGGTACAAATCAAAACTGCTTTTGATACTTTCACTGGTAAAAAACTCCCTCATAAAACAGTTCAGGTTTAGAAAAGAGCAAAGTCACCTGGAGGCACATTCAAGGACTCAGCTGACAAAAGATGACTTGAGCTCCAATGCTGTCACATCTTCTCCAATCTTCCCAACAAGCGACCTTGTTTCACCAATGTTTGGCTCATCAGGGGAACAAACAATACAGCCTTGAAAAGTGACTTAGAGCCTGGCATCCTTTTTCAGTGTTTCACTGTTAGGGGAGAGGGACGGGAACAACAAACACTGGGGGATTAAGGATATATCATGCCTTAATCTTTCCAGTGGTCACCTGCTCAATCAGAGCACCTTTTTGTACCCTGGATATGACTGAAACTGGTCTAACTTAGGGTGTTCTTTTTAGGCTTGTACATTCCTTCCTGTTTGATAATTGCTGTTGGATGTCCTTATTTTGCACCCCCCCCCCCCCACCAGTTCTACCCAAAGCACGCTCATAACATGCTTTGGACATACTATAGTGTTGGACACAGTGGCATAGTAAGAGGGGACAGTCCACCTTGGGCTCCATGTTGGTGGGGGCACCGGCACCCCTCTTCCTCTCTACCCTGCCTCTTCCCACTCCTCCCCTCACCACGAGAACGTCCCCCTCCCCTTCCCCCATACTTCTAGTTGTTCACCGCCATGAGCAACAACTTCAAAACTTCAACGCACTCCTCATGACCGCATCGTCTGTCCTGCTAACGTCACGTCTGGGCTCCATGCATAGGAAGTGTCATCAGCGGGAGAGACGACGGGGTTATGAGGAGCACATTGAAGTTCTTGCTGCTCGCAGCGGTGAACAACTAGAGGTACAGGGAAAGGAAAGGGGTACGCGTGTGGCAGGGGTGAGCAGGAAAGGAGCGGAGGGAGTCAAGACAAGGGTGGGGGAGGGCTCCTCTCACCCTCTCTATGCCACTGGTTGGATATTCCTGTTCTGCCTTTGCAAAATCAGAATTTGGACATCTCAAGCACACAGAGGTCCATTTGGGCATTTTGAGATGTCCGCATACTTCGAAAATAAGCTCTGTAGTCTCCTTGATGCCACTTGTACACTTGTATACTTAGGAGGCAGTTCTATAATGGGGCACCCCAGAACTTACATTTATGTGTGCATTACTTACATAAATATGAATGCACAGAACACTAACACTGACATGTGCATGCCTACACATAGTGCATGTAAATGTCCATTTTCCTCCTAAGCGCTATGCTGTAAAGGTACACTAAGTGGCATAGGGCTACATTCAGTAAATGGCGTCCAAAATTATGTAGTAACACTAATTCATCTTAAGTGCAAAAGCTCTATGGTAATTGTTGGGGTGTGTCTAGCATTCTCCCTGCACAGCCAAATTCTCTAACAAACCTTCCTTTCAGACTCTATAAGCTCATATGCACCTGCCATCCAGTAGCGGACCAAGGTAGATGGGCCACCCCAGATGCAGACCATAAGGGGTCAGCGTTGGTGTCATGGTCCGGGAACTTCACTGCAGTAGGAGGAAGTAGTGCTGCTCGATTCACTGATCCACTTCAGTGAATCGATTCACTTTAAAAAAAAAATCAACTTGGACATCTCAAGCACACAGAGGTCCATTTGGGCATTTTGAGATGTCCGCATACTTCGAAAATAAGCTCTGTAGTCTCCTTGATGCCACTTGTACACTTGTATACTTAGGAGGCAGTTCTATAATGGGGCACCCCAGAACTTACATTTATGTGTGCATTACTTACATAAATATGAATGCACAGAACACTAACACTGACATGTGCATGCCTACACATAGTGCATGTAAATGTCCATTTTCCTCCTAAGCGCTATGCTGTAAAGGTACACTAAGTGGCATAGGGCTACATTCAGTAAATGGCGTCCAAAATTATGTAGTAACACTAATTCATCTTAAGTGCAAAAGCTCTATGGTAATTGTTGGGGTGTGTCTAGCATTCTCCCTGCACAGCCAAATTCTCTAACAAACCTTCCTTTCAGACTCTATAAGCTCATATGCACCTGCCATCCAGTAGCGGACCAAGGTAGATGGGCCACCCCAGATGCAGACCATAAGGGGTCAGCGTTGGTGTCATGGTCCGGGAACTTCACTGCAGTAGGAGGAAGTAGTGCTGCTCGATTCACTGATCCACTTCAGTGAATCGATTCACTTTAAAAAAAAAATCAACTCACCGATTTAGTGAGTACTTCAGTCTCCTAACACATTAGGGTCTTATCTGGGTCTTCTAAATCAACAGCAGTGGTGTGGGAGGTCAGCAGGCAGAGACAGGCAGTGAACAGGCTGCTCCTGGCCTGCCCTGTGGGGGCCTTCCCTCTGCCGCATCACTGATGTCACAGCAGAGGAAAGCCATGGCAGGCTTATTAATGCAATGGGATACTAATATTTAAATCCTATACTCCTATATTGTAATAACTACTTTGAGGGTGTGGGGGGAGCCTGACTCATCGTTGTTACCGAGATTTGTGGCAGCGGGTGTTGAAGGGCTGTTCCAGCTTGGAGGCAGAGGAGGTGCCCTCCCCCCCTTGACTTCTTGACTTCTTCCTTTCTCTCTTTCTTTCCTTTTTCCCCGCCCCTTTCTTGGGGAGATGCTGCAGGTGTTTTTGCTTTTGCCTTTCCTTTTCCTTCTTTTCCCTTCTGTTTTTCGCTTTGTTCCCCAGAGTAGCTGTATATGTGGTGGTGTGGGTGTGTGTGCGAGGGAGGGGGTTGATGGGCTGCTGGGTGGCATGTGAGTGATGTGGCTGGTGAGATTTGTGGTGTGGGCTTGGAGTTGACAGGTGTGTGTTTGTTTGGGGAGGGGTATAACTTCAAAATGTCAATTGTGATGGGCATTCACCCATGGGGTTTTTGTATTATGTATTTCTATTGTTGGCCTTCTCTTTTATGCTGTTTCTGACTGTTGTCGATGGCTTTTTTGGCTGTTTTGCCCGTGGATGTTTGTTCCTTCGCAATTGTTAATAAAGATATTGAAAAAAAAAAAAAAGACAGCAACTAAAGTTTTGCACATAACTGTGGACTTTTGTTAAATACAGAGTTCCCACAAAACACTCCTTGATTTTAAATGGTTACAAAATCAAAAGTTAGTAGAATATGTTTATAAATAAGATGACAGCAAATACAAGTCCTAAAAAGCATGGTTAGCAAGATCTTACACAATCACTTGCACCTTTCACCCTTATAAGCTGCAATTACTGCAGAAGTTACAACCTTCAGATAATGCAACGTGATAAAATCTAAGCTAAACTAAACTAAACCTTAAGTTTATATACCGCATCCGCTCCATAATTATAGTGCTCGGCACGGTTTACAAAAGCTTAATATAGGAAAGAATAACATAATGGGTTTGGAGGTTGAGAACAGTGGGAGGAGAGCATTACATTTTTGTGAAAAGCCTAGTTTTCAGGTGCTTACGGAATAGTTGAAAGGAGCCCTGATTCCGTAGTGGGGCAGTAAGATTATTCCAAAGTCCTGTGATTCTGAAGAAGAGAGATTTTCCCGCATAGAGGATACATTTTAGCGAGGGGAAGGATAGTTTAAGTTTTTGGGTGGGCCTGGTGGTGTCAGGATTTGGGGAGTTCCAAGATAATGGGATTAGGGGAGGGAAGTTGCCGTGTAGGATCTTAAAAGCTAGGCAGGCGCATTTAAAATGAACCCTGGAAATTACTGGGAGCCAGTGGAGTTTGGACAGAAGAGGGGAAACATGATCAAATTTGCGTTTTGCGAAGTGTTCTGAATTAAAGTCTGTGAAGACTTTTTTTAGTTGGACTTAGATAGATGGAATTACAATAGTCTAGTCTGGAGAGGATGATGGATTGAACAAGGACGGCAAAATATTGTTAGCGGAAGCAGGATCTCACTTTCCTCAGCATGTGGAGGCTAAAATAGTATGATTTTACCAAGGAGTTGAGGTGGTCGTTGAAGGAAAGAGAAGAGTCGATAATGATGCCTAAAACTTTGCTTGAGACCTCAAGCTGCAGTGTGGCGCCAGAGGGCAGTGCGAAGAGGGTAGGCAGCTGTTCTAATTTTGGGCCGAGCCAGAGTAGTTTCATTTTGGACTCATTCAGTTTCATTTGAACTGAGAGGGACCAGGATTGGAGTTCGTTATGCAAGCTGTTATGTTCTCAGAGAGGTTGGTAAGGTTCAAGTCTGGTGTTCCTGAAGTGTTGGTAAGGTTCGAGTCTGGTGTTCCTGAAGTGGCCCTCGAGATCACCGGACATTACTGTTTGTGATTTTTTTCCTTTGGGGGTACGTGAAAGACAGAGTGTACGTACCTCCACTACCCGCAACTATGGATGATCTGCAGGAACGCATCTCTGAAACTATAAACGTGATCATGCCAGATATGCTTCGGAGAGTCTGGTCCGGGCTCGATTATTGCATCGATGTTTGCCGAGTAACAGGTGGAGTGCACATTGAGTGTATGTAATACCATTAGAAACTTTATGAGTTGATGAAACTGTAGCTTCTAAAGTGAAAGAATATTCCAATAAATTTTGGATTTGCAACCATTTAAAATCAAGGAGTCTTTCTAAGTTCACCCTGTATTCTGTAACAGGTTTAGTGCACAACTCTGCTATTATAGAATACTATCTTAGTGTCCAATTTTTTGGTACCTAATTTTTAGTGCCATATATAGAATTCCCCCTCCCCCTTAGTGTTGACCTAAAATCTAATGACATTTTTCAACTTATTTTGTTTGTTTGAAACAAATTAAAGGAACTGCTGTAAGATGTCCATGGGGAATGAGTTATGGATGAAATCCAGTTCTGCTTTTCCTTATGAAGGACTTGAACCCCCTGTAATAGGGTGAGGGAGAAAGGGAGCAGTTTGGAGTCAAATGTGCAAGACAGTAGGTGATGCTGTTGTACATTCCTGATCACAAAAGTGGATGAAATTGTTTAGTTAAAACACTAGAAATCTAGAGTTGCAGAACAGTTATTTTGATGTGGCATATTAATCTCTTTTAAAACATGACATTTAAATTTAGACAACGATGGAAGTTGGCGTAGAAGAATTGCACTAATGATGCATAGAGCTATCTACTTCTGCTGGCAGCTCTTTCAGTCTCTCAGCTGACACTTCTTTTTTTATCCAGCTAGCTAATTTCCCCTCTTTTGTATGGAGGAACTGGAACTGGAACTGTTTTCTCACTGCTGCTTACCCAGTGAGCCTCCTTATTGTTTCCCAGTTAATTATCTTCTTCGGCTTCACCTCCTCAAGTGAAGGGAACGAGACTAGGCCTCCCCACAGCTAGCATAAAAGCTGGTATTTCATAGACGCATTGTACAAAATGCAACGTCTGATTAAGCAACATAACGAATTGGTTCCTGTGTATTACAGAACTGCAATTTACCCAGTGGGTTCTTCAGTAATGTGGGAAGATAGCTATTAAAATATGTATATGTTTTTTCTAAAAAAAAAAAAAAAAAAAAAGAAATATTCATTTATTTAAACAACAAGATAGAAGAGATTGTGATTTATAGTATTTGATATGAACACTTATGGCCTCTTTTACAAAGCCGTGCTAACGGCTGCCACGCGGCAACAGCCCCGAAGCCCTTTAAATCTATATGGGCTTTGGGGCCGTTAGCACGGCTTTGTAAAAGAGGCTGTTAGGGCCAAAGGAACTAAGCTTTCGGCACAAAATTGGGGAAGCTTTTAACTGCAACTGATCTTTGAAGAAGTGTTTTTCTTACAGGTTTCGGGCAGTGGGGGAGCTTGCTGATGGTGGGGAGGAGAGAAGACTTGAACTCTAACTCTAAGGCCCTTCCCTCATTCTCCTCCACTCCCCTCCTTAGACAAATGAAACAAAGCATGGCTTCATGAAATTAAGAAAAACTGGTTGCTAAGAGGTCCTCAGCACCTGGTTGATATTTTAACAATGCACAACGTTTATAATCCGGGAAAGCTGAACAACACATTTTATTCAGACAAAATCAGCACAATAACAATTATTTCAGAATAGTTTATTGAGACCTTTGAGTGGAGTCAGTACCCCAAAGTGGTGTGCTATGTTATAACTATGGAATGTGATAAATGAACATTAGTCAAATTAGTATTCCTTTAGATCTTTTCCTATTTGTGTTCACTGGTACACACTAAACATCAAAGGCTGGATTCTTTAAATGCGCCGTTTTTTTAGGTGCCAATAGGTGCCCAAGCTCAGTATAAAATCGGCACTCAGTAAAAAAAATTGGCGCTGGAATTGTGCCTCCATAAGTGCTGTAGGCTGCTTAACACCACTTTGGATGTGGCAAACGCTGAAAGTGGCATTAGGCACAGTTCTCATCAAAGGCTGGCGCCAGAAATGTAGGCCTGGAAAATCCTGGCCTACATTTCCAATGCCTACCTTTGCCAGAGACATGATTCTTTAACAAGCGGCATCGCATGATTGACACACGATCGGCGGCCACTTTTAAGGTGGCCTCAAACACTTTAAAATCATAAGTGCTCAAGGCTTATGCGGTTAAGGCAGTGTTGGCAGGAATGGGACAGTGACAAAACTCGTAAGGATATTGAGATTCTGCAGGGGCGGGGACAAATTTGTCCCCGTCATTTTCTATAATGGCACCAATTTTTTTCTCACATTGAAATTTGAGTGCTATTTAATGAATCTGGTCCATAGTGCATAGAACAGGGGTGCCCAAAAGGTCGATCGCGATCGACCGGTAGATCACGAAGGCAACGCGAAGGCATGCTAAATCTTGCACTAGCATAATTTCATAAATTCATTCCATACTGACCACAAAGAGATTGAGATTCTAAGCTTAGTAGCTAGATCTCTGGGGGAAGGACAAAAAAATTCACACAGATAGCTTTTTTAAATAAGGGGCGGAATGTATTATTATAGAGTGGTGTGGGTAATTATTTTGTTATGTGTTAATTATTGACTTTTTATTTTGATATAAATCTCTATTATTTGATAAATCAATTAATATGAAGAAACTGAGCTGTTGAAAACAGTTCAGTCTGAGGAAAACCTTAGCCCCATGTATGATTATCTCTTGGATCATGAGAGGATCTCAGAGAATAAGACATCTGTGAAGGCTTGAGTGACAAACCTAGAAGACCTGAGGCAGACAATATAGTAGAGTGATTCCACCTCCAGTTATACCCCCAAAGTACCACAAGATTGCATCTAGAAGTTTCAACAGCCATTTTGAAGAGGCAGCTATGATAGGCAGGGGCAAGGAGGCATCACTCCTGTCTGTTTCCCGCAAGACTACTAGTGATCAGGCAGGTAGTCCTGCCATGATCCTGAGAGAAATCTAGGAAGGGTCTGGATGTTCTTCCAGGGGAAGTGGAAGGGATGATCTGGAAGGATGTTTTTCTGAGGGGGATGGGAGGAACAGATGGACCTGCCAGAGGTTGGGAGGGAGGGAGGGAGAGAGAGATCAGCAAACTTCAGGCTGGTACCCAGAAGCCATGCAGGTGCCAGCTCGTATTCAGTGCTGGCACCTTCATAGTTGGTCAAAGTTAGGACTGCTATTTATGTGCTACTAGTTTAGTTTTATTAAAATTTGATATGATTGCCTATTCCTAGGTTTCTAGGTGAGTTACAAAAAATAAAAGTTGAACTATATTTAAAATACAAACGCTTAATATTGGGTTTATTGCGTTGCCTTTGCATTCTACTTGCTTACCGACTCAGAAGCGCTGAGCCAACTAACTTCCCCCACCCAACGTCAATTCTGATGTCGGAGAGGAAGTTCCGGGCCAGCCAATCGCTGCCTGGCTGGCCTGGAACTTCCTCTCCGACTTCAGAAATGGCGTCGGGGAGAAGAAATCTGGTCGGCCCGATGCTTCTGTGTGGGGAAGCAGGGAGAGCTTGGGGTGGCGGTGGTTTGGAGGCCTGTTTCCCGATGGCAGTGGCAGTGGCTTGGGAGCAGGCAGGGAGACAAAAAGAAGTGGAAGCAGGGAGACAGAAAAAAAGAAGGGAAAAATAAAGAAAGAAAGGGGGACAGGAAGACAGAAGGAAAGGGAGCATGGAGAGAGAAAGACAGACAGAAAGAAAGAGGGGCAGGGAGACAGAAAGACAGAAAGAAAGAAAGGGGAGGGGCAGGGAGAGAGTAAGAAAATGTTGGCGGAGGGAATGAGGTCTGGAAGCATACAGTAGTTGAAAGAAGGGAAGAAATATTGGATGCACAGTCAGAAGAATAAAGTGCAACCAGAGACTCATGAAATCACCAACAACAAAGGTAGGAAAAATGATTTTATTTTCAATTTAGTGATCAAAATGTGTCCATTTTGAGAATTTATATCTGCTGTCTATATTTTACACTATGGCCCCCTTTTTACTAAACCACAATAGTGGTTTTTAGCGCAGGGAGCCTATGAGCATCGAGATCAGCGCAGGGCATTCAGCACAGCTCCCTGCACTAAAAACCGCTATCGCGGTTTAGTAAAAAGGGAGGGGGTATATTTGTCTATTTTTGTATGGTTGTTCCTGAGGTGACATTGCATAAAGTCATCTGCCTTGACCTCTTTGAAAACCTGCAGAATATAAATGATAATTAACATTTTCTCTGCGTACAGTGTATTTTGTGGTTTTTTAAATTGTATTGTTGGTACATTTTGGCTTGGTCATTTTAAAAGTAGCTTGCAAGCCAAAAAAGTGTGGGCACCCCTAGCATAGAACATGACTGACAATTAAGGCATTACTTACAAAAGGAAAATGTGGATAAATGTGTGTGTCTGGTTATATAATTGCCCTGCCCAATTTTTCCTGTTTGATATGTGATGCATGTCCCTCTATTGACACTAATGTTTTCTTTTATTACCAAATATAAAATTCTTAATTTTAAAAAAAAAAAACCCTTAATGACCATTGTGTCACAAGAGCATCTTATCTGTAAGCTTTTGAAATTGGTAAAACCTAATGGTGAAAAAATGAAGCCTCTGTTATTAATAGAAACATAGAAATAGACGGCAGATAAGGGCCACGGCCCATCAAGTCTGCCCACTCCAATGACCCTCCCTATCTATCTTTGCGGATAGATCCCACGTTTGTCCCATTTGGCTTTAAAATCTGGCATGCTTCTGGCCTCAATAACCTGAAGTGGAAGACTATTCCAGCGATCAACCACCCTTTCGGTGAAGAAGAACTTCCTAGTGTCACCGTGCAGTTTCCCGCCCCTGATTTTCCACTGATGTCCCCTTGTTGCTGCGGGACCCTTGAAAAAGAAGATATCCTCTTCCACTTCGATGCGACCCGTGAGGTACTTGAATGTCTCGATCATATCTCCCCTCTCTCTACGTTCCTCAAGTGAGTAGAGCTGCAACTTCCCTAACCGCTCCTCGTACGGGAGCTCCTTGAGTCCCGAGACCATCCTGGTGGCCATTCTCTGGACCGATTCCAGTCTCAGTACATCCTTGCGGTAATGTGGCCTCCAAAATTGCACACAGTACTCCAGGTGCGGTCTTACCATGGATCTATACAGTGGCATAATGACTTCAGGTCTACGGCTGACGAAACTCCTGCGTATGCAACCTATGATTTGCCTTGCTTTGGATGAAGCTTGCTCAACTTGATTTGCAGACTTCATGTCTTCCCTGACAATCACCCCTAAGTCTCTTTCTGCTTCAGTTTTTGTCAAGATCTCGCCATTTAGGGTGTAAAGCTTGCATGGATTTCGGCTTCCCAGGTGCATGACTTTGCATTTTTTGGCATTGAAACTGAGTTGCCAGGACCTAGACCAGTGCTCCAGTAGAAGTAGGTCATGCATCATATCATCTGCCATTGAATTATTGTCTGTTGTGCTCTTGTTCACTACATTGCTTAGCTTGGCATCATCGGCGAATAATGTTATTCTTCCTCGGAGCCCTTCTGTCAAGTCTCTTATGTAGATGTTGAACAAGATCGGGCCCAGGACGGAGCCCTGTGGCACTCCACTTATCACCTCTGACATTTCGGAGGGGGTGCCATTCACCACTACCCTCTGAAGCCTACTTCCAAGCCAGTTCCCAACCCAATTTGTCAATGTGTCGCCCAAACCTAAAGAACTCATTAATCGTTCATTTGCTTTCATTCACTATGAATTTCTAGGGCTGTGTGAAACTGTTTCCATAAGAACAGTTTTACTTACCTTTGCAAGTCAGAACAGCTTGCATTTTTGCTTTAAACATCTATGCAACCATGTTTGTCAAGAAACATGTCCCACAAAATTCCATTCACATGTTAATGTTCTTCTCCCGGTCTAATTACAGGGTGAAAATGTAGCAGGTTTTAAAAAAAAAAAATAATAATAATAATAATTCTATTCAAGTCAAATATGGCAGGGAAAGTTGCCTTGATGTTAGAAACAAAAAATCTTACCTATTTTCATTTCATGGAGAATTTTCTGACCAGTGAGTGTTTTCTTAAATGACCCTGTTGGTGTCAATGAATATAAACAGTGGCAAATTTTAGTATAAAGCTACAAAGGGGGGGGGGGGATTGAAGGCAAATTATTAATTACTGTGCTGAAATAGTGTTAGCACAGACAATATTTGAAATGAATGTGCTGTTTGATTAGACTGATTGATTATTCCAAGCGCTCTGGATTTAAACAGTCATTAGCCACACTAACCAGTCATTAGTGCTTCCTTTATCAAAAAGCAAAGACTAAGCAGAAATAATTTTACACATTCATCAGAGTGAGTTGACTCTATCACTGTTCCAAGGGTTACAAACACCAGCATATTCAGTTTGCAGATGCAATATTACAACATGAAACAAATATATAAATTAACATATGTCACAGGGGGATTAGATGGTTCTTCAAAAAGTTTCTGCATGTTCATATTTTTGCGGGAAATGGTTGGGGCAGGAGGACGTGTCGTAGAATGTCATGTGACAAGTCAGCCAGGCAACAGAGTGATTATGTGGAAAAGTGATGTAATTTGCTTTTGAGATATTTAATAAATAGTGTTTAAAACAATAAAATTACGGAAACATGGGGAGATCCAAGATGGCTGCTGATGCATGTTACTGAGCAGACGCCTATGCAGTTTTCTCCTGACAACTTATGTCGGAGCATTTTGCTTGTTTCTGTTTATCTTGGTATGCCGAAAAGGAGGGGCAAGAGCGCCGCTGGAGCCTCACGACGCTCCGGAACAGTTAAGGCGAATGCAGAGCGTCATGGTGCCATCGGTGACACTGCCGCATGAGACACCCCAGGCAAGTGGAATGGAGGCATCTCTGCGAGGCTTGGAGACCACATTGAGTCCCAACGTTAGAGCTCCTCCTCCGCATCCCCGAGCTACCAGCTCCCCAGAGGTCGAGAAGCTACCAGAAGTCGGGAAGTGTTCTCTCCCGGAGGCTACAGTGAGTGGTGAGGTGATTGCCGACTCAAGCTTCCAGGTTTCGCAGGAGAGCCTGCCTGAGTACAGAGGAGGATGCTATAATAGCAGAACTTGGACCTTCCCAGGCTAGTGGAAGTGGAGGAGAGCAAAATTTCTTACAAATACACTTGCAATTTCCTGTTATAGTTAAGCCCCAAGAAGTTACTTTGGATGCTTTGTGGGATCTGGTGGCCAATTTGGTGAAAACAGTGAATACCCAGTATGTGCAAGTGGATGGGAAAATAAAAAAGCAGGAAAAGAAAATTACCCAGATCAAACAAAACATTGGTGACTCTAAGATATCTTTAGACAGTATTAAAAATGAATTAAAATCCTCCAAACAACTTCAAGAAACTTTAATGAAAGATAATGTGAATTTAAGAAAGAAGATTAAGACATTTGAAAATTTCTCAAGAGGTAATAATATTAGATTAATTAATTTTCCAAGAATTATAACAACTGCCCCTCGAGAAATGTAAAAACACTACCTGATGGAAACACTGGAAGTCCCTGAAGATTCATTACCTCCATTTACACAGGTTTACTATTTACAAAACAAAAACCAGAACCAGCAACCTGGAAATAGCCAAAAACCAATAAATGTATCAGCCTTATTGGAGTTATCAGACAGAGAAATGGCTGCTTCGGCAACATTGGTGGCGACTTTAGCCCTAACGCTGGACAAAAATTTGATATTGAGATTTTTCTTTAAAAATAGAGCAAAACCATTATATACCAATAATCATATTGAACTTAAAAAAATATAGAGCAAAGGAATTTTTGGACTTTAAGATACAAATGTTTCCCGACTTGGCTAGGGATACACAAAGGCGTAGAAAAGAATTTCTTATGTGGAAACCAGGAATTATAGCTCTTGGAGCAACTTTTTACCTTCGTTACCTTTGCAAGTGTATTATACAATATAATTCTCAAAAATATGTTTTCTTTGAGCCCTTCCAGCTGACTGCCGTCCTCTCTCTATCTCGGCTTGAGAAGGAAAAGAAAGGAGGGGTATAGAATATATTAGACCCCCTTATCAGTTAACTTGCATCATTTTTCCTATGTTAGTTTTTCCTTAATTTCCGTTTAAATATTGCATTTTGGATCTTTTGTGGACTTGAGCTGATTTAAGTTTAGTTTTAACTTTGAAATACAGTATTTTCTTTTTTAGACTTTCTTGACTTAAAAACTATGGGGTTAATAATAAAAAAAAAATTGTCTAAAAAGTGTCCTAAATGGCTACTTGGACGATCAAAAAGCCTGATCGTCCAAGTACCCATAACCAAAGCTGGTTTTTAGATGTATCTAAAAACAGCTTAGGCCTTTCCACTGCCTCTAACCGCACAGAGAGAAAAGAGGTGTGTTTAGAGGAGGGGAAAGGGCAGGCAGTGGGCGGGAGGTGGGCCGACCTACACCTAGGCGTACAACAGGTATAACCAAAACATTAACAGGTTGCCTAGTCGGCACTTAGACCTTTTTGACTTAGACGAAGTCAAACCAGGTCTAAGTGCCGAAAAAGGGGCCGCTGAGATGATGGCCGCTGGCGCCATCAGTTCAGCGGCCCGGCAACCTACCCACCGCAAGCATCACAACAGGAGAGATGCCTCATCTCTCCTACCACGATGCCATCACTCCTCTACCCGAACTGCTGCGACCCGCGGCAGGAGAGATGCCCTAACGCGCCTTCGTAAAAGGATCCCCAAGCATTGTTCTATAAAGGATGCATGCCCTTTATAGAATAGCATTTAGTGCCAATTCACACACCCAACTTTGGGCATCAGACTGGTATAAACCTGGCCCATAAGTTGAGCGTGAATCTCCCAAATTCTACAATACTTCGCCCAACGTTTAGGTTCCATGCTTTGGGATTTGGACAACTAGTGTTATAGAATAGCATGCAGCCGGTCACACAAAACCCAACTGGTGTCAATTAATGTCAATAGTTGGTTATCAACCTCCAATTATTGTTCATTAATGGTTCATTATCCAGTTGAATTGAGTGCACATCTCGGATCGGTGCCCAAATCTGGGCTCCATATGTAGAATCTAAGGGGTATGTGGACATAGACCCTGATTCTGTAAGTAGTGTCTGCTGCGGCAGGTGCCTACAAAATGGATGCGTAGGCACCATAAATTTAGGCCAGAGTTTTACAGGCCTACAATTCCGGCACCTAGGATTCTTGCTGAATCATGGATAGTGTCACTTAGTGCTTTTAAAGCCCAGTGCTGCCCCTAAACGTGCCCATTTCCAGGCTTCAACATCACTAGGTGCTGCAAGGCTCCATGGACCTAGACGCATTGCATTGCTAAAATGTATGTAGAATAGCATTGCAGCAGATGTGTATCAATGCAATTTTATTTCTGCTCAGACCTGTGTATAACTGTCCCTGCCCTTAGCACAGAGGTGTCACCTCCCCATTCTCTTCTTTTTGTCTATCTATGCTCCTCATAGAGGCTATGAAAAAATTGGCATGTCCCATGTGCTTGCAGGGAAAAGAAGAGCAGGCATTAAGTCCCCACAAACTCTAGTGCAGAAGAAAGAGCTAACCCAGCATCTCTCAAATATTTTTTTTAGTTCTGGCATACTAAACGGAGCAAATGTTTTTTGCGGCACATTATAATTGAAATTATAAAATTGCAAAACCAATAAAAATTAAATTTGAGAGTTATTTAAAGTTCTTTAAGCTCTGTATGGGTAATTGTAACAACGGTGAAACTAAAGTAGATAGAATAGAATTGGTAATAAAAGCGATGGATGTGCTCGTTTTTAAGCGTAAATTAACTCAAAATGCAGCTCGATAGTCAACAAGCAAACACATATTTTGTATTCCACCATCTGCAGTCATTCTCTTTTTTCCAATTTAATTTCTGTCAGAGTGGAAAATCCAAGTTCGCAAAGATAAGATCCAAATGGTAACAAAGCCTTGATTGCTCAAGTTAGGATAACTACTGCATAAAAAATAAAAACAAAATTACTTGCCATTAGTTTCAAGGACTAATCACGCCAAAGAATGGCTTGTCTGGGCAGTTGTATCCTTACGCACACAGACGCTCATAACATTGACAGACTCTTGCATACATGAAGTACATGTCGTCTATTCTAGTGTATGCTTATGAAAGGAATTTTTAAATAAGGCTTTATGGGGTTCGGAGTTTCCATTGACTTGGACACAAGGGCAATTTATGTATTTGGGGACAGTAATGAATATGTTGACTTCTCAATTATATCGTCTTAATGTGGATAGGCTTCAACATTAATATTTCAATAGGAAATATTGTTGGATACCTGGCAGATGTTGCCCCTTTCTTTAATGGGTCTCATCTGCTTGGTTAAGTTGTTTATCTTTCCTAAATGGTTGAATATGTTGCAAACTTTACCGTTGTGTTTTCTCAAGAAGGATTTAAAGATCTTTTATAAAAAAATTAATCATTTTTGTTGGGCTGGTAAGAAACCTAAATTAAAGTTGACATATTTGCTGGGTAATTGGAATAGAGGGGGGTTGGGTTTACCGGATATACGGATTTATAATTATGCATGTTTACTTCGTCATTTGGGTGATTGGGTAAATGTGACAAGTATTTATACTCCGCTTCAGATGGAACAGGAGTTTTTAGCTCCTTATGATATATTTGCGTTACTACATAGTGCGTGAAATGTGTTACCATCTCTTATTCGTTCAAGTGTTGTATTTAATACTTTACAGACGGTATGGCGTTGATTTGTGCAATTATTGGGAGGGAATCCAATGGTTACTGATCTTTTGCCTTTGCAGGGTAATCCAGCTTTTCTTCCGGGAAGAGACTCTAGGGAGTATAGATTATGGGGTGCAAGAGGAATTTTAAGATTGGAACATATACTGGGAAATGAGGGGGAATTATTGACTCGTACTAAATTGTTGGCTAAAGTGGGAGAGACTTGGGGAGTGCAATTTGCATGTAAACAAGTGGAACATTATGTGAGATCCCTTGACAGGGTACAGTTAAGTTTGCATTTGGGTGCTAGATTGAGAGAGTTGTTTGTTCAGGAGGAGGGGATGTCTCTTTTGGTGTCTGTATTCATTCTATTTTGCAAAAATTACAACCAGACAAGAACTATCAGGAAATTCGGGAGAAATGGGAGAAAGAATTACAGCTTAATTTGAGACATTGGGATGTTGCCCGTACTTTAAGAGCGACACTTGGGGTGACATCTTGTTCATGGTTAAGAGAAACGTATTATAGGGTTACATTACGTGCCTATTACACACAAACACGATTGTTTTATAGTGGAGGTCTTCCTACTCCTTTGTGTCATAAATGTGGGAGGGAGAATCATACATTAGGTCACGCATTTTGGTTTTGCACTATAATTCAGCATTTTTGGAAGCAAATAATAAATTATATGTCAAAAATAATTGGAAGATCATTGCGCTGTTCTCCTTCTTTCTTTATTTTGGATTTGCCAGAGGCTGTTGGACATTTATCTAAAGGAAATAGGGCGTTGCGTAGGAAAATGAGTCTCTTGGCTAGAAAATGTATATTACAATATTGGACGATCCCTGATCCTCCAAGGTTTTGGCATTGGCGAAACCAATTACATCAGCTGGCCATTTGGGAAGCTAGAGATGCTGGAATTATAAGAAAGCGAAAGATGTTATTTATACAAATCTGGGGTTCTTATTTGCAAGACTTACATCCTAAGGGCCGTAGTGCGATTTTAAGTTGGATCTCTTAATTGGGCTTTTATTTAGTTAAATGAAGAGAGTATCATTGGGTAGAGAGTACTATAGGGTAGGGAGGGGTGGGAGTGAAGAGGGATGGTAAAGGTTCAAACACATATAGATATAGTGGGGGTTTATTGAAATTGGAATTTGTCTTTTATTATGTATATTATATTATAATAGTTGATGCATTATTGATGTGCTTTGATGTTGTATTTGCTGTATTTGATGATGTTTGCATCAATAAAATTGTTTGAATCTAAAATAAAGTAAAATTCTGGAATCTCTGGTGACTCACCCAAAATCTCTTTGGGGCATACCACTCTGCCGTGGCACACAGTTTGAAGGACACTGAGCTGACTCTTCTACCCTCACTCCCATCCCCTTGGTATGGTTTTCAATCTCCTACATTGGGCTTAGCCTTAAAGTCTTCTGCATACGTATCTGCTTTGGGGTAGAATAGCTAATAGGCTTATTACCACTATTTTAATATGCTGCGCACTGATGTCAGCTTCTACATAAAACTTGTATCTTGCTCTGAGAAAATTGAGCGCAGACATCGTGCTCACACTGTACTAACATCTGCACAAATTTTCTGCATCAACCCCTTGGTTCTAGGAGTGCTCTTTAGGTTGCTCTTGGAGTTATCCTTAGTCAGTTAGATTTGTAGAATATCCACATAAAATATGCATGAAATAGATTTGCAGGCAATGGAAGCAGTGCATGAAAATCGATTCTAGCAAACAACAAATATGAATGTGTGAAGCAATGTAGACCATATATATCTTCAATATAAGATCTTCTATTTAGGCCATCAGATGGACTTTCCGTATCTTGATCACTTTTAATCAACAGAAATATGTGCACAGCTTAGGCTATGATTTTGTAGTTTTTACTTAGCACTCCTCCTTGACCCAATTTTATGCACTTTATTCATAGCTTTATTTATGCATTTTGTTTAAATACCAAATAGTATTAAAAAATTCAATTTTTAAATATGATTAAAAAGCACTTATCTGTGTGCTCTGTTCTGCTATGCCTGCTGGAGACTCGACATGTTTCGCCCAATGGCTGTTTCAAGGATGCCCCCTGTGGGCACCATTCGATCCACTTCTCCCCGCATTCAATGCATTTTGAATCGCATTGAATGCATGGAGAAGTGGACCGAATGGCATTCACAGGGGGCATCCTTGAAACAGCCATTGGGTGAAACATGTCGGGTGAAAACAGTCCCCAGCAGCCATAGCAGAACAGAACACACAGATAAGTGGCCCGGATTCTATATAGGATGCCAGGTCTCAGAAGCTGATAGGCTTCCTATATAGAATTGGGCCTAATGCCGCCTAAGGTAAACCCGATTCGCTAACCAACGTCCGTGTTACAGACGGTTAGAGAATTGGCTTTTTGTAGACACGGCCACTAAGCTTCTCATGGCATGGGATCACCCTGCTGCGATAAGTAGAGTGGTTGCGGCCGCCAGTTCCCCCTGCCCCGAATGAACGTGTCAGGAGGGATGCCCAATTGTTCCTACCCGGAACACCTCCCACCCGCCACGAACGAATGCGGCAGAAATGATGCCCAGCCCTCCTGCCCAGAACACCCCCCACCCCTCCTTGAAGATCGCTGGCAGGAGGGCGCCCAATCCCTCCTGCCGGAACACCCCCCACCCCCACTGAAGATTGCAGGAAGGAGGGTACCCAATCCCTCCTGCATGGAACACCCCCCAACCTCCCTGAATGAATGCGGCAGGAGGGATGCCCAATCGCTCCTGCACAAACATCCTCCCACACGCCACGAACGAACATAGCAGGAGGAATGACCAATCCCTCCTGGAGGAAACTCCCCACTGTAGATAACCCAATGAACCCCCATACACAGATCCCCCTACCCCCAATGACCCCACAAACATGGACCCCTTATCCCTGGACACCCCCTCCCCCGCTAACTTTTAATGATGGACAGACAGACGGGTCTTCCCACAGTCTGGCCGGCAGACCCTCTTCCGTTGAAATGAGTTGGGCCTGCCCCTTCCCGGTGCATTATGGGATGCCCTGGGGAGGGACTTAAGGCCTGATTGGCCCAGGCACCTAAGGCCCCTTCTATGGATGGGGCCTTAGGCACATGGGCAAGCCTAAGATTCTGGTCCCGCCCACACACAAACCTCCCCAAGCTCGAAGGTTACATTTTGAAGCCTTTGCGCATGCATGTACATCGGCACAATGATGTCACAGGCATGTGCATATGATGTCATCACAGTGACGGCTGCACATGCGCAAAGGCTTCCAGACGTGGCCTCTGAGCTCAGGACTTACAAAACCCAGACAAACTGCCGGATTTTGGAAATCCCTATGGGTGCCCCAAATGTATGGTAACTCTACCCCTATTTTGCTAGTGGTCCCCTAATATGACCCCCCATCTTTAAAAAATCCTTGGTAGTTTAGCAGCCCCCTCCCCCAACTTAAACATTTCCTGATTGTCTAGTGTACTTCTCTTCTCTTTCCCATTCAGCTCAAAATGCAGGATGGGGAAATGAAAGGCAGGAGTAATGTCCACCTATTCCTGCCCCTGTAACACCATCATTGAAAATGGTGGCAATGATGCACTATGACACACCTTTAGGCAATATTGCCTTAATTAGTAGACTAACCCCTAGCGAGGCATTTAAAAGTACCACCAGGGACAACCTACCAAATAAGGTAATGTTTATTGCCTTATTTGGAAGATTGACCCCTAGCAGGAACAGCTGCTGCCATTTTAATGACAGTAGTGCCGGAGGCAGGCGTGAATGATCCTTGTTTCTGCCTTTCACTTTTTGAGGTGGGTGGGTAGGGTTTGGGGAGTCAGACAGAAGAGGGGATACATTAGACTACCAGGGATTTTTTTAAGTTGGGGGAAGGAGGGAGATGCTAGGCTTTTTGGTGTTATTGGGAGGATGCAGGCCTATTGTCTTTTTTTTTTTCTTATTATAAATTCCCCTCTCCCCACCTTCATGTTAGTTTGTGAGCTGATTACTTCATAGTGCTTCCAGGTCATAAGATCCTATATAGCTGTGATTATTATGCAGGCATATAGAGGGGCATTTTCGATAGCATATCTGTCTAATTTGGACATTTTGAAAAAAATGTCCAGAAATCCAGTAGAGAAAATATCCATTTTCAAAACAGCTGGACGTCGATCTTTTATTTTTGAAAATGATCTATATAGACATTTTGGTCTTTAGTAAGCCTATCTTTTTTGGCCATTTTCAAAAATAAAAACGGCCACATGAAAAACACACAAAAGCAAGTTTTGCAGACGTACCCAACTACCTTGTCTGATTGCGACAGGGAAACCCTCATCAGCTCAGCCGATTTCGGTGCAGTCCTGCCAGCTCAGCTGATGGTAAATTCCCCAGCCAGGATTAGCTGAATCAGCAGGGAGAAATAAAAAATTGTCTCTTCCTTCCTCCCTTACACCCTTCCCTACATCCTTCCCCCCAACATCCCCATCTCCCCATATCCACCCAACATCTCCCTACATCCCCCGACAACCCCCATACCTTCAGATGACAAATCGGCAGGAGGGAAGCCACCTCCCTCCTGCCCATAGAATTGCATGCTCAGAATCATGGGCCTTCGCCCTCCCACTCTCCCTAAGGCCCTGATTGTCTCAAAACCATGATGAGTGGGAAAACAATATATAGGATGTTGGTCATGCAGCGGCGGCACGTTCCAGGCTCCGCCCCTCCCGGTACATGTTCTACAAATTTCAACACTTTGCGGCGCACGCCGCAAAGGCGCGCGCCAAAGGCGCACGCCAAAGGAGCGCGCTTAAGGAGCAGGTTCTGCTCCTTAATGCGCTCCTTTGTGCGATCCTGCAGTGCGTTAAGCAAATTACCAATAGGTTCATTATTCAAAATATTACTCCTCTGATCTTATTATTTTTTTTCTTCTCAATGAACAATCTTCCTCCAAATACAAACAATTTATTCATACCTATAAAGCCAGATTATTATTCTACTACCATGGATGAAACCAGGTTTCCAATTCAAGTTATTTGGGGGAATAGACCTCAAAAACCTGATCATATCAAAAAGATCCCTCGTTCCTTGGAACGTCAAAATATTTGCTTAGAACCATTACTCTCTGATTCTTTACACAAACATTTCAATATTAGTCTCATAAATATTCGCTCAATTAAATCAAAATATCATCTGATACATGACATCGTCGTACAACCAAATATCGACATACTCTGCCTAACAGAAACTTGGCTCTCCACTGGTGAAGAGGCATATCTATCTTATGCTTGTCCACAAGGCTATTCATTTTTTTTTAACCATCGTAGCAAAAAAAGAGGAGGTGGGTTAGCAATTATTTTTCGAGATTCATTATTGATACAAGTTGACTATTCACCAAAAAACTCCGTAATTGAATTTTTACAATGTTCCTTATTGACAAAGCCTAGGACTGAAATATTATTAATATATTTACCACCTCCTATTTCAGCCGATATTATAACCCAGCTGCAATCCTTACTTTTTGACTTTTGTAGCTCTACATTAAACCCTATAGTTTTGGGAGATTTTAATATACATTTTGATGAACCAAATAACAATTATACAAAAACCATCCTAACACACATAAACCAACTGGATCTCTATCCTGTAATTTCTCAACCAACTCATCAGGCAGGTCACACTTTGGATATGGCCCTAATATCAAAAACCACAAACAATATTTTGTCATTAAATAATTGTTCTGCAGTTCCATGGTCTGATCATTATTTAATTTCATTAATATATAACTCCATTCTTTGTACAAATAATTCAAAACATCAAATAATAAATTTTAGAAACTATAATAATGTTAATATAGATTCTATTCTCTCTTCATTTGAAATTGATTTAACAAAATCAAATTCAGTAGAGGAATTAGTAAACTTATGGAATGTAGCTCTTTTAAAATTCTTAGAAAAAGTAGTCCCTCTTCAAACAAAAACAATTTCTAAACGTAAAATTCAAAATCCCTGGTTCTCATCAGAACTGAATCTAATTAAACAACAAGTCCGATCTCTCGAACGTGTATGGAAAAAAAATAAAACCTTAACAAATTTACAATTATTTAAGGAACAAATTATATATTATAAATCAAAAATAAATCAAGCAAAAATGCAATATTATTCTGAGAAAATAACAAAGGCTAAAAATCCATCAATGCTATATAAAATATTAAAAAGAATATCAATTTCAACTAGTAAGGAAAAATCAAATGAAAATAATAACATACTTACAGCACAAAAATTGGCAGATCACTTTACAGAAAAAATTAAAATAATAAGAAACTCCTTTGTAATAAATCAACAAGGTAATATTGATCCTGATCAGTTAAAAACTGAACTCTCAACCTCAAAATGCTCCAAATTTAAACTTCCAAGTCTAAAAGAAATTGAGATGACTATTAAATCTATCAATATTAAAAGCTCAAAAGCAGATCTTCTTCCTCCGTTTATTCTGAAGCAATACTTTCAAATTTTTGGACCATTTATTCATACTTTAATTACAGAAAGTCTGACCCAAAGTAAAGTACCAAAAGAATGGAAAAAATCAATAATTCGCCCAATTATTAAAGATAAAAATGCAAGTAATACAGATCCAACAAATTACAGGCCCATATCTAATATCCCTTTTCTGGCCAAGTTAACGGAAAAGATAGTTTATACTCAAATATTAGATTTTGTGGAAAAAACAAACGTCCTCCACCCCAATCAAACAGGTTTTAGAGAACATCATAGTACAGAATTATCACTAGTTGGCTTAACTACTTCCATTCATTATTTTCTTGATCATCACAAAACTACTTTATTAATTTCACTGGATCTTTCCGCAGCTTTCGATACAATTGATCATAAACTTCTCATAAATCGACTTCAATCTATTGGGATCACGGATCAAATTCTTTCTTGGTTTAATTCTTACTTTACAGATCGTTCTTCTACTGTTTTCTTTAAAGAATCTATATCTAATCCTACTTCAACCACTTTCGGTGTTCCCCAAGGGTCTATTCTTTCCCCATTACTATTTAATATCTTTCTATCACCACTCCTTACATTGTGTCAATCTATAGGTTTTCAGGTTTTCGGATACGCAGATGATATCCAACTTTTACACCCTGTAGATACTGATAATATATCAGAAATACATGAGATCAGTAAAAAACTCGATCAAATTCAACATTGGCTAAACACTAATAAACTGGCCCTTAATATAAAAAAAACAAATTTGATGATCTTTCCATGGAAGGATAATCCCACACTTATCACCCCTATTACTATAAGAAATATTCCTCTACAGATAGTTAATAAAACGAAAATATTAGGAGTAATTGTTGATTCTAAATTAAATTTTCATGACCATATAAGTCATATTGTTAAAACTTCATTCTATAGATTACGACAAATTAGATCCATCTCAAAATTTCTGAATGCCCAATCTTTAAACATTCTTATCCACTCATTAGTCATATCAAAAATAGATTATTGTAATTCTCTTTTTAGAGGTATTGCATTAAACGAAATCAAACGTTTACAAATTATACAGAATGTCTCTATAAAACTTATTACAAAATCTAAAAAATTTGATCATGTTACTCCCCTACTTGAAAAGGCACATTGGCTCCCTGTCATCCATAGAATAACTTATAAAATCTGTTTACTTACATTTAAAACACTTCTATATAAGACACCTGCTTTTATTCATAAACTTTTAATACCTTACCGTCCAACTAGAACATTAAGATCTATTGATCAAAATTTATTAACAGTACCTTCACTGAAATTGATTAATACTAGACGGCAATTTATATTTTCCGTAACAGCCCCTCAAACCTGGAATGCTCTTCCTATTTTTATACGGAACGATCAAGATTTGGTAAAATTTAAATCACTATTAAAAACATTTCTTTTTAATGATGCTTTTAATTCCTGATTTTTTAATTATTGTTTTTCCTAATGTGTTTTCCTATGTTTAATCTTTTATATAACGAATGTATTTCATAACCCTATTTTTACCCAATGTTGTATAACAAGTTTTAACCTTTATAAGCATTGTAATTCCCAAAGTTTGTTTTGTTTGTTTGTTTGTTCTCTTTTAACTAAATTTGATTTGTACATCGCTTTGAATTAGAGAAAGCGATTAATCAAGAATAAATAAAAAACTTGAAACTTGAACTTCTGTCTTCCAGTGGAGGTTTAAAATTAACTGTATTTTGTCTAATATTTTTATAGTTTCCACTCTTTTGTTTTTATTTGTACTTTATTTGCTGATCCATGAAAGGTGGTGTATCGCATAATTAAATTCAAATTCACTAAGCAAAAAATAGTATATTGGGAAAAAGAGGGATGAATAATACAAATCAGTAAACCAACCAAACTGTGTAAAAAACAGAAAAATTCCACCTGCTCAGGGCATGGAGAAAAGACCTCAGGCCCAAATTCTATAAATGGTGCTGACAGCGGCGGTTGGATCACATGTCAATCATGTGACAGTGCTATTTATAGAATTATGTCTTTGGGAAAGGTAGGCGCTGAAAATGTAGGCCAGGGTTTCCAAGGCCTACATTTCCAGCGCCTACCTTTCACATCAGCCGTGCATATGGAGACACTTTACGATGCCTAATTCTATTTCCGGCATTAACCACGCTTACTGTGGTGTTAAGCATCGTAAAGTGCCTCCATAGGCATGATGCAGGTACCATTATTTTAGGTGCTGGTAGGTGCCTAGAATATTTTTTAAACAGCGCTTTGCACTTAGGCGCTAGTAGGGGGCCTACCAATGCCTAGGTTAAGGCGCCATTTATAGAACATAGGCCTCAGTGACAACTACAGAGAAAACAGGGGAAGTTAAACCCTGAAAGAAATCATCATTACAGGTCAGAAGAACTCCATTGCTTACATGAGCTATCTGGGGGCTCAGAAACCCTATATCACCAGTATCCATAAATCACTCCAATGGAATAATATCAAAACACTAAATTAAGGCTTAGAAGCATGCAAAAAACATGTTACAAAATACTTAGCTTACAGAACATATGTAGAGAAATCCAGTGACTATAAAGCTGAAGGCATTATGTGCTGAAGCGTGAAAGACAGTTTAGCTGCTGCGTCACTTCCAACAGGAGCCCTGTTTCATTGAAAGCTTCATCAGGGGAGGGCATTCATGCAAAATAAATAAAACCAGCTGTCACCAGCAGCAGCTAACAGCCTTAATTTAGTGTTTTGTTATTATTTCATTGAATAGATTTATAGACTGATAATATGGGGTTTTACATGCATAAGTGCTGAGAAAATAGTAACAGAGCATGGAAGTGACTTACTCCCATGTTCTATATATGGCATCTAAAAATCTGCCATTGATCAGAATGGGGCTTAGTGCAATTTTATAAAAGGCACCTGCTATATATATATATATATATATATATATATATATATACGTAGATTCATGCTTGATGGTTATACATGAGTCAAAAAAACCCAAAACAAGGGAGAATACAAATATAATACAGGAGAACAGATCTCCCCTGACCCTAAAATAGGAAGGGTGAGGGGAAGAGACAGCTCGAACCAAAACCCTCACCTAAAATTTTTTATGGTGAACGGGAAGTCCTCAGTCACACAGCTCGCAGTGGGGACTAGCCCCTAGTGCACCAGCTGTCACATACATACACCCAAAGGGGTGTTATCTGTGAAACATCCCCGGGCTAACCCGTATATAATTAAACATGTAACTAGTGGATAAGCTTAATTTTTGCTGGTTACACCTTCATTACTATGGAGAAGCTAAGTACCTCTGATAGACTGTATAGCTCATGCCTGTGCTTGCTTGGCTGATTTTGGACGCTCCTGTATCCTCGGATGAGAGGTAGAGAAGGCTCCAACCATTCTTATATTTAACTTTGTTGTTTTACTACACTTTGTACTATTAGCACACTGGTTTGCGCACTAGTTACTTATACGGGTTAGCCCGGGGATGTTTCACAGATAACACCCCTTTGGGTCTATGTATGTGACAGATGGTGCACTAGAGGCTAGTACCCTCTATGAGCTGTGTGACTGAGGGCTTCCCGTTCACCATAAAAAATTTTAGGTGTAGTTAATTGCCCCTATGAACCACTTTCAGCTAGCCGAAAGGATGGTTGATCGCTTGAATAATCTTCCACAACAGGTAATTGAGGCCAGCAGCATGCCAGATTTTAAGAAAAGATGGGATTGGCATGTGGGATCTCTTCATGGAGGTAGTTAGGGGGTGGGCCATTAGTGTGGGCAGACTAGATGGGCCGTGGCCCTTTTCTGCCATCAAGTTCTATGTTTTTGTGTTTCTATACTTATTTTTTTACCTTCATTCAGATTACCATCTTGGATCCTCTATATGGGACTTTAAAATTGATTAAGCAGAAGAATTATTTTCATATTATTATTCTAGTTTCTTCGTTGTGTATTAGTTGGTTGTCTTGATCATACACTGTACAAGAAGTTATTCTTGATAATTTGTTTAATAAAATAATAAATAAATAAAAAAATAAAAAAAAATTTAGGTGAGGGTTTTGATTCGATCTGTCTCTTCCCCTCACCCTTCCTTTTTTAAGGTCAGGAGAGATCTGTTCTCCTGTAGCAGTTACACGTGGCATAACATGTAGGAGCACCCATTTAGGTCAAGGAAATCCAGGCCTAAATACCTACACCTAAATTGTGTGCGGATCAGGCGTAGTCTATAACAGTGCGCCTAACTTTTAGGAATACCCACAATCTGCCGATGCTCCACCCCCTGACCACACCTTCTTTTGCGCTGGAAGTGACATGCATCACTTTATAGAACGCACCTACAAAGTTGTGCGCATAACTTTTAATTAATTAACTTTTAATTAACTGCCAATTAGCATCAATTATTAGGTGTTATTTGCCAATTATCAGCACTAATTGACTTGTTAAAAAATTAAGTCGCACGCACAAATTGCTATGCACACCAGTTTGCATGCGCAGCTAAGGATGCCATATACAGAATTTGGGCCTTAGCACATAACTGCAAACAGGCATACATGTGGGTAGAGAATGGGAGGAATACGTTCAGGCATGCATATAATTTATAGAATAATTTAAGTTACACACTAGAGAATGACACGGTGACAAAATTCATCACTGTTCCCGTCCACGTGGATAACCGCGGGAAATAATCCCATGTCATTTTCTAGTGTCTATTTCAACCTCGGTCCTTCTATACCAGCATTCTTCAAAGCAAAGCTTGCGGGTCAGTGGTTGTGCCCAATTATACTCTGATTCTTTCCTCTCTCCTTAAAGAATGACATAAAGATGGTTTCATGCGGTTATCCGCGGGGACGGGAACGGTGATGAATTTTGTCACCATGTCATTCTCTATTACACACATGATTTGCCACATGTAAGAACACCCATTTACGCCTGCCATTGACACTGCTGCAGACCTTCAGGTAGAGTGTGAGCCCACTGGGACAGAGAGGGAAAAATGCTTGAGTGCCTGAATGTAAACCACTTAGGCTATGAGTGGTATATAAATACTAAAAATAAATAAATATTCTATAATAGCACCTTAGTGCCCAGATGCCAATATAGAATTAGCACTCAGTACATGGCAACGAGGCACCAACGCTGTGGTGCCAAATTATAGAATTGCCCCTATTTTCTATATTATGCAACATATAGGTCTTCTGCTATATACAGCATTTAGAAAACTCTTTATAATGCTTTGTCCATGTTGATTTGGGGGTCCTTTTACTAAGGCGCGCTCACCGATTAGCACGTGCTAAATGCTAAGGCACCCATGGAATATAATGGGCATTTAACGCACGCTAATGATTAGCACGTAAATCGGCTCGCGCGCCTTAGTAAAAGAGGGGGTTGGTTTCTGCACTTGGTTTTAATCTCTGCATTGATTACTACTAACCCTGCTTATCAGCGAGAAAAGTGCAGCATTACTTAGGAAACCTAAATCAGAAATGAATCTGCATGAAATTGTTTTCATACTTGATTTCCAGTTGCAAAATTTGGGCCGACATAAAAATGATAATTTTGTTTTCATCGGCGTTCTTTAATTGGGCTCTATAATGTATCCAGTTTTATATAATGTCACTACATCTCTAATTTATGCTGCAGAGGGAATAAGGACTAATCTCAACTTCATTAAACTATCTAAATGAGCTGTGGGGAACTTATATGTTTGTTCTTATTTATTTTTTTTGTGTGTTTTGTTTGCAGAAGATCATGAACATTATTGATCTCGATTTGATGGACCTGAATAATGCTAATGAAGACGCCCTTGAATGGGATGAAACTGATATAAGTCATAAGCTGATTTGCATAAATGAAGACTCAAGCAGCTTTGAACAAGAAGACAATCTTGATGTGCCAGAAAAAGCATCAGATTTAGAAGCGCGCGTAAGAGAGAACCAGAATAAAAAAGAGCATGCTGCTGATCAAGCATCAAACTTTTCCAGTGCCATGGCTCCTTTATGTCCGCCAGTCTACCAAGTGTATAGTCTCCACAATGTTGAATTATATGAAAGAAATCTGGCCCCTTTCTTTCACAAGACTCTAAAGCTACCCAATGTATTGACATCTAGCGCTCTTCAGAAGAGCCTGAGCAAAGACTCATCATTTTCATCCATAAAGTCATTACCAGAAATAGTAAGTGAAAATGCTTCATTCCAATCCTATAATGCTCTGTTCTGTGAAAAATTAAGCAGGAATCCTGGCAGCGAAAGTGGTATAGTCAGTGAAGGTGACGCGGAGAACACAGCCAATTCGGAAACCTGCTTGTTAGCAGACATGGGTGGAACACATAAACAGCAGGCTGATACAGAACCTTTGGACTTCCAAATGGCAGAAATAGTGGATGTTCTGAAACAAAAAATTGAAGATGAAAAGATTATGTTTCCAGGTAGCTGCCGAGCTCTAGCAAATGCACATGGTATAAATGGGAAAGAGAAAGATTTCAAGATATTTCCAAAATGCACTTCTAAATGTTTAAAAGAACAAATGCAGGAAAAGCATGATGTGTTCACCTTTTATGATTACTCTTATCTTCAAGGCTCTAAGCACAATTGGCCCCTCTTGGTAAAGCATGTACAAGGTGAGAATCTAATAGAAAATGATCAAAAAGAACAAGATACTTCTCATTTTTGTTCTGATGGAATGCTTGATAGGTCCAAGCATCCTGAATCACAGCACTGTGAATCTATTTTGCAAGTTTCTTCAGGTGAAGCCGACTTTAATTCCTTAAATGCAATGGAAGGTATCAAAATATTAATGAATAAACAGACTGAAAGCCAGCTTTCCTGCTTATCTCATGGTTCTTCTCTAGATTCTCTATGTACTGCAGGTGATTTATTTGGATTAAATATTTCCAAACCCAGAGAAGGTCTTCAACGCAGCACTTCTTTGGAGAGCTGGTTGGTTTCATGCAAAAGTAACGAAGATCTTTTTAGTCAACATAGTTCAGGAGATATAAGTATAAGCAGTGATTCAGTTGGAGAGCTCAGCAAAAGGACTTTAGACCTATTGAAACGTTTAGAAGATATTGAGAGTCCTTCTGAGCAGAAGATAAAACATAGCATCTCAGACATGACACTCCAGAGCACCTCTCAAAAAATGTCCTTACCTGGTCAGCCTTCGTTGGATCTTGCTTTTTCAATGAACGAGGACTCAGCCGCATCACTCACAGAACTGAGCAGCAGTGAAGAGCTCTCTCTCTGTTCAGAAGACATTGTGCTACACAAAAACAAAATTCCAGATTCGAATGCATCCTTCCAGAAACATCTAAACCAGTCAGTGGCTGATGAAAGTGATGCCAACGTCAGCATGATTGTCAATGTCTCATGTACCTCTGCTTGCACAGATGATGAAGATGACAGCGATTTGCTCTCCAGTTCTACGCTTACTTTGACAGAAGAGGAGCTCTGTATTAAAGATGATGATGATGACTCCAGTATCGCTACTGATGATGACATTTATGAAGAAAGCAGTTTTCTGTCAGGAATTGAGTACATCAAAAATGAACTGCAGACTTGGAACCGACCAAAATTTTTGCTGCTCAAGGAAAAGAAAAAATGCAATTTTATTGACAGCATACATAGTGAAAAAGATGGCGGTGCCAACAAGATATTTACTGCCATTGATAAATTAAACACTGAATCAGTTCTAAACAGTTCATCATGTAAGTTTGCAGAACATAATGCTAATAGCAAGAATGCCTCAAATACTAGTGGATTGGGTGCCAAAGATCTGTCTCAGAAGGATAGTTTGCAAGTTGATAAAGACCAATTGGTGGATGATATGGAAAATGGCAATATTGAAAGCACTGATGAGAGATCAAAGGAGGAGCCAAATAGGTCTTCAGAACTTGAAGATATTTGTCTAGTCACTGAATATACAACTGAAAGAGGATGTTCTTCCTATAAGCAACTTAGAGGAATCCCAGATAAAACTGATTCAAATGCTCAGGAATGCTCAAATGATTATCAAAATTATTTGGGGTCCAGTGGCCATCAAAGCAAAAGCCCATGCTCTTCTTTTACTACTAATTATTGCACTGTTTCTGTCTTAAAAGAGGAAGATATAGGTACACAGAGTACTCCGATCCATAACCATGAATGTGAAGATCAACCTAATGGTGCAAATGATCTTGCACAGTCCAGTGACTGCTACTCAAACTTTACTGAAACTAAAATGGAAGATCTTGCTTCTGCTAGTTGTGTTTCCTGCTGCAGGTGTGACTCTAAGCCATCTGACAGACAGACTACTGAAGAATGTTCAGTTCACGATTTTGTGATGGAGATTATCGATATGGCATCAATGGCCTTGAAGAACAAATCCCATTCTGAGCGTGAATTGGTGAGTCCCACTTCACTAGCACAGATCAAGGAGAAGGTGTTAGAACATTCTCACCGGCCTATACAACTAAGAAAGGGGGACTTTTACTCGTATCTTTCTCTTTCTTCTCATGATAGTGACTGCGGTGAGGTTGTTATGTACACTGAAGATAAAAGCATTACTCCAGTGCCAAGGGACTTTTCTGAAATCAGCCTGGATGGGAAAGATGACCTTGAGTATACTTTTGAAGCATGTACAGATGAAGAACCTGCTGAGGAGCAGTCACGCCTCCCTAGTGGCCTTACACAAGGCTTAGAGGCATCAGATAGCATAGTTTCATTGGATGAATCTAAAGCTCCAATGTCTTTGCAGCTTGATAAAACTGATATTCAGGAGCTTGGTTCCATCAAGCAAAATGTAACACATATGACAGGTGGCTCAGAAGCCTTAAATATCAGTCGTGAGAACTCTTCCATTGACAAGAGGAATGATGCCTATGGAAACAAAAAGCCTAAAACAAGTAGTGTAACATCTACAAAGACCTCAAATCTAGACCTGCATTTAAAGTCATTAAACACGAAAGAACAAAACTTATTGCATCATAACACCAAAACTCTTACTAGTGAAGAAAACCTTCAGCCTCAGGTGTGTCAAGTTTCATATACAAAGGTATGGGGCAAAGAATTTGTGCATATATATATATAGTAAAAGGTATCACCACTACCATTTTAATTAGTCCACTCTTTTATGTACACATGCATAGAAAGTCAATAATGCAATGAAATCCATAGTAATTTAAAGAAATGCTCATATATACAACTTAAAATACATAGTAGCATGTTAATTAAACTGCACATGTGCAGCGGCAGCCAAATATGCAAACAAGATGCTAGGAATAATTAGGAAAGGGATGAAAAATAAAACCAAGAATCCTATATAATAAAACCCTAGAGTGCGCATGCGCTCTTGAAAAATCGTGATCCCTGGGGCCGTGTTTTCTGATCCGTGGCCGCGTTCCATTTTAGAATGCTGCCATGGATCACTCTGGCCACTCCCCTCCTCACTCACCAACTGGAAGCAAGCTCCTCACCAACCGGAAACAAGCACCTCACCTCCCGCCCTCGCTCACTGCTGCTGCTGCCGCTGATCCTTCTCTTCGGGGCAGCCTGCCATCGTGGCCAGCTTTGGCGGGCCTCGCGGGCTGCTTTCTGGCCTCGGTGGCACATTCCCTCTGACGCATGGGATCGCGTCCGGAGGGAGCGTGCTTCCGGGTTGGGGAGCGGCCTGTGAGGTTCGCTGGGGCCGGCCACCACGATAGCGGCCTGGAGCAGGCCAGAAGACGCCGGGATGCAGGGAGGGTAAGCAGGGGAATCAATAAAGGGGGCCAGAAGGAGAGGGAAAGGGGGCTGCTTTGGGGGGAGGGGTGTGCTGGGGGGAGACAGAAGGGGCCATGGACAGACAGGGAGAGTGAAAGGGGGCTGCTTTGGGGGAGGGGTGTGCTTGGGGGAGACAGAAGGGGCCATGGAGAGATAGGGAGAGAGAAAGGGGGCTGCTTTGGGGGGGGAGGTGTGCTGGGGACAGACAGTTTTGCTCTGAGGGGAACACAGAAGGGACCATGGAGAGGCAGGGAGAGGGAAAGGGGGCTGCTTTGGGGGAAGGGTATGCTGGGGGAGGCAGAAGGGGCCATGGAGAGATAGGGAAAGGGGGCTGCTTTGGGGGGGAGGTGTGCTGGGGACAGACAGTTTTGCACTGGGGGGAAGATAGAAGGGGCCAAGGAGAGACAGGGAGAGGGAAAGGGGGCTGCTTTGGGGGAGGGGTGTGCTGGGGGGAGACAGAAGGGGCCATGGAGAGGTAGGGAGAGGGAAAGGGGGCTGCTTTGGGTGAGAGGTGTGTTGGGAACAGACAGCTTTGCTCTGGGGGAAGACAGAAGAGGGCCATGGAGAGACAGGGAGAGGGAAAGGAGGCTGCTTTGGGGAGAGGGGTGTGCTGGGGGCAGACAGCTTTGCTCGGGGGGGGGAGACAGAAGGACACAGACAGCGGCCAAGGAGAGAAAGATAAAGAAACACAGACAGACAGACACACATATATTCTAGCACCCGTTAATGTAATGGGCTTAACGACTAGTACTACTATATAATGCTTCTATATTGCTCCATAGTGTGACCTTACCTTGAGTAATGTTTCAATTCTGGTCACCATATCTCAAAAAAGATATAGCAGAATTAAAAAGGTTCAAAGAGCAGCACCCAAAATGATAAAGGGCAATTCTGCATGCGATAAGCACGCACTAAAACTGCTATCACAGCTTAGTAAAAAGAGCCCTATGTGTCAAAACCAGACATCATGGTAGAAATTCCATTGCTTGCTGCTTAGCACAAGAAGAGGTTGGGTCCAGGTGAATCATGGCTATAGATGGGGTATGGCCAGCATAATAATTCACATGTGATTGTCCTACCGGACCCTACACAGTCCGTGTTTCAGCGAACATGCCTTCCTCAGGGGTCCAGTTGATATAGGGATCATATATAAAAATGTAGACTATAAACAATGTACGTATTTTTGAGCAGATAGTTTAAAAGGCTGTGGAGTAAACATAGTGGCGTGAAAAATCATCGCCATATGACAGTCGCTCTGTATATACTAGGATGATCCCTAGCTGGTATAAACGTCTGCACCTACATGAATGCATAAACATGCAAAAATTAGAGCATTTCATAATTTATTCTTGTGCACTGCACCCATGCTTCACCCAAACTCTGCCCATGTGCATGCACACCAGCAAAGTACATGCAAACAAATTATGGCCCACAGTTTTCTGCTAATCAGTGTTTTCTAAGAGGTCATTTACATGCATAAATACCCACTTACGTGACAAAATGACTAGAATACACCAGTTATGTACAGTATATTCTTATTGCCTAAAACTAGGCAGCTGCTTATAGACTTACCCCCTAATGGGGTACAGAATATTAAAAGCTAAGCACATATCTCCAGCACCTAGCTGCCAGCATATACACCAG
Source organism: Geotrypetes seraphini (assembly GCF_902459505.1). Lineage (NCBI taxonomy): Eukaryota > Metazoa > Chordata > Amphibia > Gymnophiona > Dermophiidae > Geotrypetes > Geotrypetes seraphini. Next base: position 91,093,176 of record NC_047090.1, on the reverse strand, counting down.
CTTTGTAGCTGGCAAAAATGCTTCTTCCTAATTGTATACTTGTATATATACAAGGGGCCGCTAAAAAGTTCCTTGGGGCAGTCTCCTTCGAGAGCCATATGCTTAGTCCAGCGATTTTGCACTGTTTTCGTTCAGTATTTTTCCGACAGAACAAAAAAAGTAGAAAATCGCTGTACTAAGGTGCTCATAATCAAAAGTTAAATATGTCTAAAAACCCTCCCAAGTCAGCACTTGAATGATTTAAAAGGCAGGACGTCCAAGTGCCAATAATCGAAATGGCTTTTTAGGTGTATCCAGGGACTTGTTAGGCCTCTGAATCCCGCTGTGCGCCCAGAGCTGAAAGGGGTGTTTTTTGAGGAGTGGTTAGGGTGGGATGTGGGCCAACCTAGACTGAGTCATCCTGTAGGGATAATCGAAGGTTTGACAAGACTGCCTAGACAGAACTTATATGTTGTGAGTTAGATGATGTAAAGACACGTATAAGTACCCAAAAGGTATCCAAAGTGACCAGAGAACCACTGCAGGGGCAAAGTAAAGATACCCCCCCAACCCATGTTCACTGACTCCGTTGCACCCCCACAAAGTTCAGAATAAAAACGTACATATCTGCCTCTGGAACATCAGCACTTGGCATAGGAAAGCCTAGTAGAGCTGCACAAAGGTGGCTTAAGTAGTCTGGGGGGGTGGGCTAGTGAACCATAGAGAGGAGGACCCAGGCCCATAAGCCACTCTAACCACTCTAACTACTACATTCATGGTGGAACATGTGAGCCTACCAAACCTCCCCAAAACCCTACTCTACTGCCATATAGGTGGCACCTGCCGCCATAAGAGCTATTTGGGTTGTAGACAGGTGGGTATAGTCACCATGACCTATAAGGAAGTTCTGGTGAGATGCTTACAACAGTGCCCAGTAAGGTGCCCCACTGCTCTCTTGCCATGTCTGAGTGGCCTGTCCATCACAAGGCTGACCCCTTCCACATCCAAAAGGTCTTGTTCTGGGCGTTTGGAACTTAGACAAATTTGTGGTTGAGAATATGGTATAAAGACAGACATAGTGGCAGTCTGGATGATCAAACTCATGGATAGACAATTAAAAAAAAAAAATGTAGGCGTACTTTTCAAGAATGGACATTTTGCTGCTGCCGACTTTGGGTGACTAGTGCCCTACGTCCAAATCGTACTTAGATGTTTATTTTGATTATGCCCCTCCATGTGTATAGCCCTGGATGGAGACTGCCCCAAATATGTTGGCTGGGCTGAGAACTTTTCATAGAAACATAGAAACATAGAAAAAAGCGGCAGAAAAGGGCTATAGCCCACCAAGTCTGCCCATTCCAAGTATCCCCCCCCTGAATTTACTCCCTTAAAGATCCCAGGTGAGTATCCCATTTTTTCTTAAAATCCGTCACGCTGCTGGCCGTTATCACCTGGAGTGGGAGTCTGTTCCAATGATCCACCACTCTTTCGGTGAAGAAGTACTTCCTGGAGTCGCCATGAAACTTCCCTCCCCTGATTTTCAGCGGGTGCCCTCTGGTGGTTGAGGGTCCTATGAGCCAGAAGATATCATCTTCTGACTCAATGCGTCCCGTGATGTACTTATACGTTTCAATCATATCTCCCCGTTCTCTTCTTTCCTCAAGTGAGTACAGCCGCAATTTCTTTAGTCTTTCTTCATACGTGACATCCTTGAGCCCCATGACCATCCTGGTGGCCGTTCGCTGAACCGACTCGATCCTCAGTACGTCCTTTCGGTAGTGTGGTCTCCAAAACTGAACACAGTACTCCAAGTGGGGCCTCACCATGGTTCTGTACAACGGCATCATAACTTCAGGTCTCCTGCTGACGAAACTTCTGCGGATACACCCCATCATTTGTCTTGCCCTGGAGGAAGCCTTCTCCACTTGATTGGCAACCTTCATGTCCTCGCTAATGATCACCCCTAGATCGCGTTCCGCCGTGGTCCTGATCAAGGTCTCACCATTTAGTACATAAGTTCTACGTGGGTTTCTTTTGCCCAGGTGCATTACCTTGCATTTTTTAGCATTGAAACCTAGCTGCCAAGTATTTGACCATTGTTCCAGTAGCAGTAGGTCGTGTGTCATATTATCAGGTAATAAGCATCTGCCTACTATGTTGCAAAGTTTGGCGTCGTCGGCGAATAGTGATACCCTTCCTCTAAGTCCTTGCGTCATATCTCTTATGAATAAGTTGAATAGAATCGGGCCCAGGACCGATCCCTGCGGCACTCCACTGATCACGTCCGATGCTTCGGTTGGGGTACCGTTCACCACCACCCTCTGAAGTCTACCGCTCAGCCAATCCCCAATCCATGTAGTTAGAGTGTTTCCTAATCCTATCGATTTCAGCTTGTTCAGCAATCTTCAATGAGGGACGCTATCAAATGCCTTACTGAAGTCCAAATATACCATGTCCAGTGACTCTCCGGCGTCCAGTTGTCTAGTAACCCAGTCAAAAAAGCTAATCAGATTAGATTGGCAGGATCTGCCCCGGGTGAACCCGTGTTGGTGTGGATCACGCAGTTTTTCTTCATCTAGGATTGTGTCAATATTCTGTTTGATCAGTGTTTCCATCAGTTTACACACTATAGACGTGAGACTCAGCGGCCTATCATACTCTGTTATGCAAGTATTCTGTAAAGGAAAGTAGACATCTACTCTTCCATATAGAGAGATTTTAATTTGACACTCCTATATAGAATTGCCCTCCATATGTATAGTTCTAGCTGATTTTCAAAGACATACTGCAAATGCTTTTTATGCCAATGATTGCAAATAATAGTGATTATAGGGGCATAAACTGGCACTTGAATGTTTTTCTCACCAAAACATCCAAGTGCCGATTTTTGAAAATGACTTTCTGGACATCTTGCTAAGTTTCCTGTCTGCTGAGTGTCCAAAGTTCAAATGGGCATGTTGGAGGCATGTAATGGGCAGGCTTTAGGCGTGCTCAGCACTTGGAAGTCTTGCGGTGATAATCGAACCTTTCCCATTACGTCCAGGATGCAACTTAGACATCCGGAGCTAGACCTGTTTTAAAACGTATAGGTGCCAAACTGACCAGATTACCACTGGAGGGATTAAGTAATGATCCACCCCCACTCTCCCAGTGGTCACTGACCCCCTCCCCACCCACCCCAGTACATACTTGTCTCTAGAACAGCAGCACTTGTTATGGGAAAGCCCTGTTATGTAGAGCAGCAAGTAGATGACCCAACATCATTCAAAGGGAGTTGCTCTCCACATACATTCATTGATACTGGAGCAGAGCCAACCCTCCCCACCCCCACCGGTGATAAGAAATCCTGGTAAGTGCATTGCTTTTATCATTTTGTTGCCTTGATCTTTACACTGTTCACTGAGTAGACTTCCTAATATTTACTGAGGTGTTTTTTTTGTTTTTTTTTGTTTTAAGTTTATATACAGCTCAGATATTTTCTTTGTTCTTTTTTAATTATTACAGCAATACCTTGGGTGACGAGAATGTCTAACACCACAAGGGTAGGTAAAGTGCCTTGTCTGGTCTCTCTATATCTGGATGTTTTTAAGTGTAGTCATTTCACGTTCTCACTGTACAATATGTGATTTTGTGGGAGTTTTTGTATTTACGAGTTCTCATTTAGGTAACATACATTTGATATGAGTATAGTTTTTATATCTACTCATATGATTTATATTTTATGATTTATATGTAGGGTTATCATTTGGCTCCAGAAAAAGGAGGATGGATTGAGACATCTGGGTTTTACATCCATGGATAGCAACAGAAGTAAAACCTGAATATCTCAATCCATCCTCCTTTTTCTGGAGCCATATGGTAACCCTGTTTATATGTTATTTATGATTTATATTTTATGAGTAATATTTATTATGTTAACACATAATTGATTTACATAGAAACATAGAAACATGATGGCAGATAAAGGCCAAATGGCCCATCCAGTCTGCCCATCTGCAGTAACCATTATTTCTTCCTCTCTGTAAAAGATTCCATGTGCCTATCCCAGGCTTTATTGAATTCAGACACAGTCTCTATCTCCACTACCTCTTCTGGCTGACTGTTCCACGCATCTACCTTGCTTTCTGTAGAAAAGTATTTCCTCAGATTACTCCGGAGCCTCTTAACTTCATCCTATGCCGTCTCATTCCAGAGCCTCCTTTCAAATAAAAGACTCGACTCATGCACATTTACATCACATAGGTATTTAAACGTCTCCATCATATTACCCCTCTCCCGCCTTTCCTCCAAAGTATACATTTTGAGATCTTTAAGTCTGACCCCATACGCCTTATCACGAAGACCACACATCATTTTAGTAACCTTCCTCTGGACCGACTCCATCCTTTTTATATCTTTTTGAAGGTGTAGCCTCCAGAATTGTATCACATGCAATCACACCCAAGTCCCGCTCTTCCATCATGCACATATGTTTTTCACCCCTAAACTGTACCATTCCCTCGGGTTTTTGCAGCCCAAATGCATGACCTTGCATTTCTTAGCATTAAATTTTAGCTGCCAAATTTCAGACAATTCTTCAAGCTTCTCCAGGTCTTTCTTCATGTTATTCACACCATCAGGTGTGTCTACTCCATTGCAGATTTTGGTATCATCCGCAAAGAGGCGAATCTTACCTGACAACCCTTCAGCTATATCACTTATAAAAATGTTTAAAAGAATAGACCCAAGAACAAAACCTTGAGGCACCCCATTGGTAACATCCCTTTCTTCAGAGCGATCTCCATTGATCACTACCCTCTGTCACCTTCCACTCAACCAGTTCTTGAGCCAGCCTGGCACTTTGGGACCCATCCCATGGGCACTCAGTATATTTTATTATTTTATCATCTACTGTATGTCATTTATAGTTTAGATTTTATTATTATTATTTCTTATACTAACCATTATTTATTTATTTGTTTTACTAGTATGTGTATAGTCCCTGGTGGCTGTGTTACACATTCTTCACCTATGATTCTATAATAAAGATTTTTAATAGCTTCATCCTGTCAGCTACTATGTCTATTATTCTTTCAGGACTAGCGGATCACTTGCCTATCTGTTTTCTGGGACCAATGAATATTAGAACCTACATATCTAAATAGATAATAAAGATTCCCCTCCCCTCTTGTCGCTTTAATCTCTACAACACTTCCAAAATTCGACCCTTCCTCTCTGAGCACACTAGTTTCAAGTTCAAGTTTCAAGTTTATTAGGTTTTTATATACCGTCTATCAAGGTTATCTAAGCGGTTTTACAATCAGGTACTCAAGTATTTTTCCCTTTCTGTCCCGGTGGGCTCACCATCTATCTAACGTACTCAGACTTTTGCCCACACTCTCATAAACTCATGCTTAAATTACTGCAAATTACTTCTAACTGGTCTCCCACTGAACCAGCTGTCCCCCCCTACAATCTATACAAAATTCTGCTGCACAACACATCTTCTACCAGCCTCACTACACTCATGTTACCCCTCTCCTTAAATCACTCCACTGGCTCCCTATTTGCCTTCGCATACAGTTCAAACTCCTATTACTAACCTACATGCTGCAGCCCCTCAATATCTCTCCTCTCTTCTCTCTCCTTATACACCTCCCAGAGAACTCTGTACACCAAATCAACTGCCCTTAGCTGTACCTTTCTCCTCTACTGCCAATTCCAGACTTTATTTCTTTCATCTAGCTGCCCTGTATGCCAGGAATAAACTACCTGAGTTTGTCCATCACACCCCTTCCCGTCTCTTGTTTAAAAGAAGCCTGAAAACCCACCTTTTTGATATAGCCTTCAATCCATAACCCTACTCCCTACTGCCCACCAAACTAGCCAGCAGATTAACCAACCCCCTAACTGTATTCCCTATCCTAGCATCCTGTTTGTCTGTCCTTTCTGTTTAGATTGTAAGCTCCTTCAAGTAGGGACTGTCTTTTTCGTGACGATACAGCACTGTATACGTCTGGTAGTGCTATAGAAATAATTAAACTAAACTAAAGCTTAACTTTATATACCATGTCGTCAACCTAAGGAAGCTCGACTCGGTTTACAACAACTAGATAAAAACTAAAGAAAGTTTACCATGATTAAATAAATACTAAAGAAAGTAATAGCAAAAGTTTCAAAGAGATTAGTTTTCAAAATGTTTGGCAAAAAGAAAAGTTTGTAGAAATTTACGGAAAGATTGGAAAGAACTGGGGCTTCTCTAAACTAAACTAAACTAAACCTTAGGTTTGTATACCGCACCATCTCCGCGTGCGCAGAGCTCGGCACGGTTTACAGAGGTTGAGAGGAAAGGAACTACAAGGAAGGGATATAGGAGAGGGACTGAGGAGATAGAGGGGGACAAGATACTAGAGCACGGGAGGTGATTAGGTTCATTCCACAGTTGAGAAAGTTTAAAAGCCAGAGATTGACTGACGATCTTAACTCCTTTAATTCCTTTTCTAGAAGGAAGGGAGAGTTTGAATTGTTGGATGCGTCTTGCAAAGGAAAATCTGTAAGCATTCCATAATAAGGGAACGAGGGGAATAAATGCAACTATATGGATAGGTTTGGGAGCTGGTCTCACTCTGTTGTTCCTCTGTCCCTCAACTATAGAGATAGTGGTGGAGCTCTTAAATATATATTCAGCCCCATCACTATCTAAAAATACACTATAAGAGTAGCAGCTGAGTTATATGTCTACCAGCCGATAGCAAACAGCAGCAGAAAATTATCAAATTAGCCCATCTAGTCTCTCCAGTTTCAGCTATTCCTATTTGGATATTTGAACATACTTTCACATAGTCAGCCCAAAGCAAGTTCCCATTCCCTCTGTCTTTTATCTGAATCTTCAAACTCTTTCCAACCGTTGCCTTCTATATCAGACCCAAGCATGCCCTGCATTAGTTGCAGTGTGGATCTCCACTGTCCCTAGGGTTACAAGATGTCCATTTTAGAGGACTGTCCAGGTGCTCAGAGGGATTTCTAAAACCCAGCACTTAGACTGGGTTTTGGAAGTCCTGAGCTCGGAGGCCGCATCTAGAAGTCTTTGCACATGCGCATCCATCACCGTGATGCATCATACGCACCCGTGCATGCGTGTGATGTCATTGTGTCGATGTCCGCACATGCACAAAGGCCTCAAAATGCGGCCTTCGAGCTTGGGGAGGTTCGTGTGAGGGCAGGGCTGGGGAAGGAATGGGGCGGAGCTGGAGGCAGAATGGGGCAGGACTGAGGGACAGAATGGGATGGGACCAGGCATCCTCTTTTTCTTCAAAGTGGAAATTTGCCAACCCTAACTGTCCCTCCACTGGTACACTATCCTTCTCCCTCCGTATTCGAAGTTTCAGCAATTGTGGTTTCGATTATTGGCGGTTTTAAGCTTGATGGCTTCTCCCCCCTCCAAATTACATCAACTTGCATAGAGAAACTGCTGATTCCCAGCACTTTCTTCACCGTGTTTTGCCTCTCCTTCAGGAACAGGCCAGGTTATTGGCGGTTTCACCATATTCACGATGGTTTTTAATAGAAAACAGCGAATACCATATGAAAAATTTCTTTGTAGTTTTTCTGTATTCGCGGGTCTGTTAATCCTCTATCACAGTGAATACGAAGGGAGAAGTGAATTTCAAGCCTTGTCATCTTCTCTGACTCTTATAATAATGTGGAATGATATATAGAAAGGGTGTTCCAATTGGAATTTAGTCATTTAAGTCAGAATGTCTAAAGTTCTGCTAGTATCTTAGAACAGGAACTGCCAATGTGGAGCTTACCCTAAAATATGAGGTAAAATGACTGTTCATGTGCAGGTGGCATACAGCATGAATATCCATTTTAGAAAAACAGACACAGATTAGTGCTTCCTGTGCCGCAACTTGCCTGTCTGGAATCCAGACGGCACTGTGCATTTTTCATTATGGCCCCTGCTCTTTGGAACTCACTTCTTCTAGCCACTCATTGTGAATCATCTCTCGGAAACTTTAAAATTGCAATCAATTTAATTGGCGGTGGCAGCCCTCCCCCGCCCTCATCTCTGTCCCCCCCACCTCCACATGCTCTTTCCCTGCCCCCTCCTGTCATGTGTGCACTGCTTCCCTTCCCCATGCCTCTGTAACATTCATGGAATGAGCAGCAACCCCCAAGCTGCTGTTGCACCAGTGTAGGCTCTTCCCCTGATATCATTTCTGAGACACCGGTCCAGGAAGTGATGTCAGAGGAAGAGTGTTACAGAGGTGCAGGGGAAGGGAAGTGCGGCAGTTGGGGGGGTGGGCAGAGAGGAGGATGGATGCCTGCGCCCTCACCAAGATGGTGCCTGGGGTGAACCACCCCTGCCCCCCCTTATCACGCCACTGTGTAGCATGTATAATGCTTTATAACATATTTAACTCTATAAAATTCTATGTGATAATAAGTGGCCTGTAACCCACCTAGAACTTTAATTTATGAGGATTTTGTGGGATAAAAGATTGCAAATAGCATAACAGAACATCAAGACCTGGCTGTTTAAGCAAGCTTTCCCAGGATGATCTGGGTGGTTATCTTGCTACTGTCTACTTCCAGGCCCTGATTCCCCCGTACCCTTCCCTTCTCTTTTTATACCCTGCTAAGCGAACTGCTTTCACCACATTGTCTGGCAATGAATTCCAGAGTTTAATAACATTTTGAGTGAAGAAATGTTATTCTATTATAGACTACTAGGAGCTCTCTAGGTAGCTGAGGCCTCATTTTATCAAGTCAATTTAGGGTTTTTTAGTGCTGGCTGCTGCAGTAAAAACTCCGACACTCATAGGAATTCTATGAGTGCCGAAGCTTTTACTGCAACAGCCGGTGATAAAAAAAAAAAAAACCCTAATGCGGCTTGATAAAAGGGGGCCCAGTCACAGAAATGTCCTCTCAATGCAGTCTTTCCATCACTGTTTGCGTCCATGTGGCTATCCCTATCATAGAAAGGAAAATGAGTTTTAAAATTGCCCTCGTAATCTGCATAACCCCCTGAATTCTGCAGATTGTTGGTATATGAAGATAGGTTTGTTCAGGTTGAAAAGTACATACACAGCTTATTGAAAATATACTTGCAGATGTACAGGGCCAACTCAAAGTATTCATGTTGCCAATATGAAGCTATGAAGTTATGCTTTCCTATCAAGAAAAGGTTATGATTCCCATTAAGACTTATTGATTTGGCATTTTCTAACAAATAAAGCAGGGATGTGAAGTTGCTTGATGGTTGTTCAAATAGTTGGAATTGGTCCCTAGATAAGTACTCCAACATTTCAAGCAGATTTACTACTGAAAAGAGGTCCTCAGTATACCCTCAGGACAACAGTTGAACTACTTTGCCTTAAAGCTTAAAAAACAAATTTCAGATTGAATGTACCCGGGACAGTAAAGAATTAAGTGGTTTGTCTAGGGTCACAAAGAACAGCATGGGATTTGAACCCACAACCTCAGGGTGTTGAGGCTGTAGCTCTAACTACTACACCACACTCTTCTCTATAGGTTTAATAGTGTCCCAACTCTGCAAAGAAAAATTTCATTTCTAAGAGTCTAAGAGAACTCATGTGCCTATTCCACACTTTCTTGAATTCAGACAGAGTCTCTGTCTCCACCATCTCTTCTGGGAGACTGTTCCATGCATCTACCATTTTTTCTGTAAAAAAGTATTTCCTTAGATTACTCCTGTCTATCACCTCTTAACTTCATCCTATACTCTCTCATTCCAGAGCTTCCTTTCAAATGAAAGAGACTCAACCCATGCACATTTTTGCCACATAGGTACGTATTTAAACATCTCTCAAGATCAAAAAAGTAGTGACAGTAAAACCAAAAAAATTCACCAAAAAGTAAAACCAAAAAAATAGGTAGAGAAAAAGCCTCAAAAACGTTTTTGAATTTCAATATTGGATCTTAGAGAGGTAGCCCACTGCTGGTGAGTGACATTTTTTGAATTTTTTGATTTAAACATCTCTATCATATCTCCTCTCTCCCATGTAGGATATCAGGAATGTCCTGTTACTACTGTGGTAACATTCTGACATCATTAGAGATGTCTTAAAGGGACTTTTATTTTGGATGTCTTGCAAGCTGTATAATCAAAACATGAGACATCTAACTTAGATGTGACACTCTTGGACGTCCAGGAGAAAGTGTTTTATATAGTGATATTCTATTTGGTTTATTTTTAAACATCCTGTCTTCCTGGGCATCTTTTTTATTTTGACCTGATATTTTAGACATCCAACTCTGGACATTTTGATTTGAGCTCAGACGTCCTATCAAAAATGGCCCTCTATATGTTTTATGAGTTGTCACAATTGAGATTTTTTTTTTTTTTTACTAGAAAGGAAAGACGTCTCTCTTTAAGCTTTCTATGCTTCCTTGTTTCCTTGTTGTTTCTGGTCATTAATATGGAAGAAGGATAATACCGGTACTTCAATTTCTTTTTTTTCTTTTCCTTCAGTAATTCCATCTACCTATGGTTAGTGATTCTTGGCCCTCCTGTCCTGTAGACTGTAAGTTTGTATGAGTATTCCCTCATAAGTGTCATATGGTATATATATATATTTTTTTTAATTTGTTATTTTTCAATAATACAGTAATCTCTAAACAAACAAAGAGATAAAACAATCCAGGAAATAAAGAAGAAAAATGAATAGGTTGTTCAATCATCCAAGTCCACATTAAGAGGAGATTAATGTCTGAGTATATGACAAAATAGAACAACTTCAAGTTCATATATCAAATAGTAAAACATAAGAGTACAGGCATAAATTGGATTCTAAACCCCAACATATTCCCAACATGCTGGAAATTTCCCATGTATAATAAGTTAAACTAATATAATAATATCTTATTTAATAGGATTTTTAGCCAGGATAAATTTATCTAATTGGGAAGGATCCCAAAAATGTAATCCTTTTCTTCTTGATAAAGCAAACATTTGCATGGAAACTTGGAAACTTTAAGAAAAAGGTTCCTCCTAATACCAAAACATGAGGCTTTAGCAGAAGGACATTCCTTCTCTTTTGAGTTGATCTAGCTATGTCAGGAACCATAGTTATGGTCTGTCCATAGAAAAACAGTATCACTGTTTTTTGATCCTCTGAATGAAAACTCAGTTATAGTTGCTCTTTTAGTAATTTTTTCATTAGAAGTTTCCAAAAACTTCGAATGTATATCCAAACTATCTGGAGAAAATACATTATCAGCTTTGCTTTTCTAATTTACTACTTTCGTAATACATGACAAGTACATAATGCGTCGATTTGTGAAAATTGTAAACTATCTCACGAGCACAATTTAAATAATTCCATAGGAGACAGGTAATTGGTTACAGGAAAATTCAATATGCAGAAGTTCCTAATTCTGGATCTGTCTTCCATGAGTTCTATGCCATGGGCCAGCGACTACTAACTCATGTCCCACTCAGTGTATTGATTAAAACTCCCTTTTTCCAAACATGGACACTTTATATTGATTATGACTATAGAAGTGTAAAAAAGCTCTTTCAATATCAACTGTCCTTGATTATCTTACTGGACACCATCAGAAGAAACTCAGAATCTCTCTGCCTCATGACGGTTGCAGAAGTAATCATGTTAAGTCTGACTTTCACTTTTCTGTAGTCTGTAACCAAGGGTGAAGCAAATTAAATAGAATAAAAATATTATCCTTGACAGTCACAGCAGCCATAAAATCCAAATTAGTAATCTGAATCTCCATCCTATTAGCATATTGCTCCACCATTGTCATTCAATTCTTTCGCTCAGTGAAATTGCAAAATTGTAACAACAGACCATTCAAGGATTCTTCTATCCTATTGACAATGGACAAAAACTTCTCTGAATGAAAGTTCAGTATCTGACTGTGCCAAAGAAAGCAGACCAGAAGGACCTTTAATTGGCTTTGGTAATGGTGAAATCTTCCCAATTAAAACATTAAGGGGTCCTTTTATTAAGATGCGCTAACCGATTTAGCACACGCTAAAGATTAGTGTGCACTAAATGCTAAGGCATCCATTATATTCTATGGGCACCTTAGCATTTAGCATGCGCTAAATCGGTTAGCGCACCTTAATAAAAGGACCTCTAAATGTCACTGTGGAAAAAAAACATCACCTTGAGCAGGGAGAATTCACAGACAGTACTGACCCGTTACTACTGATGGATCCTATATCTTCCTTCATCAACTACTCGTTGTCCGCTGTCTAAGTTTAGCTTGCCTGCTCAACTGCTATTACCAACCTTCTCTTCCACCGCCGCTGATTCCGCCTTCCCCATTAGCAAATCGGTACATGCTCTACTTAACGCTCTTCCTTGCAGCGCACTCTCACCACTGTTTGTTTTTTGTCTTTGCACTCTCTCCATAACACTACTGGATTTACTCTCCTGCTGTCTACTCGTTGTCCGTTGTCTAAGTTTAGCTTGCCTGCTCAACTGTAAGTCTGGTCTTAGCTATGTAACCAAGTTATGTTATCTGCTTACTTAAATTTGTGATATTTGACTGTGTCTTTTATTTTCAGGCTATTACCAACCTTCTCTTCCGCCGCCGCTAACTCCGCCCTCCCCATTAGCAAATCGGTACATGCTCTACTTAACGCTCTTCCTTGCAGCACACACCGAAGGCGAGCGCCAAAGGAGCGCACCTAAGGAGCAGATCCTGCTCCTTAGTGTGCTCCTTCGTGCGTCTCCTAAGTGCGCCTCCACTCCACTCTTGGGCTATGTTAATCGTTTTTTATTTTTTCTATTAGCCAATCTATTCGGTAACATGTCCACTCCTCAAGCTCAAATTCCTGTATGCTGGGGTCACCAGCCTGGAACAAATACTAACAAACCAATTAATATAGTTCCACTGCATGCTAATCTTACCATAATACAGTCAGTTGAGACATCTAATCTACTATGCACTAATCTAACTAAAATTGGACTTATCAACACTAGGTCCCCCAAATCCAAACATCACCTCATCTTTGACATTGTATTACAAAATAAATTTGATCTTCTATTTATCACCGAAACTTGGTTAAATAAGGGCGAGGAAAGTTACTTGGCCTCTTCTTGTCCCCCTGTCTATACGTATCAACATAACCACCGTCTATTAAAAAAAAGGAGGTGGTGTAGCGGTAATTTACCGATCCAGCATTCAGGCCAATTTTGAATTTTCTTCCAATAACAGCAGCTCTTTAGAATATTTGGAGGTCAGATGTAACACCTCCCTCAAATTTCTTATTAATCTATATCCCTCCACCAGTTAACGTCTCAGCTTTGACTCATCTACAATCTGTTATGTTAGACTTTTGCGTCACCTCAGCTAATCCCGTCATTTTAGGTGACTTCAATATTCATTTTGACGATATCAGCAATGCTTCCACATCAGAAATCCTCACATTCTTAAAAGACTTGGATCTCTACCTTTTAATAACCAGACCCACCCACATTGCCAGCCATACTCTAGATATGATAATGACCCCAACATCTCAAAAAAATAATTTTCAAACTTTATCTATCACTCCAGTCCCATGGACAGATCACTTCTTAATTTCACTCCAACAATTACATTTTAACCACCAAAGTAACATAAAACCTAAAATAATTACCACAAGGAACTACAATAAGCTGGAAGCTACAGACATCTCTTCTAATTTCCACCTTTCCCTCGAACAATTATCCAGGTCCTCTGTAGATGACAAAATTCAAGCATGGAATCAGTCCATTGGCAACCTTTTAAACTCTACTGCACCTGTGGTCACTTTCACGATCTCTCCTCGCCAACAAAAAAATCCATGGTACGATGCAAACCTAAAGCTAATAAAAAACAACTATGTTCCCTTGAACGGAAATGGAGGCACAATAAAACTCTATTCAATCTTAACAAATTCAAAGAGCAAGCAGCATATTACAGATCAGAAATCAATAGAACTAAAAAAGAATATTACACTAAACAAATCAAGAAAGCTAAAAACTCTTCCGTTCTATACACAATTGTTAAATCGTTAACAACTAAGAAAAATCCATCCATCCATACATCCATCAAATCCAATGTTATACCATCTGCACAAGCCCTTGCAAATTTCTTCATTGACAAAGTCCAGAAAATCAGAGACACTTTTCCACCTAATGCTTCTTCACGTTCCTCCGTAGATCCCCTTGGCTCCTACAACCAAACTAATCTGTCCTTTTCAAAGTGCACTCTTTTTATCCTCCCTAGTTTGGAGGAAATTCTAAGATGTATTAATCGTCTTAACTCAAAAGGGACTGGTACAGAAGCCATCCCCCCCTTCCTCTTAAAACGTTTTTTTTTCAATCTTTGGATCATACATTAAAGACTTGGTCCATTCAAGTTTGTCTTCCGGGTGATGCATCTAGGAAAGAAAAACAAAGAACATGAGTATAAGATGTTGGGGGTGAAGTTAGCAAAATGCAAACAAGAAAGGGATTTGGGGGTACTGATTGACAGTACCCTAAAGCCTTCGGTACAATGTGCGGCGGCGGCGAAGAAAGCAAACAAGATGTTGGGCATAATTAAGAAGGGGATTACGAGTAGATCGCAAGAGGTCATAATGCCACTATATAGAACGATGGACAGACCGCACTTAGAATACTGTGTCCAACACTGATCTCCATACCTTAAGAAGGATATAACTCTGCTGGAGAGAGTGCAGAGGCGAGCCACGAAACTTGTCAAAGGGATGGAGCATTTGAGCTACAAAGATCGACTCAGGAAACTGGGACTGTTTACCCTAGAGAAGAGAAGACTGAGAAGGGATTTGATAGAGACTTTTAAAATATTAAAAGGATTTGATAAAATAGATCAAGAAGCAGCATTACTAACATTTTCAAATGTGACACGGACTAGAGGTCATAGACTGAAACTGAGTGGCAGCAGGTTCAGGACAAATGTCAGGAAGTTCTGTTTCACACAGCGCGTGGTGGGTGCTTGGAATGCACTCCCGGAGGAGGTTGTGGAGGAGACTACTGTACTGGGATTCAAGCCCAAATTGGATGCACACCTTCTTGCATATCATATTGAGGGATACGGTAAATCCGGGTCTCCAAAAAAGAGTACTTAAATGGGCTGCCGCGTGTGCGGATCGCCGAACTAGATGGACCTCGGTCTGATCCGGTGAAGGCGTTTCTTATGTTCTTATGTTTACTTAAACTTTGGAAACAATCAATCATTTACCCTATCATTAAAGACCAGAGCATTAGCGCCCGGGACTTATCAAACTATCGTCCTATTGCAAACATACCATTCCTGGCAAAACTTATGGAAAAAATAGTCTTCCAACAAATCACTGACTTTGTCGAGAAAACTAACGTACTTCATCTAAATCAAACTGATTTACGTCATTGTCACTCTACAGAACTTTCTTTACTTGGACTTACTACCAAAATACTATATCATCTTGACCACCATCAATCTGTACTGCTTATTTCCCTAGATCTTTCCTCCACTTTTGATACTATAGATCATAGCCTGCTCTTAATGCGACTTCACGAAATTGGCCTGTCCAATCAGGTCATGGACTGGTTTATTTCTATTTTACAGACAGATCATCAAAAGTCATCTTTAATGGCACATCATCTTAATTCTTTTCCACAAAACATGGAATGCCAAAGGGATCTATCTTATCACCATTGCTCTTAAATAACTTCTTAGCACCCCTTATTATGGTTGGCCAATCTATTGGCTTTACCACGTTCGCTTACACGGATGATGTGCAATTAATTTATTCTATTGATCTCAACAACACAGAAGACATAGCCATCCTTAATCATAAATTATGAAAAATCAAAACTTGGTTAGACTCGAACAAACTGTCTTTTAATATCAATAAATCAAAACTCATGATTTTTCCCTTCAAAGACGGTGCAACTCTTCAGGCTCCCTTAAAGTGTGAATCACTCCCCATCAAAATTGTTTCCACATTAAAACTGTTAGGATTCACTTTTGATAGCAAATTCTCTTATCATTCTCACATCAGTATGGTCGTTCAAAAATGTTTTTATCGACTCAGAATGATACGTTCACTAGCTAGGTTACTTGAACCTAAACACATTAATTCACTCTTTAGTAATCCCCTGCATAGACTATTGCAACACCTTGTATAAGGGCATAACAAAAAGGGCTTCAAACTATTCAAAACACAGCTGTCAAGATCATTTATGGAGCAAAAAAATATGATCACGTCTCACCCCTTTTGTTTAATGCACATTGGCTTCCAGTCGAACATAGAATTAGTTATAAAATCTTACTTCTAACATTCAATACAAAATCAAATAATTAACCAGATTTCATCAACAGGCTTCTAATTCCTTATAACTCATTAAAATCTCTCCGGTCATTATCTCAGAATCTCCTAATTATTCCTTCATTGAAATCAATTAATACGTTACGCTCCAGTAACTTTGCTGTTACCACCCCTACTCTATGGAATTCCCTACCTAACCACTTACGTAGCGAGTCCGATTTAAAACAATTTAAAGCACAGTTGAAAACATTCTTGTTCCAAGACGCCTTTGGATAAAAACTGTCCTTTTAAGGACAAAACGAAAAGAAAATTGTTATCATCCCATTCCTACTGTATTTTCCTTTTACGTTACACCTTTTCTATAATAATTGCAGTTCTTCCCCACTACCCTATTGTTTGAGTAAGTCCGTACATTTTATCAGTGTTTTTATTTAGATTTTGACGTTATTTAGTACCCCAAAGTTTTATGTAATTTTATATTGTAAACCGCTTAGAAACCTGAATAAGCAATTTAAAAAAATCTTTTAATAAACTTGAAACTTGAATTTGAGAAGCTTCAAGGGAAGAGACTGCTAAAATGATTGACTTCTCACAGTTGGAGCTAGTAGGTTATGATCCATTGGTCCATAAATAACAGGGGTTAATTTCGATCCAGCTCCTTTCATTCCAGGTTTACGCTTAACAATAATAAAGTAAAATTGAAAGGGTGTCTCCCATTCCTCACTCTTCAAGGGCTCTAAAGAGGCAGAACATGCCCCTTTGGTCAAGCCCCTTCAGGCATAGTCCAATGGTCACACACCCACAGCCACACTCTGTGGTAGGACTCTGCTAAAATTTAAGACAGTCCTCATGCATGGTATGCCATGATGTTGCCCATAAGTATCTCTGCTCTCTGGTATACCTTCACACACTAGTAGCAGTTCCTCCCAGGGATACCGCAATAGGGCTCTGCTAATATGCAGGAAAGGGTTGCAAACAAATATGCCCGCACTCTAGTACACCTCCACACTCCAGTAGCAACTACTCCTGCATGGGGTAAATTTTATTTATCTTTGTATTTTTGTTTCTAAATATCTTATCAAAGGCTATTCATTGTAAAAAAAATTTTAAAAAATCTTTAGAAAGCCACCCTCTCTCTCCCCCTCCCTTCCCACCCAACCCGACCACAAGGAGGTCCTTCTTAGGCCTACCTTAGTAAGTCTTTTTGGTTTAGTGGCCTCTTTAGAAGCTAAACAAATTCCATTCATTCCTACCTCATGCCACTGCTACACTGCAGTGGCTGCTGAGATTGCCGCAGACGTCCTGGCAGCCATGTTGTGATTGGAACCAGCACAGTCAGGGGTGAGTCTCCTGCCCAAACTAGATCCATTTGTAAAATGGCTGCCAGAACCTCCTTCGGCAGTTTCAGCAGCCATTACAGTGGCAGGAGTGGCTGGACTATAAAGGAAGGTGGGTGGGGGAGGGGAAATACTGGACACAAAGCAGATAGAAGGAAAGATAAACAATTTTTGCAGTTAACTCCAAAGTGAACTACATAAATCATTTTGAATGCCCACCTTTTGATATCTCTTAGAAGTAAAATAATTAGATGGAAAAAAAACACAGAATTTGTGATCTATTCAAACCCTAACTAAATGAGCTGGATCTGTTTTAGTATGCTATTACTGCTGTTTTAAGGCTCCATATGCCTATGGATGTTCAGAGGTCACCTGCAGAAAATAAGATCAAAAGAGGCAGTAACTGGATAAAACCAGCTTTCTCTGCTTAACTCTTTTAAGCATATAATACATATCTTAAGTGCCTCCTAGGAGCTGCCTTAGAGATGTATTTTGTACTAATCTTTTTGCTGTAATTCAACAGTTTTTTTCTTCATAATCCTCAGCATAAGCCCCTCTTCTTTAATGGATGGTTTAACCTTGGACTCTGCCAGATATAGCTCTGTAACTGGGAAATCTGCAATGATTCATTTCCACATCTGCAGAATCGTTTTGGGTTTTTGTTTTTTTTTTTGGGGGGGGTTATTTTATATTTGTACTCAGCAGAAACCTGTCATCTTCTCTATTAAAGTTACTTTAGTGTTCATGATGCTTTATGACATAGTAATTGGGAAAATCAAACTGTCTGATGGTGACTACTTCACACCATTGCTCAGAACAAAGCAGTAGAATTATTCTGCTGTCAAAAAAGAAAACTTTAAAAAAACAGATAATAAACAAGGAAATGAAATCTTTGCTTTTACAGTGGTTTCAGAATTGCTTCATAATCAATAAGATGATGAATATAGTCACTTCGCAGGTGGTTAAAAGAATAGCAGGTTAGCTCCTGGCTCTCTACCAAAGTGGTATTGATGATTTCAGTGATAAAATACAACATGTACTACCTCTTTAAGGCACTATACGTGGCAAGGAAAATACAGTTACTGGAGATGAGATGAGCCATCACAACTTCAAATTATAGCTGTAAATTCTGCTGTATGGCTGGGTATTATTGGGATTCCAGAAATTTGTTGAATTTCTACAGATCAGTTCATACCCAACCATACTCAGTAGAGAATGACACGGGGAAAAATCTGTCCCCATCCCCGTGAACTCGGTCCCTGTCCCTGCCCCATTCCCATGAGCTCGATCCCCATCTCTTCCCTATCTCCGGGAGCTTTGTCCTCTTCCCCGCCCTGTCCCTGTAAACCATCTGATCCCATCCGTATAAGCCTCAAATAGTTATGATTTTATATTGAACTTATTTTATTAAAGTATAAAAAGAAATAATATTCTGTTCAATTCTGTCATTTTATAAACACAAATAATACAGAGCAAGGATCAACAAAACCCCTGTCTCCCCTCCCCTTCACAAATATCCCCTCCACTATCGAGAAAACCAAATAAGCCAAATTATTACAGAATGCTACACAGAAAAATCATGCTAACAGAATACCGCAGTCACACATGACAGGAATAGTGTTAGGGGAGTGTAACTAGGGTAACTGCCCCCTAGTCAGAGAGAGCCCTATGCCAGCTGGAAGCTAAAGAAGCTCAGCCTGGGCTTTGTGGTCCCCAGTTATGTCTAACACCAGCTCTAGCAGGATACATATTTCAAATCTGATATATTCTAATCATAAAATAGAAAATAATTTTTTTTTTCTACCTTTTGTTGTCTTGTCATTTTATTCTTCAAATCATGATGGTCTCAGGCGCTGGTCTCTGTTTTCTTTTGTCTTCTCTTAACTCATGCCAGAGTCTCCTGACCATTTGACATTTCTTCTTTCTCCATGCTCACCATTAATCTTCTATCTCTGTGTATGTATTGTTCTCCATGTTCTACATCTCCCTTCTCTATGTCTCCTATATGTCCCTTTCTAGTATTTCCCCTGTGCCCATCTCCCTGCCTTCATTATCTCACCATTCAATGATCCCCTCTCCCTGTGTACAGGGAGTGAGGAAAGAGAGGGATCCAGGGTGCATCTCTCCCACTCCCACTACTGCCACATCCAACATTTCTCCCTCTCTCATCTCCTGGATCATGTGCAGCATTTTTCACCACTGCCCACCAGCCCCATGCCCAACATTTCTCCTTCTATTACCCCACTCCAGCACCATGCAACACCTCTCCCTCCATCACTATGTCCAACATTCCTCACCTTGCATCTCTTTCAATTTGTCTCTCTGTTCTCTCTCCACCACCATATCTAACATTTCTCCGTCTCATCCTTCTCTTCCCCATGTACTTCTCTTCCCCTCTCTATGCCCAACAATTTTCCTCTTTCTTCCTTTCCCTATGTGCACCATCTCTTTCCCTCGCATACACTCATGCCCAACAATTCTCCTTTTCTATTCCCTCCCTCCTAGGTCCCAAGTTAGTACCCCCTTCCTTCCTCCCTTGTGTCTCATGTTCATGCCCCTTCCCTTCCTTCTGTGTCCCGCTGGGATGTCTGTATACCGAGTTCATGATCCCCTCCCTGCCTTCCAGCCTTTCAGTCTTTGTTCCAAATTTGTGCCCCTCCCATGTCCCAATGCGCTCCTTTCCCACCCCCTCCTTTCCCCAGCTGGGCTGCTCCTTCCTGCCTTCCGCCGCACTTGTTCTTTGCAGGGATGCAAGCAGATGTCTGAGAGATGGATTCTGGGTCAGTGACATGCAGTGTGCAAAAGCTGCAGCCTGCGTCCCTGTAAAGAACAAGTGCGGCTGAAGGCAGGAAAGAGCAGCCCCCTACTACATCCCAATAGCTGGTTTTAGGGTGTTTTTCATTTGGATGGTTGTTTCTCAAAAATAGTTCAAAAAGATAGACGCACTGAGGACAAACACACCTAGAAAATGGTCATTTTTGGGGGAAAAAAAAAGAAAGATGTTTTTCTGGTTTGAAAATGACCATTTTCTCTACTGAATCTTTGGGCATTTTTCTGAAAATATCCAAAATCTGATTTAGATGTCATATTATAAATGCCACTTCAATTAATGTTGAATTTTGGCAATATTGGCGGGTGTCTATGGGGGATACTGTAAGCAAGCTTTTTTTATTTTTTTCTTGAGTGATTGTTATTCATAGGTACAGTATGTCTGCAGTATAATTCCTGTACAATACAATCTTTATTCATATACCAATACTTCATGGAAGTTCACAGCGGTTTACAAAAATAAATGAGCTAATACAACATTATGAATAGGTTTTCTTAAAGTTATATCTTATTAAGTACAAATTCATCAAACAGGTCTTTCGATCTTTTCTGAAACTCTAAGGGCTCCTTTTACTAAGCTGCGCTAGTGTTTTTAGCGCAGATTAGCACGCGCTAACCCCACACTACACAAAAAATACTAACGCCAGCTCTATGGAGATGTTAGCGTGTAGCGCGCACTAAGCGCACGCTAAAAACGCTAGAGCAGCTTAATAAAAGGAGCCCTTCAAGTTAATTTGTTGATTGATTCTACTAGGTAGAGTTTTTCACAGTTTGGCTGCTTGATAAGCGCAGGTTGAATTGCAAATCCTGGTGTATTTTATATGTTTAATATCTGGAAAACAAATGGTATGGTTTTGCCTTAAATTCAAAGTTTACTTTTTGGAGAATTTAAAAAATTGAGGTATATAGTGTGGAGTGTCCCCAAAGGAATTTATAATGGATTCAAGTTTCCACTGGTAGCCAGTGCAGCTCTAGTAAATAAGGTGTGGCCCTATCACTTTTTTTCAGATTGAAAATTAGTCTTATAGTTGTATTTTGAAGGGTTTGAAGTTTATATTATTGATTTGGGACAGTCTAAAAATGTAACATTGCAATAGTCCAATAAGGACATGAATAATGATTGCACCAGAAAATGGAACTGATGACGTTAAAAAATATTTTCAAATTATCGGCATTCTTTTCTTTTTCTCTAATTGTAAACCATTTTGACATGTATTAGAAAGGCAGTACAACAAGAATTTTAATAACCTAATCTGTAGTATCAGTTTTAGGGCCAGTTAAATGTATTGCCATCCAAACAGATTCTAGTGTAAAATGATCAGGCTGCTTAAGAGAAAACAAAGTCTGACCTGTACCCAAGGATTTCAAAGCTTCAGAAAGTTCAAAGATTGATGGAGAGTTCCTTTCCAACAATGCAGTAGATTTCTGAGGCCCAACTCCTTCACTTCCACCAAAATTGGCAGCATACTCATTAGGGGTGATTTACGGCCTTGCCCTTTCTGGAATCCCTGACAAGATTCCAATTCCTTGGGCTTGCAGATATGAGAACTCAGAACTCAACTGCAAAGCACTCATGCCTTGTGGTGAAGATGTTCTAGGCTGTGGAGGCAACATTCAATTATCCACACTGAGGATAACATACATAGCCAAAGAGTTTTTTATTCCAGCTGTCCCCAATTCAGCTCTAAGAAACTTCTGTTCTCTAGACATATCTCAGGAACCTCCACATAACCCCCCCCAAAAAAAAACAAAAAAAAAAAACAACAACATTCAATTGGTCCATACTTCGGGGTCCTCCAAGGGATAGGACCAAGTTTTCCTGTAATGTTTATTCATAAAAAATGGTATTTTGCAAGAACAGAGCATTGAAGCTACTCAATCAATTGCCATTTTGGAACCGCACGACCCATTCTGCCCAATATTTATTTATTTATATTTATGCTATACAGTATTATTACATTTAACTGCATTAGCCTCATTAATATAGCCAGATATTTCTAGGAGGATAGTTTAGCCTCCATGTCTATTACACCCCTTGGTCTGTGCTAAGCCAAGCAATCAGGGACAGAGTAGTCTTTGGATTCTGTGGATATTGGTGGAAACTGGAGATAGGCTGGTAGTTTGTTTCCCGTATACTCCCATTTGCAAATGACCACGTGCTAACAGATTTCATTTCTCTTTCCCTTTTAGAAAGCCAGGTTGAATTCAGGTGCAGATTCATCCTCCCTTGGCCAGGGTGGCCTCTGACCCTGCTGTATCACTGCCTTTCAGTACACCGGATCCCAGGAGAATTTCATGTCCACTTGGTTCTGTAATGTGGCCCTTGTTTTAGTGATCGTTCTGGGTTGCTGCAAAGTGCACTTTTTTTTTTTTTCATGGATTGCTGTCCTAAGCTACCTCTTTGGAACCTTCACCCCCCTCATTTCTACAACTGGAATTAGCTGTTGATCTGTATTTCCTTCATGTGACATTTCTTTTTCTTAAGTCTGTTTTGTTAGGTTTTTGACTAATGCAGCTGCACACCACAAAATCATCGTATTTATGCTGTTTTGAAACCTTACTTGATCCATAGCCTCTTCTTTCATATATTAATGGGGTGTGGCACCAACTTTCAGATCTAATGCAATTGCCGTGTCTCTTCCAAGCGTTTCGTTCCCTCAACATTGCTAAATCTTGAAGATGGAATGTTCAGCTTTTCTCTCCTACACAATCCATCTGATACTAGCATACTTTGCTCTTTATGACATCTCAACTCCCGCTATGAAGGTGACATACTGTTACCACCATTGCACTGTGACATTACTGGAGGAGCTGCACAGGAACAGGTGGCTGACTGAGGAAATAGTTCCTGTAACGTGCATAGATCTTCAATAATGGGGAAAGGAAATTACTAAAATAATCTTATCTAATTAAGTAGCATTTAGCTCAAGTAATGACATGGGGGTAATTTAATAAAAAAAAATAAAACATCACACTCTAATCTCATCTAAAGAATTTACATACTCTGCTGCTCACAATCTTCCAAAAAGTGGAGAAAAAAGACCTCGGTAAGGACTGTGCTCTACCCAAGATAAGCTCTAGCAGGCATACCTTAATCGCGGGTCAGAAAAAAACTCCACTCGTCATACAAATGTGCAAAACAGAACATTCATGGACTTTAGGAAAAATATTCTTTCACAATGATTCTTAACCTTTTTTTGAGTCACGGACTCCTTTAAGAATCTGGACCCCCCCCTTTCCCAGAAATATTCACATAAACACAACTTTCATGTAATAAATATAATGTACTTTACATATCGCAATTTGATTGTATCATACATATATGACATACACAAAGTATTATTAAACTTTAAACAATCCAAAAAAAACAACCTTCTTTTTTATGCAAAAAGTAATGGCCTCTCATTATAATTATGAACTACAATCTATAGAGCTAGTCAGGGACCACTGCTCAGGCAATGGGCCTGATGGGCCGCCGCGGGAGCGGACTGCTGGGCGAGATGGACCTCTGGTCTGCCTCAGTGGAGGCAACTTCTTATGTTCTTAATCCTCTTGTGCAAATTAAACAGATCTACCACTACTGCGTTTTCTTCTATCATTACTACTATTACATCTACTCTCATTATCTGTGAGAAAAATCAACAGTACCGGGCCATATAGTGAATTTAAATGTTAATTTTTATCTGACCCTCACGGACCCCCTAGGGGTCCATGGACCCAGGTTAAGAACCCCCTGCTCTATCACAAGTCTCTCATAGAATTATAGTGCAAGAAATGCATGAAAAACACACAAACAGCTGATGCATTCAACAGTTCAAAACAACAATTCAACAGATTTATTTTTTTTTTATTTTTTCTGACCCATGATTAAGGTGTGCAGAGTTTATCTTTGGCAGAGCACTGTCCGTAGAGAGATCTTTTTTTCGCCACTTATTTGGATTGTGCAGCAGAGTATTTCACTTCTTTAGATGAGAGTAGAGTGTGATGTTTTCTTTTTGATATTTTGCCTACTCTTTCCCTGTTATTTTCATGCCTATGTGGCCACATGGGTACGTAATGGCTTACTGGTGTACATACATTGACATGATAACTGTACTTTGCTAGTAGGCGTTTATTGGGGCAGAGTTCACAAGTGCATGCATAGATTATTCAAATATATCATAAATTAATATATTTCATAATCTAGGCATGGATATTTATACCTGCTCAAGAGAATGTTTAAAATGTCCACGCCTGCAAGGCAGACACAATTTCTGCCACCTGCATTTATATTTTATAAAGGCACACAGCATCTATATGTCTTACTGTGTTGCCCTCCTAAGCTATGTGGCCTTTAAAAATTACCCTCTATAGGGACAATTTTCAGTAGTCCATATAGATGCAAAACGTATGCTCACTTTTAACATACATGCTCTGTAGCTAATTTGCAAAATAAAGCTACTTGGGCCATTTCTCTGTAAAACCTAGCTAACCTGAAGTATGGGCACTAAGGAGGAAATTCTATAAATGGTGCCTAAAAAAATCGGTGCCAAAAAAGTGCTGGTCTATAAATCACACTTAAACTTAGGCGTGGTTTATAAAATACTGCTTATACCCAGGAGCTGTGCCCAACTTTAGGCATGGTAACTGCTCGCACCTAAAGTTAGGCATGAATGTCTGTATTCTATAATTATACTCGTAACTTAAAGGAACGCTCCCACTCCACCCATAACTGCACCCCCCTCCGCCCCCGTTTATTGACTTGTGTGTAAAATTTAGGCATAGATCCCGTGACTAAATTTACACACGTAACTTCTCATTGATTCTAATTAGCACCAATAATGCTTGTTAAAATGCAAATTATTGGCACCACTTAGCTTGTTATTCAATTAAATTGTGAGCGCAAATCGGGTGCGTGCCCAGATTTGCACATGCAATTTTCAGCACATTTTATGGAATTAGGGAGGAAAAGCTTCCATGTACTTTGTACCTGCTATCAGTGCAGTCAGCTGATCAAGGCACATTTAATATTTGAAAATAGCTAAGAAGAAAAAATTTAAAAAATTTAAATTGAATCAGGTTGGGCAGACTGGATGGACCATTCGGGTCTTTATCTTCCGTCATCTACTATGTTACTATGAAAATGGAACATATGCACACTGGTTTCCTCTCCCAACATAAACCCACCCCTAGAAATGCCTCTTTCACTGAGCTAAAAGTATGCACACTATGGAAGCTTCTACATACTTTTTGCCAGATAGAGTTGGGCAGTTTCCAGCCTCATCAATTTACCAGGCTAAGTACTGATTTACCTATGCGAATGGCTTTAGAAGTGCCCCTTCTATGTAACTTAAGTTTAAACAAGGCTTTTTGTTAATCACATTGAAAAAAATGATATCTATGCAACACTTCAAGAACCATCTATAGTACATGGTGTTGTATATTAGAGACTGTTGACATTCTGTTACACTGAGTACAACTTTTTTTTATGCTCCTTGAGGTGGTAATGAAATAAAAGGTTTTAAATAAAGTGTGCCTTGCTATATTTCTTATAATATTTATTAACAAATGAGAAGCTGCTTTCATGGTTGAAATTATGTTGGTTTGAATGGGGGAAATAGCAAGGTTCAGATGATGTATATATGTATAACCCGGTATGAATCTTGATGTATAACGATAGTATAAAATGCTTTTATGTTTGTGACGTCTAGTGATGTGGCAAATGTAAGCCTTAAGTCCATTAGATTGCATGGTCAGAAAATTGGCAGAAAATAAAACAGTTTCATGGGGAAAAAAAACCAGTGGCCTTGTTGTTTTTACCTTAATAAAGTAAAGCAAATTCACAGTGAATATGGAAAGGTATGCCTTATTTACCAGGGAATGTTCAACCAATCAGATAGCTCGACACAACCTGTATCTCCTACGAATGGAGACTCTTATGGAAAATGAGTGGGAAATGGATTTGTTTTGAAACCAGTAAATTATTTGCAAGCAGAATCGACTGAAAAGGTACTGGCTCATCAGTCCTTCCTTCTAACACTCTTCTCTATCCTACTGATATCACCAGTATTAAAGCAGTGGTAGCAGCCAGAATATGCTACTCAAAATGAAAGTAATGAAAGTAATGAAAGTAACCTCTATATAATGCAAGCAAAATAAAAATCCAACAGGAATTGCAGCAAACCAAGGTGTTATGACAGACAGCGTTAAAAGGAACAAACGAGTGCCCAAAGAAAAGTAGTGCTGGGTTATAAAAAACGTTGCACTACTTTTCTTTGGGCACTCGTTTGTTCTTTTTAATGCTGTTTGTCATAACACCTTATCTACCACGGACCCCTGAAGAAGGCGTGTTGTCCAAAACACGGACCGTGTCAGGTCCCTGGTTTGGTAATAAGGTTATATATACCATTAAAGTTTGAAATAAACAGTGCCTGCATCTTGTACATAGTCTGCAGTTGTTTTTGGTTTTTTAACCTCCATATAATGTAATATCACACAGAAAAGTGTGCAATATATGAAGTCAACCAGAGGATGTGCATGGCTTTCAAAGTGTAACAGTGGTATTTAAACATGTACATGCCAATGGTGTACAAATAGCCTCTATTTACACATATAGATCTGTAGAATAGACAGATTGAGGGGGTATGTTTTGGATAGGTCACTAAAGTATGCATATATTATGATGTTACAACAAAAATACTTTTTTTAAAAAACCCTGAACCTTAGCATTTACACCTGCTCCAATGTAGGCATTAGTGTTAGGTACCTGCTCCTTATCATATGAGGTTTGTGTTTACCTCTCTGATGTTTTAATGCAATTGCAGACTAGCCATCTCAGCATAAATTTAAATTAAATCCTGATAAGACAACAGCGTAATGGATTTCAGGATCTTTAAGTCCTCCAACCTCAACTTTAACAGTTTTCAATCGATCTATTATACCAGTTTTGGGCTTTCGATATTTTGGACTTTGGTTTGACCATACATTACTTTTCATCAGCAAATATGTAAAATATGTTTGTTTGTTTTGTATTTACATTCTTGAAGATCCCTGAGAGACTTGGACTTTGATTCTGTATATGCTCTGTGATGGGGCCAGGGGTACACCTAGCGCTGGCAACCTGGCTCTCGCCAGGTAAGTAAGTATTAGCACTCTTTGGAGGACCACTCTGGAATAAGCACAGCAGAGGAAAAAAAAAACTTTCCACCAATAATTTCCAGTTCCAAGTTTTATTATCCAGTTCAGTTTGCACTGGTCCTAATACAGCCTCAACGGCTGATGGTTCTTGGAGGAGATTTATCACAAACAAAAGTTCTCCTTACAGCCACTTTTTGCATCAGTCAGAAAAAAGAAGAAAAAAAAACAAAGCAAGTCCCTTTTAATTCAGGTTTCTTTCTCACAGTTCGACTGCCATGCTTTGCACAGTTCTGGGCAGCATTCTGGTTTCAAGAACTTATATACAAGAGCCCCTGTGGACCAGCCGGCCCTGGCTTTAGCTCCACTCTTTTTAGGCTTGGCACAGTTATTGCATTGAACCCCCTGTTTCTTCAGGAAGTTCTCCCCACCTGACTACCTGAAGTATAAATACCCCCCCCCCCTTCTTATTTCTGGGCAGGGGGCTGAGAACCATCCACCCTTGTTTTAATGGTTTAAGATTCCCCTCCCCAAAGTTCCCACTATCAGGGATGTGCAATGTCATGTCACTGAATCCACTCCGGGCTTTATTTCTCCTTTTAAGGTTAGTTAGCATTACTCATCCCTCACTCACTGTGCTTTGCTTGCATACAGAGATTCTGGTTTAATTTCTGCTACTAATCAATCCTCACATTCACTCATCTAACTCTCATTCATTATACAGCCCCCATAAGGACAGAAATGTTTATTTAAGTACTTTAGACCATTGTTATAGAACAAACTTTCATTCCCTTCCCCCACACAGTACCTTACTGACTCATGCTGCATTCAGACATATAGTCTAAGGCTGTAGTCCATTTCATTCCCCTCAGAGATATCTTCCTCGACCTCCATAAGAGATTCCTCACTCTCTGAAGCTGGGTACAAGCTATCCTCTGGAGCAGCATTGTGCCAGCCCTGCTCATAGAGCTTTTCCCTTCCAATTAGTCTCTGCTTAAGAAGCATAGTTTTATTAGTATGGAAGTGCTGTGGAACAGGGGGTTTCTTAGCAGAAGGCAGTAAGATAGAACTCCTAGCTAGAGAATGACACGGTGACAAAATTCATCACCGTTCCCATCCCTGTGGATAACCGCGGGAAACCATCTTCATGTCATTCTTTAAGGAGAGAGGGAAGAATCAGAGTATAATTTGGCACAACCACTGACCCACAAGCTTTGCTTTGAAGAATGCTGGTGTAGAAGGACCGAGGTTGAAATAGACACTATAAAATGACATGGGATTATTTCCCACGGTTATCCGTGGGAACGGGAACGGTGATGAATTTTATCACCGTGTCATTTTCTACTCCTAGCCTTCAGTTCCCTGTTCTGTGAGGAAGGTCCTTCCCTCCAGGTTCTTGATTGCCTGTGGGTGTTCTCAGCTGGCTTTGATTTATTCTGCTGTGTAACTTTCACTGGTGCTCTAGCCATATTCTGCCTGTCAGCAGCTCCCCTTTCATTAACCCTTGCTGTGTCAGATTGCCTGACCAGAGGTTTTACTGGAGAAATAACAGATGGTTTATAAAAGGGATTATAGTGGCTTGAAACAACTTGGCAACTAAGTTTTAATGCCAAAAAGTGTAAGGTCATGCACCTTGGCAGCAGAAATCCATGCAGAACTTACACCCTAAATGGTGAGACCTTAGCAAGAACTGCAGAACGGGACTTAGGAGTGATCATAGAAACATAGAAATAGACGGCAGATAAGGGCCATGGCCCATCTAGTCTGCCCACCGCAATGACCTCCCCCACCTAACTCAGTGAATAGATCCCACGTGTCTATCCCATTTGGCCTTAAAATCAGGCACGCTGCTGGCCTCAGTGACCTGAAGTGGAAGACTATTCCAGCGGTCAACCACTCTTTCAGTGAAAAAGAATTTCCTGGTGTCACTATGCAGTGAAGATATGAAGACTGCCAATCAAGTGGAGAAAGCTTCTTCCAAGGCTAGACAAATGTTGGATTGTATCTGAAGAAGTTTCGTCAGCCGGAAGCCCAAAGTTGTAATGCCGTTGTACAGGTCCATGGTGAGACCTCATCTGGAATATTGTGTACAATTCTGGAGGCCACATTATCAAAAGGATGTGCTGAGAGTTGAGTCGATTCAGCGAATGGCCATCAGGATGGTCTCAGGACTCAAGGATCTCCCGTATGAGGAACGTCTGGGTAAGTTGCAGCTATACTCACTCGAGGAACGCAGAGAGAGGGGTGACATGATTGAGATGTTCAAATATGTTACAGGCCGTATTGAGATAGAAGAAGATATCTTTTTCCTTAAAGGACCTACGGCAACAAGAGGGCATCCGTTGAAAATCAGAGGTGGGAGATTTCATAGCGACACTTGGAAGTATTTCTTCACCGAAAGGGTGGTTGATCGTTGGAATGATCTTCCACTGCAGGTAATTGAAGCCAGCAACGTGCTAGATTTTAAGAAGAAATGGGATAAGCATGTGGGATCACTTCAAGGGAAAACTTAGGGGGGAGGGTCATTAGAGTGGGCAGACCTGTTGGGCCGGTGGCATTTTTCTGCTGTCATATTCTATGTTTCTATGTAACAGGAATTCTGTTCTTCTGTGCTATCCCTTCACTGTTCTGCCCTGCCTGTCTGATCTTAGCACTGGTAACAGAGTTAATGGGCAGTCTCCTTGGCTTAGGAATAGGGAAATTTGCTTTAGTGGCAGGGTTTAAAGCAGGCTTTGAACCCGTGACAGGAGCTTCCCTGTCATAATACATTAATATAGGCATTATTGATTTCAAAATTGGATTATTGTAATACTATTTATGCAAGATTACCTATGAATCAAATTAAAAGATACAAACTTTCAAGAATTGTGGGATTAGATTATTATGTAAAGCATCAAAAAGAATTGGTTGCCAATTCTAAAAGAATTAGATTTAAAGTGCTTATTCTTATATTTCATGTGCTACATACCGGATTACCACTTTATTTATCAACTTAGACTATTTTATGTACACCTTCTTCGATCAATTCATTCAAATAGATTGGTTCTTCCAAATGCTAAGTAAGTTCATTATGAAACAACTAGAAATTCTGCTTTCTATTTTCTGGCTCCTTTATGGTAGAATGATCTTCCAGGAAACAGAAGAACAATCTTTTGCATGCTTTATTAGAAACATACCTTTTTATGTTAATTTTATTAGTTTTGATAATGGTTACCTTTGAAGACAGCAGAAATATTTTAAATGATAGGATGATTAGATGAATATTTATATGCGTGATTTTGTTATTGCTGATGGATGGAAGAATGGATGGATAACTAAGTAGTCCTTTTACTAAGGTTAGCATGTGATGAAAAGTCACGCGCATTAACCCGCTAGCGCGGCTTGATAAAAGGAGCCCTAAATGCTAACAAGCGCTAATGCATCCATAGGATATAATGGATGCATTCGCACATGTTAGCATGTAGCACGTGCTAATTTTTAGCGCACGTTAAAAATGCTAGCGCGCCTTAGTAAAAGGACCTCCTAAATTGTTTACTATCCCTATATTACTGGCGTTCTTTTCATTTTCATTTTTTATTGTTTTAACATTGTAAGCCACCTCTTGGATGGTATAGGTGGGATATCAAATTAATAAATAATAATAATAACATAGGGAAGAACCTAGTAAAGCTTGAAAAATGGTCTAGAATTTGACAGCTAAAATTTAGGGCTCCTTTTACGAAGGTGCGCTAGGGTTTTTAGTGCACGCACAAAATTACCATGTGCTATAACACACGGTAGCCAAAAATCTACTGCCTCCTAAAAAGGAGGCAGTAGTGGCTAACGCGCTCGGGAATTTAACGCGCGCTATTGTGCATGTTAAGGCCTTAACGCACCTTTGTAAAAGGAGCCCTTAATGCTAAAAAAAAAAAAAATGCAAAGTGATGCATTTGGACTACAAAACTGGACAGAATGATACAGTTTAGGGGTTAATAACTTTTGCGCACAAAAGAGAAGCAGGACTTGGATGTGATTATATGCGATGATTTTTTATTATTATTATCATTTTAACAAGAACAAACTACAAAGCCAATGGCTTTGCACAGAAAAATAGAAATAATATTCAAGGTGAATATTCTCTATTACAAATATAACATAAGAAATCCTCTTATATTATCAAGCCCCCAATAGATTTTGGAGAGAGAGCTAGAAAATAGGAAGCAAAATCTTATTTGTAAATAGTAGAAGAAAAGTAGTTGGCAAGGTATTAACAAATTAACCATTGTAGATAAAGGAAAAGGAATTGAACCAGTTATGAACTTTGGATAATAATTCTACTTCACTTAGAATCTAAGAACATTCTCAACTGTTTAGGGTCCCAAAAGGTAAATTCTTGCTCATCATATTTGATAGCACATTTAACAGGAATTTTTTCTTTTTATTCTTTATTGATTTTTAATCAAAAACAGTGTCATACAAATGAAAGAACAGTAGATATTACATACATTACACTAATATCTGTACAGGTAACATAAATATCATTTTTTTAAAAAATTGCCCACCAAGGGGTCCTTTTATCAAGGCGCAGTAGGGGTTTAACACGCGGAATACCGCACGTTAAACCGCCTGCTGCGCTAGTCCCTAATGCCTCCATTGCTTGCTGTAGGGGTTAGCGTGTGATTTAAATGTCCGACGCGCTAACCTCGCTAGCGTGGCTTAATAAAAGGACCCCCAAGAGTACAAACCTCTTGGCGCATTGCCAAATAGGTTTTTATTCTATCCTGAGTCTGTTAAGACACATTAGGAAAGATCCATAACTTCTGACCCATAAACTGAACCCCATGTTTTCTGAAGTAAAGCTTTAATACAGATTATCAGACTCAAATACAAATGTTACCGATAAAGTAGCTCTATCATGTATCACTTCCTGAGACGTATCCAGAAACTTGGTAAGATTTCAACTATCTGGTGAAATCCCAGAACTAATACCTCTAGCTGAATGCCAAAAAGGAAGATAAAAAGCCTTCTGGATTGGAGGCAACCTTTCTTTCACCATTCCAAAACCCTCCTTATGGAACTTCTTACAAAGCTCCCTAGAGGATAGCTTAGGACTATGGGGTAAGTCCAGTATTCTTAAGTTCAAAGTATTCAACTTTTTTTTCCAATACTTCCATTTTATTCCTCATTGAAATTAAGTCTAATCATAGCAACTTTAGTGTCCTGATAAAATGTAATAGTAGGACATATCTCAGACATAAATTCAATTTGTATAATTATTGTTCCTTCGAGAGTATTTTGACGATCTTCCAGTCTCCCCACTGTTCCTTCTAAGAAAGTTACTCTTCCACCTACAGACTTTTCCAAAGACACCAAAGCTGACTAAATTGATTCCAAAGTCACAGTAACAGGCTTCACCAATGATGTCAATTTCTAGGAACTTGAAACACTCACTGGGCTAGAACATCCTACTTCCACTCCTTCCTTGAACTGGATCTGACCCAAATGGAAACTATCAGCACTTCTGGGGTCAGGAGAAAGAGAGACCGCTACAGATTCAGCCTGACCTGAAATAATCTTAAAGGTTACTCTGCAGGTAATTTGGGTTCCCTCTTGACCCCCCTCCCCCCACACACACCAATAACATAGGCTGCCAAGGTAGAGGAGGAGACTCATGGTCAACAGGGATCAATGTTGCCTCAAGATGGGCCAACATTCTCTCATCAGACCCAACAGCAAGGATCGCACCTGTCAAAGACACTATGCTCGGGGCTCCAAGTAATTGAGAAATTGTCGGTTGGTTTGCCAGTAAGGGTTCCAAAGGTAAAATCCTTGTTGTCCCTTTTCTTTTCATCATCAGCAGGAGCTCCTATTTTAGCATGTTACCTTGCCACCACCATCTTGGGACTCTCCTTTATATGATGATTTTAAGGTGGCCATACAGGTAGAAAAAAACAATGGCAATAGCTAGAATGATGCTTGGGTGTAGAGGGAGAAGAATAGCCAGTAGGAAAAAGGAGGTAATGATGTCCCTGTATAAGGTTCTGGTGAGACCTTATTAGAATATTGTGTACAATTCTGGAGACTGCATCTTCAAAAAGATATAGTTTAAACTGGTTGAAGTTGGTCTAGAGCAGTGGTTCCCAACCCTGTCTGGAGGACCACCAGCCAGTCAGGTTTTTGGGATAGCTCTAATGAATATGCATGAGCGAGATTTGCATACAATGGAGGTGAAAGGCATGTAAATCTGCTCCATGCATATTCATTAGGGCTATCCCAAAAACCTGACTGGCTGGCGGTCCTCTAGGACAGGGTTGGGAAACACTGGTCTAGAGGGCAGCTACTAAAATGGTAAGTGGTCTTTATCATAAAGCATATGTGGACAGATTTAAAGATCTCAATATCTATACCTTGGAAGAAAAGAGGGATATGATACAGACATTTAAATGCACAGGAGGCGAGTCTCTTTCAATTGAAAGGAAGGACTGGAAGGAGGGAACATAGGTTAAAGGTGAAAGGGGATAGAATTAGAAGTATCCTAGGAAAATACTTCTTCATGGAAAGTGACAAATTCATGGAACACCCTCCTGGTGGAGGTGGTAGTAAAGAAAACTGTATTTGAATTCAAGAAAGCTTGGGACAAGTACATAGGATCTCTAAGAGAGTGAAAAGGAGAGTAGATGTAACAGCTCAAACCCATCAACTTCCACATGTAGCATGTGCAAGTGGAAGCGATGATTTCACAGCGTTCATGTTTAAGCTGTGTCCCTTCCATGTATAGCGTCCTCATTTTATAAACTGATACATGTAAGTGCCAGCCAATTAAGTAGTTTGGAGGAGGAAATAAACTACATGGTATTAAGGAGAGCAAAGCCCTGGTCAAAACAAGCACTTTTGTAAAAAAACCTATATACCTTTGAGCAGGTGCAAATCTCAGTGTGAGTATTTCCCCCCCATATACATGTGTTCTCTTTGGAAAATGGAAAATCTAAGTATAGAAGTTAGTCAGGTAACAGCATTATAAAGCCTTTTACATGAGAGATAAAGTATATCCAGATCATTTAGTGGAGGAGAGTGTGGCATAGTGGTTAGAGCTATAGCCTCAGCACCCTGAGGTTGTGGGTTCAAACCCCATACTGCTCCTTGTGACCCTGAGAAAGTCACTTTGGGCTAGATTCACTAACCTGCCTCTCCGTGCCTGATCCGTGCGCGATTGCAGGCAGACCTACGAATTCAGTAAAAGCCTGCATGCAAATGAGGATGATCATTGGCACCCCCCTCTCCCTCCACCAACTGCACAGATTGCCAGAGAGTGATCCTTGAGCATGCACAGACCATCTTCCTTGACTTTAGATGGTCTGCGCATGTGCTGGCCCTTCATACCTGACAGAGCTTTTTTACTTTTTTTTTTACTTATTTAGCTGAATGTTTTTTCTACTTCGCAAGCCCGTGATTTTAACTCGATTTAAACCCACGGGTTAAAACCACAGGCTCGTGCTGCGGGGAAGGGCAGGCGGGTCGGGGCTGAACAGGGCAGGAGAGTCAGGGCTGAGCAGGGCGGCAAGACAGAGCTCGAAAGTCAGGGGCTGAGAGCAGGAGATCGGGGCAGACAAAGTTGGAAATTCGGGGGCTGAGAGTAGGAGATCGGGGCAGAGAGCAGAGAAGCAGGGCGGCAGAAGGTAGGGCAGTCGGAAAGGACCTGAGCCACTGGTCCTCAGCTGTCGCTTATTTTTGGATCGGTCCGCCCAGTCAGTGTCCCTCATTTTGTTTAGTGAATCGCTGCCTGCCTACATTTGAATGCCGTTCCCCCTCATTTGCATGCAAGGATCAGAGGATGATCGGGACAGAGGTTAGTGAATCGGGTCAGAGGGATATTGGGTCGCAAAGGGGTTGCAAACCGATCGGTACATAATCAGTTTGCTTAGTGAATCTAGCCCTCAATCATCCACTACTTCAGATACATTAAATAGACTGTGAGCCCACTAGGACAGATAGTGAAAATGCTTGAGTACCTAATTTGTAACCCATTCTGAGCTCCTTTGAGAGGACAGGCTAAAAAATGTAATTAATAATCTTGGATAAAAACAAGGCACCACCGTGGTAAACAATGAGTAAATGGCACAAATACCCTGAAACTTAAGTCTCATTTTTCTATAACCTTTATAGTATCCTAGTAACTAGGAAGACTATTCTAATTGAGAGAATTTAAAGGTTTTCTAATAGTTTTGTTTTTTAAATTGTTTCATCTCTGCTTTTATATATCAATGATAGGCCCTAGAAATGTCCACTATGAAATACAAGCAGTTTACAAGGTGTAATGAACTGTGATAAAGCATCCCAAGAAAGAAAACTGGCTTTTTCCTAGCAGACGAACTTTAATTTTTTTTTTTTCAGGTGGCTAAGCCTCTTTTCCATGATACGGTTTGATGGAGGAGTGTTCATAGGCATTTCCAGAACAGCTCAATTCCGCCTGTAAGGACTGACATCTTAAGCTGCACTAAAGAATGAATCACCTTGTCAAATAAAGTGCAAAATGGGAAAAATCTGCTCCCAGACTCATCCAAGATAATGGCATTTACAACAACATGTTTGAGGCGATAAACCGACAATAATAATTATACTTCTTTCAGGCTTTCTTTTATACTTTGGAACAGTGATTTAGTAATATGCTAGTTGGAGGGGAGGGGGAGGAGGTTTTCCCATATGAGAAAATTTCACAGTGCAGTATATAATTCCTGAAATTTAAAACCAACGGTGAACATAGTAATCAAATTGTGAATTACAGAGAGACCTAGGTGTACTGTAATAATGTAAAAATCACTCATACTTTTATGTATTTTTACACAAAAACCAGGGTCAAGATTACTTTGCAAAGGAGGAAATGCCTCAGAAACCAGACACAAAAATATTGTATCCAACTTCTTTTTCCTCAAAATATTTTATTAAATTTAAATATGTATCCAACTTTTTAGTTAAATCTCTTTCATTGGTCAAAAACCTCCATTATTTAAATTTCAAAAATGTGCACAACCTAAATTGTTTACAAATATTAACATAAATCCATACAGCTTTGACAAGTGTTTCATATCTATGGCTTGTTCAGGGGAGCATTCAAGTATACCAAAATCTTCTCAGCAGTACAAAAATGTTTGGTGCCCAGTTCCATTAGTTTGACATAACTGCACCCTAAAGGCAAAAAACATATGACCCCTTTTACAAAGCAGCGTTAGCAAATGTGCCATGGGAAATGCACTGAAACTCAAAGGAATTGATTGGCTTTAGTGCATTTGTCATGGCAGACGCTGCTGTGGCTTTGTAAAAGGGGCCCTTACTGTTAGGAAAGAAACCGTTATCATTGAAATCATAAGTAGCGAGAGTGGTACAGGTCACGTATTTTCTAAATTTTTATTGTCCCGATCTTATTCAGTTAATATTGATAGTAATATTTCTAATTCCTAGCAACCTCATTGCGAAGTCCCCCAGAGCTCTCCGCTTTCCCCAATTTTGTTCAATCTTTATATGACAACTTTGAATATTTATAAGCTGTCAGCGTGGGAAATACTTATGCGGATGGCATTTTTATACTGATTGAGATTACCAATTTAACTTTTAAAATAAATCACTGTTATCTCTAAACTTCAAACTTCGGCTATGTCTGTCCAGATGAAGCTAAATGCAGCCAAAGCTAAACTTCTGTGGTTAGGCCCAAAATTGGATCATCTTCCTTCCACTGTACTTTTGGATTCTGGAGCCTCCCTACAAATTGAGTTCTCCTCTAAGATTTTGGGAATACTTTTTGATTCTTCTCTTACTTTTAAGGATCAAATAAACTCTCTGGTTAAGAAATGTTTTTTCAGCTTATGAATGTTGAGGAAGGTCAGATCTCTTTTCCATCAACGTCATTTTTCTGTTTTGGTCCAATCTATTAAATTATCCCGGTTAGATTATTGTAACGCCATTTATCTTGGCATCACTAAGAATTGCCTTCAAAGACTACAATTGATTCAGAATACCACTGCGAAGTTGATCTATGGAAAGAGCAAATTCAACTATGTGACTCCTTTGCTTTTCTCTCTCCATTGGCTCCCGGTTTATTTTAGAATTTAGTTTAAGTGTTTATGTATTGTTTTAAAGATTTTACATGGTATCTTTGCTCCTCTTGTTCCTCTGCTATGGAATGTTTATAGATTTTCATATGCGAGACGCATTCATTGATTTAAACTTTCTCTTCCTTCTAGGAAAGGAATTCAAGGAGCTCTCTGGCGTTTAAATTTCCCCAACTATGGAATGAACTTCCCCTAATTTTGAAGTGTCCCAGTTCCTTCCAACTCTTCCGTAAACTTCTAAAAACATTTTTATTTGCTAAACATTTTGAAAACTAATTCTTGTATTTCAGTTTACTTTATTTCTTTTTTAATTTATTGTTAACCGCGTCGAGCTTCCTTTGGTTGAAGACCCGGTATGTAAGGTTAAATTTTAGTTTAGTTTAGTATTTTATAATAAGAAAGCTATCACAACTGAAAATTTTCCTGACTGGTTGGGATTTTAGGCAAGTGCTGCAGAACGATAGTATTTTCAAAGCTTGACTATTGCAATAGCATTTATCTGGGGCTTCCATCTGTCCGTCTGAAAGCTTTGCAGATTGTGCAGAACTCAGCAGCTCGGGTTCTGATGAGAAAATCAGGTTTTGAACATATTTCTCCAGTTTTAAAGAAACTGCATTGGTTATCAATTTGTTACCGAGAATTTAAAATCTTGATAATAGTTCAACAATGGATTTATGGTACTTCAACCGACTATTTGATCAATGCTTGAATAGGCCAAGTAAAACGTTAAGATCGGTAAATGGTATGCCATTAGATGTAGAAAAAAGGGATGAAGTGAAATAAGTCAACACTAGGAAATCCTGTTTATCAGTTTCAGCCCTAACATTATGGAATGAGATATCAGGAGTAATATGACTTTGTAAAAATGTTTTACAATTTAGGAAACTGCTTAAAACACATTTCTTTGTTCCACCCTTTAATTGATATTAGTAATTTATAACATATGTGGGACGGTAGAATATGACCCTGAAGAAGTAAGGAAAGAAAATTAAGAAATATGATTCTTTTGATTTTATTATTTGCTAGTTAAATATTGTTTTGTTAGGTTTGATATTATGTATGTTTAATTGTGAGTCGCTTAGGCTTGAAAGTGGATTATAACTATTTTAGATAAATAAATAAGCCTTTTCTCCAGATTTAATGGTTAACATTGGTGTAGAACTCACATATAAAGCTGTTCACCATTTTCAGCATCTCAATAATCATACATTCATCAAAATGGTAGATGTATATAAATAAAATGATGCACTGCATCAGCCAATGAGCTTTAACAACAAATCAACATTTGGATCTCAAACATTCAATGAATAATAGAAATGCCTTCCAATTAGTGAAGGCGTTGATGCTCATTGGTTTACAAGAACCTAATCTGTAGAGTCAGCCTTGCTCAAGACATAAAAAATTATTTCATGGATACCTCCTTTAACATCTGGTGGTATCCAAAGCTATAGCGTAATATGTATAAACTAGTCTTTAAGCCCGTTACATTAACGGGTGCTAGAAAGCAGCCCCTTTCCCTCTCCCCCCTCCAGTTCCTCCCTGTCTCTCCGTAGCCCCCCTTCTGTCTTCCCCCCTAAACAAAATGATCTGCCTCCCAGCACACCCCTCCCCCCCGAAGCAGCTCCCTTTCCCTCTACCCTGCCAATTCCTCCCTGACAGTGTCTCCGTGGTCCCCCTTCTGTCTCCCCTCCCAAGCAAAGCTGTCTGCCTCCCAGCACACCCCTCCCCCCCAAAGCAGACCCCTTTCCCTCTACCCCTCCAATTCCTCCCTGACTGTCTCTCCGTGGCCCCCCATTTTTTCTCCCCCCCCCCCCAAGCAAAGCTATCTACCTCCCAGCACACCCCTCCCCCAAAGCAGACCCCTTTCCCTCTGGCCCTCCAGTTCCTCCCTGACTGTGTCTCCGTGGCCCCCCCTTCTGTCTTCCCCCCCCAAGCAAAGCTGTCTGCCTCCAAGCACACCTCTCCCCCAAAGCAGGCCCCTTTCCCTCTCCAGCTCCAGTTCCTCCCTGTCTCTCCGTGGCCCCCCTTCTGTCTCCCCCCCAAGCAAAGCTGTGTGCCTCCAAGCACACCCTTACCCCAAAGCAGGCCCCTTTCCCTCTTCCTTCTTCCCAGTTCCTCCCTGTCTCTTCGTGGCCCACGCGATTTTCTCTTCTCGCGGTCTGGCCAGCTCCCCTAGTCCCTTGCCACCACCGCCACCCCCTTCCTTTCCCGCGGTCGACAAACCTCTTGCCTCCAGTAGCCGCTGCAGCACTGTAAACACGTTGCTTCGCGGCCTCTACTGCCCCGATTTGCTCTTCCATGTCCCTGATGACGTCATCAGAGAAACGGAAGAGCAAATGAAGGCAGTAGAGGCCGCGAAGCAGCGTGTTTACAGTGCTGCGTCGGCTGCTGGAGGCAAGAGTTTTGTCGACCGCGGGTAGGCAAGGGAAGGGGGTGGCGGCGGCGGCAAAGGACTAAGGTAGCCGGCCAGACCGCGAGAAGGGTAGGCTGAGAGGAACCCGGGACCGTGGCAGAGGCTCGTTGCACAGTGTAAATACAGTTGCTCAGTGTGAGGCTTCCTTCGCTCTACCGGGTCTGCATTCCGACTCCTCAACGCGCCAGCCTGAGCCGGCATAGGCGGTTGAGGGTGGAAGGTTGTGGTCGGAATTGCTAGGCTGCAGCGGATGTGTGAGTTGCGAGTGTGGGGCCTGCAGCGGCGCGAGGTGGAGACGGAGACCAGGCTGTGGTGACGTTGTAGGCGCGCATGCGCACTCGTATTTTCGGGACATCTCAGGGAACACGTTTTTTTTAGTGCGCATGCGCGTCTACCATTTTATTATATTAGATAAAACAGAAACAGAAAGGGAAAAAAATAATACCTTTTTATTAGACTAACAAAGTAGTTTATGATTAGCTTTCAAAGGTAACCCCTTCTTCCTCAGATCTGAAATAAGCAAATGTTGGCAACATCATATACATAATGGAAACATGAAAGCTGTTCAGTGGTAGTTGGAGACAAAGAGGTGACAAAACAGTTTGAATTTCATTAAAACATCATAAAGAATCAAAATTGTGGTAATGTACCCAAAGGTGCTTCATTACAATTTCTTCGAAGACTTGACCTATACTCATCCATTCTCATTTTGAAACCTGGTGTAAATTCTCATGCCTATATTAGATCCAGATCTCCTTTATTCTGTAACACTGCACACAAATTCCAGGAATGCCGCTGCTCTGCCCAAGCCAATCCCATGGCAGGACCCCTTCACCTATCCACACACAAACTTTTCGCATGGATCCTGGTGCCTAAAGATGCATATGAAAATTTAAATTAATGCCATTTAGCACCGATAACGGACTACTAGTGCCCAATTTTTGGCACTAATTGGTTTACTCATTAATTAAATTGCACACGCAAACTGGGTTTCTGCCCAAATTTGAACATGCAGTTTTGAGTGCCATATATACACTGTGGACCCCAAAACAACACACCCTAATGTTCTTTGTCATATCTTCCATAGGACTCGGCTGATTCTTATGAAATTTAGGGCTCCTTTTACAAAGGTGCGCTAAGCGTTTTAGCGCATGCACTGGATTAGCGCGCGCTAGCCAAAAATCTACCATCTGCTCAAAAGGAAGCGGTAGCGGATACCACGCGTGGCAATTTAGAACGCACATTACATGCGTTAAGACCCTAGTGCGGCTTTGTAAATGGAGCCCTATGTGTGTCATTTCCTGAGGGAAGTTGATGTAAAATGATTTAAATATTTCCCACTGTACCACAGCACTTACCTTGTGAAAATCAAGTGTGAACTAAATAAAAGCATCAAAAAGATTACTTCTGTGCATATCCCATAGAAACAATGCATTTTCACAAGCTTGTGCTGTGGTACAGTGGGAAATATTTACATTATTTTACATCAACTTCCCATAGGATACAATACACTAAGAATCAGCCGAGTTCTGAGAAAGATATGACAAAACTTTAGGGTGTGGTTTTATTTTGGTTCACAGTGTAGAATTAGGGTATAAGTGGATACCTAAATGGATAACGTTAGGACAGCCCTCTTCACTGCCCCCCTCCCTGCCATGCGCACACCCCCTTCCCTTTCCCCATACCTTTTTAACTTTTCCGGCGTGAATAGCATGCCCATGTCGGTGTTGACTCACCCTTTGATGTCACTTCCTAGAAGCGGGTCCAGGAAGTGACATCAGAGAGAGCGTCGATGCAGATGCGGGCAGCAACCTCATACTGGGGAAGTAAAAAAGGTAAGGGGAAAGGCAAGGGGTGCACATGCATCAAGGAGAGGAGTGGGGGGGGGAACAGAGAGGAGTAGGAAGGGTACCGCCAGACCTCAAGTAACTCACAGGTGTTCAGCAACAAAAGGAATATTGGCTTACCTCAGCCAAGCAGAGTATCTAAGGGTTGTAGTCAAGATGCATATGGGGATTACCTCTTGCTCCTTCTTTTCCCTGGACCTCATCTATCTAGTTCTGGCCCGGCCTCTTTGGTTCCTGTCTCACTGACTCCTTCACATGTCACTTCCCCCTAAGGAGGAGCTACCTATATTAAGGTAGCTCTGGCATTGTGAGGGAGTAGCTCTGGCATTGTGAGGGAGTATCCAGCAGGGGAAGTGGTAGTGGTACATAAGAACATAAGAATTGCCACTGCTGGGTCAGACCAGTGGTCCATCGTGCCCAGCGTCCGCTCCCACAGCGTCCCGTAGGTCAAAGACCAGTGCCCTGACTGAGTCTAGCCTTACCTGCGTACGTTCTGGTTCAGCAGGAACTTGTCTAACTTTGTCTTGAATCCCTGGAGGGTGTTTTCCCCTATAACAGCTTCCGGAAGAGCGTTCCAGTTTTCCACCATTCTCTGGGTGAAGAAGAACTTCCTTACGTTTGTACAGAATCTATCCCCTTTCAACTTTAGAGAGTGCCCCCTCGTTCTCCCTACCTTGGAGAGGGTGAACAACGTGTCTTTATCTACTAAGTCCATTCCCTTCATTATCTTGAAGGTTTTGATCATGTCCCCTCTCAGTCTCTTTTCAAGGGAGATGAGGTCCAGTTTCTCTAATCTCTCA
Organism: Geotrypetes seraphini; assembly: GCF_902459505.1. Lineage (NCBI taxonomy): Eukaryota > Metazoa > Chordata > Amphibia > Gymnophiona > Dermophiidae > Geotrypetes > Geotrypetes seraphini. Next base: position 91,050,509 of record NC_047090.1, on the reverse strand, counting down.
CTGTACGGCAACTCCTCCAGCCTCTTAACCATTTTAGTCGCTGTTCTCTGGTTTCTTTCGAGTAGTACCATGTCCTTCTTTAAGTACGGCGACCAGTGCTGGACGCACTATTCCATGTGGTGGCGTACCATGGCCTGGTACAACGGCATGATAACCTTCTCCAATCATTTCATGATGCCCTTCTTAATCATTCCTAGCATTCTGTTCGCCCTTTTTGCCACCACCACACATTATGCAGATGGCTTTATTGACTTGTCAACCAGTACTCCCAAGTTTCTTTCCTGGGTAGTCTATCTGAGTACTGTCTAGTTTTAGGGCTGTTGCTGGTATACCATTTATAACAAAAATATTGAAAACTTTAGTAAGTAAGAAGTTATCAGATTCATCGAACAATTTTCTTGATGGAATCTATTCAATTTAGGGTTCATTCTAAACATAACACTGAGTTGTTGTTGCATACATTAACTTTAAAGGTCAAATACTGGCTAGATCAAGGCCATTAAGCTATTCTATTACAATTTCACATCAGTGCTGCTTTTAATTCAGTTGATCATAATTCATTGATTAATAAGCTGAGTGAGTTGAGTATAGGAGGATCTGCTGTTAGATGGTTTAAAGAATTTTTAATGAACTGGAAATATTGTATAGTGAAGAATGGTGTTTGTTCCTGGAGTTGGAACTCTTTTTGTGGAGTACCTCAGGATTCATCAATTTCTCCCATGCTTTTTAACATTTTTCAATGAGATCGTTCCAGACAGTGCATCTATCTGATGAAGTTTATATGTTATCCTATGCTGAGAATATTTTTTTGCTGATTCTACTGAGCTCAAATATGGCAGATATTAATATTAGGATTTCAGAATGCATGGGTAAAATTGTGAATTGGGCTTTGTCTCATAAATTGAACTTAGGGGTATGTGAAGTATAAGTTATGTACAATATGGTAGTGGAAATATTGTGAAAACCTGAAGTGGCTTCAACTCCTGAGGATGCCCGTAGGGCGAAACGCAAGATTGTGTTGGGCTGGCTGAGGAACAGCTGCATCAAGTACAGAGGAGATCGTTTTAATATCAGGAGTTCAATCCATGGAACAAAAGTTTGGGACATTGCTTATGGAGAAGCCTTGAAAAAAATGGACTATGAGGAACTGATCTCCAGGTTTTCAAAACAGCAAAAGTTTGCCTGAGCTGTGTTCAGTAGAAGGTTAAAGATTAATGATAGGGGGTGCTATATTTATAATATTTAAGACTTTTATGGTAAAGAGTGTAAGTATGACTAAATTATTAATGATTTGTGAGCATGTGTAGCATGTTTTCTTCCTCTTATTGTATATTATAAATTGAACTTGAATACAAATAAGACAAAGGTTACCTTCTGTCCCTTCAACTATAACCTTATAAACTGGATCATCTCTTGAACTTGAGAGTTTTAGGGGTCTTATTAGATTCTTCTCTTACATACGAAGATCAAATTGTCAATTTGTGGAGGAAGACTTTATACCTCATATATCACAAGACAGCTTAGATTAGTGAAATCTTACTTTTTTTGAACATCATTTTGCATTATTAGTCCAAATGTTAGTGTTACCTCAAATTAATTATTGTATTTCTTTATATTTGAACTTATATTCGAAATTGGCTAGTGTTACAGTTGATTCAGAATACTGCTGTAAGGCTCATTTTTGGCCTAAAGAGATATGATGGCGTTTACGCAGCATATAATAGACTTTACTGGTTACCTATCAAAAAGCGAAATGAGTTTAAATCTGCCTGTTTCATTCATTGTATATTCATCATATATCGCAAGCTGATTCCTCTGATAATCTTGTTTTGGTTTTCTCTCAGCTACATTATTCTTCTACAAGGTTAAGTGGTACGGTTTTCTTGCATTACCCACAAGCTAGAAGAGTACGATTTAAGCATTAGTTTTTAACTCTTCACTTCTTAATGCTGCTATTACAATTTGAACTAATTTACCATTGCAATTGAGGATGGGATTCAGATTATTTTAGTTTTCAGAAAAAGTTGAAGACTTTTCTATATGATACTGTTTAGTATTTTTATTTCAATCTGATTTAATGTGAATTCTGATTAGTCTCTGCATGTTCCCATATAAGAACATAAGAATTGCCGCTGCTGGGTCAATCCAGTGGTCCATCATGCCCAGCAGTCCGCTCACGTGGCGGCTCCCTGGTCAAAGACCAGCACCCTAACAGAGACTAGCCCTAACAGCGCACGTTCTTGTTCAGCAGGAACTTGTCTAACTTTGTCTTGAATCCCTGGAGGGTGTTTTCCCCTATAACAGCCTCCGGAAGAGCGTTCCAGCTTTCTACCACTCTCTGGGTGAAGAAGAACTTCCTTACGTTTGTACGGAATCTATCCCCTTTCAACTTTAGAGAGTGCCCTCTCGTTCTCCCTACCTTGGAGAGGGTGAACAACCTGTCCTTATCTACTAAGTCTATCCCCTTCAGTACCTTGAAAGTTTTGATCATGTCCTTTTTCAATCTCCTCTATTCGAGGGAGAAGAGGCCCAGTTTCTCTTATCTTTCGCTGTACAGCAGCTCCTCCAACCCTTTAACCATCTTAGTCGCTCTTCTCTGGACCCTTTCGAGTAGTACCATATATTGTATATGGTTTCTTATTATTATAAATTGCCTTGAAACTATTTAGTATAACTCCAATTAACAAATCATGTATTAGATTAGATTAGATTTCAGTGGAAAGATTGGAGTGCTGGTCAGGGTAATAATAATAATTTAACAATAATAATAATTTATTTTTATATACCGCCTAACCAGCAGTTCATAGCGGTTTACTCAATAGGTACTCAGCATACAATATAATAATATCATACAAAATAAAATTCTAAGTAACTAATACAAGCATTAAAAATAATGAATAAAAAACACAATATAAACTAAAATAAGTATAGATAAAAAGATTAAGAGCTCCTTTTACAAAGCTGCGCTAACTTGCCGCACATGCTAGCCGCTACCACCTCCTTTTGAGCAGGCGGTAGATTTCCAGCTAGCACGCGCTAATCCGGTGCATGCGATTAAACTGCTAGCATGGCTTTGTAAAAGGAGCCCTAAAAGTACATTATAACTACGTGATAATATGAAAATCAGTAATGTATATTATATTGTTTAAATAAGTTGGTTTTAAGATCCTTTCGAAATTGATAGTAAGTAAGAAATGGAGAAACGAGAAGATTCAAACATGAATTCATTAATCCTGCTTGGAATGCTAAGTTCCTATCCAAAAAATTTTTGTAACGACATGCATTTGCTGAAGGAAAATAAAACTATATATCCACACCTAAATGATATTCATCCGTACTCCTAATATCAGAAACTGTATGCCACGTTTCTTATAATATTTAACCGGAGAAAAAGACCTCAGTGTTTCTCAGGTCCAAGCCTGGGAAACTTTCTATGGCAAATACTTCATTGCCATAGAGAAATACATCCTTGGTCTTAGAAAAAACTCCGTAATCTCTTATAGCATTCACTATTATGTTTCTTTAAAATGATCACTATTCCATCATTTATCATAAGTATTCAATGTATTTCAAAAAAGAAACGGGCACTTATCTCTTTGTCTTATATCTTCTGATATTACAAAATCACCACAGTCTGCAGTTGAAACCAAGTGCCGATTTACCGCACTCAGGAAACTAGTTTAAATTTCATTTATAGATTTCATCGGCACTTGGTTTCAACTTCAGACTGCGGTGATTTTGTAATATCAGAAGATATAAGACAAAGAGATAAGTGCCCGTTTCTTTTTTGAAATACATTGAATACTTATGATAAATGATGGAATAGTGATCATTTTAAAGAAACATAATAGTGAATGCTATAAGAGATTACGGAGTTTTTTCTAAGACCAAGGATGTATTTCTCTATGGCAATGAAGTATTTGCCATAGAAAATTTCCCAGGCTTGGACCTGAGAAACACTGAGGTCTTTTTCTCCGGTTAAATATTATAAGAAACGTGGCATACAGTTTCTGATATTAGGAGTGTGGATGAATATCATTTAGGTGTGGATATATTGATTTAAGATATTCAGCTTGTATGGAAATATTTTTGTCAGGGAAAATAAAACTAACCAGATCTACGAATATTTTTCTTAGAAATAAAAAAAATGAAAATGAAAACAAGATAAGCCGGCACTAAGCCAAATAAAACTTTAAAACAAATGCATACAGAATAGAAACATTCAGAGGGCACATTTACTACTGCTTTCTCTGGGAACCAAGAGACTTCATTCTGGTCCTGTCCTCACCATTCATCCCCTTCTCCTTCTCACCCCAGCATTTAACCCCTCTTTCTTTTGCTGCTGTCTTTCCCCTCTTTTTTCATTCTCTCTTTATATGTTCTTTACTCTTTATATGTTCTTTACTCTTTATATGTTCTTTACTCTTTCTCCCTTCCTCTCTACTCTTTCTCTCTTTCCTCCACCATTTCCCCTTTCCTTCTATGTGTTGGCAGCAGAAACTACGCCTATATACCCATAACCGCCCCCTCCGCTCCAAAGCAAAACAAAGACTCAGCATTCCCGCAGGGAGATCCCTCCGAATGAGTGCGGCGTACAAAAGATCCTACAGCCATTTCCTACTTCAGCTATGGAACCAAGTACACACACAGATCAGGTCACTAGACTTACTAATGACCGTCCGCAGAGCAGTAAAGACCTTCCTCTTCCGCCAATCGGGCCATTAAAAGCTGCCTCCTCAATATACTTCTCTTAGTACTCTTCGCTATGACCAGTCTGGTCTCTAGAATAAGCTCTGTTATTGTCTACTGTAACCTATTTGTTATCATGACTAGTCTGTTTTCAAATGATTGTGAATGTCTACTTGTAACCCGTTCTGAGCTTCTGGGAGAACGGGATATAAATCGACATAAATGGTTGCTATCACTGACCTTCCTTATCTGGTTAATTTTCCTAGCAGAGTGAAACCAATCAGCCATGGGAGGCAGAAGTTTAACAGCAACCTGCTCGGCCTTCTGATTGTGATCAGCAAAAGAGAAGGTGCTCATTGTCCTGATGGGACCACCCAGAAGTTTCTATCCTGTCCTGTGCAGATGCATGACTTGAACATCTAGTCATTCCAGCTCTGATCTTAAAATCCTTCCTTGGTTTGTCCCAAAGATAAAAGTATCCTTATGTGATACTGTTAGAAATATAGACCAAAATCTAATTAGTACTTCCTCTGCAGCTGTAACTTTCTCAGCCGTTATGGGAGAGTACAGACTCCCAGTTGAGCAATACCCTAAAAATAATGTCCAAACAAAAAATGAGAGTACTGGGCAGTGAATGTCAAACCTCTCCAGCAGCAACAGAAGGAGAGAAGTTTTTGCAGAGCAGTGGAACTGAAAGCCTGCATTCTTTAAGGGTCGTGTTTGTTCTTCCTCCCTGACCTCTCTCAAGATTTGCAAGATCAGCAGCCAAAATTTTCTATAGTGAAAAGGTACTACAAAGAAAAAGGACTTCCCTAAGCTTCTCTGTACTCTTATAGGCCTTTTTTTTAAATCTACAGACCTGAAAAACAAAGAGCTTTCCAGTTTAGAGACATGTATGGCAGCCTGACAAGACTGGTTATAGCATTTACATAATAACAAGAGTCACTTTGTAAAAATTGGGCCTTTGGGTTGCATGTTGAGCATCGCTGGACATATTTTTCCATTTATATTTTATAGTTTAAATCCTTTTTGAAGTTCACAGATGCAAAATCGTGTAAGGGGGTGAACCTTAACTTGGACAGCATTTGACCCTGAAGCCCTTCAAACAGTATTTTTATCCCAGTCTTCTATTTACTCAGCACAGGTACACCCTTCTCCAAGGGAATATTTTATCTCTAGGGAGAGGGGGGAATTTTCCCTCAAGGGTCCAACACAAATAATAAGAAACTAATATAGGGTGTTCCAACTAACTTTACTGGTAACTTGTGCAAAACATACAGGGACAAATTGTATAAAATGGACACTAACATTCACATGCAGATATGCACATAAGGATTAGAATAATGGCATATACATGTATGCGCACACATGCAAAAATTCTGCCTTTAAACTATTCTGAAATATGTGCATTTTTTACACAGCATGTATTTGACACATGGGCGGAGCCTGGTGGAGCATGGGCATGCCTTGCACACTCGTAACTTACAGAATACTAAAAGTCATGCGTTTATCTCCAACATTCAGGCATGTTCACTTACACAAACTCTATGTCGAACATAAATGCTCATGCCAAAATTATACATGGGTATCTAACCTTTTGTGCTGGTATTTTATAAAGGAAAATAGATATCTAGGGCCTGATTCTGCAAACACTGGCCTAATGGTAGGTGGCAGTAGGTGGCCTACCGCTGTCTCTTAGCCAATTGGGATGTACGTTTTAAAAAGGAAAAAATAGGGAAGGATGCCTGAATTGTAGGCCTGTGTGGTGCATCTATGGAGACGCTTAAGCACGCCCAAGGCAGGGCGTGGTCATGGTTTCACCTGGATGTGGCCTTGGGCATAATTAAGCATCCCTATGTGTCTCCATAGGCATGAGACAGACACCTTAAATGTCAACCTGCAAAAGATGGCCTATATTTAAGGTGTCTGTTCAGCGATGTAGACGCAATTCTCTGTAGTCTCTTGATTGTTGCTAACCACATTGAACTGAGAGGTTATTGCGGTATATAAGTGAATTTGTTATGTTAATCATGATTGACATGCAATCGGCACCTCTTAGGTATCCACCGAGATCGGTGTCCTAATGAGAATCAGGCCCATACTGTTCTCTACCGAATAGGTGCCAAATAGGTGTACTCGAGGCACCTACAACTAGGTCAGCTCTTATAGAACTGCTTTTTCTGAGGTTTTTACGCTGCTGCAGGATTCTTCTTTGTGAAGCACAGTGAGAGATTTTCAAATTGGGTTTCTTGTTTTAATTGGGATCATTTAATGTTTACATGATATAAGAATTTGTGACTTCTGATGCAGGTGGGTGTCTGCTGAAACACAGTGCCGTGTTGAGTCGAGAGCTGCACGGGAACGGGGACGACGTGAATCCCGCGGGACCTGCGGGGATCCCACGGGTTCCCCCTTCGGGTCACGGGGATCCCATGGGGACGCCCCTAGGGTCACGGGGATCCCATGGGGACGCCCCCTAGGGTCACGGGGATCCCGTGGGGACGCCCCCTAGGGTTGCGGGGTTCCTGCGGGGCTGGATGTATTCAGCCGTGAGGCTCGTCTCCCTACCTGCCCTGCCACACACAGCCGAACGGAAGTCTTCCTGATGTCAGCGCTGACGTCGGAGGGAGGGCTTAAGCAAAGCCGGAGAGTATCACTGCGGCAAATTCCTTAGGGCTTGACATCTCCGGCGGCGTTCCCAGCAGGGATGTCCCTAACGATCCTTGTTCTCATTGCAGTCGCCGTATAAAATCATCAATTGTAGCCGATGGGGGTATCGTTTCCCTTAAATTTACAAGTTCAATAGTGAGGGGGGAAGGGGGGTTATTTTACTATTACATATTCTATAAGATATTTGATTATATGGTAGGAAAGGGTGGGAAGGGGGGTGATAAGAGTTTATGTTTTGTACCAATGATGATTATTAAGTGATATATTTATTGTTAATTTGTTTGAACATATGTCACACTTATTGTAAATTTGAAAATGAATAAAGAATTTTAAAAAAAAACCACCATTCCATAAGTTATGCTTAAAGTTAGGTGCAGTTTATAAGCTACCACTTACAAACGGGAACTATGACTAAATCTAGGTGTGCAATTAAACAACAAAACTAAGCTTATATGCTTAAAAGTTCTAAATAAACAGCGAGTATAAGCATTAGCAAAGTTAAAATTAAAAACATAAAAAGTTTAAAGAGGAGAAATCTCAGATCCGATGACGACTTGACACGTAAAGCTTAGAGCAATGAGACATATCGAGCTCTAAGTGGTGCCGCTGAGGATTCTGATAAGGTGAATAGTACAAAGGGGTTGTTGACAAGTAGTTGAAAATCTGACAACTATTTTGTTGTTTAATTGCTTAAGGTGTATACCCTTTGAAAAATAGATATATAAATTTAGTGTACATTACATGATAAATCTAGGTGTGGCCATTTGCACCAAGGGAAATATGGTGCAATCTAATCTAATTTAATCTTAGATTTATATACCGAGTCATCCCTAAAAAATAGGGCTCGACTTGGTTTACAACAATTTATCTAAAAGGGATTAAATTGCAGTCCTTAAAAATTATTGTTTAAAAAATGTTGAAACAAGGTTTTTAAGATTTTTTGAAAGACCTGAAGTGAAATACAAGAAGGTAGATTATTCCACAATGCAGTTAATAAAAATGAAAAAGAATGAGACATTTTACTGTCTGATCTGATTCCTTTAACAGAGGGAAAGGAGAGCTTATATGTATGAATGGTTCTACAACCCGAAAATCTTGAAAAATTTAAGGACAAATTAATCAAAGAGTCCATGTATAATTTTAAATACTATACAAGCACCTGCAGCTAAACTTAGACACAAATGCCCATTTTCTTTGTGTAATTCAGGGCTCCTTTTACAAAGGTGCGTTAGGGCTTTAGCACGCAGAATAGCGCACGCTAAAATGCCACACGTGCTAGCCACTACCGCCTCCTCCTGAGCAGGCGGTAGTTTTTTGAGTAGCGCGCGCTATAGCGCATGCTAGTCTGGTTCATGCGCTAAAAACGCTAGCACACCTTCGTAAAAGGAGCCCTCGGTGTCTCTCAAACTGTGTGCCCTGAAGAGATTCCGGGTGTGCCTTGAGAGATTCCAGAATTTTACTTATTTTTAAAAATTCCCTTTATAAGTATACACTAGAATAAATTACATGTACGTCACATATGCAAGAGTTTGTCAATGTTGTGAGTGTCTGTGCGTAAGGATACAACCGCCCAGACAAGCGTCATTCTTTACCCCCTCTTCTATGAAATTGCGCTAGCAGTTTTTAGCGCTGCTGCTGAGTTCCTATGAGCGTCGGGAGCTGCGCGGGCCATTCAGCGCGGCTCCCCACGCTAGAAACTGATAGCGTGGTTTTATAGAAGAGGGGGTTAATGTGATCAGTCCTTGAAAACTAACGGCAAGTAATTTTAGTTTTATTTTTATGCAGTAGTTATTCTAACTTGAGCAACAAAGCAATCAGAAAACTTGTAAAAACAAACTTGTTCAACCAAGTTGTAACCAAGTCCTCTTAAGCCCTACATCTCCATCTCCAACCGAATTGTTCCCAAGATCTCTCATGCCTCACCTCTGTATCATGCTCTCCTGTATTTTGATGATCTTACATTGTACCTATATTCGCTGATTGTCCAGCTCTTCTTTGTTGTAAACCGCCTCGAACTACCACGGCTTTGACGGTATATAAGAATAAAATTATTATTATTATTATCATTATTTATTACCGTTTGGATCCTCTTATCTTTGCAAACTTGGATTTTCAGCTCTAACAGAAATTAAGTCGAAAAAAAGAGAATAACTGTAGATGGTGGATGATGAAATGCATATTTGATTGTTGACTATCAAGCCGTGTTTTGAGTTAATTTGCACTCAAAAACAAGCACATCCATCGCGTTGATTAGCAATATTATTCTACTTTAGTTTTGACATTTTTACAATTACCCAAATATAGCTTAAAGAACTTATAAATAAATAACTCTCAAATTTAATTTTTTGTTGGTTTTGCAATTATAATGTGCTGTGGAAAACATCTCCATTTAGGGCTCCTTTTACTAGGGCTTTAACGCACAGAATTGCCATGCACACTAGACCTTAATGCCAGCATTGAGCTGGCGTTAGTTCTAGAAGCATAGCGTGCAGTGTAGGGCGCGGTAATTTCCTGCGTGCGCTAAAATCTTATGCACCTTAGTAAAAGGAGCCCTTAGTGTGCCAGAGCTAAAAAAAAGTTTGAAAGACACTGGTGTAACTGAAAGTAACACTCCCCAATCCGACCTTGACTTGCCCATTTCCACACCCCTTTTTTGACTCATGTCTAATTTTACACACATAACTTATAATTGATTTTAATTAGCACCAATAATTACTTAAGAAGCCAAAATATTGGCGCTAATTAGCTTGCTATTCAATTAAATTGCATATGTAATTTGGGTATGCATCCAAAATTGTGCATGCAATTTTTAGCACTTTTTATAGAATTTGGTTGTAAATGTTAAGCATGTATTTGCGCCTTTTTTTTTTTTTTTTTGTGCTGGCTAGTCTTCTCAACGGTACTAAAGACTGAATGATTTTCTCTCTTTCATTTCCTCTAACCTACCTTGTAATGCTGATTTCAGAGCATGAATGGTCCTGGAGATCACAATGTATTCACCTCAACTGCTGCATTCTGTTGTAGATGAAATCTTATTGAGTGAAGCCCAGATCTCTGGAAGCTCTATATATTCTGTAACCAGAAAAAAAGAGATTTTCATGCACTCTGAAATACAGTTAAAAAAAACAAAAAAAAACCCCACCAAAGATAAACATGTCCTGGGCCCTGAATATCCCTCACATTGAGATTTGTATGCAGCAGGAAAAACCAAGACAGCCAAAGCAACATTAGAACCTTATTATCCTAAAACAGGGTGTAAACCTAGTCTGACTTGGGACTACACAAAAAAAACAAACCATAAACTCTATTAACAGACAGAATAAATTAATCTAATTGGTCAATCCAATTTCTTTCAGTCACAATTCACAGCTGTACAGTATAAATATCAAAAAACTGGAATTAATCCTATGGAATTTCTTATTCTTGTTTATCTGCCTGTTATTTGGAGGAGAACATAAGAATTGCCACTGCTAAGTCAGACCAGTGTTCCATCGGGTCCAGCAGTCCGCTCACGCGGTGGCCCTTATGTCAAAGACCAGTGCCCTAACTGTACCTTACCTGCGTACGTTCTGGTTCAGCAGGAACTTGTCTAACTTTGTCTTGAATCCCTGGAGGGTGTTTTCCCCCTATAACAGCCTTACGTTTGTACGGAATCTATCCCCTTTTAATTTTAGAGAGTGCACTCTCGTTCTTTCTACCTTGGAGAGGGTGAACAACCTGTCTTTATCTACTAAGTCTATTCCCTTCAGTATCTTAAATGTTTCAATCATGTCCCCTCTCAGTCTCCTCTTTTCAAGGGTGAAGAGGCCCAGTTTCTCTAATTTCTCACTGTACGGCAACTCCTCCAGCCCCTTAACCATTTTAGTCGCTCTTCTCTGGACCCTTTCGAGTAGTATTGTGTCCTTCTTTATGTACGGTGACCAGTGCTGGATGCAGTATTCCAAGTGGGGAAGTACCATGGCCCAGTACAGCAGCATGATAACCTTCTTTGATCTGTTCATGATCCCCTTCTTAATTATTCCTAGATTCTGTTTACCCTTTATGACGACGACACACATTGCACGGACGGCTTCATCAACTTGTCAACCAGTATTCCCAAATCTCTTTCCTGGGGGGTCTCTCCGAGTACTGCACCGAACATCCTGTATTCGTGCATAAGATTTTTGTTACCGACATGCATCACCTTACACTTATCTACGTTAAACCTCATTTGCCTTGTCGTGGCCCATTTCTCGAGCGTGTTTATGTCACATGGCAGGTCTTTGCAATCTTTTTGTGTCTTCACTACTCTGAATAACTTCCTATCATCTGCAAATTTTATCATATCGCTCGTTGAAGAGCACGGGTCCAAGCACCGAACCCTGCGGCACTCCACTCGTGCCGCTTTTCCAATACGAATATTGTCCACTTACTCCCACTCTCTGTTTCCTATCTGCCAACCAGTTTATAACCCACGTGAGTATTTCACCCTCAATTCCATGGCTCAAAATTTTTTGAAGAAGTCATTCATGCAGGACCTTGTCAAACGCCTTCTGAAAATCCAGATATACAATGTCAACTGGGTCACCCTTGTCTATCTGCCTCTTAACTCCCTCAAAGAAATGCAGCAAGTTCATCAAGTAAGATCTTCCTTTGCTGAAGCCGTGCTGGCTGGTCCTCATCAGATTGTGTCCGTCAAGATGGTCAATGATGCGGTCCTTTATCAGTGCCTCTACCATCTTTCCTGGTACCGAGGTCAGACTCACCGGTCTGTAGTTTCCCAGATCTCCCCTCGAACCTTTCTTGAAGATCGGTGTTACATTTGCCACTTTCCAGTCTTCTGGAATACTTCCTGATTTGATCGACAGATTGGTTATTAGTTGAAGCAGTTCAGCTATAACCCCTTTTAGTTCCTTGATTACCCTCGGATGGATGCCAACCGATCCAGGAGATTTATCGTTTTTAAACCTATCAATCTGTCTGCATACCTCTTCTAGACTGACTATCAACCCAGTCAGTTTCCCATCTTCATTTCCTGCGTATAGCCTGTCGGCTTCCTGTAAGTTGTGTATATCCTCTTTGGTAACTACAGACCCAAAAAATGTGTTCAGTTTGTCGGCCATGGCTTTGTCCTCCTTTAGCACTCCCTTTATTCCATGGTCATCCAACGGCCCCACCGCTTCCTTTGTGGGGGGTTTTCCTCTTAATATATCTAAAAGAATGGCCTGAAGTTTTTTGTCTCCTTGGCTATTTTTCCTCATAGTCGCTTTTGGCCCCTCTTACCGCCTTATGGCACCTGCTTTGATGTCGTTTGTGCTTTTTCCAGTTTTCGTCCGTGTGTGGCTTAGTGATTGGATCTACAGCTTCAGCACCCTGGGGTTGTGGGTTTAAACCCTGCGCTGCTCCTTGTAACCCTGGGCAAGTCACTCAGTCCTCCATAGCCCCAGGTACGTTAGATAGATTGTGAGCCCACCGGGACAGATAGGGAAAATACTTGAATACCTGATTATAAAACCATTTAGATAAACCTTGATAGGCAGTATATAAACACCTAATAAACTTGAAACTCAAATACTTCTTGATAATCACGAAATAGATTAAGAGTTTACACTGTAATAGATTACCAAAAGAAAGACACATTTCTGTCTAATAAAGGAAGAACTTTGCGCTATTCTCCTCTTTTATTTCTCCACATCCATCTGTCACCATTTTCTATGCTAGCTATCTCTGGCTTATTCCTGCACCAGATGTCTGTCTGTCTTGTCTCTGTTCCACTCCAATTACAATATAAATGTTGCATTTTTCAGTGACTGCATTATTAATATTTTGCCAATACAGTATGTAGCCCATACACGTCAGCAATATTCTGCTTTGGAGAGATCTTGCCATTTTTAGATATCAAGACAGAATTTTAGTTTATTTGGATGACTTTAACTAATATTAATGAGGATTCATAGTTAAACAATTATATAATCTAAACTAAAACTAAACTAAACCTTAAGCTTATATACCGTATCTTCTCTATAAAGATAGAGCTCAGCACGATTTACAAAAAAATTTTTAAAAAAGGAAAATATAATAAGAATTAGTAATTATAGAGAGAGAAGTGAGATCTACATTTTTGAAAATAGCCAAGTTTTCAGATGTTTTTGAAATAATTGGAAAGAGCTCAATATAGAATTACGAAGGTCCCAGCTATGTAAGAACTTTGCTAGCTAATCGATGTCTTTGAAAATTTACCAAGCTGACTGGCTGGCTAAAGTTAGCAAACTACGTTTCACTAAGCAGCTAAATTTAGCTGATCCAAATTTGGGTGAGAAGAGGGAGTGGGGTTAGGTTAGAGAAGAAACTTAAGACAATATGAGTGTTGGTTTTCAGTATTAGCCAACTTGACTTGGCCAGTCAAAACTGGGTGCTGTCGCCTGTTAGAACACCACTCCCATCCTATAAACCCTTTCCACCCTGCCTATCCTTCAAAGTTTGGCAGCTGGACTATAAACTTCCCTTCCCTTTCAGCCCTCAAGCACCTTCCCTCCCCTCTCAATTTATAAATTTTCACAGGGAAACTTCCAGTTCCCCCTCCCATCTCCCCTTGCCCTAACAGAATGTCAGGTCCCACAATTCCCCCATCATCTCACCCAAAAGGTGGCATAGTTATCAGAGAAATGACGAAGGAAGGAAGGAAGTAGGTAAGGCAATATCCTTTTTCTGACTGGGTGGTTAGGAGGTTTCTGCGAATGAGGCAGGGAGTACAGAAGGGATCACTTTTAAATAAACTATTGGGAGGGAGAAGCAGAAAGAACTTTAGCTTTATAATTCCAGTTAATGGAAGGGAGAATCCTGGGGATAGGAATACAAATACCCACCAAACAACAAATAAAAGACATATTATTTGCAAAGTAAACCACCAGCACATAAGAACATATGAAAAAAATCCTTGTTTGAAATTCCAGCAGATTTTATATAAAGATGTACCACCAAATCACCTTACAGATATGAAAAAGTAAATCTCTAATAAGGGAATTTTTTTTTTTAACAAATCTTTATTCATTATAACGCCAAAAATAAGTGCAACATATTATACAGTCATTTACACTTTAACAGCACTTAAATTCAATCAGAATTATATTCTATGACAAATACATATATCATCCCCCTTCTACTTATCTAAAAATTTGCACTTAAAATTGAAAAAAAAAACCCCAAAAAACCCACTTTCCCACCCACCCTGGATGTGTATTATCAAAGGGAAAAATAAACAATCACTCCTTACAGAATTTTGTCAGTGGCTCCCAAATATCCAAAAACTTCCTATAATGTCCATGTTTTACATTACATTACATTACATTAGTGATTTCTATCCAACCAAAATGAGTAGCAAAATGTATATACTAAATACCCAAAATTTGTTGCTAAACAAAACAATATAGAAAGTGTTAAGCCACAAATATATCCATAGGGATGTTACCGCTGCTGTGCAATACTATGAAACTGAGATCAGGAAAGGTTTTTCTCTCTGTGGATGATACCAAAATCTTCAAGACGGACAATATGAGGAGAAATTTAGTGGGACTTGAGGAATAGTCTAAAGCAGTGTTTTTCAACCGCTGTTCCGCGGCACACTAGTGTGCCGCGAGATGTTGCCTGGTATGCCGCAGGGCCGGAGCTGACAGGGGGCCCGAGGCAGGGGCGCCAGTAGCTCACCAAGGCAAAGTGAGTCGATCACCCAGGACTCACTTTGTCTTGGCGATCTAATCTATCGAGCCGATAAGTCTTCTTCTCCCCGACGTCAATTCTGCAGTCGGAGAGGAAGTTCGGGCCAGCCAATCGCTACCTGGCTGGGCGGAACTTCCTCTCCGATTGCAGAATTGACGTCAGGGAGAGCATGCGTCGGCGTCGGCTTTGGGGCCTGTTATCCATTGGTGGGTCCTGTTCCCCGATGGCAGCGGCAGTGGCAGTGGCTTGGGGAACGGCAGGGAGAAAGAAAGAAAGGGGACAGGCAGGGAAACAGAAGGAAAGAAGAGAAACAGAAAAAAAGAAAGAAAAGTGAGGGAGAGAGGAAGAAAAAGTTGGGGGAGGGAATGAGGTGTGGAGGAGAGAAAGCATACAGGCTGATAGAAGGGAAGAAAGATTGGATGCACAGTCAGAAGAAGAAAGTGCAACCAGAAATCACCAGACAAGGTAGGAAAAATGATTTTATTTTAAATTTAGCAAAGTGGAGGCAGTATTACCACAGTTTTCAAAGGAATTTGCCCAAATAACTTAATAGTTAACTGGGTAAATTCCCAGAGATGAAAACTTCCCTTCACTTACTATGCACAGTTCTGAATTTATATCTGCTGTCTATATTTTACAATATGGTCACCTTTTACTAAACCGCAATAGTGGTTTTTAGCGCAGGGAGCCTATGAGCGTCAAGAGCAGCGCTGGGCATTCAGCGCAGCTCCCTGCGCTAAAAACTGCTATTGTGGTTTAATAAAAAGGATGGAGGGTATATTTGTCTATTTTTGTATGCTATAAAAACCAAATACAGAGAGAGACTGAGAGCTGTTGACGAAGAGCTACGTGTGTGTCTTTCTTCGATTCCAGCCAGAATATCAGCTTTGTGTTCAGCCAAACAGGCCCAGGTTTCGCACTGAATAAAGTATTTTATAATTTTTCACTATTCTGTTTACTTAATATTTCATAATAAAGTAATTATAAAATACTTTCTTTGTGTTTATTTGATTCCTATTCAAGAGAATTACTTTATATATAGTCAATATAGGCACAGAGTTAAATTTTTTAACATTTTCTAATGGTGGTGTGCCTCGTGATTTTTTTCATGAAACAAGTGTGCCTTTGCCCAAAAAAGGTTGAAAAACACTGGTCTAAAGTATGTCAGCTAAGATTTCAGGTTTAAAAAAATGCAAGGTCATGCATTTGTGCTACAAAAATCCAAGAAAGTGGTACAGTATAGGGAGATGAAGTGCTTCTGTGCATGAAAGAAGAGCTGTATCATGCTTGATATTCTTAAGAAAGATAGGTGGAAAATAAGACATATCCCAAGTGAAGAAAGCGATCAGAGACAAGAAGACTTCGTTTATGGAATAGAAAAGGTCGAAAACTGGAAAAAGCACAAACAGCATCAAAGCAGGTGCCATAAGGTGGTAAGAGGGGCCAAAAGAGACTATGAGGAAAAAATAGCCAAGGCGGCAAAAAACTTCAAGCCATTCTTTCAATATTTTAAGGGGAAACGACCCGCGAAGGAAGTGGTGGGGCAGTTAGATGACCATGGAATAAAGGGAGTGCTAAAGGAGGACAAAGCTATCGCAGACAAACTGAACACATTTTATGTATCTGTGTTTACCGAAGAGGATATGCACAACATACCGGAAGCCGACAGGCTATACACGGGAAACGAAGATGGGAAACTGACAGGGTTGACGGTCAGTCTAGAAGAGGTATGTAGGCAGATTGATAGGCTTAAAAATGATAAATCCCCTGGACCGGATGGCATCCATCCGAGGGTTATCAAGGAACTAAAAGTGGCTATAGCTAAACTGCTTCAACTAATAGCCAATCTGTCGATCAAATCGGTGAGGATTCCGGAAGACTGGAAGGTGAATGTTACGCTGATCTTCAAGAAAGGATCGAGGGGTGATCTGGGAAACTACAGACCGGTGAGTCTGACCTCGGTACCAGGAAAGATGGTAGAGGCACTGATAAAGGACCACATCGTTGAGCACCTTGATGGGCACAATCTGATGAAGACCAGCCAGCATGGCTTCAGCAAAGGAAGATCTTGCTTGACGAACTTGCTGCACTTCTTCGAAGGAGTAAACAAGCGGATAGACAAGGGTGACCCGGTCGACATTGTATATCTGGACTTTCAGAAGGCATTCAACAAGATTCTGCATGAACGACTACTTTGAAAAATTGTGAGCCATGGAATCGAGAGCGAAGCACTCACGTGGGTTAAAAACTGGCTGGCGGATAGGAAACCGAGAGTGGGGGTAAATGGACAATACTTGGATTGGAAAAGCATCACCAGTGGAGTGCCACAGGGTTCAGTGCTTGGACTCATGCTCTTCAAGATATTTATAAACGATCTGGAAATTGCTACGACGAGTGAGGTGATTAAATTTGCCGATACAAAGTTATCCAGAGTAGTGATAACATAAGAACATAAGAAACGCCCTCGCCGGATCAGACCTAGGTCCAACTAGTCCAGCGATCCGCACACGCGGAGGCCCAGTTAGGTGCTCCTTATTGAAGACCCAGATTTCCCGTATCCCCCGATGTGATTTGCAAGAAGGTGTGAATCCAACTTGCGCTTGAAACCCAGAACAGTAGTCTCTGCCACAACCTCCTCCGGGAGAGCATTCCAAGCACCCACCACTCGTTGTGTGAAACAGAACTTTCCTACATTTGTCCTGAACCTGCTGCCGCTCAGTTTCAGGCTATGACCTCTTGTCCGTGTCACATCTGAAAATGTCAGTAAAGCTGCTTCCTGGTCAATTTTATCAAATCCTTTTAATATTTTAAAAGTCTCTATCAAATCTCCTCGCAGTCTTCTCTTTTCGAGGGTGAACAGTCCCAGTTTTCTGAGGCGTTCTTTGTAGCTCAAATTCTCCATACCTCTGACAAGTTTCGTGGCTCGCCTCTGCACATTCTCCAGCAGAGTTATATCCTTCTTAAGGTATGGAGACCAGTGTTGGACATAGTATTCTAAGTGTGGTCTGACCATTGCTCTGTAAAGTGGCATTATGACGTCTTCCGATCTACTCATGATCCCCTTCTTAATCATGCCCAACATGATGCGGGAGGACTGCGAAGATCTGCAAAGTGACATAAACAGGATGTCCAGGGCAGTACTTGGAGAGACCCCCCCCCCCCCAGGAGAGAGAATTGGGAGTACTGGTCAACAAGTCTATGAAGCCATCCGCGCAATGTGCAACAGTGGCGAAAAGGGCAAACAGAATGCTAGGAATGATAAAGAAGGGGATCACGAACAGATCAGAAAATGTTATCATGCCGCTGTACTGGGCCATGGTGCGCCATCAACTGGAGTACTGTGTCCAGCACTGATCGCCATACATAAAAAAAGGACATGCTACTACTCAAAAGGGTCCAGAGAAGAGCGACTAAAATGGTTAAGGGACTGGAGGAGTTGCCGTACAGTGAGAGATTGGAGAAACTGGGCCTCTTCTCACGTGAAAAGAGGAGATTGAGAGAGAACATGATAGAAACATCTAAGATACTGAAGGGAATAGACTTAATAGATAAAGACAGGTTGTTCACCCTCTCCAAGGTAGGGAGAACAAGAGGGCACTCTCTAAACTTAAAAGGGGATAGATTCCATACAAACATAAGGAAGTTCTCCTTCACCCAGAGAGTGGTGGAAAACTGGAATGCTCTTCCGGAGGCTGTTATAGGAGAAAACACCCTCCAGCAATTCAAGACAAAGTTAGACAAGTTCCTGCTGAACTGGAGCGTATATAGGTAAGGCTGGTCTCAGTTAGGACACTGGTCTTTCACATGGGGGCTGCCGCGGGAGCAGACTGCTGGGCGCAATGGACCACTGGTCTGACCCAGCAACGGTAATTCTTATGTTCTAAGCCCTAGCTTAGACTCGTCAATTCAACTACCCCCAACCCGGTGAGACCTGACATACTTCCCCTCCAAGGCCTCCTAAAGCAGCTGCAGCAAAAGTGCTCTGAACGGGCTGCTTTGTGGCCTTCCCCACTGGGGCTTTCCCTCTGCTCCAGAATGACCATGAATAAGGTAAATTGATATAGGAAAAGAAAAAAACGTAATAGCATAGAGGCAGTGGATCGAATATAGCAAGCCAGTTAAGGATTAACTATGGAAACTGCATAAACATTTACCCCCTGTGCTAATAACCGCTATTGTGGTTTAGTAAAAAGGGGGTTAGTGAGCTTAGGGAAGAGGGAAAAAGAACATTATCCAATATAAAATAAAAACAGGGAAATTTTTTAAAAATCAGTTGTCCCAGCCCAAACCAGGACTGGAGGTTTTAAGGCCAATAAGTCCCTTCTTCTCAGTTCAGTCCAAAAAAGGAATCAGGAAAATGCACTGAAGAATACTTCCATAAACAAATCCCTCACATGTTCAAGGCATAATTCCATCATCATAATCTGATCAAGTTCCAGCAGAAACGTTATTGATAAATACCAGGCGAAACAAAAATCTTTTCAATAACAGCCCCGGGAGCCCCCAACAATGGAATCTCCTGCCTACCCATCTGAGAGAGAAAATGACACTAGATAAATTTAAGAGCTCTCTGAAATGCTTTCATTTCAATGACACTTATGGAAATTAATTTAAAATTAATGCCTTACAACGTCTATTCAAACTTCATTGTTAAGCTAAAGAATACATTTTTGATTACCAGCGACCCCATCCTAGATGTTTTTCACACTATTTGTTCTTTTCTTTAACAAATGTACAAAAAATCTTTCCCCCTCATTTCTGTTTTGTCATGTTTAAGTCTCTCTATTATATGTTCTACTTATGTATTTTTAATTGACTTACATCAGTTTGAAAATTTTATATAAGCGTTTTATCAAATTTTAAATAAAACTTGGAAACTTGTTAAAGTCACTAACTCCATGGAATTCTTCAGAATAACAGTCAAATCCAAAAGGTCACCTTATGCTGAATCTAAACCATACACACTGTGGACACTCACCCAAATCAAGATTGCCAATAATACCATAATTAAGAAGTAGATAATTAAAAATGCCACCTGTAGAGAAGAATCCACTACATGAAAGGTACCTCATAGCTGGTCCAAATAACCTTCCTGTATCTAGACTCAGCCTAACCCAGGGGTGTCCAACCTTTTGGCTTCCCTGGGCCGCATTGGCCAAAAAAAATGTTTCTGGGGCCGCACAAACATGTAAACGCTGCAGGAAGACAGAGGAGGGAGCCAGCAAGACGGTAAACATCCGGGAGCAGTAGAGGAAAACACTGCATCGCCCTCGACCGGGGCCACACAAAATACTTCACGGGGCCACATGCGACCCTTGGGCCGCAGATTGGACACCCCTGGCCTAACCAGCAGAGGGAAAGGTGACCCTAGGTCAATGACACTGTTTATTCCACTCAAACACTACTCCCATTCTCCTGAACTGGGAAAGAGTTTGCCGGGATGTTCTCCTTCATGGAAGCAGCAAACTCTTTATTGGACAGTGAGCCCTTCCAAATTCCCAGACAGAGTGATTCCAGGTTGTAGAGCTGCACTTGGTGCATCAGTCTCATTCCAAGCTCTGTCCCAACCTCTTGGAACCACCTGCAGTCACACTTCTCCCCATTACTGGACGGACACTGCAGTTCTCAAAAGTTGGCCAGACAATATGGGGAGGGTCCTCAGGCATAGATGGGTAAGTCTGGAGTTTTCCCTTCTCTTCCCCATCTCAAAACCAGAAGAACTCTAATGGCCAAAGAGCTCCATCCAATACAACCTCTTCTAGCTTCATGTTGTTCCTCCAGCAGGTTTGGGACACATTTTGTCTGGTTTATTCTCAGAGGCCTGCCTGATATGGATGGCCCTACAGTATAGCCCTCTGAGTCATAGCCCCTCCACCACAACAATACGGTGTGCCTTTGGTGGGAAGCAAGGATGGATCTTAGGGCTCCTTTTACGAAAGCACGTTAGGGCCTTAATGCGCGTATTATCGTGTGCTAAAATGCCCCGTGTGCTAGCCGCTACCACCTCCTCTTGAGCAGGCGGTAGTTTTTTGACTAGCACATGCTATAGCACGCGCTAATCCGGTGCG
The DNA here is from genome assembly GCF_902459505.1 of Geotrypetes seraphini. Classification (NCBI taxonomy): domain Eukaryota; kingdom Metazoa; phylum Chordata; class Amphibia; order Gymnophiona; family Dermophiidae; genus Geotrypetes; species Geotrypetes seraphini. The sequence continues at coordinate 91,029,387 of NC_047090.1, read as the reverse complement.
TGCGCTAAAAATGCTAGCGCACCTTCGTAAAAGGAGCCCTTAGTGATGTCAGGGAAGGAGAAGGGGTTCCTTCAGCCTGTGCACATCTGCACCTGACCTTTCAAATTGGCACTTATGTGTTCTTCAGTAGAAGTGTAAAGGTCGACATGGAAATTTTTAGATTTCCACATATATTTGCCCCTGTAAAATGAGAAATACTGTACACATGTAGATTTTCAGTCTGCCCAAACCATACCTATCCAGGCCCTAATTTTCCCCTTAAAATCTATATGTGATGTGCATCTCCACAGATAAATAGCAGCTTTCTAAAATTGCTATTTGTGCATGTAGTTGATCTATATACTGTACTACATATGAAAGCTGCTATTTTAACATGGAGATGTTTCCAAAATAACTCTCAATTTTTCAGGAAGTCAATACTCAAAGTATAGTCATAATTCCTCACCAGTAAAGGTAAGCCCCAACTCAGCACTGCTTCAACATTATGAGTAACTGAGCTTTTGCTTTCCTGAATATCTATAGCTGTGAAGCAATTACTCTGAAGCACTTTTTGATGACTCAAGCTGCAATTAGTTTGACAGAGTGACCCTCTATTTCATACAATGCTTTTGTTAACACTTTTTCACAACATTACTATCGTTCTCTCTCACTTTTTTTACAGACAGAATCCTCCTGCAAAATCTTTTTTCTATAGGTAAATTATGTAATAAACAAGTTATTATTGTATACACTAAGATTTTGAACTTAGCTCCCTTCTTGCTTTTAAGTGAATTCATAAGAAAGCGTTTTCACTGTTGGCCCCAGTGTTATGGAATAGATTGCCAATGGGTTGAGGAAAGGATGGATTATTTACAGTTTAGACAAGGGGTGAAGACTTGGCTTTTTCAGCATGTTTTCACAGGCTGTTGAGCTGAGGAGAATGAATTGATGATTATATAGTTTGGCTGAGAGAAGATGGGGTTTTAAGGATTGTGCAATTATAAGCATTCATGCTGGACTGTTTGGGTATTGAGATAGGCTTTTATTGGGTTTTTCGTAGGGGTTGGGTAGGCGGGAGTGCATTATTTTATGCATTTTTATTTTATTATAAATTGCCATGGATTGTTGTTGATAAGATGATGATACACTTCTCCCTCTGTATTCGCGGTGATAGAGGTTTGACAGACCTGCAAATACAAAAAACCCATGAATAACTTTTTCATACGTTATTCACGGTTTTCTATTAAAAGCCATCGTGAATAAGGTGAAACCATGAATAACACTTTTTTTTCCCTCTCTTGGGAGTATTTTCGGTAGCACCTGAAGTCTTACACTTTGTAGCCATGGTGGGAGACGGTGAAGAAAGTGCTGAGAATAAGCAATTTTATCTGTAAACCCTGGGAATCAGTGATTTTATCTGTGCAACTGGGAATCAGCGATTTATCAGTGCAGTGCTGGGAATCAGCGATTTCTCTGTGCAGTACTTGGAATCAGCGATTTTACCTGTAAACGGTGGGAATCAGCAATTTCTCTAATGTAATTGGGGGGGGAGGAGCCAGCAAGCGAAAAACCGCAAATAATCAAAACCGCAATTGCTGAAACCGCAAATATGGAGGGAGAAGTATATATACTTTTTTAAAATAAACATATACGTTCAGATATACATAAATCATTAGATATTAGGTAGACTTCAACATATTGTAATGTGCACTTATTATACAGTATTTTTGCAAGGCTAATATGCTTTAAAATAATTGTACACAAAGTTACAGGATATCTAGAAGGTTTTTTATAGGCAATGTTGTCATTTATGGGCAATGTTTTATTTGTGTGAATAGCATAGGTAAATAGTTTATTCTTTCCACACATCTTTATTGTGATAGATGAACTAGAAAACATAGCTTCAGGAAATTTGAATTACATGTGGTGTGTTTGTTTTTTACTTAGTATATCTTACGGCAATTCCCTGTTAAATGGCAGAAAATAAAATACAAATAACTGTTTCATGGTAAGGGGGTGGTACCCTCACTTATTTAACACATTCATATTTGGTTACATCTGAAGATGAGATGCGTGCAATCTCTAGACCGCGTACATACTATAGCCTTTGAATAATTCAGATGCTGGTCCAATTAAAGATGTCATAACCAGCAAACAAGCAAACTTTTTTCTAGCACTCCAACACATTTTAGTAGTTACCATGTAATATTTATGATTGCATTCTGTAAACTGCTTAGGTTTAAGCGGGTAAGAAATTTTTTAAATAAATAAATTTAATAAATTTTACCATCAAATATTTACTTTCTTATTCTAATATATGCATTAATTTATTCTGAAGCTAATACATACTGAGTATGATAGGCCCAAACTTAGCATTTCTTATTTAATACAAAGCCACTTACAAGCATAACATGAGAATAAACACATGCAGACACAAAAAAGATTGTTCCTGTTTCTCCACTTACACGACCCTTGAACTAGCTGTTTTATGTGACGAGGCAAGATGTTTCACACATGCACTCAGGAAGACAATGAGTTCTTCATGATTGAGGGCTTTTCTTCTCCTTTCTGGAACAGAGCACTCCATGTATCTCCCTCAGGAGGAATCAGGCTCAGACAACTAAAAGTATATGTAATTAAAAGAATATAATTTATAAAGAACCTTTCATGATTATAGATCAAATCACAGCTCTGCCCCAACTGGGCGATCTCCTAGGCTTTTAGTTATACTTGCAGTACGACTAAGTCTAAGTCGGCCCACCTCCCACCTTTTCCCCTCCTCTAAAAACACCTCTTTTTGCTCTAGGTGTTCAGAGGCAGGGTAAAGGCCTAAGTTAGTTTTAGATACATCTAAAACCAGCTTTGATTATCGGTGCTTGGACGATCTATCTTTTTGATCATCCAAGTACTGATTTAGGCCACTTTTTGAATGTTTTTTACTTTTCTATTATGAGCCCCATGGGTCTTCTAAAATATAGGGTGGGCCACAAAAAAGTAGCCCACCTTTAATACCAGTGCCAGCGAATAATGATTGTGGAAGATTATGTGTGAAGCAAATCGATTAAGGAAATCAACTCAAAGACTCAGTAAGTTGGTGTATCACGAACATGTCAGCAAGTACTGTAATCTCTGAAGCTCAAATGCAACTCACTGCTCTGGACGGTTGTAGTAAAAATTTGGGATGATAACTCAGGCCAACTCCAGTGATACCTCATCCACCAATACTTGCCTGTACTAAAGTAGCATAGGTGCCATTTCTTTGAGTTAGGGTTGCCATATGGCTGCAGAAAAAGGAGGATGGATTGAGACATTTGTGTTTTACTTCCACTACTTTCAATAGAAGTAAAACCCAGATGTCTCAATCAGTTCTTTTTCTGGAGTCATGTGGTAACCCTAGTTCTGAACAAACCCTTTTACTGCATCCAAGGAATAGTGCATAGTGTTTAGTCTAGCACCCCCAAATCATTTTGTATGGTCATTGATATTCCTTCCTTTGCTGGAGCTGCAATATCTGCATCTCCAGATCTCTTAACCTAAGCTGTGTGAGATGAATGAATTCAAACAAGAAATTAAACCTGATTTTTTTCACCTGGTGTTTGGGAATGTTCCTATTCAGCCATGAACCTGACCTAGGCAAGAACATAAGAATTGCCACTGCTGGGTCAGACCAGTGGTCCATCATGCCCAGTAGTCCACTCACCCGGTGGCCCTCTGGTCAAAGACCAGCGCCCTAAATGAGACTAGCCCTATCAGCATACGTTCTTGTTCAGCAGGAACTTTTCTAACTTTGTCTTGAATCCCTGGAAGATGTTTTCCCCTATGACAGACTCTGGAAGAGCGTTCCAGTTTTCTACCACTCTCTAGGTGAAGAACTTCCTTACGTTTGTACAGAATCTATCCCCTTTCAACTTTAGAGAGTGCCCTCTTGTTTTCCCTACGTTGAAAAAGGTGAACAACCTGTCCTTATCTACTAAGTCTATTCTCTTCAGTACCTTGAATGTTCCGATCATGTCCCCTCTTAATCTCCTCTGTTCGAGGGAGAAGAGGCCCAGTTTCTCTAATCTTTCACTGTACGGCAGCTCCTCCAACCCCTTAACCATCTTAGTTGCTCTTCTCTGGACCCTTTTGAGCAGTACCGTGTCCTTCTTCATGTACGGCGACCAGTGCCGGACGGAGTACTCCAGGTAGATTTTAAGAGAATATCATTCTTTGCAATTATGAGAAAGTTCAGCTGCTCTCTACCTCCAGACTCCATTTTCTTTGTGGTACATTTTTCAGACACTCTTCCAGCATAGTAGAAGAGTTTGGGGGAAAAAAGTAGCTATATAAATAATAAAAATGGGTCAATGGTATTACAGCTTTCCCTACTTTGAATAGGGTCTATTTGTTAAGAAGGTGTATTAACATGCATTAGCATTAGTGAACAAGCCCCATCAATATGCAATTGGTATCAGAGAAGAAGTGCAATTGGTATCAGAGAAGAAGTGTCAGACTGGTTTTGAGGTTTCCTTATGTCCCGCACATATCAAGTACATTTTAATTACGATCTCTCTGATACCTGGAGCATTCCGTCTGGTGTACCGCAAGGGTCACCATTATCCCCACTGCTTTTCAATGTCTACATGTCGTCATTAGGTGCACAACTAACCCAGCTGGGGATAAAATTATTTAGTTACGCAGACGACTTTACAATCATTATCCCATTCGCTACCTCTCTCTCGGAAGTCACTCCTAAGGCAACAGAAGTACTAAACTCGATGGAGCAATGGATGACTGAATTCAAACCAAAGCTTAATTCAGAAAAAACAAAATTTTTTGTAGCTTCGCCACACCCACTTGACACTAAAACATTACTGTGCATCAGTAAATGTAGTTATCCCATCCAACCCACTATGAAGATATTGGGTGCAACATTGGACCAGAGTCTAACAATGAAAGACCAGGTGGACTCCTTAGTTAGAAAGGTTTTTTTTTACTCTCTGGAAGCTTCGGTCTATTAGAGCATATTTCGATGTTTCATCATTTAGAATCCGCAATATCACCCACCTGGCAATTTCCCAGAAGAATATGCGGCAATTACAATTGGTGCAAAATGCGGCAGTCAAGCTAATTTTGGGGTTGAAGAAGTTCGATCATGTAACACCTTCCTACTGACTTCTACATTGGCTACCGATGGAGGCACGCATAAATTTTAAGTTCGGATGCTTTTGCTTTAAGGCACTATTCGGTTTAGCCCCTAAATATATAACTGACCTCTTCTCTTTCTCAAACAACAGACATAAGAGAAGCTCACACTCGAATTTTGTTTCCCCACCGGATAAAGGATGTAAATTTAAAAAACACCATCAACATCTTCTCTCACATCAAGCGGCATTATGGGGCAAAGATCTGGAACAATTGCTCATGCCTACTACTTATGGGGAATTTAGGAAACACCTAAAAACATACCTGTTCCTGAAGTATTTAGGCAACTAACCTGTACAATCCTACTCCACAATAACTGATCTCTAGCGCTGTTAATAACTAGCTTTTAACCTTGTTAATTCTAATTAATTTGTAACATCTTTTAACCATTGTAAACCGCATAGAACTTCACGGTCCTGCGGTATATAAACTGTTATTATTATTATTATTAATATATCTAATAGATTTAGGGAGCACATACAGTCTATGACTAGTTAAGGATATTCAAATGTGTTCAGGTATGTACTGCTTGAATGTAACTCGCTTTGAGCGGCAACTGAAAAGGTGTAGCCGTATCTAAATCCAAAATCAGCACTTATATGCACACCGCTGTTTCTCAGCAGTGGGAATGGGAGAGAAGAAAGTACGAGATAGATGTGTACCCTGCCCATGTCATTACCCATTTGCATGTAATCGGCCCTACAAATGGAAGGCAACAAGACAAGAGAGTGGACAGATCCTTCTAAACTCATTCAAGGGATAATTCCTAGGAAAAGCAGTATGCTTTCTGTCTCGGTTGATGGAATGAGAAACTGAATGGCAGGGACGGGAAGTGTGTGTGGGGGGGGGTGGGGGGAAGAACATAGAGAGAGTAGAGTGATTGATGCCAAGGGAGGCGGGGAAGGTGACTGACGTAGAGAGGGTAGGGGTATAGCATATGTTAATTTGAGTTAAGCCTTAGGGCTGGGGCTGAGGGTAAGTGTGGTGTCAGATCCAAGTTTTCCAAGTTTTATTTAAAATTTGATATACCACTTAAAAAGTTGTCTAAGCGGTGTACAAAGTCATAAGCAACTAAAATCATGGGGGAACATAATTAGACAACAGACTTAAATGACATATTTTTTTTTAGTTCAACAAAGTTTTATTGGTTTCAGTGGCATACCTAGCATATGTGACACCCGGGGCCCATCATTTTTTGACACCCCCCCATCTATATGACAAATATGATTTTTAGTAACAATCCACTTATCGCACAACAACAGTGTACCTAGGAAAAGGTAGCATCTTAAACACTGCAGTGAGCACATACATTGTAAAACACATACATTGTAAAACTAAACAAGCCAGATCCCGCACAGTCAATTGATCCTGCAGTCAGTGCCAACTGAAAACTATGTTCTTTTCATACATATAAAACAGAGATACACCCTCGCCCAATATGGAATAATCACAAACTAAAAATAGAAATATGTAGACAAAAGTTAAACTGAACCGCCAAGAAACCAGACTCTGCATACAACGCAACACCACAAAAACAGTAACACATGTCCTCTAATACTGTGCAAGATATAAAGGTAGTAGATGTAAATTTGAAAAAACTGATACATAACAATCACCACTTTACAAATTAACAAATAAAAATAAAACAAATAATGAGAAATAAGAAAATACCATTTTATTGGACTAATCCATTTTTCAATTAGCTTTCAGAGGCCAAATCTTTCTTCAGAACAGTACTGTTATGGTATCCTGTCCTGACCTGAGGAAAAAAGGGTTTAGTCCAAAAAATTGTCTTATTTCCATTTCCTATTTATAAAATTTTATCAATACAGTTACAATACTAATTGATTCTAAGTAAAACAACAAAAAAATATTTATACCTTTTGTCGTTTCTGTTTTAATCTCCTCTTTGGTCTCTTCTTTCTATACAGCGTTTGTCCTCTCTCCCTTCCATGAAACATCTACCCTCTCTTTGCCCCTTCCACCCAGCTTGTGCCCTCTCTCTCTCTCTCTACCCCTTCCATCTACTGTCCACCCTCTCTCTGCCCCTTGCATCTACTGTCCACCCTCTTTCTGCCCCTTGCATCCACTGTCCACCCTCTCTCTGTTTCATATGGCATCTTCCCTCTTTCTATGTCTTTTCAATAAACTGTGCCCTTTCTCTCCTTTGTACATGATTCATTTTGGCTTTACCCCCTTCCCTATGCTCTGGCATCTCTCTCTTCGCCTTTCCTTCCTTCCTTCCCACTCCACCCCATGGTCTGGCATCTCTATCTCCTTTTCTTCTCTCCCCCATGCCCTGGCATCTCCCTCCTATCTCTCCCTCTGGCACCTCCTCTCCTTTCTTTCCCTCTGGTCTGGCATTTTGTCTCCTTTAGTTTCCCTTCCTTCCCCCCATGCCCTGGCTTCTCTCTCCTCTCCCCCTCCCACTCCATTATCTAGCATCTCTTCTCCTTCCTTTCTCTCCTTCCTTCTACCTGGTCTGGCATCTGCCTCCTACCCCTCCCCCTGACATCTCTCCCCCCCCTCCATGATCTGGTAGCTCCTTTCCTCCATGGTCTTGGCATCTCTTTCCTCTCCTTTCCCTAGTGTTCCTTCTCCCCACTCTCCCTTCCCCATTTCTCTTCAGCGTCCTTAGCCCACTCTCTCTCCAATTTCCTTCAGCGCATGCATATAAAAAAAAGCAAGTAATTTTATATCATTTTCATTCTATTCATTCATAGAAATTAAAGTCTAAATAATGCCATGATTTTACAAAAATAATTCCCTGCAGTCAATCCTGCAAGAATTATTAGATGTCTTTCAGCAGCTCCCCTCCCTCGCTCCCCCTTACCTTCGTGGCCAAGTCAAAATGATCTACCAACAATAAAATTATAAAAACACACTGTACGCAGAGAAAATGTTAATTATCATTTATATTCCACGGGTTTTCAAAGAGGTCAAGGCAGATGACTTTATGCAATATTACCTCAGTAACAACTATACAAAAATAGACAAATATACCCCCTCCCTTTTTACTAAACTGCGATAGCATTTTTTAGTGCGGGGAGCTGCGCTGAATGCCCCACGCTGCTCTCGACGCTCATAGGCTCCCTGCACTAAAAACCGCTATTGCAGTTAAGTAAAAGAGGGCCATAGTGCAAAATATAGACAGCATATATAAATTCTCAAAAAGACACATTTTGATCACTAAATTGAAAATAAAATAATTTTTCCTACCTTTGTTTGGTAATTTCAACAGTCTCTGGTTGCACTTTATTCTTCTGACTGTGCATCCAATATTTCTTCCCTTCTTTCAGCCTCCTGTATGCTTCCTCTCCTCCAGACCTCATTCCCTCCCCAAACTTTTTCTTTATTTCACCCTGCCCCCTTCTTTCTTTCTCTCTCCATGCCCCCTTTCTTTCTGTATGTCTGTCTTTCTCTCTCTCTCTCTCTCTCTCTCTCTGTGCTCCATTTCTTTCTTTCTTTCTTTGTTTCACCCTGCCCCCTTCTTTCTTTCTCTCTCCATGCCCCCTTTCTTTCTCTATGTCTGTCTTTCTCTCTCTCTCTGTGCCCCATTTCTTTCTTTCTTTCTCCCTGCCCTATCTCATGCCACCGCCATTGGGAAACATGCTGCCACCGCCACCGGGAACGGACCGGCGCCAAGTTCTCCCTACTTCTCTTCCCCATGGGGCCGACTAACTCTCGCCATCCGATGTCAATTCTAACGTCGGAGAGGACGTTCCGTGCCAGCCAGGGGGGTTTGCACCCGGGGCAGACGCCCCCCCCTCCCCTCGCGGTATGCCACTGATTGGTTTTAATACATCAAAAATCAGAAATTGGATAGGGAGGAGAAATACAATTTGCAATAGGAAAGAGAAACAATAAAGGTCATTATAGTAGGAGGGGATATGCTCTTCCTTCTTTCCGAAGTCTGGAGATTACTTATCATAAGAGTCCTTAAATAGGAAGATCTTTATATATACTGTAAATTTGTCCATAGGTGTTTCTTCTCGAAGATGTGAGGGTAAAGAGTTTTCCATAATTTAGGTGCTGTAACAGAGAAAATCGGGACACAGATGATAGGGGGGCAGACAAGGGGAGACAACAGGCTCCTCCAATTGATTTTTATCAAATATTACCTAGTAATCTGGTATTTTAATAGAGTATATGGATTTGGATTTTGGATGTAATTATTCACCCTTTCAAACCTATGCCCAAGAAGAGGTACAAATCAGATACAGTAGACAGTCATGCAACCCACAATGATTAATTATTATTCTTTAATTCTAGGTTCACAGAGATAATTTGTGGTAAAGCAGTGCTTCTCACGTCAGTCCTGGAGTACCCGCTTGCCAATCAGGTTTTCAGGATATCCAGAATGAATATGCATGAAAGAGATTTGCACACAACAGAGGCAGTGTGCGCAAATCAAGGAAACCCTGTTGTATAGGATCCTTATTAAGGGATCGCCTTTTTTCTTAACTGTTGGCATTCGGTACTGAAAATATGTTATTCTGTATAGTTTAGTACAGACTGTGTAGACCCCAGTCTGGAGTCTGATAAAAGCCATAATTTCTTGCATTGGTGAATGAGAATTATATCATTAACATTATTAGTTCACTGTAATTCTCTCATCTGAATGTGTGTGGTTTGTTTTAAACAGTTTTTCTAGTTCTACTCCTAATCTTATTATCCATATTTTATGATTTTGGTTGCACTGCTGTATTCCCCAGGACTGTTCCTTTTAGAATCCTTTTCTCTGCTTGCCATGCATTTTATCTGACAACAAGAACAGAACTAGCGTGGTGGCTGTTGATTATTTTTTTTTCCCTATTCTCTGTTCCTTTATTCATGAAAAGGAGTACAAACCCACACCACACACAGGTGTGTTTGGAAACATAAAAACGCTTATTAGTTTATTTCACAAATTCAAAAGTGCATTGGTTCTAATGGGAAAAAAAGTATAGCTTGCATTCCATGTTTTCCCCCCTAATCCTCTTTCTTTTGTGTCCATTCTTTGGTTCCAGCAGTGTAACATCTGCATGATGCTCCGCTAAGGGTCAGCTCCACAGCACCTGAAGTTAGATTCACAAAAACAAGAACTTAACTGACAAAGAGGAGTTTAACTGATCGTGCAGGGTTTTCCTGACACTTTGAGCAACCCGCCCCCCCCAAACACACACACACACAAAGCAACATTGGAAATCTGGTTAACATTTCATATGAGAGCAAACCCTCTTCCCCCAAATTTCTTAGTTAAATGTATACATCTCTTCCTGTGAATAAATAACAAATACCCCACTTTATTAGCTGAAAAGTCAAATCTAACAGCAGAAAAAGCCTCAGGTCTCATTTGGCAGAGCTTAAAGCTCAAACCACCTCTGCCCACATCATTGGCTCAAAAAACGTCCGCTTAGATACAGGGATCTCAAAGTCCCTCCTTGAGGGCCGCAATCCAGTCGGGTTTTCAGGATTTCCCCAATGAATATGCATTGAAAACAGTGCATGCACATAGATCTCATGCATATTCATTGGGGAAATCCTGAAAACCCGACTGGATTGCAGCCCTTAAGGAGGGACTTTGAGACCCCTGGCTTAGAATGACCTTATGCCACTTAGGTTCTTAATAAGAACTGAGATTTTAAACAACAGTGTTAATTGGTGTGTTGCTATGATGTCCCACATGCAGCCAATGTTTCACGGGTATCAGCCGTTTCTTCAGGGCTCCCAGACTTTCATATTGCCTTGCACAATTTGAGCTGTTGCTTCTTCGATCTCACCAGCGTCACCATCTCTTCCTGTTACACTTTCAATAAAGGTCTTTTTAGAGTTGAATGGACTAGAAGAATCCCAGACTGATTATAACCACTTTTGTCAGCGATTCTTCCATTCCATAGTAACACAGCAACATAGTAAATGAAGGCAGATAAAGTTTTGCGTGGTCCATCCAGTCATCCCAGCAGTCACGTTCATCATCAAGACAATGTTGAACCAACAATCCAGTATATTATTACATTTTTACTTACTAAATTCCACTACACAATGTTTTCCTCTCCCCAAGAGATATGCAAGACCTGCACTCAGATAATATGAATGTAGTATAAAACGCACATATTTGCTCCTGATTCATCCTTGCCAAATCCAGGGCTCAGACCACAAAAAAGTCTGCCCTACACTGGCCCCCAATTCCCAGCTACCGAGGTGCAATCAAAACCTACTCCATTCTGATCTGTCTTTGCCACATACAGGACACAGACCCTAGAAGTCCATCCAATATTGGCTTCATTTCCTCAGTGCTAGAGTTGCCATCAAAGCTAACTCCAGCCCATCCTGATCTGTCTTTCCAATAGCTATGATCCAATTAGCACTACATTCCAATTATTGAACTCCAGGAAACTCTCTTACCTCCTCTGGCACTTCTTGGCATGCTCATCCTCACCTTTCCCTGTTGGATCTCCTCCCTGTTTTTATCTGCAGCATCCCTCTCCCCAATAAGTAGACCTTAGAGAATGACACGGGTACAAATTTGTCCCCGTCCCCGCAGGAAATCGATTTTCCCGTCCCGTCCCCGTGAGTTTTGTCACTGCCACTGTCCCTGCCTTGTAAGCTCTACCTTAACTGCACAAGCCTCAAACACTTATGATTTTAAAATTTATGAGGCTTGTGCAAATAAGGACGGAGCTTGCAGAAATGGAGCAGGGACAGGAAGAGAACTTGCGGGGACAGAAAGGGGAAATGAGCTCCCGTGGGGATGGGGAAAAATGTGTGCCCGTGTCATTCTCTAGCTGGAAAGAGGTCATTTCCTGTTAACCTTCCCCATGAAACCCAATAGCATCAGCATCCTATCATTCCTCATCCTCTGTTCCACCTTATACACTTCCTCAGGTCCTAAGATCTCTCACATCTTGCTTAGGTCTTGAGATTACCCCTAAACTGCTATAAGCAGTGAGTCCTACCAGTAACACACAACCAAACAATCTGCAGGATCAGTGTTTGCTAACAGAGATGAGGAATCTGGGGATTTTAATAGTAGAAAAGAATTAATGAGACAAAACACAAGAAAGTATAATAGTTCAGCATCACAGCTTCTACCTCAAAACACCATCTTGGATCTTATCCGTCTGTCTTGCTTTATAATGCTGTAAACTCTTTCAGTAATGTGCGGTCTCCCATTACAGAGGGGAAAATCCATCGCTTTCTAGCAGTCAGTCCTGTATATTCTTGTCAAGCTGCCAGCAGACCTCACTTGCTTTCTGCTTCATCTGACACAGCCGGTAACTACTGCTTCACCATTCTCCTTAAGGGAAAACATCTGCTGTCTTCCCATCACCAGTTGATTTTTCATCTTCTGGCAACTCCTGTTTGTCTTGAGACTGCCTGAGATCAGACTGACATCATATTCTCAGATTTTGTCCCTCCATGCTCTGCTTACAGAGTTTAATTGGTATATTGGTGTATTACAAGCAGAAGCAAAAAAAAACCTGTCTTTAAACTAAAAATGGTCCAGACAGGGGTGGCTCATTCTGTGTCATGATCTAATTAGAGTGGATAATGGTATTTATATTTTCTTGCTTTCTACAGACAGCTACATACTTAAAATAAATCCTCCACTGTAAAAAGGGGAAAAAAAAGTGTCTGTCATTATCACATCATTCCCTCTACAAAATCTCCTCTGCTAGGAGTAAAAATCAGTTGGCCAATATTCAAAGCCACAAACGCATAATTGGCTTATCTGTAGATTTTTTTAAAATTAGCAGACTAATATTCAATGGCAGTCAGGCATGTATTTTCAGTAAATATAAGGCAATATCAGGACATTTAAATGGCTAAACGGTCAGATATTGCCTGTGCAAATATGGGCCAGATTAATCCTAAAAATTCTCTGGATACTGGCAATGCTCAGTCACTCTCCCCTAATCCTATAAAACTTATGCTCCCAAATTAAAGGATTTGTGTGCAAATTTGTGTGTGCATTTTATAGAATAAAGTCAATTGTATGCATAGCTTAATTTAATAATGTGCTATTATGTGGCATTTAGAAAGAATTGGCTTTTGAAAAATTTGAAAAATTGGAAGTCACCCACACTATTAGACTACACCTTCTGGTGGAACTCCTTGAGCATGTACCACAAATTCGAATCATATGCATATGAAAAGAACATGATATCCCGTTATTCTACAAATTTGATGCAAAATAAATCACCTTGGTCATTCTTAGATTCATATGTTCATTCTACCGTGTAGACACTTTTGCCTCTCTCTCTTTCTCTCTCTTTTTCTCTCTCTCTTTCTTCATCTCTCTTTTTTCTTTTTACTTCATCCTCTTTGCTTCTCTATCCTCTCTATTTCTTTTCTTAGCAGTTTCAAATACTCTGAATTCTTCTTACTAATCTGTTATATGCAAATGACTGCAATTATGATTTCTTTTGTTCTACATCACTATTTCTTATTCAATTTTTATGTATTTGAACTGCTTTCTGTATATTACTTATAATATTCAATAAAATTATTGAACTCAAAAAAAAAAAAAAAAAAAAGAATTGGCTTTAAGTGGTGTAAACTTGTGCTAAGTAGCACCAATTAGCCGTTGCACATACCACTGTTCTTGGTCACTATTCGAGAAGTTGTTCTTGTAAATTCTATTACGTGCCGCTCCTTGAGGACATGGATGTGGGAGGGGCATGGGTGGGAGTTAGAAGCAAGACTTGCAGGTTAGGAGTTAGGCACTTTTCTGCCAACAGGTAGGTATGAGCATTTATACCAGACTTTGGCATGGCGTTAAGTACTTGCGCCTAAATTTAGGCAAGGAACTGTGGACTTACACTAATATTCTATAATTGTCATTTGGCACCTAAATTTTGATGCTCTTTCTTGAATCTATCCCCATCTAAGTTAGCCTAAAGTAAAGAGATAAGAGGTAATTCTAAAAGGCAGTGTGCCTTTTCTATAAAGGATTGTGGGTGCCTAGTTTCATTCATTTAATGTGGTGTCTTATATACCACTAAATCTCCCAAAGGATTCTAAGCGGTTTACAAAACAATTAAACTGACTTAAGTAATGGCCAAAAATCTAATCAGTTACTTTGAATTTCCTCTCTGTCCCAATGGGCTCACAATCTAACTATAGTACCTAGTGGTATAGTAAGTGGGGGCGGGGGGGGGAGCAATCTGCCCCGGGTGCCATCTTGATGTGAGCACAGGCACCTGTACTTCCCCATCCTCCACTGCGCACCGCTTCCTTCCCACATACCTCTGTCACATTCCTGGTATGAGCAGCAACCCCCAAGCTACTGTTGCCCCAGTATTGGTTCTTCCTCTGATGTCACTTCCTGGAACCGCGCCTAGGAAGTGATGTCAGAGGAAGAGCCAATGCTGGCATGACAGCAGCTTGGGGGTTGCCACTCATGCCAGGAACAGTACAGAGGTACGGAGGAAGGGAAGCGGCACACACGCAGCAGGAGGGGGCAATGAAGGGACATGTGGAGGTGGGGGCGAAGAAGAGGGTGGGGAAGGGTGTCACTCCCTCGGGCGCCTCTTACTCTCGTTATGCCATTGATAGTACCTATGAAATAAATAATTACTTATATTTACCTATATAAAGAGAAGGGAGAGGGAAAACTTAATATAATAAATTCAATACTATAAGTGCATAAGAGACACAAGAGAAGGGAAAACTCCAAAATCAAAGAACCCCAAAGAAAAATCCTAAAAATAAAAGCAGGAAAAAAATAACAAAATTAAACAAGCCCAACAAAAAGAAAATTGAAAATAAAATAACCCCAGTCATTTTTACTGCCCTCAGTCTCAATCACCATGTCCTCAATCACCATGTGCCCTCGGTATGTTTATCATAATCAAAAAAGTAAAATAAAACAGTTTCTTGATCATATGTCTCTTTAGATATAAATGACAATATTATTATTAAGACTTAGCCAAAAGGAAAGATTTATAAACTATAAAATTTTACCTCATGCAAAATTGTCATTTCTTTAATAAGACATTAACTATTTTTCTGAGGCCCTCCAAGTACTTACAAATCCAAAATGTGGCCCTGCAAAGGGTTTGAGTTTGAGACCACTGAGCTAGAGGGTGGCTACTAAAATAGTTGGTGGTCTTCACTACAAAGCATTTGGAAAAGACTTAAAGATCTCAATATGTATATTTTGGAAGAAAGGCAGGAGAGAGGAGATACAATACAGACATTTAAATACCTCCATGGCATAAATACACAGGAGGTGTCTCTTTCAAATGAAAGGAAGCTCTGGAATGAGGGGACATAAGATGAAAGTAAGAAGGAATTGACTCAAGAGTAATCTGAGAAAGAGTAGCAGATGCGTAGAACCTCCTCCCAGTGAAGGTGGTGGAGGCAAAGCCTGCATCCGAATTCAAGAAAGCATGGGACAAGTACATATGATCTCTATGGGAGAGGAAGGGATAGTAGATCGTAAGGATGGGCAGATTGAATAGGCCAGATAGTCTTTATGTGACATAATTTTTTCTCTTTTTCTGTGTTTATATGAGACCTGGGTACCCAGGTGTCAGTATAGAATACAATCCTATCTTGTATTATCAGGGTGCCTAACTAATACTTTCTGTTATCAAATTACTTCCACAGTGTATTAATGAAAAAGTCATTTTCTAGATCCAGCAGTTTGCTGTAGGCTAGGTGGATTTTGGGTGAGCCAGGTATTAGGCAGTGCCAGAAATGCGCTTGGGGTGTGACAACAAAGGAGCAGGCCTTGAGTGCTTCACAGCAGTCACCCTACTGTATATCACTTTGCTGAAGTCTTGGAGAAGTTGGGCAGCATTGTAGATGCGCATGAGTGGGTCTTTAAAGTGATCTGAAGCTCATGGCCACATGCCCAAAGGGCACACAGACTCTTTTAGAGCCCCTTTAGGGCACTTCTCGAATGAGGAGCCAGAGGTTATACTTGTCCATTCAGATGAATATGAGAAAACTGAAGAGTTCTGAAGGAAGTAAGGCATCCCACTGCGAGGCCCATGGACCAGTGTATAAGATCAATAACTAGGACAATAACCTTTAGAACTGTGAGTACTTTGATGGAAGCTTTTCTATCCTCATTTAGAATAAAATAACTTCCTCTTCCCATCAACCAACCTGCTAACTTTTCATGTCAAGAAGTTTACCCTCCCAATGTAGGAACAAAAATAACTCCAACATCTAATGCTATAGAACAGTGGTTCCCAACCCTGTCATGGAGGACCACCAGCCAATTGGATTTTCGGGATAGCTCTAATGAACATGCATGGGGCAGATATTTATATCAATGACCTGGAGGAAGGAACATCCAGTGAGATCATCAAGTTTGCAGACGATACAAAACTATGCCGGGCAATCAGATCGCAGGAGGATAGAGAGAAACTCCAGAGCGACTTGTGTCGGTTAGAAACATGGGCGGAGAAATGGCAGATGAAGTTCAATGTGGAGAAATGCAAGGTAATGCATTTAGGCAATAAGAATAAGGAATACGAGTATACAATGTCAGGTGCAACTCTGGGGAAGAGTGAACAAGAAAAGGACCTGGGTGTACTGATAGATAGGAGCCTGAAGCCGTCGGCACAATGCGCGGCAGCGGCAAAGAAGGCAAATAGAATGTTGGGCATGATAAAGAAAGGAATCTCGAGTAGATCGGAGAAAGTTATAATGCCGCTTTATAGGGCAATGGTCAGACCACACTTGGAATACTGCGTCCAACATTGGTCTCCCTACCTAAAGAAGGATATAAAACTGCTGGAGAGGGTGCAGAGACGAGCAACAAAACTGGTGAAGGGTATGGAGAAACTGGAATACGAGGACAGACTTATAACACTAGGATTGTTCTCCCTTGAGAAAAGGAGACTGCGTGGGGATATGATCGAGACCTTCAAAATACTGAAAGGAATCGACAAAATAGAGCAGAGAAGATTATTTACATTGTCCAATTTGACACGGACTAGAGGACATGTAATGAAGCTAAGGTGGGACAGGTTCAGGACTAATGTCAGGAAGTTCTGTTTCACTCAGAGAGTGGTTGACACCTGGAATGCCCTCCCAGAGGAGATTATTGCGGAATCGACCGTCCTAGGCTTCAAGAGCAAACTAGATGCATATCTCCTTAAGAGAGGCATATAAGGATATGGTGGACTATAAATTAAGCCAGGTGTACACCTGGCAGGGCCTCCGCGTGTGCGGATCGCCGGACTTGATGGACCGAAGGTCTGATCCGGAGATGGCAGTTCTTATGTTCTTATGTTCTTAGATTTGCATGCCTATCACCTCCATTACATGCAAATCTCTCTCATGCATATTCATTAGGGCTAACCCAAAAACCCGACTGGCTGGTGGTCCTCCAGGACAGGGTTAGGAACCACTGCTATAGAGGGTAATGAATCAGAAATTGTTGTGTAAACTAGTAGCCAGGTGTGGGACTCCTCTTCTTGTACCAGACCAGAAGGATCTTAATGCTTTTTGAAACCTAATACAAGAGCTGTTTCACAAGAGAGAGAGCGAAAGATTACCTTATAAGATATCTGGCAGAATGTGTTTCATACTGAACAAGCTGTACAAGGGACTTTAACTCAATTATGTAAATTTTCTCAGGTTATAACAGTTATATTCTGAATATGAAGAAAGATTGACTAATTGGATATCCGAGTACAGAAGACAGATTCATTGGTTGTTAATTTACAAGCTGGGGTTGCCTCTCAAGTAAAAATGGCTTAATGAGTCGTGCTCATGTAGAAGCTTTCGAAAACCTTCCTCATGCTAGAAATTTAAGGTTACTGAATTTTCCTGTCACTCATTACTTGTGCCCCTTGGAACTTTTTAAAATGTACTTGAGGAAGATTTTACAGTATCCTCAAGTTGACAATTTTTTTATTGGTTAATGTATTTTATATTCTACTGGTTAATGTTCTATGATTTATTAACATCTATTTTGTATTTCTCTCTGAGAAATACAATAACTACCAACTTGTCCTGTTTGTCTGTTTTAATTAGATTGTAAGCTCTAATGAGCAGGGACTGTCTCTCGAATGTTTAATGTACAGCGCTATGTACATCTCGTAGCACTATAGAAATGATAAGTAGTAGTAGTAGTTGTTGTATTTTACATTCTGAGAGGAACTAGAGTGGAGATTAAATTTATTCCCCTGATTCTTTGAATGTTTATCTTTTTTTTTTTTTTTTTTTTTTTTTTAATCTTCACAAGATGTTATTGCTAGGCAAGCTATTTTATTGGTAATACAGTATTTCTGGCTGAAGCAAAAAAAAAAAAAAAAAAAGAGTATTTTCAAACTGCATTTTTCTAAGCAGCATATTCCTTTTTTTGACCGGGTGATGAGTATTTTTCCTGATGTGACTAGACAGACTCGGATAAGAAGGAAGGAATTCTTGCAGTTGAAATCACAAGTATTGGTATTAAGGGCTTACGTTGGGTTGCCAGACGTCCGGATTTACCCAGACATGTCCTCTTTTTAGAGGGCATGTCCGGGAGTCTGGACGGCTTTTCAAAACCCAACACTATGTCCAGGTTTTGAAAAGCTTCTTTTTTGGGACCGCGTCGGGAGGGCATCCGTGCATGCACGGATGCAACGCGGTGATATCACATCCATGTGTGCGTGATGCCATTGTGATGCATCAGCGCATGCATGGATGCCCTCTCAATGAGAACAGGTTGAGGGGTGGGGCTGAGGGCGTGATGTGGATGTAACAGGGTGGGGCAGAACTGGATGGGCCTAGGGGCGGGGCAATGGGTCCAGATTTTAGTTAATTAAAATATTGTAGCCCTAGGTTTGCGTCTTCTTAAGATTTTTCCATAAATGTTTGATCACGTATGGAAATGCATAATAGGCCAGATTCAGTAAATGGCACCCAAATTTAGACTGCAAAAATATCCATGTGAAACCTGTATTCTATAAAGGATGCTCTGTACCAAGCTTGCTTTATAGAATAGTGCTTAATGCCAATTTCTGTGCCCAACTTGGGCACGAGAAATTAAGCCTACTGAAACCTGGAGTAAATCCTGGTTTATAACCCTGAAATTCTATAATGTTGCACCTGCAGTTTTGGAATGCCTCTGACCCGCCCATGCTACCCCCTTGACCACATCCCCTTTTGGGTTGCACGTGAGACAGTTTGGGCATGTAGAATTATAGAATAGCATTAATTTATTTTATTTATTCAATTTTCTATACCATTCTCCCAGGGGAGCTCAGAACAGTTTACATGAATTTATTCAGCTACTCAAGCAATATTCTCCTGCTGCCCTCTTTGCTGGTTCACTGTTGAACATTTCTTACATTGGTATACATTGGTTTGTCCCGGTCGGCTTATAATCTACTACTACTACTACTACTACTACTATTAATTACTTCTATAGCGCTCCTGATGCATGCAGCGCTGCACAGTCACAAAGAAGAAGAAATCTAGCTAATGTACCTGGAGTAATGGGAAATCAGGCAAAATGGCCAGCGTCGCAAGGAGCAGTGTGGGTTGGAATCTACAACCACAGTTCTAACCACTATGCCAGATTTTCAGACATAGTATGCAAAAGAGAGCATGGCAAATATTGGCTGACAAAGATGGCAAAATCAAAGTTTACAAAGCATGGTAAAAATATAATATGACAAAACATGATAAAGTGAGACATAGCATGGCGAGCATAGTTCAGCAAAACATAGCACGGTAAACATAGTATTACAGGCAAGGCTAAGATAGTGTGACATGACTAGAAAAATGGTTAGGCAAGCCTGCAAGATGAAGCGTAGCTTGGAAGATATGGAGTGGCAAACATTGTGTGGCAGACAAGGCATGAAAGACTGAAGCATGGCCGACATAGTATGGCAAACATGGCATGGTAAATATGGAGTATAATAAAGTATAGTAGGACAAGGACAGTGAGAAGTGTGGTAGAACATTATAATCACAAACCATGGCATGGTTAGACATAGGAGGAGGCGTATCACTGTTTGAAACTCGAGTCAGTGGAGAGTCAGGCTTATTAACTAATCAATTTCCATGGATTTGATGGAATATATCTTCTGGGATCCCACTCATTTGTAAAAGCTTTCTTCTTGATAAACATCTATTGAAGAACACTGGGACCCTTCATTAAGCTGGCCAGGAACACCCTAAAGCATAAGAACGTGCTATTTTTTAGTTGTTTTTTTTTCAAGTTTTCAAGTTTTATTAAATTTGATATACCGCTTATAATTGTCTAAGCAGTGTACATAATTGAAAGGCTAATAATATAAAATTTCACAGATAATCATAATTGATTGAGAAATACAAACATGATTATAGGAGGGCTGAGGGAAGAAATACAATGTTCAGTAGGAAAGGAAGACAATGAAGGGAAAACACAAGAGGAAGGGAGTTAGAATTGTATCTGTTTAAGGCGATATTAGCAGTCAAAGGCATCCTTAAATAAAAAAGGTTTGGTTGAATTTAGAAAGAGGAATCTTTGCGGAGATAAGATGGCATATTGTTCCATAACGTTGGAACAGTGACACAGAACATTGTTTTTTGGGGGTTGTGTCATCGAAGGAATCTCTAGTAAGTTATGGTTGCTGGAATGGAATGATCATGAGGGGAAGTATGGAGTTAAGTATCTGTTAATGAATCCCGGGGATTGCATCATTTTAGTTTTGAAAGTTACAAGGAGGATTTTATAAGTCATACGATAAGATATTGGTAACCAATGTGCTTTTATTATGAGAGGGGTGACATGATCGTATTTTTTTTTGCTTTAAATAGAAGTTTGAAAGCGCTGTTCTGAATTATTTGTAGTCGTCCGAGTTCTTTCTGGGTAATTACTTGATAAAGGCATTGCAATAATCTAGTTGTGACATGACTAAAGAGTGCAGAAGGATGTTTAGAGAAGGGGGTCTCAAGAAGATTGGAGATAGAATGGATCATATGTAGTTTGTGAAAGCATTTTTGAACTATGGTGCTGATTTGTTGATGGTATGTTAAATTTTTTGTCAAGTGCTACTCCTAGTAACCTAATTGTGGACACTGTCTCAAGAATTTCGGAATTCAAACAGATAGGGGATGCTAGACTTTCCAACTTATAACATTGCTTTTGCTTTTCCTGTAGAGGACAGTGTCAGAGGTAGAGAATGAGTGCTGATAGGCTAATCCACTAGTGCACCAGTATTACTGCCATGCTAACTGGTAGCACATCCATAATGCAGGAGCCCATAGCACCTCCTAATTTTTTTTCTTTTATTAAATGACCACATGCTAATGCTAACATTAACTTCTCCGACTCTGCCCAGCCTTAGGCCATTGTTCTTGTACTATGTGCTGCCTTTGTTCACCCTTTAGATAATTCTGTTAACCGCATTTGAACTACCAGGTGTATAGCGATATATAAATAAAATTTTATGTTATGTTGTTACTACAACAGAACAGACAAGCGAGATGTCCAATCCAGCCACAACAGTTTTATTTTATAAATGCTGCAATCGCAGGTCCCAGCAAGGATCCTAGTTTTGGCAAACTGGAATGCCTTCCTCAGGGGGCAACAATACATTTGAGTGCTTTTCGAAGTACACACATTTGGCGCAATTGCTCCTTGGAAACACCAACACAATTCTCCAGTTACGCCATTTCAATGCCTCTTCTTGTCACAGGGCTTTTACCAAATTCATGCACTTTGAACAGCACTCAGTGGATTGTTGTCCCCTGAGGAAGGAATTCCAGTTTGCCAAAACGAGGATCCTCGTTGGGACCTGCAATTACAGAATTTATACAATAAAACCGTTGTGACTGGATTGGACATCTCACTTGCCTTTTTTGTTGTACTGTTCATATTGTAAGGCAAGTTGCTTCTTCATTCCTTTTGTTTAGAGGTTATGCAATTAGCACATGAACAGAAAAACATGTAATAGAAAATTGCCTCTTTTAGATTATTGTTTAATATTTAGACTCATTGTATGGTATTGTACTTAGACTTACTGTATTGTATTGTATTTAGACTCATAGTAATGTATTGTATTGTATTGTTATTGAGACTCATTGTACGGTATTGTAAGTAGACTTATTGTATTGTATTAAGACCTTTTGTTATTCGCTGAATGTCCAGCCTTCTTACAATGTAAACCGCCTAGAAGTCGCCTGACTATGGCGGTATAGAAAAATAAAGTTATTATTATTATTATTATTATTATTATTATGGGAAAGACCACGTAAGGGTGCACTAAGCCTATTTAATAGAGGTTTCTACCACGGCCCGGAGCGCTAAATGCTCCGATGCTTCTCCAAAGCTCAAACCTCTATTGCGGCTTAGTAAAAGAGGGGGGTTAGTGAAAGGGTCCCACTGTGATTTAGATTATTTCAAAATGAGTGGGTGTTTTAGAGAGTTAGAGAATACAATTGGATTAATTGCCTACCTGATTTGATCTTTCTTTAATTTTAATATGGATGCAATTACCAGTAATTTTTAATCCTGTAATATGGTCTAAGTCACAGTTTTCTTTCTATTTCTGGTGTTTGTTCTTCCTTTTAGTATCTGGTGTTTGTTTATCTTTTAGTATCTCATATTGTATTCTATGTATAATATAATGAAAATTGCAAATATATATATATATATATATATTATTTTTTTTTAATGGGCAACGCGTTCCAAAGCTGAGCCTGCTTCAGGGAACTAGATTTAAACATAGGTGACACAAAGACAAAGGCAAGCCAAATACAATTGCTATACAGTCAAAAACTAGGCAGGGAAACTTACAGACAAAGGAAAAAAGAGGGATCATCGGGGTAAGAACAAGTGCAAAAACTATATAGCAATACCATAGAAATGAAAAGATGGAAACACCTTACCCAAATAGGGGTGACCTGTTTTGAACACATCTGTCAATGATGTCAAGGGCACCTTCCTTTCAAGGACTGAAAAATAAATAACTAAAACCTAACCCTAAGAGGAAGTATGTGGTGCAGTGGTTAGAGCAGTGGTCTCAAACTCAAACCCTTTGCGGGGCCACATTTTGGATTTGTAGGTACTTGGAGGGCCGCAGAAAAAAATAGTTAATGTCTTATTAAAGAAATGGCAATTTTGCATGAGGTTAAACTCTTTATAGTTTATAAAACTTTCCTTTAACAGTTTTACCTTATGCAAAATTGTCATTTCTTTAATAAGATATTAACTATTTTTTCTGCGGCCCTCCAAGTACTCTATTTTTTCTGCAACACTCACATTTAAAGTTTAATATCTTTTCTTTCTTAAAACTGGCACATTTCTATTACTAAATTGAAAATAAAATCATTTTCCTACCTTTGTTTGGTAATTTCATCAGTCTCTGGTTGCACTTTATTCTTCTGACTGTGCATCCAATATTTCTTCCCTTCTTTCAGCCTCCTGTATGCTTCCTCTCCTCCAGACCTCATTCCCTCCCCAAACTTTTTCTTTCTTTTTCTATGTCTGTCTTTCTCTGATTCCTTGTCCCATTTTTTTGCTTTGTTTCTGGCTCCTTGTCCCTCCCCCCCTTCTTTCTTTTTTCCTTCTGGCTCCCTGTCCCCCCCTTCTTTCTTTTTTCCTTCTGGCTCCCTGCCCCCCCTCTTTCTTTCTTCCTTCCTTCCTGCCCTCCCCTATACCACCGCCACCGGGGAATATGCTGCTGCTGCTGTTGGCGGCGCCATCGTGAACAGGCCGAGATCTCTATGGGGCCGACCAACTCTCACTGCCCGACGTCAGTTTTAACGTCGGAAAGGACGTTCCGGGCAGCCAGGCAGCGATTGGCTAGCCAGAACGTCCTCTCGACTTCAGAATTGAGGTCGGGCGGCGAGAGAAGCAGGGAGATCAAAGGGCATGGTGCCGGCAGTGAGAAGGGAAGGGAAGCAGTTGGGCACCCCTGCTCTAGACGAGCCACACTCTATGAAGAACAGTGGAGGGTGACCAGTTGTGCAGACCGCCCCCCCCTTGGTACGCCACTGGAGCAGCAGCGTGTCTGGCCAGCTCATTCCATTCAAAGCCGCGGGTGGCGGCTCCTTGCGAGATCCACACCTGCGTCTGAAGCCTCTGATGTTGTGATGTCAGAGAGGCTTCCGATGCAGGAGCGAATAGTGCAAGGAGCCGCCAACCCGCGGCTTTGAACGGAACGAACCGGCCAGACCCGCTGCTGCTCCAAAAGGAAGGAATTATCCAGTCCAGACTGCGGTCCGCAAATAAAACTTGGAGAGCCACATGTGGCCCGCGGGCCGCGTGTTTGAGACCGCTGGGTTAGAGCTACAGCCTCAGCAGCCTGAGGTTACAAGTTCAAATCCTATGCTATTCCTTGTGACCCTGGGCAAGTCACTTAGGCCCAAATTCTGTGACCAGCGCCTAATGTTAGGCACCTATTTTGGAGGCGCCCTACAAGATAGGCGCCTATCTAAATTGAATAACAAGCTCAATTAAGCATTTTAAATCAGCAATAATTGAAACGTCGACACCTATCAAGAAAGAGCAATTCTGTAATAAGACGCCTCTAAAAATGTAGGCGGCCTTCAAATAAATAGGCGCTATGCATGTTAGGCGTGGGTGTGGCTATGTGTTAGGTGCCTTGTTGCAGAATCGCTGCTCTTAAGCGTGCTTAAGAGCTCACGTAGGCGCCTAACTTTTAGTTGTGCCTAGAGCTGGCTTATTTATTGGGTGCCTCCAAAACAGGTGCCACTCAGCATGATTCATTAAACAGCCTCCAATTTTACTTGAATCGCGCTGAACAGTGCCTATATCGGCACCTAACTTTTGGGCGCTTCTTATAGAATTTGCCCTTTTATCCCCCATTGCCCCAGGTACATAAGGTAAAACAACCTTATAAAATGCCACCATGTTACTGTGGTTATATAAAAGACAAGGTACAGGGGATTTGAAAAAATGCTATCAAAGTAAAACCAAAAAAGCTCAACCATTTTTTTTTAAAGAAACCTTCAGAAAGAGATCTGCTGAGAAAGAGGAACAAAAATATCAAACAGCATTTACCTGTAAAATTCTCTTACCTATGGCATCAAAGAGCAAATTAAAAGGTCCTTTTACTAAGGTGCGCTAAATTCTAACGCACCCATAATATTCTATGGGCGAATAGCATTTAGTGTGTGCTAATCTTTAGTGCGTACTAAATCGGTTAGCGCCTTAGTAAAAGGACCCCTAAGGCAGCAACCTCCAAATGGCAATATTCTTCCAATAAGCAGCCACTATTCAAGGATGGCATTTCCAGCGGTGAAGAACGATTGACAACTGGGTTAGGATGCACTTTAAAACCTCAAAGAAAAATGAAGAAAAGAAAAGCTCAAAACTTTTGCAAAAGGGGAGATAGCATGCTGACCACACAAGTACCCATCTTGGCAAAATGAACAAAATTGAAAGGCAAAGTAGTTCATAAAAGCTGAACCATAAAATCTAAGAGGGAGAAAAAAAAAAGTATAAAATACCATAAATTGCTAGCATGTTACTGCAACCATATAAAAGCTAGGACTAAGTCAAACACAGGGGACTTGTATACAATGGTTTAGCTACTACAAAATTACTGAGTTCAACTCAGTGCTGTAAAAAAGTAAAACCAAAAGGATTTAAACCTTTAAAAAAAAAAAATAAAACAACAAAATGTTCAGAGAGGGATCTACTAAAAAAAGGCATAAAAACAACCCTTTAAATTTACCTTTTCGGTGCCATCAAGAAGCACTATATGACAGTAGCTTCTAAATGTGCCTGTATGAGTAGCAGTACTGCTTTTTAAAAGCTTGAAATTAGAGAATGATATGGTGGCTGTTACCCGCTGCTAGCTGCGGCTAGCTGCGGTTAACCTGCTGAAACAGTGTGGGGGGGGGGAGAAAAGTGCTCACTGCAGGCACGGGGTCAAGGCCATCCACTGCCCCGTGGAGCGGTGAATGGCCTTGTCCCCACAGTTAAGAGAGGGATCGCGCGCGGCCCCCTTCCTACCTATCGAATCTATCTCCCTCCCCCTTACCTTCGCGGCATGTTAGTAAAGTAAGTTGCTCAAGCCGGCCGAGCCTGCCTGCCTGCAGTCGCGTGGGCAGAAGCTTCTCCTCTGACGCAACTTCTGTTAAGGATTCTTTTTGATGTTGACCAAACAGTAGAGAATAATTGGATGAGAGGGGCTGCTGAGTTTCTGTATAGAATCTAGTGTAGGATACATGACGATTTGAAAATTATTCGGGATGAAATTGGGAGCCAATGTAGTTACCTAATGAAGGTTGTGATTGAATCAAATTTCTTTAATTTGTAGATTAGTCTAACGGCTGTGTTCTGGATTAGTTGCAGTTTGTGGCGGGGTTGCAATAGTCTAGTTGAGGCAGGACCATCATCTGGACGATCAGAGCAAAGTGGTGTGGGTAAAAGTATAATCTTGTGAGTCGCAGGGCCACATTTTGGATTTGTCGGTACTTGGAGGGCCTCAGAAAAAAATAATTAATGTCTTGTTAAAGAAATGACAATTTTGCATGAGGTAAAATTCTTTATAGTTTATAAATCTTTCCTTTTGGCTAAGTCTTAATAATAATATTGTAATTTATAGCGAAAGAGATATATGATCAAGAAACTGTTTTATTTTACTTTTGTGATTATGATAAACGTACCGAGGGCCTCAAAATAGTACCTGGCGGGCCGCATGTGGCCCCCGGGCCGCGAGTTTGAGACCACTGGTATAGATGGTCTTTTTCTGAAGGCTAGATATTTGTGGTTCTATTGTGAGAGTGTCGTCTAAGATGCAGCCTGGTGGATTTTTCCATTATGAAAGTGATGCCTGATGAGAGTGAGGTTAGATATGACATTCTGTTGTGCGGTGCGGAAACCAATGGCTTTGGTCTTAGTGGCGTTCAGTTTCAACTTGTTGTTCGTTGCCCAGGTTTGAATTTTATCTATATTGTTTGAAATTTTTTCGGCAATATTAGGTTGGTTATTGGTTATGGGGATGAGCAGGAGGATGTCGTCGGCATAAGATAGAACAGTTTCATCTTCCATTTTGATGTGTCCTAGCGAGCTCCTGAATAAATTGAATAGGATTGGGGATAATGGGGAGCCTTGTGGGATGCCACAGAATGCCTTCCAAGGGTTGGAGTATGATTCTTGCCTTTTGACCAAGTGTTCGCGATTTTGTAGGAAATCGGTGAACCAATTCAGTACAGTCCCTGTTATTCCAATTTCCGAGAGTTTGGTTAGGAGTAATTGGTGGTCCACTGAGTCGAAGGCTGCAGAGATATCAAATTGGAGTAATATTGCCTGATGACCCGAGCTTAGCAACTGTTTGATTTTAGTGATTAGAGTGAGGAGGAGGAGCTCGGTGCTGTGCTTTTTTCAGAAGCCGTATGGGGATGTATGAAGGTAGGAGTGTTGCTCTATGTATGAGGTTAGCTGCTTGCTGACATGGGACTCAAGGATTTTAGTGAGGATCGGAATGCCCGCAAATGGTCTGTAGTTAGATGCTATGGAGAGGTCTGCTTGGGCTGTTTTCAGTATAGGGGTTAAGGCTATTTTGCCCATTTCTTTGGGTAGATACCCTTGGTTCAGGAATTATTTAGTAGGTTGGTGAGCCAGTTAATGATATGATGCGGAGCTGCTGAAAGAAGGTATGGAGGACAGTTGTCTAGGGGGCTACTTCGTAAGGCTAGCTTTGATATTAGTTTATTTGTATCGGGGATGGAAAGGTTAGTGAATGAAGACCAGATCTTATCTGCTTTTATGGGTTCGGTATATTCCGTATAGTTATGTTGGGGAGTGTTTGTTGTGGCTGTCTTAGCAACTTCCGATTGGACCAACTTGACTTTGTTGAGGAAGAAATCTGCTAGTTCATGGGCTGAGATTTTATTAGAGAAGGTTGCAGATTCTTGGTTTGGGGGGATGTCAGTTGTCGTACTAGGCAAAACAGTATTTTGCTGTCAATTTTGTTGCCTCACAATAAATATCAAATGAAGTTTCTTAATCTTTATCTTATACTCCTGTGAGTGTATCCTTTTAATTGGTTTGTAGAACCACTGCTATGTTTTATTGGTTCTACAAATCAATTAAAAGGATATACTCAAGGGGCAGCAGCAACTGAGAATTCCCTGAGATAAGTAATGCATGGGCTAGCAAGGCAAATGCTCTAACACTCATAGGAATTATACAAGAGTCAGAGCTTTTACCTTGCCAGCCTGCGGTAGACACCTCTTTTGCAGCTTTGTAAAAGCATTGTTAACATTCAAAATATTAACAGATAAAGCACCAATATACCTAGAAAGATACCTAATACCTTATACTCCCATAAGAACTGTTGAGTCGATGGCACAGAACCCTGCATAAACAAATCCTTACAGGTTGCCATGCCAATGTTGGCCAATATCCTATGATGGTCGGTAAAGTAACCTGAGGCTAATGGTAAATAGTCAGCTAATCTATTAACTGAGTGAAGGGCACCTGATACCCCCAAACACCTCCTATAGAGCCTCTGCATTTTTTCACTGTCCCAATAACTGGGTGTTGCATAAGTGTTTTATAAGCATCCTCCAGATTGCTTCGGACCAAAGCATCTGAAAGATCAAAGATTGAGTGTGGGGCTCTTAGTCAATTCTATAGGTAAACAGTATGTAGGTACCTAGTAACCCCTTGTTTGTCATGAAAGCCTTTTAATATTGGACAAGATCATCTCTCCCAGAGTCTTAGGCTGTACAAGGCAACAGATACTTTCCCTGCTTACCCTGCCACAAAAAAGCTGTTAGCATATAGTCCCAGTATTTAAAAGAACTACAGTACTGGGTACTGAAATGGACAACTGCAAAAACAAACAGTAACTTAGGAAAAATCATTTTGAGTGTGGCTACTATCTCCCACCATGTGAAGGTAAGCTTACCCCAGTCTGACACCGATGCGGGCAGCAAGTTCGTAATGCTGCTCGCACAGGGAAAATTAAAGAGGTACGAGGAAAGGGGCGCACATGTGCGGCAGGGGATGCAGAGAGGAGGACGGGTGCTAGCGCCTCTACCAAAACCGCGCCCGGAGCGGAGCAGGCCTCCCCCCTTTACTATGACACTGGTCTTAGGTGCAGGCAGACATTGCATCCTTAGGTGCACTGCCATTTAGACCAGGGTTTTCTTGGCCTAAATGATGACACCCTAAGTTAGGCATCTACTGGGGCCTAAATCAAACCATGCCCAAAGTCTGCCCCGAATCCACCTTTAACCATGCCTATTTGCTGGTAGGTGTAGATGTCTACCTCAAAGTGGTAGGCACCTACTGAGTTGGACACCTACTAGCTAATTAATTTTGCAATCGTTTCTAATTATTTTCAATGGCATTCTCAATTATCAGCCAATTAAGATTAAGCCAATTAAGAAAATTAACCCCCTCTTTTATCAAGCTGCGCTGCCGAACAGCACAGGCTAAATGCCAAGCTGCTCATTCTATAGGCGGCTCGGCATTTAGCTCACACCACTCGGCAGCGCAGCTTGATAAAAGTAGGGGTAAGTTAGGCGCCTAAATGGGCTAGCCGCAATGATCTATGTGCCTAACTTTATCTGGGCCAGAATGCCGGCGGGGTGATGAAGAGATAAAGGATGAGAGGCTTGGGGAGATGAGGGGGGGGGGAAGCGAGAAAAGAACTGTTAAGTAGAGAAAAAATAGGGTGGGGAGCTGTTTGGAGAAGCTGGATGAAAACCAAAAAGTACAGCCAAGAGTTTCATAGGAAAAAAACCAGAATGAATAAAGTTGAATGAAAAGGCAACAAGACAAACTGATAAAAGGAAAAGAAGGAGAAAGAACAGCTTATTATTTTCCTGCCACAGGCTTTTCATGCACCGCTATGAGTCACAGGATCATCCACCACAGAGGTGGCTGCCTACAGCACATGCCTGAAGCACTCTTATGGCGAAGTGCATTGGGATTCTGTCTGGATAAAAAGTATTATGTAAATTATTCTAATAACACTTCTGTTTAAGAGTGCTTTTGTGTTTGATGTTTGACTGCTGCTGATATTTTTAACTTATTGGTTTTTACTTTGTCATGTTATTGCTCTGTACAACGTATTGCGATCCCCGTGGGGAATGAAAGGCGCTTAATAAATAAAAATGAATTGAACTGAATGGAATTAAAAGAATAAATTTTCTGTCCACCAAACTGTAGCAAATGAAGAAACACTGGCAAAGCCCCGTTAAATGAATAAGTGGGAAGAGAAATATCCTGTTAAATGGATTGACTCCCAGCGCACCAAAGGGCAAGGCACAGTGGAATCCTGAACGGTTACAGAGAATAAATTTGAGATATTCGGCAAACATTCTCTCGCAAAGATGACTTCAGAATCCTTTCAGAGTTCTTGCTACAGGAGGAATGCTGATTTTTACAGAGATTATAAAGCGGTCTTTTTCTTTTCTTTTTTTTTTCAGATAGAGTATGGTATTAGTTCAGGGAATTCAACTTTCTTAAGATGTCTAGTAGCACTATAGAAATGATTAACAGGGGTAGTAGCTATCCCTCACGGACAAATCCAGAGTATATATTTTTATAAGGCACTACAAAGATCCTCTTTTAGCTAAAATAAAGAATGAAAATTAGTCGTAGTTATCGAGTTGCATTATTTAATAGGGATGTGCGTTCATTTGAAACAACATGAGAAAAACTGGAGGGGGGGTAAATCTGTATCGTAACTAGTGCACACTCTTCTGAAATTATGCACACTGATGTGACATCTGGTATTATCCACTGCTACTCTGTCCTTCATGAAGGCAGTTTGATATCACTGAATTAATTTAAGCAAAATCTGCTCAAGCAAATATGCCAAAAATTTAGGGGTAGAAATTCAAAGGGATTAAACTGGGCAGGAGAGGCACTTGCCTGATTAAACCCCACTGGGTATCAAAATTCAGCAGCACTTATCCAGGGACATAAGAACATAAGAAACGCCTTCACCGGATCAGACCGAGGTCCATCCAGTCCGGTGCTCCGCACACGCGGCGGCCCATTTAGGTACTCCTTTTTGGAGACCCGACTTTACCGTATCCCTCAATATGATATGCCAGAAGGTGTGCATCCAACTTGCGCTTGAATCCCAGTACAGTAGTCTCCGCCACAACCTCCTCCGGGAGTGCATTCTAGGCACCCACCACTCGCTGTGTGAAACAGAACTTCCTGACATTTGTCCTAAACCTGCTGCCACTCAATTTCAGGCTATGACCTCTTGTCCGTGTCACATCTGAAAATGTTAGCAATGCTGCTTCTTGGTCTATTTTATCAAATCCTTTTAATATTTTAAAAGTCTCTATCAAATCCCCTCTCAGTTTTCTCTTCTCGAGGGTAAACAGTCCTAGCTTCCTGAGTCGTTCTTTGTAGCTCAAATGCTCCATTCCTTTGACAAGTTTTGTGGCTCGCCTCTGCACTTTCTCCAACAGAGTTATATCCCTCTTGAGGTATGGAGACCAGTGTTGGACACAATATTCCAAGTGCGGTTTGACCATTGTTCTATAAAGTGGCATTATGACATCTTCAGATCTACTCGTGATCCCCTTCTTAATTATGCCTAACATCCTGTTTGCTTTCTTCGCCTCCGCCGCACATTGTACCAATGGCTTTAGGGTACTGTCAATCAGTAGCCCCAAATCCCTTTCTTGTTCGCATTTTGCTAATGTCACCCCCAACATGCTGTTGAATATCTCCACTAAACAGCCATTCCCTAAATGGTTAGGCTAAAGATGGTCCACGGCAGAGCCCAACATAACTGGTTAGTAACAATATTTATCCCCCGCCCTCCCCCCCTTTTATGAAGCCGCGCTAGGCTTTTTTTATTGCTGGCCGCGGTGGTGAAAGATCCGACACTCATGAAGTGCATTTTTAAGGTAGAGAGTACTTGTTGCAAATATTGTAAAGGGCATTTGTAATGCTTTATATGTGATGATTTTGGACTGTCATGCTTTAGTGCAGGGGTAGGGAACTCCGGTCCTCGAGAGCCGTATTCCAGTCGGGTTTTCCCCAATGAATATGCATTGAAAGCAGTGCATGCAAATAGATCTTATGCAGATTCATTGGGGAAATCCCGAAAACCCGACTGGAATACGGCTCTCGAGGACCGGAGTTCCTACCCCTGCACTAAAGCATGACAGTCCATTTAGGGAATGGCTGTTTAGTGGAGATATTCAGAAGCATTCCTTGGATAAGTGCTGCTGAATATTGGTACTCAGTGGAGTTTAATCGGGCAAGTGCCTCTCCTGTCCAATTTAATCCCTTTGCTGCCTATTTTGCCTCACCAGCTGTCTTCTTCTTAGCACATTTTTCTTTTTCTTTACAGTCTACTGTTTAAACTGTTCCTCTCCTTTTCTATACCTATACTTCCACCAACTCCACTAATCTCTTTGTAAGTATTTTATGTTTGTACTCTTAGTTCTCCGCACTGTTTGTCCCTTGTTCATTTCTTAACTCTGTATAATCTATATTATTTTACTGCCATTATACAAGCACTTTACTAGTAGACTTTTTATGTAGTATCTACGTTTTGTGGCTCCACCGGAGCCGGCTTGAACTAAGGCCCCGGTCAGCGCCCAGAATAGCCTGTGGTCTTCGTGCTTCCAGAAGATGCTGGAAGTCCTGCTGGTTTGTTGGTCAATAAAGAACCACAAAAACAGGTCAGGAACAATAAAGTGCAAAAATAAAATTGAGTCCCAATTTATTGAGTTCACAGACCCTTCTCAGGGTTTAGTTCATTGACTTCATGAACAAAAGAAAACATAAAAGGATTACCGGGCTGCAAAACTAAAACGTGCCCACACCTTCTTTACAGGTATAACAGGTAAGTAATTTCTTAGTCTGTAATAGTCCAGTCTTAGTAAGCCTGCCTTTACAAAGCAGAACTGGAATAAGACTATAGCACGGCTCCCCCACCTTAGGGATGGGTATAAGAGGGGCCCTGGCTGGCTTACTTAACGAGAGCTTCTGGCAGGAAGGGCAGGATTTGCAATAATCAGCAACATCCTGGGCTGCTCCTGGCCAGAAGAATCTCCGAGATATTTGCATATCCGTAGCCTCAGACCCTTTATGTCCCGAAAGTGGGTGGTCATGAGCTGTTTGCATGATTATCCTCCGAAACCCCCGGGGAATTACCAGTTGCTCTTTGTTTTCACCAGGGTTTTCCCTGAAGTGCATCTATACAGTAAGTACCCCTGCTTTTCTCTAAAGGAAACTAGGCCATTAGAGGGTAGTGAAGCTTGCCTCCAGAGTTCTAGTAGGGACGCATCGGCTTTCTGTTCTGCCGGGAAGGTAGGAAATACCTCCGTCACCTCTTTAGGGAGCCAGGGAATCCCCTTGTTTGCACTAGCTTGCCTGAGAGCTTGACTTCTCTGCTGCTTTTGTCTACGGTTCTGTGCCCGAGACCGTGGACTCGACCCTCGGGGACATGCCCCTATAACCTCCCCCTCAAAGGGAAATATCCTCCCTAGTTCTTCCTCCTCGAGTGTGGCTGCAGGACCCTGGGAACGAGTACCTACCAGTCCCTGCTTGGTCTGGAGACACTCCCCTAGGCCTTTCCAGTCCCAGCCCAGTATAAGGTCGTAGGGAGCGCCGGGCACTATCGCTACCTTTACCTTATAGACCCTATCCCTACTCAAAATCGTCGTGGGAAGCAGAGGGTATCTTACTTTGTCTCCGTGTACACATTTAATAGTGACCGAGTCCCCCTTTCCACATACTACCTCAGTAGGGAACAATTGTTTGAAACACTGAGTGGACATCATGGACTGGTCTGCTCCTGTGTCGACCAGGGCAGTCACCTTCCTTCCTGCAACTGAGACTAAGGCCTGATATGCCTCCGGAATTGGGGTGTGTGTGCCCTGGGTGACCATCAAGTCCCTTCTGTCCCTGCAAAACCTCTGGGTATGTCCTGATTTCCCACACCGATAACATCGGCGGGACTCTTTCTGCAAAGGCTCCTTAGGCTTGGCGTACCCAGAAGTCTTGTGAGTTTGTCCTGGGCCTCCGACTGCCTTTCCCTTCTCCGGACTCTGTACAGAGGCTACCCGCTCTTCCTCGCCCTGGGCATCTAAATAAGCCTCCGCAACCTCTAGAGTCTGAGCAAGGGTTTTGCAGCCTTGTCTCCGGACCCAGCCCCGCAAGTTTTTCGGAACTAACTCCAGAAACTGTTCCCTTATTATCTCTAAAACTAGAGCTCTGGGATCCCCTAGCCATGAGTGTAACCATCTCTCCGCTAGTTTGGACAGCTTTTGCACTAAGGCCTTTGGTCTCTCTCTATCCTGCATTATAGTGGTTCTGAACTTCTGCCTATAATGCTCAGGAGTGAACCCTAGGTACTCCAGAATGTGGCTTTTGACTGCCTGATAGTTGTTGGCTAACTCGGGGTTTAGGGTCTGAAATGCTGCCAGAGTCTCCCCAGCCAGACAAGGCAGAAGCCTAACAGCCCACTGTCCCTGCGGCCAACCAGCAGCAGTAGCTACTCTCTCGAAGGCACACAAAAATTCATCTGGTGCATCAGCCGGTGTTATTTTACATAAGTTCAGCATCGAGAGTGGGTTAGCTGCTCCTACCGGTTGCTGTGTGTGGCTCAGTCCTGGCTCACTACCTGTGGCTGATGAGGGTCTTTGTAAAAGCTGCGACAGTACCTTTGTCTGTTCCCCCATCGCCAACACCATCTCATCATGTTGTCTCCTTGACAGTTCCTGCGAACGATACTATAAGTCTTGGTTGGCTTTAAGCATCGCTTGCAGGTCCTCGCTCTGTTTCTGCCTATCCCCGGCCAGGTACGCCATCAGTTGCTGTTGGTCCATCTTTCTACCGGGCCTGGAACAGAAACAAGAGAAAACAAACCAAGTGTGATACCTTAGGATAGCTTAGCTATCTCCCTCACCAGCCCCTTAGCTCGGGTACTCTTACCGGAGGTACTGGTGAGTCTGCGCCTTGGTTCGTAGGCCTCCTTGGCCTCCAGTCGCTTTGTCTGCGTTTCTGTCCTCACAGGAACCCAGTCTGGTCCTTATTGGTCACCCTCTGGATCAGGTCCACCGCAGGTAAGGCCAGGTTCCTCTGGTTTCGTCCCCCAAACTGCTTCCGTCCAGCTGATAGGCTCTCCTCTGCAGAAGGCTTGTCTCCCTCAGCACTATTGACAGACGAGTCTGGAAACCAGTTGCTCCAGGACAGGAATGAACAAAACAAACTAATACAACAAACAAAAAAACCCAAACTTTTTTTTTTTCCCAAAAGTTCCTACAAATGTCCAGCAGGAGGCGCAATATCCCACTTCTGACACCACTTGTGGCTCCGCCGGAGCCGGCTTGAACTATTGGCCCCGGTCAGCGCCCAGAATAGCCTGCGGTCTTCGTGCTTCCAGAAGATGCTGGAAGTCCTGCTGGTTTGTTGGTCAATAAAGAACCACAAAAACAGGTCAGGAACAATAAAGTGCAAAAATAAAATTGAGTCCCAATTTATTGAGTTCACAGACCCTTCTCAGGGTTTAGTTCATTGACTTCATGAACAAAAGAAACATAAAAGGATTACCGGGCTGTAAAACTAAAACATGCCCACACCTTCTTTACAGGTATAACAGGTAAGTAATTTCTTAGTCTGTAATAGTCCAGTCTTAGTAAGCCTGCCTTTACAAAGCAGAACTGGAATAAGACTATAGCACTTTCTTTGAGAAATGAAAGTGTTGTACTCAGGCCTGGATTGAGGTAGGCCTGTCCCAACCAACTCAAAGGCAGTTGGTGGGGGAGGGGAGTAGCCGAATCCACTTATTCAAATCTGCATTTAAACAGTTGCCACGAATGGCCCCACAATCCCACCCAGGATCTTGTGTGGATTCTCCCCATCTATCACCCTACACAGAGTCCATACTACAGTCGCACTCACTCCTCAAAAAGGAAAATACAAACAAAAAACTTTCAAGCAAAATAAACCCGGTTTAAAGGCTTCCAGGTTTAGGCACCTTTGCAGTGAGAGCCCAGCATTACTCACCGGCTCTAAACAGGTGCAAACAGGTAAGTAAAAAAAAACCCAAAAAGTTCACAAAATTAAGCACCACAAAAAAATAAAGACTGTGTACTTAACTTTCATCCATCACACATGCTTCAGTATCCATGCTAGTGTCCATAAATTCCATAGGCTCTGGAATAGCTAGCTGGCTGGCATCAGAGACAGGGGCTGCATCCACCATCTCAATATCCTGAAAGCTCTGAGGTTCAGGAGAGCTGTCTTGTGAACTTCCTTCCTGGGCTGACCCAGGGTAGACTGACTGGTTCCTCCTCAGTGCTGCCTCTAAAGCACTGAGGCGACCACGCCCAGTTCTGTGCGGGGGCAGGGCAGCCTGTAGCTTGGGCTGAGATTTCCCTGAGCTTCTAATTAAGCCCTGCAGCTGAGGGTTAGCTGAGCTGGTGGATTTGCTCTGAGGCTGTTCTAAGCTGTTCCCTACCAGTGTTCCCTCTAAGCTGAGCAGGTGTCCTCCAGCTGCATTGCTACCACTAGGGGGTGGAATATTTTCAGTCGCTAAGGACAGGTATGTTCCCTGGAGTCCTGCAGAACTTGCCTGTCCCTCACAATTGAAAAATGTGACAGTAAAACAGCACCCTCTATTGGTGAGACTGTGGGTGGAGGACTCCTGCTCAGCTTAGAGGGAACAGTGCTTTCACCTCCCCAGGGTTTTGTGAGCTGGGCTTTCAATGGGAATTCAGAGTTTTCTTTACTATTGCTGTCCAGCCTGTCACAATGGTTAGCCCTCTTTAAAGTCAGCCTAGGGTTAGGCAAAGCCTTTTCTGTCATAAGCCGAGCCTTAGGGCTAGGGTTGTGACAGTTTTTAATTTATTTCTCCCAATTTGACTGTTGTCTTACCCTGTGATTACTCTCTTCTTAGGCCAACCTACTTTGAAGACCGCCGCTGCGAAGCAGCGGTGCCGGTGACTCCGCCCCCTTTTTTTTTTTTTTCAATTATCTTCTGACATCCTGTTAACTCTGCCGGTCATACCATTGATATGATTTTTATTCAAAAATCCCTTTCTTCTAAGTTTAAAAATCAAAAAACCTTCCATCTTCCTTGGACTGATCATTCCCTAATTAGCCTAAACTTGCCACAAGGCACCCATGATCTTCAACCCACACCACAAACATACACTACCCGTGACTACAGCAAAATCACCACCAATAGCATTACCTCCACTCTAGATCTTCGAATAGAAGATTTCTCCCAATTTGCCCTAGAAGAACAATCCAAAACCTGGTCCTCCAAAACCCAATTAATGCTAGATTTTTTAGCCCCCAGTTGCTCCCAGACAACATCTTCCTCTTCCTCCTCCTCCAAAACAAAAAAACCATTGTACAATCATGAGCTATCTTTAATTCGACTTCAATTATGCTCCTCTGAATGGCTATGGAGGAAAAAACGACCATCTTCCAGTCTGAGGAAATATAAAGAATTGGCCACTATCTACAAAAAAGCGCTATAGACAGCGAAGAAAAAATTCTATGCCAAACGTATTGCAATTACCAAGAACTCATCCACCTTATACTCTATTGTCCGCTCCCTTTACCCATATGCTAGAAAATATACAATAAATCAAGATCGACCTTCTGCTCAAGATCTTGCTGAGCATTTTGAGGATAAACTCAAATCTATACATGCAAAATTTTGTTACACCCCTACATTTTCGGCCCAAACTTCACCAAAGTCTGATTTCTCTCAGTTCCTTTTCTGAATTCCAACTGCCCTCACTTGATGAACTGAAAAAAGTAACACACAGTCTTAATCTACCAAATCACTCCTTTGAAAGTTTACCTCCTATTGTCCTCAAAAAACACTTTTCCATCTTTGGTCTATTCTTATTAGACATGATCCAGAAAAGCTTATCCTCTGGCCTTAAGCCACCTTCGTGGAAATCCGCACTTATTTTTCCTAAACTTAAACAAATATACATACCAGAAAATCAAATCACTAATTACTGACCAATCACTAATTTACCCCTTCTAGCAAAAGTAAGAGAGAAACTAGTCTTTAACCAGTTATTCAACTTTGCTATTGAGCTATCTCTCATCGGTCTGACTATCTCAATCCTCTATTTCAAAGATCACCGTAAATCTTCTATTCTAATCTCCTTAGACCTTACATCCACTTTAGACACCATCAATCATTCCCTTCTTCTCTGCAGACTTGAATCTATTAGTATATCTGGCACTGCTCTACAATGGTTCTCTTATCTTCATAACCAAAACTACAGAGTTAGCTTCAATAACACTATTTCTTCTATGATTGCCCAAACATATGGGGTCCCCCAGGGTTCGATCCTTTCCCCCCCTTCTCACCTTAGCCCAATCTATCGGCTTCATAGTATTCACCTATGCTGACAACATTCAATTACTCCATTCACTAAATTCTACATCACCTGAAGAAATAAATGATATCAACATCAAACTTGACAAGATCAGTTCCTGGCTCCAACAAAATAAACTGGCTCTTAACATTCTCAGAACTACTGGTTCCTCTTCCCTACTTCTAAAGATGAACATCTGTGTGCTCTCATTAGCATCGATTCCACTCCTATTCTAATTGACAGCAAAATTAAACTCCTTGGTGTTATCCTCAATAAAGATCCTACATTTTACCAGCAAATTAGTGCCGTGACACAAAAATGCTTTTACAAATTACGACTCATCTGCTCTGTCTCATCTCTACTTGATCCTTCATCAATCAATATACTGATTCATTCCCTTGTCATCTCTACCTTAGACTACTGTAATGCTCTCTACCAAAGCATAAGCCAGATAGAAATTTGTCAGGTCCAATTAATACAAAATAATGCAGTGAAACTAATCTATCACACAAAAAAATTTTGGCCACGTTACTCCTCTCCTCCGTACAGCACACTGGCTGCCTATTATATATCGTCTTACTTACAAAATACTACTACTTACTTTCAAAACAAAACATTCCCACCAACCAGCCTTTATCAATAAGCCCCTAATTCCATATGCATCCTGCAGGACTCTTCGATCTAGTAATCAAAATCTCATCATCATTCCCTCGATAAGAGAACTCTTCTACAACACTACTTGCACATCCATTTTCTCTGTTACAGCACCCATCTTGTGGAATGTCCTTCCTGCTGATCTTCGCTTAGAAAACTCTTTAG
The DNA here is from genome assembly GCF_902459505.1 of Geotrypetes seraphini. Classification (NCBI taxonomy): domain Eukaryota; kingdom Metazoa; phylum Chordata; class Amphibia; order Gymnophiona; family Dermophiidae; genus Geotrypetes; species Geotrypetes seraphini. Next base: position 90,990,165 of record NC_047090.1, on the reverse strand, counting down.
ATAAATTCAAAATCAAACTCAAAACTTTCCTTTTTAAAGACGTGTATACTTTGTAAACCCTGATCTTGACAGCTACTGCTCCTCCTTTATAAAACCTCATTGTCAACCAAAACGCTTCTTTTGAAGCGACCCCCCCATACCAATTGTTCTTCCCTTCCCTTTTTACCTCCCTTTACTTTTTATTTTTCCATTTATTTAATAATTTTACTTTCCCCTTGTTTCCCTTTCGTATCATGTATGTACATGCGGAAGTGCTTCCCTCCTTTTAGCTTAATCATGTTTTTATTTAAAAAATTTTGAATTATTATATTCTATTTTATTGTTAACCATTTAGATACTTGTATGATAAATGGTATATAAAAAAATAAAGAAAACTTGAAGCTTCATAGAAGGGGGGTTAGTTTTCTAGCTGGTTAAGTAAGCACATAAAGTTATATATTGAGTTAACCAGGCACCAGTTTGAATATCAGCTGGTTAACTTCCAGGCCAGCACACATACCCGCATATTCAATGCCAGGAGCCATGCATGCCTCAGCATTGAATATCCGGGGTTAGTTCGGTCTGCATTTTCCGACTCTTATCATACCAAGCCGCTTCCAGGGATCCTGAACTGGGCCAAATGGTTAGAATATCAACATCATATATACATCTGTTCTCAAAATTCTTGTAATCCCTTCAAAGCAGCATACTGATGTGAAACTATTGTTAACTCGTTGATGCCAATATTCTATTTATTGTAGCTCAATGACAATGGTCAGCTCATCTCTTTTGTAAACCGCATAGAACCGAAAGGCTTTTGTGGTATATAAATAAAAATTTATGTTATGTTATGCAAATATCTCATATAATCAGAACTCAATAACAAGACTGGCTAGTTGTTTTGAACATAAGAACATAAGAATAGCCTTATTGGGTCAGGCCAATGGTCCATCAAGCCCAGTAGCCCGTTCTCAGGGTGGCCAATCCAGGTCCTTAGTACCTGTCCAAAACCCAAGGAGTAGCAACAACATTCCATGCTACCGATCCAGGGCTAGCAGTGGCTTCGCCCATGTCTCTCTCGATAACAGACTATGGACTTTTCCTCCAGTAAACTGTCCTAACCTTTCGTAAAACCAGCTACATTATCCGCTCTTACCAAAACCTCTGGCAATGAGTTCCAGAGCTTAACTATTCTCTGAGTGAAAAAAAAATTTCCTCCTATTGGTTTTTAAAAGTATTTCCCTGTAACTTCATCAAGTTACACGCTGCATGTAGCTGACCTGCAAGCCTTTCTTCTGATGTCAGAGGGCAGGCCTCTGGGTCAGCCATTTGCAGCGTGCAAGAGCCGCTGCTCGCTGTAGCCCCACTGCAGACCTAGGCTGAGACTCAGCAGTGCTCTCTGTGGCTACTAACAAAATGTGCACTGGCATGTGACCCGGACTGGAGTCACCTTGCAGGTTTTCTAAAGTAACTGAAATCAAACCACAAACTTGACTGTAGAATGGCAATATGAAAAAAATTTACTGTTCAAAATAAAATCATAATGTTCCACAAATCAGAATGGCTCAAAGTTCAACAAACAGATTAATGTCCAAAACAAAAATGACCAGAGGAAAAACTCTGGCAGCTCTCAGGATTGCTCACTTTCCCCAAAGTTTTCTTTTCACCTAAGTCTGCTCCCAAGCAGCGCTCAGGTAAGTGCAGTTCACCACACTACAAACAGTTCCTGTAAAATTAAGTTTTCCAACTTTCAGTCTTCTTGGTCACAAACCATAAACCAAAAAGAAACCTCCAGCCTGACAAAATATCCGGGCTGGGTACAGAGGAGTGGTCTAAGTTTGCCTTTCCAAAAAGCGCACACACAGCTTTCAAAACTCCCTCCCGGGTGTCAGCAAACTTCTCCCCCCCTCCCCCCCACAACTCTCTCTGAGTTTCACAAGCAAAAAAAACACAGTCTAGAAAGATGACTGGGAGCAGGTAAAAGAACCCAGTCACCAAAATTAGTAACAAAAAACTCACAGTCTTTTCTTAGGCCAAGCTGCTTGTTACTCCCACCTCCATTGGCTTCACATACCCCTTCAGTAGGAATCTCCATTTGAATCTCCATGGGAGTCTTCTCATCAGCTGTTGTTAAATCTGGAGAGGTTCCAGGATCATCAACCTCCATGGGTATACAGCCATTAGTCCTGCTTGAACCAGGCAGGTTTTCCTGAGAGGGAGCTCTCAGCTTCCTTCCTGTCCTACCTAATAGTTTGTGAAGGACTGCTGGCCTTTCTAGGTGGGGGGACATGCCCTGATCTTACTGAATCAGCCTGGCTCTGCTCCTCTCTTGGGCTCCCCCGGTGGTAACCTAGATACTGGTTTCTCTGAGGGCTCTCAGTGCTATCTTTGCCATCCTGGGTCCTAGCTCTACTGTGTTCCCGAGGTTTGTGGCAAGTTTTCCCAACCCCCAGCCCTGAATGACTAGCCGGCTCAGGGAACTCCAAATAGGGCTGCGGCCGGGCTCTGGGCACTACTCTTTTTGGGTTCCTACCCCCTTTCCTCCCAGCATTCACAGGGACCCTGGCAGGCGTGGAGTCTGCTTGGTCACACCGCGTCCCTGTAAACAAGTGCAGCTGAAGGCAGGAAGGGTTGTTGAGGTAACTGGGATACCCAGCTGACCTGGAAGGCCTCCCTTCGACATCAGATCTGACATTGGAGGGAAGCCTTCCAGGTCGGCTTCGGCGATGCAGCTGGAGGGCAAGAAGGAGGGCATAGGATCCCCGGCGGCAGCGGCGATTGAGGCAATAGGGGGAGGGAGACCCGCGCAGTGCCACGTACCCCCCAAAAGTGGATCGTGTACCCCTAGGGGTATGCGTATTGCGTGCTGAGAAACACTACATTAGACCACATGTCTACCACCCCAATAGCCCATATGGTTCCAGGTGGCATCCATATGGCAGTATAATAGGATTTTGATGGGCTCACATTTTCCACCATAAATGTAGTGGATAGAGTGGGATATGTGCTTAGGTCCCTTTCTCTATGGTTCACTACATCACCTACCAGGCTACTTAAAACACCTGCTTGCTGCTCTACAAGACTTACCCATGCCAGCTGCTACTGTTCTAGAGACAGGTATGTACTGTTTTATTCAGATTTTTGTGGGGTGGGAGGGGGTCAGTGACCACTGGGGAAGTGAGTGGAGGGGGGGGACACACTATTTAATCCTTCCAGTGATCATCTGCTCAGTTTGGGTTCCTTTTTTGACACTTAGATGCTTTTTAAACAGATCTAGCTCCGGACATCTAAGTTTCAACCTGGATGTCTTGGGGAAGGTTTGATTATCACTACAAGATGTCCAAGTGCTAAACATGTCCAAAGCACAACCATAACATGCCTCCAACACGCCCCCTCTAACTTTGGAAGTACATCAGCTAAGAAGACTAGCAAGATGTCCATAAAGTCAGCTTCAAAAATCAGCACTTGGACATCCTGCCAATTAGGACATCCAAGTGTCAGTTTATGCTGTCTTTTGGATTTCTTTCATTGTTGAAAATGAGTTCCTTAGTGTGCGCTACATGTTAGCTTGTCCGAACTTGCTTAGTGTGTGCTAACTCACTCAAGCACCCTTTGATGAATTCCTCCCTTAGAGACTTTTTGGATAGCATGGACTCCCTATTCAGAAAGGGTTTTCTTACTCTCTGGAAACTCAGATCCATTAAATCATACTTCGATACATCAGCATTCAGAATCTTAGTGCAATCCCTAATACTGAGTCAACTCGACTACTGCAACATCGCCTATCTAGCAATCTCACAAAAGAATATGAGACATCTTCAAATAATGCAAAATGCTGCAGTCAGACTTATCTTCGGGCTGAAGAAATTCGACCACGTGACACCATACTATCGGCAGCTGCACTGGCTTCCAACGGAAGCCCGAGTAAGGTTTAAATTTGCCTGCCTCTGCTTCAAAATACTATATGGACTTACCCCCAAGTACATAACGGACCTTTTCTCATTTTCTAATAACAAACGCAAGAGAAACACACACTCAAAATTCATTTCCCCTCCAGTTAGAGGTTGCAAACTGAAAAAACACCACAAACACCTTCTCTCTCACCAAGCAGCCCTATGGGGTAAAAACCTAGATCAACTACTCTCGCCCACTACCTACAGGGAATTTAGGAAACTCCTAAAAACATACCTGTTCCTGAAATATTTAAACAATTGACCCACTCTCCCCTCTCTCTCCCCAATAACAGTCCCCCCTGCCCCCTACCTTTACCCCCCCCTCCTTAGCCCACCTGAATTTGACGGTACTGTGATACATATAAACTGTTATCTATATCTTATCGTAATTTTTCATCGTTATTTATTCCAAACAGGTCCTGTCGGACATTACCTACCAAAATGTACATCTTATACTCTTGCTCAGAAAATTGTATTTCTATACTCTTGCTTTCTTAAAGTCTCTGCTCTCTGTATTTCATCTGATTATCTGCATAATGTATTTCGCTGAATGTCCAGCTATCTTGATTGTAAACCGCTTAGAAGTCGCAAGATTATGGCGGTATAGAAGAATAAAGTTATTATTATTATTATTATTTTCTCTATATGTGCCCTTTAAGTAATTGGCTAACACTCAACCTACTCCGTACCTACAGAATAATGCCTAGCATTACAGTGAAGTGTCAGTTTCTAAAGGTTAAGCTAAAACTAAAGCTGAACTCAGAAAAAACAAAGTTTTTATTGCTTCTCCACGTCCATGTGATAGTGATACTTCTTTGATCATAAATAGTCAACCATTAAGATAGTGGATGTGATATTGGATCAGAGCCTGACCATGAGGAATCAGGTGGACTCTTTGGTTAGGAAAGGATTGTTTACCCTATGGAAGCCTCGATCCATTAGGGCTTACTTTGATGTTTCATCGTTCAGACTTTTGATGCAGTCCCTTATACTTAGTCAACTTGATTACTGCAATATTGCTTATTTGGCAGTATCTCATAGGAATATGCAGTGACAATGCATAATTAAGAACGCCGTAGTTAGATTGATTTTTGGAATGAAGAAGTATGACCATATAACACCTTTTTTCGGGAATTGCACTGGTTGCCGGTGGAGGCGCGGGTGAAGTTAAAGTTCGGTTTTTGATATAGGGTTTTGTTTGGTCTTACCCCTAAATATTTAATTGATCTTTTCTTTTGCAACTAATAAACACAGGAGAAGTTCACATTCAAATTTTGTCTTTCTGCCCGTAAAATCTTATTTGGAATTTAGGAGGCATTTAATACTTATTTGTCAAATATTTGGGTAACTAATTTTTCCATCTAATTGTATATCTTACTTTTTGTAAAATGCATGGAACTTTACGGTCCTGCGATATATAAGCTGATTGTGGTGTAAGAAAAACTTCTCTTTTTGTTTGAATGTGTTCACTCTAATCCCAGCTTCAAGTTCTTCAAGACTTTTATATCTTTCCTTGGCCTTACCAGCCTTACCTTATCAGCATCCCAAACAATATGGAATTCCTGTTATCCCAAGTCATCTAAAAGTGAAAATTCTTCTCTTTCAGTTGTTATTGATCCACAAGCAAGATTGCATTGAACTACCTTCTAAAAAATGGGTCAGGTGAAACATCAAGGTCTATGCACAACATAATACAGGTGTGATCAGATATGTTAGTAGGCCCAATGTTAATGTCAGAAAGTTGGGGACAGAGAGATTTGGAAACAAAGAAATAATTGATACAAGAATAAGTACGTTTCATGTGGAGCTGAATAATTATGCAAACCTCATCAAAATATCAACCAGCGCTAGGAAGGCTCTATATCTGCACCTTGTCTGTGCTTCCAAGTTGGCATTTTTAAACAACATCCATACCTGATTTACAGTTCTAATCTTTGTGGCTGGTCATTTTAGCTTCTTTTTAACCATTTCATTATTTTACTATAGTCACCATTCAAACTTAAAATGCTACAGTAGATTTCCTTAGTGACTTCACTCCAGACATTAGCTTAAATTTAATCATGTTATTTTCACAGTTTCCCAGAGGATCCAACAGCATTACCTCTGATACTAAGCCCTACATTCCACTAAGGACTAGATCTAAAATAGCTCCTCTTGTCAGTTCCTGCACAGGTTGTTCTAAGAAGCAGTCATTTATAACATCTAGGAATTTTACCTGCCTAACTCTCCCTGATGTGACATTTATTGACTCAATATTGGAGTAATAGAAAATCACTTAGAAAATATGACAAAATATAAAACCTGCCTAATGTCGATGTGAGATAGAGGAAATAGATGTAAACTACAATATCTTTTTCAAATGATGGAGAAAAAGACCTCAGTAAAAAAGAGCATATACACATCCAGCACCAGGCAGACAATATGAGCTCATAATAATCGTAGGTCAATGATAACATGTCCACAATTCAAAATATTAAATGCCCAGATCATCATATTGAACTATTCAATGTGCACAAATGTCATCTTCATCCAGTCATAATACAAACTCATGAACATAAAGTTCTATATTTTTAAAAAAATCATTGTCATCTACCTTATCACACAGTTATAAAAGAGAGTCTTTTGTCGCCAGTAGGGGGTGTACTTGAGGATTTATTCCTGCAATATTCCATACCATAACATACAATTGCTTATATCCTAAAATTTTCAACTTGGATTCATAGCAGTTTACAAAAGAGTAACAAATACAATCAGTTGAGGTTACAGTAGATTTCTAGGGCCTACATGAGAGGATTTCATGTGAATTACAGAGAAAAGAGATATGTCTTTAACATTTCCCTGAATTTTCCTTCCTATCTTCCTGCATTTTTTAATGTGTTTTTTAACACAGCGAGGGAGCCCATCACATATATATCAAGTAAAACATTTTTGCTTGGTATCGATGTGATGGGCTCCTTCGCTGTTGCTGTCTGTAATCTTTTGAAATTTAAATGCAAACTTTTAATGAATCGAGTTTTAACTTTTGATTTCGTTTTATGTTCACAGAAGTACTGACATTTGAAATCCTGACCTTTTTCTGCTGGTGATTCTCCCCATCAGCGAAGTGCTTTAGAAGCCCATGAATTGGATCTCCTGAAGCGGACAACAAAATGGGACCGCGTTGGGACCCTCTACCATCTAAGATAAGTGTCATCATTCTTTTTGGTGGTCAGTCCGAAATAGTTGTAATAAATTGGATTACTTTTGAGTTTTTTGAACAAAACTACTGTTAGAGTGAAATCTGAGACACTTTGCTATCATACACAGCTATTTCATTGACAAAGCTTAATCTATGCAATGATTGAAGAATAAGCTCTAAGAACAAGGGGCAAGCAAACCCCCTAACAGAGTTTGGTATATCTCTGAGCATATGGAAGCATTGCCATTCTTTGACTATTTTATAAACCACACTTTTGAGTAACAGGAGTAGCGTTGTACAAAGTATTATTTTTTGGTAGACTGTGTAGTATACTGTTTCTCATCTCCCTTATTCTAAATACTTACCCTGTTCTATCTTGTTGATTTAAGTCTACATCCATCTTTGGCATTTTTAACATTGAACTTTCTTCCATTTTTTCTGCTTTCTTCTCAAAATCTACTTTTCCATGTCTTTCCTTCCCATCTATCCACGTGTACCATTTCTCTCTTTCTTCATCCCTATTCCCCACTATCCATAAGAAAAATTTCTTCTCTCTTCCCTGCCACAACATTGCTGTGCACCATTTCCTTCCCTCTCTCTCCCTTTCCTGTCCAACCTCATGCTTGCTTTTAAATTTGTAAACTGCTCTGCTGTTACTGCGAAGGATGGTCTATAAGTACTGTACTAATAAGCATAAACATCCCTGTGCACCATCTCTTCCTTCTCTCATGGTCTGACATCTCTGTCTTCCCCCTTCCTCCTCCTATGGTCTGGCATCTCTCTCCTCTCCCATGGTCCAACATTTCTCTCTCCTTCCCATAATCTAGCATCTCTCTCCTTCTCTCTTTCTGTAGTCTGCCATCTCTCTTGCCTCTCCTTCCAGAAGTCTGGCATCTGTCTCTCCCCTCCTTCCCTTCCCTGGTCTGGCATCTCTTTCTCCTTCCCCTTCCAGTAGTCTGACATCTCTCTTTCTCTTTTTAGATCCGCGCACTGGACATGACACATAACACTTTGGGACCAATTCTAAAAACGGTGCCTCAAGTTAGGAAGCGGTAGGCTTTATTTGGTATAATCAGCGTACTAATTGACTGCGCTGATAATCCAAGTCATAGTTACCAGATGCTAGGGGCCAGCTTGGGGTCAGCACTCAAGAAAAAGATCTAGGTGTCATCATGGACAACATGCTAAAACCTTCAGCCCTACATGCACCAGTGGCCAAGAAAGCAAACAAGATGCTAGGACTTATTAAAAAAGGGATGGTAAACAAGACTAATAATGTTATAATGCCTCTGTATTGCTTAGTGGTGCAACCTCACCTTGAGTATTGCATTCAGTTCTGGTCTCCTTATCTCAAAAAACATATAGCGGCACTAGAAAAGGTTCTAAGAGCAACCAAGATGATAAAGGGGAAGGAACTCCTCTCGTATGAGAAAAGACTAAAGAGGTTAGGGCTCTTCAGCTTGGAAAAGAGACAGCTGAGGGGAGATATGATTGAAGTCTACAAAATCCTGAGTGGAGTAGAACTGGTACAAGTAGATCGATTTTTTTTTATTGCATCAAGATTTACAAAGACTAGGGGACACTCAATGAAGTTACAGAGTAATACTTTTAAAACCAATAGGGGGAAATATTTTTTCACTCAGAGAATAGTTAAGTTCTGGAATGTGTTGCCAGAGGATGTGGTAAGAATGGTTAATGTAGCTGGTTTTAAAAAAAGGTTTGGACAAGTTCCTGGAGGAAAAGTCCATAGTTAGCTGTTGAGATAGACATGAGGGAAGCCACTGCTTGCCCTGGATCGATGGCATGGACTGCCGGGTACTTGTACTATCATGTACTATCTGGGTACTTGTGACTTTTATTGGCCTCTGTGAAGATGGGATACTGGGCTAGATAGACCATTGGTCTGACCCAGTAAGGCTATTCTTATGTTTTTAAAACAGAAGTATATAAGGGCACCTCCATAAAGACTGCTATTATCCTACCTCTGGATTCGTCTTATGAAGCCTAGCGCCACTGTTGGCACGGTTAATACCACAAGGGTGTTAGGTGTCATAAGGAGCAATTTTCATGAAAGTTAGGTGCTGGAAATGTAGGCCTTTAAAACCATGGCCTACATGTCTGGCACCTACCTTTCACATAGCCGTGATTCTGAAAACAGCATCATTGTGTGATTGACATGATCAGCAACTGTATTTTAGGCAGCTGCCAATAACGGCGCTGTTTACGGAATCTGGGCTTTGCGCTATGCGCCTACCAATTTGTGTGCATTGCTTTCAATTAAGTCTTATGAGCGTTAATTACAAAGTGTTAATTGCCTCTTATCAGTGCTGATTAGGCCTATTAATTAATTAAGTTGTGTGCGCATATCAGCTACACACACCGATATATGCATATTTGGCCATTTTGTGCCTGTAGCTGTGATTATTTTTCTCTAGGTGCATGACTTTGCTCTTGTCCACATTAAATTTATTCTGCTATTAGATGCTCAGTCTCCAAAACCTCACAATCAGCTTCCATTTTAATGGCTTTGATTAATTTTGTGTCATCTGCAATTTTGCATCACCTTCCTCTTTGCTCCTTCCGCCAGGCCATTTATGGAGATGCTAAGTAGCACAGTTCCAGTGCAGATTCTTGGCACACTCCATTACTGACCCTTTTCCAACTGGAAAAATAACAGCAATGTGCTTTAGTTGCTCCAGATCATCACTGTCAAAGTTTTCTGTTGTAAGTACAAGGGGTAAACTACGCACTTTGTGGCTCACAGTGCAGCGATTTAGACAGGAGATTTCCAGCCTGTTCTTTTGTGTGTTCGTTTGATCCAATTTGGTTTTCTGACATATCACGTGCCACCAGTAGGGACCTCTGAGGAAGGAATGTTTCTTCGAAACACGGACTGTGTTGGGTCCGGTCCATCTGTATATCAGGACCAGTTTTTGGGATATGTTTATTTATGTTTATGTTGCATATGTTTTAAAAATTTTTGTATTATAAATAAATTCCTGCATCCTGTACATTGTCCTGCAGTTTTGCTTTGGTTTTGTTCTGCATTTTTACTGCAGGTCCTGTTGGTTTTTCTTGTTTTGCGTAAGTACAAGGGATCGCTGAAAAGTTCTCAGCCCAAGCAAGAAGAGAATGGCGTGAAGTCATGAAACTTACAAGTTATTCCAAACGTTTCTTATCAGTTTTTGGTTCAATGATGTGAAATGAAAAGTGTGGAATAGCTTGTAAGTTTCAAGCCTCACATCATTCTCTTTGTGGTTTGGCTGTGAACTTTTCAGCAGCCCTTCATATGGACTCTATATCCTTCTTAGTAAAACCCAAGGCAAAGAATCCATTTAATTTTCTACCCTTTCCTTATAGAAAGAAACGTCATTGTCCCTCCCCTTTTACAAAACCGCGAAAGCAATTTTTAACACAGGCCGGCACGCTGAATGCTCAGCACTGCTCTAAACACTGATAAACATCCTTTGAGCATCAGGAGCAGCGCAGAGCATTCAGCATGCCGACCTGCGCTAAAAACCACTTTTGCGGTTATGTAAAAGTGTGTGGGTAGGGGAGTGTTTATATCCCTTCATCATTTAAGAGTCCAACTGACTCATAGCTTTTTGCTTAGATAGTACTTGAAAAAGTGTTTACAACTAGCTTTCCCTGTAAAGCAGCGGTCTCAAACTTAAACCCTTTGCAGGGCCACATTTTGGATTTGTAGGTATTTGGAGGGCTGCAGAAAAAAAAAGGTAATGTCTTATTAAAGAAATGACAACTTTGCATGAGGTAAAACCAGTTATAGTTTATAAATCTTTCCTTAATTTCTTCTAGTAATTTCAGCTATAGATAGCTGAAAGCAGTGCAACGTGCAGAAAGTGAAGTTTAGATAGTTTTTCACTTTCTGCATGTTGCACTGCTTTCTGCATGTTGCACTGTCTATAGCTGAAATTATCAGAAGCAATTAAGAAAAGATTTATAAACTATAATGAGTTTTACCTCATGCAAAATTGTGGTTTAGATTCTAATCTAAAGTATCAACTGCAAGAGACAAAATTTTGGTGTAGTCCTCTAGGCTTTTTTGTGCCTGGAAAACTTGTGCCTTAAATGTCCGGTGGTCGCATTCGCAACCGCCTTCAGCTCTCACCTCCTCCAGCACCGGACACAACCGCCATCTTACATCAAGCAGTCACTGCCAGGAGAGGTGCCGAATTTTGCGACGGTTCGCGAGATGACGTACACACGCACAAGCTGCACTGCCTCCAATGGTTACCTTACATTCTGAAACATTGCCCGTCTACTGTAAATTCATGCAAGAGCTTTCCTGCGTCTGTACGCGATTGGCTTCTCCACTCCACCTCACAATCGTGTACAGACGCAGGAAAGCGCTTGCGTGAGGTTACAACAGTGAGGCGGACAACGTTCCAGAACAATGGTAACATACCAAGGGACTCAAAATAGTACCTGGTGGGCCATATGTGGCCCCACAGGCCGCGAGTTTGAGACCACTATTTTAAAGCAAGCATTGTTTCAAATTCAGTCTTGGCCTGTCTTCTTACTCTTCTTATATCTAATTTGCCAGTGATTCTGCTCATCTCTACGTTCCTTATTAAGGGTCTGTTTTCCATTTTCTGAGCAATCATATTTTGGCTTTCACTGCCTCTTTCACCTCACCATTCATTTTGCTTTTTAAAAAAAAAAAACATGGGAAATATTTTATGTGGGCTTCTAAAATGGTATTTTTAAATAATGCACATACCTCAGGCAAACTTTTAGTTTGTTTGTTTTTTTCTAATTTATTTAGGGGTTCTTTTATTAAACTATGCTAAGTACTTAGGGGTCCTTTTATAAAGCTGCAGTATAAAATAGAATTGATTCAGCACACCCTTATACACATATCTCCAGCATGATAAGGTCTTTTTTATTGCAGCCATAAAATGGCCAATTTTCTGTTTTTCTCATATTAATGGCCATAAGCTAGTGCTATACACAATGAAAAAACCACGTATCATAAAGCTAGCAGTGCTAATCCTTATAATGAGAGTAGGAAAAGCCTCAGAAATGGAGCTATCACCTTACTAGGGGGAAGAGTCTCAAAACTAAAATGTGCCTTTAATGCCAACTGATGCATGTATTATAGCGTGTTTTTTTTCCGAGTTTTCTAGCAGTCTCCGATACTGTCTTGCAAATGTAGTACAATGAGGTCATTAATATTAAAATGAGTAATTCTCTATAATCACTGAGCAATTGCCTAACCTTGTTGTGCCACATTTGTGACCAATATTTGCCGACAGGTCTGAGCTGTCATAGCCTTACTTTCCTGCCAATCTTTGATTTGGTTTTTTTTAATTTTAATTATCGTGGGGAGGTTTGAGCTGTCAAACCTTACTTTCTTGTCAGTGCCTAAGCCAATCAGTGCTCAGGCACTGACAAGAACGTAAGGTTTGACAGCTCAAACCTCCCAACGCATATTAAAATTTAAAAAACAAACTCCAAATCGAAGATTGGCGGGAAAGATGCTCACTCTCTCCCGCCATGCTTGAACAACCTCTGGACACCCACCCCTGGCAGCAGGAGAGATGCCCATCTCTCCCGCCACGCTCGTAAAACCTTCAGACACCCACCCATGGCAGGAAGTTTAGCCAAAAGGACACCTACTCCCACCCTGGCTGGCAGGCCCGCCTCTTACAAAATGGCGGTACATCCCTCCAGCCAAACTTCCTGAATAAAGTTGGGAGGGGTGGGGGTCGTCAGGGGCACTGGGGGAGTTGTCGGGGGAATTGGACAATGGCAGGAGGGAGTGGGCATCCCTCCTGCTGAGGGGGTTAGTGCTGGAGGATTGTTTGAGCACAGCAAGAGAGAGTGGGCATCTTTCCCGCTGCCAGAGGTGGGTGTCCAGAAGTTGTGTGAATGTGGCAGGAGAGAGTGGGCTTCTCTCCTGCCACGATCATTGATTTGGGTTGTTTTTTTTAATATGCGGGTATATTCTGAACATGTGATGATCACTACTACCAGTAACTCATCTCAAGTAAATTTAGGGAGCCTATGTGAACATCCGCAAACCTCATTTGCATGCAGGGTCTTTTGAGAATGACTCGCCTTTTTGAAATTGTTATAATAGTAACCTCGATAGCAGCCCGTCGAATTTTACCATGAAGTTTTGAGAATCTTCCCCTAGGTGTTTAATATGTAGAACCAAACAGCTCCTACTTCAGTTATTGGCATAAAATACTCCCTCTCCAAGTTTGTTTCTAAAAATATTGTATTTCTATAGTTCTATAATTCATCAAATTTTTCCCACATATGTTCAAAATCACTTAATTCAAACGCTGTAGCAACACATAGCAGCACGGCTGCAGTGCGGTAACAGCCCCGAAGTCCATAGAGATTTAAAGGGCTTCGGGGCTGTTGCCACGCAGCAGCCACTAGTGCAGCTTTGTAAAACAGGCCCATAGTCCAGACTTCTAGCAGTACAAGTGTAAATATAAGGATCAAATCATCTTTGCTCTGCAATTCCTCCTTTCCAGATATAAACTGGATGTCAGAATATAAAATACTTAAGAACATAAGAACATAAGCAGTGCCAGAGGTCCATCACGCCCAGCAGTTCACTCACGCGGCGGCCCATCAGGTCCAGGACCTGTATAGTAATCCTCTATCTATACCCTTCTATCCCCTTTTCCTTCAGGAAATTATCTAATCCCTTCTTGAACCCCAATATTGTACTCTGTCCTATCACACCCTCTGGAAGGGCATTCCAGGTGTCCACCACTCTTTGGGTGAAGAAGAACTTCCAAGCATTGGTTCTGAATCTGTCCCCTTTTAATTTTTCCGAATGCCCTCTCGTTCTTGTAGTTTTCGAAAGTGTGAAGAATCTGTCTCTCTCCACTTTCTCTATTCCCTTCATGATCTTATAGGTCTCTATCATGTCCCCTCTGAGGCTCCGCTTTTTCAGGGAAAAGAGCCCCAATTTCTCTAATCTTTCAGCATATGAAAGGTTTTCCATACCTTTTATCAGTCGCATCGCTCTCCTCTGTACCCTCTCGAGTATCTCATATCCTTCCTAAGGTACGGAGACCAATATTGGACACAGTACTCCAGATGCGGGCGCACCATCACCCGATACAACGGCAGGATAACTTCTTTTGTTCTGGTTGTAATACCTTTCTTGATAATACCTAGCATTCTGTTCGCCTTCTTAAAGGCCGCTGCACACTTTGCCGACAGCTTCATTGTCTTGTCCACTAGTACCCACAAGTTCTTTTCTAGGCTACTTTCACCCATTACCAGCCCTCCCATCGTATAGCTGTACCTCGGGTTTCTGTTTCCTACATGCAAAACTTTACATTTCTCTACATTAAATTTCATCTGCCATCTCGTCGCCCATCGTTCAGGTCCCTTTGTAAATCTTCACAGTTTTCTATAGTCCTAGCTCCATTAAATAGTTTGGTGTCATCTGCAAATTTTATTACTTCACACTTCATCCCTGTTTCTAGATCGTTTATAAATACAATGAATAGCAGCGGTCCAAGCACCGACCCCTGTGGAACACCACTCGTGACCCTCCTCCAGTCAGAGTAGTGGCCCTTCACTCCCACCCTTTGCTTCCTACCTGCCAACCAATTTCCGATCCATCTATGTACGTCTCCTTCCACTCCATGGTTCTTCAGTTTCCGCAGTAAGCGTTCATGGGGTACATTATCAAAGGCTTTTTGGAAATCCAAGTATACGATGTCTATGGGGTCCCCTTTGTCCATACGTTTGTTAATTCCTTCGAAGAAGTGCAATAAGTTCGTTTGGCATGATCTTCCCTTGCAGAAGCCATGTTGGCTTGTTTTCATCAGTTTGTTCCTTTCTAGATGCTCATCGATGCTGTCTTATCAGCACTGCCGCCATCTTCCCCGGAACCAAAGTCAAACTTACCGGTCTGTAGTTCCCCGGGTCACCTCTCGATCCTTTTTTGAAGATGGGTTTAACATTAGCTATCTTCCAGTTCTCCGGGATCATGCCTGTTTTCAGGGATAGATTACAAACCTGCTGTAGTAGTTCCACTATTTCCTCCTTTAGTTCTTTCAATACTCTAGGGTGGATTCTGTCCAGGCCCGGAGATTTGTCAGTTTTTAATCTATCTATCTGCTTGCGTACGTCTTCAAAGCTTATTTCCATGGATGTTAATTTTTCTGCTTGATCTCCCTTGAAGATTTTTTCAGGTTCCGGCACGTTGGATGTGTCCTCTTTTGTAAATACTGACAAAAAGAACATGTTTAGTCTATCCACCACTTCTTTTTCCTCCTTCACCACCCCTTTCCTATCTCCGTCATCCATCGGTCCCACCTCCTCCCTTGCTGGCTGCTTCCCTTTAACATATCTGAAATTTCGTGCTTCCCTGGCTAGCCTCTCTTCATATTCTCTTTTTGCTCTTCTAACCACGAGGTGACATTCTTTTTGATGCTTCCTGTGCTCTTTCTAGTTTTCCCCGGTTTTGTCCTTTTTCCATTTCCGGAATGAATTTTTCTTATCTCCTATTGCTTTCTTCACTTCTTTAGTTATCCACACCGGGTCTTTTGTTTGGCTCTTTTTGCATCCTTTTCTAAATCTGGGGATATACAGATTTTGCACCTCGCTTACCGTGTCCTTGAATAAAGACCAGGCTTGCTCTACAGTCTGCGATTTCTTTGATCTGTTCCTAAGTTTCTTCCTTACAATTACTCTCATCGCTTCGTAGTTTCCTTTCTTGAAGTTAAAAGTTGTCGCTGTGGTTCTCTTTCCCTTCATTATTCCTACTTCATCTTTGAACTTGATCATATTGTGATCGCTGTTTCCCAACGGTCCCACTACTTCCACTTCCTTTGCATGTCCTCTTAGCCCATTAAGAATTAGATCCAGAGTGGCATTCCCTCTCGTCGGTTCTCTGACAAGCTGCTCCATGAAGCAGTCCTGTATAGCCTCCTGGAATCCGGTCTCACTAGCGCATTGTGAGATTCCAAGACTCCAGTCTATCCCGGGATAGTTGAAGTCTCCCATAACAATCGTGTTACCGCTTTTGCATTCTCGCATCATCTCAGCTTTCATTTCTTCATCTGTTGCTTCAGTTTGCCCAGGTGAACAATAGTGCAGGCCCATCTTTATCTCGGGCCCTTTCCTTCCCGGTATTTTAACTCACAGTGATTCCAATTTGTTGGTCATCGCTGCTGTGTCCATTCTGGTCGAGTGTACGTTTTCTTTTATGTATAGGGCTATTCCTCCTCCTTTCTGGCCTGACCTGTCTTCGTGATAGAGTTTATACCCTGGCAGTTTTATGTTCCATTGGTTTTCTTCATTCTTCTTCTGTTATAACTTATACAATTAGCCTTAGTCCATGCCACCTAGTGGCCTAGTGGTTAGAGCCTCAGCACTCTGAGGTTGTGGGTTTAAATCCCATGCTGCTCCTTGTGACCCTGGGCAAGTCACTCAATCCTCCAGTGTCCCAGGTACATTAGATAGATCATGAGCCCACCGGGACAGTTAGGGAAAATGCTTGAGTACCTGTTAGACAACCTTAACAGGCAGTATAAAAATACCTATACAGCCACACAGCCAGTATTTCACAGTAAATGAAAATTTTTTATCACTGCATCAGGACTTTCAGTATAGCAACTTCATTTGGCTTCATATCTTATCACATGCACTGCTAACCATGAAACCACATGAAGCCATTATACCGAAAGCTCTGACAAAGCAGTAAAGAATTTTCGCTTACTATGAAACACTGGCCACATTGGTTGGATACAGGAAAGCGGCATGGACTACAGCTAATTGGGAAAGTTATACACTTTTGTGGCCCAGGCTGAATATTGGCCAGGCCCTCTTAAGGCCCGGGCAGCTAGGCAGCCTAGATCTACGTACTGATATTCAGTACCAGTGCCCAGGCATGGCAGTGCATAATTTAGCAGGTGATGATCAACATTTTAAAAAACGCTGACTGCCACTGGCTGAATATCATGGGGGGGGGGGGGGGGGCGGCTAGTATTGAGTCTTCCAGCATGTTATTAGAATCTGTTTAAGATTTAACTACTTAAAATAATTTTGTGCCATCTGCCAATTTGATTACCTCACCTGTTTCTTCAGGTCCCATATTTTAACTTCCTCCATTAAGAAAATTCAACATGTAGCCCCATACTCTGTTTTTTTATCCTTTAACAAATTGCCATTTCATAATAAGACATTCCCTGCTATCCCATTACTTTTTATTTTTCTCAGGGGGCTCTTATGAGGGATTTGACCTTGTTCTAGAACATCTGAAAACCAGCATTTAGACATCCATATTGCATGGACATCCAAATAAAGATTTTATAAAGCTGGGCTATGGATATGTGAAACTTTAGTATGTCAATAAAGCGAGGGGCCTTGGGCTGGGTGTATTTTGAGTGGGCTTGTCATACTACTGGGGCTTGTGCACATCTGAGAAGCTGAAAGCTATGCCATCGGCAGTTTCATTACCAGCAAGGTCTCCCAAGGCAGACAGATTTCAGAGGAGATGTCGAATCTGGGGCAGACCAACGGTCCATCAATCCCAGCAGCCCATTCCCATGGTGGCCAATCCAGGTCACCAGGACCTGGCCAAAACCCAAAGAGTAGCAACATTCCATGCTACCGATCCAGGGCAAGCAGTGGCTTCCCCCATGTCTTTCTTAATAACAGACTATGGACTTTTCCTCCAGGAAATTGACCAAACCCTTCTTAAAACCAGCTATGCACCGCCAAAGCACCGCTGCTTTGCGGCAGCAAGTCAGAGCAAGGTAAAGATCTAAAAAGAAAATTAAACAAGTAAACAATACAAAAATAAAGAAAAAAGAAGAAACTAAACTAAACTTTATAGACTAAACAATGGCAGGTACAACTAAAAGGCTAGCAGTGAAAGTGCCAACAATAGTAAACAGTGCACTTGTGGTGTGCATCAAAATCCAGTAAGAGAAGCCTCAGTAGGTATTTTTCTGCCCTGGAGGGCTCATAGTTAAAAAAAAACCAAAGGAAATTACAAATCACTGCTGAAGGAATTGAATTAGTATCCTCTGGTTCTCTGTGCTACTTTTCAGGTCTTTCACTCAGAGAATAGTTAAGCTCTGGAACGCATTGCCAGAGGTTGTGGTAAGAGCAGATAGCGTAGATGGTTTTAAGAAAGGTTTGGGCAAGTTACTGGAGGAAAAGTCCATAGTCTGTTATTGACACAGACATGGGGGAAGGCACTGCTTGTCCTGTATCAGTAGTATAGAATATTGCTACTCCTTGGGTTTTGGCCAGGTACTAGGGACCTGGATTGGCCACCGTGAGAACGGGCTACTGGGCTTGATGGACCATTGGTCTGACCCAGTAAGGCTATTCTTAAGTTCTATGTGGCCATTTTATAATATGGATGTTCCTATGCTGTCGCAAAGACATCCTTGTCCCTTGCTCTCCTCATTCATAGTTTAAATGTTTCAGTTTGTAAAATGGATGTTCATGCTGGACATAGCCAGCACTTGGATGTTTATTTCTCATGTAATTTAGAACAGGCTGTTTATCTAGGTGCCAGTATTTAAGCCAAGAAAACCCTGGCATAAATAGAGTGCACCTAAGTTTCAGGCACCTACCAGCATCTAAGTCCACTTTAGGTGTCACTAGGTGTGATTCTATAAATGGCACTAACTTAAGATTGACATACGCTTAGGGCCTGATTCTGGAAATGGCGCCTGCTGTGGTAGGCGCCTGCAAAACAGGCATCTACCGCATGTCAATCACCAGTAGGTGCCGTGTTCGGAATCGCGTCTATTTTGTATAGACGCCTTAAATGTAGGCCTGCATTTTACATTTAATGCATCTAACTCGCATCTATGGAAGCACCTAAGCACACCTATGGATGCCTAAGGCCACTTCCAGCATATGCCAGACCTACACTGGCCTTAGGCATCCTTAGGTGTGCCTAGGCACTTCTGAAAGGCAAGGTTCAGATGCTTACATTGTAGGCATTGTTCACATCAATTTCTTTTTTTAAAAAAATGTGCGTCCCAATTGGTCTGTTAGACGGCAGTAGGGCACCTACTGTTGCCTACAATTGGAATGCCATTTTGAGAATCAGGCCCTATGAGCCGTGGTCCTTGGCACCTAAGTCTTAGGTGCCCTTTTTTAGAATTGGGGCCAAAATGTCATGTTTATTTCTGCTGCTGCTGCTTCTTCTTCTTCTTTTTTTTTTGTTAATGACATGCAACGACATGGGATATGTCATTTTGACATCTACTATATCTTTGCAAATGACCGCTCAGCCATGATTTCATGCATTGTCAAAGGTATTCATTTACCACTGACACGAAATGGAAACACCAGAATTTTATTCAATACCCTTTATACAAATAGATCCCAAACACAGCTAAAATATTATAAAAATAACTGCAAGCAAGCCAGCACATTTTAAATCATAGACTCATGGTCAGAAGATAAGAACATTTTGGCTCATGTACTCTGTTTGCTGGCTGGCCACAACATCATATGTGTTGTACAACTGCTGTGTATGTATATATGTTCAATTTATTTGATATGCCGCTTTTCCTTACAATTATTGTCAGATCAAAGTGGTTAACACTAGGTGCTTAAAACTTCCCTATCTGTCCAAAAAGGCTCACCATCGAACTAAAGCACCATATTAAACATTTCATCAACATCCTAACATATCAACAAAACAAAATATTTAAATACACAGTAGCAAAGGTCAGCATTCAGCACTCACAGGAAGAAAGATCAAAATTTAATAAACTCTGATGGAAAAAACTCAATGAAATAAAATAAAATAAGAATTAAACCAAAACTGAATATTTAGGAGGATTTAAAAAAAAAAAAAAATCAAAATAGATAGAAACCTAGCAGAAAAATCAAATAAAGTCCAACTTGAAATCCATTTAATCCAATGAACTGTAAGGTCACTGTCAGATGGAGAAATTTTGCCATTAAACAGCCAATTAAGGAAGGTTCACTGATGTACAATCTCTGATACCCAGGCACCTCCCAAAGCTGAAACCGGAATGCAAATCCACTGAGGAGAGAGGAGGGAAGGCGGGCCACAGGAGATCTTGTCCAGAACATTGATGTAAGATAGATAGATAGATAAGAACATAAGATTTGCCGCTGTTGGGTCAGATCAGAGGTCCATCTTACCCAGCAGTCCGCTCACGCGACAGCCTTTAGGTCAAAGACCAGTGCCCTATTTGAGTCTAACCTTACTTGCGTATGTTCTGTTCCAGTAGGAACTTATCCAACCTTGTCTTGAATCCCAGAAGGGTGCTTTCCCCTATAACAGCCTCAGGGAGAGCATTCCAGACCTCCACCACTCTCTGGATGAAGAAGAACTTCTTTACATTTGTATGGAATCTTGTCCCTTCTAACTTAAGCGAGTGCCCTCATGTTCTCTTCACCTCAGAGAGGGTGAACAACCTCTCTGTCTCTACTAAGTCAATTCCCTTCAATATCTTGAATGTTTCGATCATGTCCCCTCTCAGTCTTCTCTTTTCAAGGAAGAAGAGGTCCAGTTTCTTTAGCCTCTCGTTGTACGGCAACTCCCCCAGCCCCTTAACCATTTTTGTCGCTTTTCTCTGGACCCTTTCAAGTAGTCTATGTCCTTTGTCATGTATGGCAACCAGTGTTGAATGCAGTATTCCGGTGGGGGGGGTACCATGGCCTGGCATAACGGCATGATAACCTTTTCAGATCTGTTCGTGATCCCTTTCTTAATCATTCCTAGAATTCTGTTCGCCCTTTTCGCCGCCGCCGCCACACATTGTGCAGACAGTTTCGTTAACTTGTCCACAAGTACTCCCAAGTCTCTTTCCTGGGGGCTCTCTCTGAGTATAGCACCAAACATCCTGTATCCGTGCATATGATTTTGGTTACCAACATGCATCACCTTACACTTATCTACGCTGAACCTCATTTGCCATTTCGCAGCCCATTCCTCAAGTGTATTTATGTCTCTTTGTAGGTCTTTGCAATCCTTCTATGTCCTCACTTTGAATAACTTTGTATCAGCTGCAAATTTAATCACCTCACTCATCGTGCCAATTTCTAGGTCGTTTATAAATATATTGAAGAGCACAAGCCCGAGCACCGAACCCTGCGGCACTCCACTTGTGATGCTTTTCCAGTCTGAGTATTGTCCATTCACTCCCACACTCTGTTTCCTATCCGCCAACCAATTTTTAATCCACATGAGTATATCACCCTCAAGGGTCCCACGACAACAAGAGGGCATCCGTTGAAAATCAGGGGCGGGAAACTACGAGGTGACACCAGGAAATTCTTTTTCACTGAAAGAGTGGTTGATCGCTGGAATAGTCTTCCACTACAGGTGATTGAGGCCAGCAGTGTGCCTGATTTTAAGGCCAAATGGGATCGGCACATAGGATCTCTTCACAGGGCAAAGGTAGGGGAGGGACATTAAGGTGGGCAGACTAGATGGGCCGTGGGCCCTTATCTGCCGTCTATTTCTATGTTTCTATGTATGTTTCTATGTTTCTATGTTTCTATGATGCCATGGCTCACAATTTTTCAAAGTAGACGTTTATGCAGAACCTTGTTGAACGTCTTCTGAAAATATAGATAGATAGATAATCTCTAGTCAATAGAAACACAAACCTGGGCAGGAGGAGAAAAGATTATCTTATTCTGAGAATAGAGGAAAAAGAGTAGATATTAGTAAACCAAGCCAATACTAGCTGACCATTGTAAACAGAAAGTGAAGTGATGAATAGAGAATGACACGGGGACAAATTTTTCCCCATTCCTGCAGGAACTCAATTTCCCTGTCTTGTTCCCATGTCGCTGTCCATATCCCATTCCTGTAAGCTCAACCTTAACCACACAAGCCTTGAATACTTATGATTTTAAAGTGTTTGAGACTTGTGCAAATGCGGACAGAACTTGCAAGAATGGGGCAAGGACAGGAAAAGAACTGGACAGGACGGGAAAATAAGTTCCTGCGTGGACAGGGAAAAATTTGTCCTTGTGTCATTCTCTACTGATGAAGAAACTTACATCTGCTGCCAAACTAAAGCAGCAGCTTACACAGAAGTTGGTAGGGCAGAAGGAATGTTGAGGAAAGATAATACCATAAACAGGAGCAAATCCATGGAGAACTATGAAACAAGAAAGGCAATTTTGAACAAGATCCTGACCACGCTAAGGAATAAGATGTGTGAAGGGCACTGTACCCGCATCAGACCAGTTATTTATTAAGCTTGGTCACTAAAACCAGTTTTATAAATGGTGTGCTGCTTCACCATTTGACATGTGGGCTCCTTCAACCCAAGAGATTTGCTTAAAAGGATTTTGGCATAAACAAACATGTCTTTAAAGATCAGCAGGCTGCCGATTTATCATTGCTACAGTGTAACTTTCCACTGGATACTGTTTGAAATGGTTTTCAATGTATTATTTTTTTCTTCTTTGTGGGTTTTTTTTTTTCTTTTTGCCACAAGGAGAGAGTCTATAATATATGCATCTGCTACACTTTAAAGGACCTTTATGAAGAGCATTAAACCTAAATGTACGTTTCAGGTGAATGATGCGAATGAAATGAGAGTATGTGTATGTTAGCATCAATGTCACTTGGGTCAACTACAGAAATGTAAGTTCAAGCGGCCTGCTCATGTGTGGACACAGATGGATGGGGAGTTAGGGAGGCAGGCTTATGTATCAGTGGACAAGCTCCTACTGTGTACATTTACATGGCACTAGAACAGAGACAAATACAGCCCTTCAACTTCCCATTTATCATGAGAATTCAGAAACTGCTATGGTTCTCTTTACTGACTTTCCCTAACATTTATTTATTTTTTGTCTGTGTAATTCTCTTATCGCTGCAACCATTAGTATCCCCCCTCCCCCAAGTCAACACATACAGTATTGTCAACGTCTAACTATGCCACAGAAAATGTAATCTTATTAACTGCAGTGATTTAGAGATACATATACACTTCTCCCTCGTTATTTGCGGGGGATACGGGCAGAGCCAGACCGCGAATAGCAAAAAACTGCATATATCCGGCTCTGACCCACCCCCATCTCCCTGCCGCCTTCCCGGCCTTACCTGGTGGTCTAGAGGGCTTTCGGGGCAGGAGCGATCTTCCTACGCTCCTGCCCTGTGCAGATCACCATGAGGAAATGGCTGTGGGAGTTCCCGTTGTAGTCTCGAGAGACTACGGGAACTCACAGCAGCCATTTCCTCATGGCGATCTGCACGGGGCAGGAGCGTAGGAAGATTGCTCCTGCCCCGAAAGCCAGCTAGACCACCAGGTAAGGCTGGGAAGATGGCAGGGAGGTAAAAAATATGTTGTTTTTTTAAAATTTTCCCCCCCTCCCCAGAAAAAAATTGTGATTATGTGAAATCGCGAGTGCAGAAACCGCGAATGGGGAGGGGGAAGTGTAAACCTTTTTTGTTGTTGTTGGTTTTTTTTTAGTAAATATCAGATGCATACAACCAATTTTGAAAAGTGATGTGAAATTAGAGTGATTATTCTTTCTCGGGGCTCGTTATCTTTTTTATGTCCTAGGCAATATTGTTTGTGGAATATCATTTGAAAGGAAACTCTGCAATGAGAGGGCATAGGATGAAGTTAAGAGGTGAAGAGCTCCGAAGTAATCTAAGGAAATACTTTTTTTTTACAGAAAGGGTGGTAGATGCATGAACAGTCTCCCAGAAGAGGTGGTGGAGACAGAGACTGTGTCTGAATTCAAGAAAGCCTGGGATAGGCACGTGGGATCTCTGAGAGAGAAAGGGCTCGTTTTACGAAGGTGTGCTAGTGGTTTTATCGCACGCACTAGATTAATGCGCACTAGCCGAAAATCTACCGCCTGCTCAAAAGGAGGCAGTAGCAGCTAGCGCGTGTGGCAATTTAGCACACGCTATTCCACGCATTAAGGCCCTAGCACACCTTCGTAAAAGGAGCCCAAAGATAATGATTACTGTGGATGGGCAGACAGGATGGGTCATTTGGCCTTTATCTGTCATCATGTTTCTATGTTTCTAAATCTTCAGTGCTCAGTTTTGGTGTTTCTGAAATTATAGACCAGTAAGCCTGACTTCAGTACCGGGCAAATTATAAAAAATAAAATTGTGGAACATGTAGACAAACATGATTTAATGAGACAGAGTCAGCATGGGTTCAGCTGAGAGAGATCTTGCCTCACCAATTTGCTTGACTTCTTTGAAGTTGTGAATACACATGTGGATAAAGGTAAACCAATTGATGTAATGTATCTAGATTTTCAGAAAGCTTTTGACAAAGTTCCTCATGAGAGGCTCCCGAGAAAATTAAAGAGTCATGGGTAGGTGGCAAAGTTCAGTTGTGGATTAGGAATTGGTTATCGGATAGAAAACAAAGGGTAGGGTTAAGTGGTCATTTTTCTCAATGAAGGAGAGTAAACAGTGGTGTGCCTCAGGGATTTCTACTGGGACCAGTGCTATTTAACTTATAAACTATCTGCCGCACACTATCATAGGAACCCTGAATGTGTGCTAATATAGTGACCATAAAGGTGCATTTACATGGCTCAAAAAACTAAATACAACAAAAATCAATGAAAAAGAGTTGCTCTTTCCCTCACCTTCAAAGCCAATGGACAACACCTGGCAAAATAAATGAAATCAGCAAGCAATGGTTTTTACTTAACTGAAGGAGAAGGAACCACTGCCCAATAGTCAGTTAGTTATATCTTCCGCTCTTGAAATGGGCACCACATTCCTCAGGCAATAGAGTAAATAGACAAAGTTGATACAAATATCCAACCCGCCCCCCCTCCATGGGTCCGGTGGCTCCAGCCTATCCATCCCCCCACCCTTTTCACTCGTGGGTCCAGTGGCTCTAGCCAGCTTCTCTCCTTCCCTGCCATTGGCATACACCTTGCAGAGTGAGCCGATCTCTACACAAGATGGTGCTTGCAGCATTCCCTCTGCTGGGCTCCTCCTTATGATGCAATTTCCTTTTTTTGCAAAGAAAAGAAGTTGCATCATAAGGAGGAACCCAGCAGAGGGAAGACCACAAGCATCGTTGAGCAAGACTGTGTTCGATGGCTCGCTCTGCAAGGTTTGTGACAGCAAGATATTACAGAATAAAGCCTTAAGACATCCACCCCATGTGAAACAGTTAATAGTAGAAAATGGGGTATCTAGATGATAAGCATAAAATGTGTAATAATTAATTTTAACCGTTGTAATAACAAATGAAATTCCATTATCAATTCATAATATCCATTTTCACCATACATTCTATTTCATATCATTCTTTTTTTCTCTCTTTGAGCAATAAAGCTGGTGGTGAGCATATCATAACTGTACAGACGTCAATCTTTAGAACCTCTTATGATGTATATATCATTTCAAGTTCCCGTCATGTGTATCTTTATAATCATTTATGCCCACCACTACCTACCAGTTAATATTTTTTATTTTTAATTATGTAATTTATTAATTAATAATACTATCAATAAATATGTTTCCTAAAAAACCCTTAATAAATTATGAGACAGTCAACTTTCTGTTTATAAATGAAAGGCAAAACTTATCTTTGAACTTGGTGGATCCTACCACCATCAGTTTAGTGTATAGCAATGTAGTGCTAACAATTATACATACTGCATATACATCTTTTACAGAGAGACAACTTACATTTAACATCCCCCATGGAAGACCCGTTTGGGTTTGAAATGCCCATAAAAAACAAGGGCGTCATGAGCCAGGAAACATCTTCAGCTTCCAGCAGGCTTAGGGCTTTCTTTAGCCAGGGGGCAGTTGCTCTAATTGCACTCTGTGGCCTAACACCATCACTGGCATGTGTGATCTTTATATTTTGCACAGTATCGAAGGAAGTGAATCTTTTTATTTCTGTGGTGTTGTACTATATGGAAGGTGTGGCTTTTTGAGATTTTGGTTTAATTTATGTTTATCATTTTTAGTCAGTTATTATATATTTGGCATTTGTGTTCTTTGTGTGTGACCGAGATATTCTGTTAGGATGAATTTTCTATGTAGCATTCAGTTTTCCAGATAGTAGAGGGGATATTGTGAAGTGAGATGGGTTTTTTTAAAATCCTTTTTCTGTATTTGTGATTTATAAAATGACAGTTGTACAACATATTGTTCCTTTCTATACTTTAATAAAATGATTTCAATATAAAATAGCTATTCAAGACTTGTGTGGATGGGATCAGACAGAATCCACGAAGAAGGGACAGGGACAGAGACAGAATCCATGGGGACAGGGTGGGAATGGGGATAGAGTCCGCAGGGATGGGGCAGGGACAAATTTTTTTCCCACATCATTCTCTAATTAGCTGTTAGTCCACCTTCTGCAATTGACCCCCAATGATTTCAGTGATGGCACAAGCAATTTCAGATCTACAAAAGAATGTTTGATATCTTATCCTTGGTCAGAATCCAACCACCTATTCCTGTCCCAGCACAAGTATTCATGGTCCCCATACCTGTCCTAGATATCAAAGTACCTTCTCCAACTACTTTCTAGGTTTAGAACTAGTTTTTGTATTTTTGTGATATTTTTCTATAAGACCTGACTGCAGACCAAATGAAATTAGGGTTTGTAGTAATCCTTTTGCAAGGCAATCCTCCAGCCTGGGCTCTTGATTACTGCTATTGATTCATGCTTTCAGGTGAGGTATGCATCATTTGAGCCGCATTACAGCTACGGACTGAGCTGGCTACAGATATTCAGTGCTGGGATATGTGCAGCTCCCAGTACTGCATAGGACTCGGAAGTAACCTAGAAGTTAAGCTGATATTCAGAATGGTGCCTAGTTAACTTTAGCACATACAGTTAGGATAGCCTAGGGTTGCCAGATTTTCCAATTCCAATTCACTGAGCTTTGGAATAACCTTCCTGTCCTGCTGTGGAATCTGGGCTCCCTCCAATTATTCCAAAAGCATCTGAAAACTTGGCTATTTTCCAAAATGCAAATCTCTCTACCCTTTTTATAATCACTAATTCTTATTACGTTTTTCCTTCCTTATTTTAAAGTTCCTGTAAACCGTGCTAAGCTCTATCTCTATGGAGAGGATGCGGTATATAAACCTAAGGTTTAGTTTAGTTTAGTAGAGGATAGCAGGGAAAAGTCTCAGAAGAAATCCCTAATTGTCTGGGATGGGATATGCCCATAAAGTTGCCAGCAGCCCCAGATTCCAGAAAGGCCAAGGCAATGGCGGATTGATCTTATCATTGAATGGTAGACCTACCCCCTAGGCCCGCCCAGTTCCGCCCATCCCCGGCCTGTAATGCCCTAATCCTGCCCCAAGTCCCGCCCTAGCCCCCCCCCCCCCCCCCCCCCACTGCCTGCTCTTGCTGGGCAGGGAGGAAGTCCACGCATGTGCAGACTTCCTCCCTGCCCGACACAATTTCAGGAGTCTTTCAGAACCTGGACAAAGTGCCGGGTTTTGAAAAGCTGTCCAGACCCCTGGACATGTCCTAAAAAGAAGGACATGTCTGGGGAAATCCAGACATCTGGTAACCCTAGGATAGCCATTTTACCATCTTAACTTTATGCGGTTAGCAGATTGAAAATTGCTGCAAACCAGCTAAGTAGATGCTCTTTCCTGCCTGGTTAAACTAAACTAAACCCTAAGTTTGTATACTGCATCATCTTCATAAAGATAGTGCTCGTCACGGTTTACAGGTAATTCAATAAATGAGGGAAGAACATAAATAAGAAATTAGAGGTTATGAAGAGGATAGCTAGCTTTACATTTTAAACAGATAGCTTTACGTTTTGGAGAAAAGCCAGGTTTTCAGATGCTTTCGGAATAATTGGAATGAGCCCAGGTTCAGCAGCGGGGCAGGGAGGTTGTTCCAAAGGTCAGTGAATTTGAAGAAAAGGGATTTCCCTAATTTACCTGCATAATTAGGGATTTCCCTAATTTACCTCGCCTTTTAACGAGGGGAAAGATAGTTTGAGTATTTGGACATCATATCAAAAATGTTCCTCATAGTCTATCTTACTGTTACCATTCAATGGTAAGATCAATCCGACACTGCCTTGGCCTTTCTGGAATCTGGGGCTGCTGGCAACTTTATGGGCATATCCCATCCCAGACAATTAGGGATTTCTTCTGAGACTTTTCCCTGCTATCCTCTACTAAACTAAACTAAACCTTGAGTTTATATACCGCATCCTCTCCATAGAGATAGAGCTCAGCACGGTTTACAGGAACTTTAAAATAAGGAAGGAAAAACATAATAAGAATTAGTGATTATAAAGAGGGTAGAGAGATTTACATTTTTGAGAATAGCCAAGTTTTCAGATGCTTTCGGAATAATTGGAGGGAGCCCAGATTCCACAGCAGGACTGGAAGGTTATTCCAAAGCTCAGTGAATTTGAAGAAAAGAGATTTCCCTAATTTTCCTGGATAGATGACGCCTTTTAACGAGGGGAAAGATAGTTCAAGTTTTTGGTTGGATTTGGTAGTGTCAGGTATTGAAGAATTCCAGGATAGTGGAATTAGGGGAGGAAGAGTGCCATCATCTAGGAAAGGGTTAAGGCAAAGAGTGGGTTTGCTACTATCCATTCAGTAAAGGTTCCCAAAGTTGAGAGGTCTGCTGAGTTCACACTGAATCTGCCAAGCTCCTGTACATACAGACAGACAAAGCCTGGACCCCTGAGATTCTACGGTCTGAATCCAAGAAAAACTGAACAATGCTGCCACTAGCTCCATCTCTCCTCTTGTTCCCTGGACTAGTAAAATGTTGTTTGTCCCCTATAATTATCTGTTTACATGCTGAAGAAACTCATTTTCTTTCTTTGCTGCATATGAGATGATTTGGGTTGCTGAAGGCAAGCTGTGGTAGGTTTTGGTTTTTTTTTTCCCAATGTTGCTGAATCCTAAATAATATCCTCTTCTACCTCAGCCTGGCCTGTTGGAAAACAAACAAACAGAATCCTCAATCAAGTGAGCTGCAGAGCAATTTCTAACTATTTGTGCACTCTTGATCACTGAAAAATGAAAACAGGCCAATTTTCAGTACAATGTCTAGGGAACAATTGGAAACATCTATTCTAGACATTTTGAATCTTTATATTCAGCAGCACTTTATACTGAAAAGAAAAGAGAAGACAGGCCCTAGCATGCTTGCTACCACCAGGCTTCACTCTAGAGCAGGGTCAGAAACAGCCCATAATTAATGTGACCATATGTCCCGTTTTGAACGGGAATGTCCCATTTTCAGAAAGAGAGCAACCCACTGTAACAATTTCAAAATAAGGCGCTGTGCTTGGGGACAACGAGATGCGACTTTACAAGCGGCAAGCCTACAAGCCTTCCCCCCTCCCCCTCCCCAACCCCACCCCAGATGTCAATTCTGACGTCGGAGAGGAAGTTCCGGGCTAGCCAATCGCTGCCTGGCTGGCCTGGAACTTCCTCTCCGATGTCAGAATTTAAGTCAAGTGGGGGGGGGGGAAGGCTTGTGGGCCCGCTGCTTGTAAAGTTGCTGCACGCACCTGGCCTGTTGCTGTGTCAGCGTCGGGGAAGGAGGAAGAAATCAGTGGCGGGAATGAGGGAGCAGGAAGAGAGAAAGAAAGAAGGGAAGGGGAGAGGGGCAGGGAGTGAGAAAGAAAGACAGATATCTACAATGTTATTAACTAAAAATTAGTAGATGTCCCATTTTGAGGAAAAAAGATAAATGGTCACATTATCCAGAACACTGCTGAAAGTACTGCAACACTGATGTCCTTGGGAGTGTAGAGAAGGGAAGGAGGCGTGCCAGTGGTGAAACAGGTGGGAAATTATGATGGGCCCCCTATAACACCATTCCTCCATAGTGGGGACAGGATATTACCTCCTATCCTATGACTTTCTAATTTCTCCAGGTGTCTTTCATGAGGTACTTTTATTAATTGAGATTTATTACCAGTAATTGCCTTTAGGAAGAGATTCAGCCAAGGTGGTATAACAAGTACAATTCAACATAAAGCTTACAATTTTGTTGAGAGTATAACAATGGTAAAAAGACCACATTTAAACATAAATACAATGAATGAGGTAAACTCAAAATCAGCAAATTGAAAATTAATAATGTTTTTTTTTTTTTTTTTAATTCTTTATTAAGAACATAAGAAGTTGCCTCCACTGGGTCAGACCAGAGGTCCCCCGCGCCCAGCAGTCCGCACCCGCGGCAGCCCATCAGGTCCATGACCTGTCAGATTTTCTTGATTTAGCCATATAGCCCCCTTATTTTTCTATCTGTACTCTTTCTATACCCTATCTACCTCTCTCTGTACCCCTCAATCCCTATCCTCGAGAGAACGTGAACTCTCAGGCCTTGAGCATGCGCACATGCTCAAGGCCCAGCACAGGAGGCAGATCTTCGAGCACCGGCACCAACGCACAGGACATGCTGGTGCCGGTGCCGGTGCGGAGGCTACACTAAAGTAAGAAGAGGGTTCGGGTGGGTTGGGGGGACCTAAGGTCACGGTGGGAGGTGCCCGATGGCGGCGGGGGGTGCCCGATGGCGGCGGGGGCTTGCCGGATCGCAGGGGGGGTGCCGGTTTGCGGGGAGACCTTCGGGGGAGCAATGCCGGTTCTCGGGGGGGAGAGCAGAACTGCTGGCCTCAGGGGGGGAGGGTGGGGGTGGGAACATATCAAAGCGAGTTTCCATTATTTTTATGGGGAAACTCGCTTTGATAAACGAGCATTTTGGATTACGAGTATGCTCCTGGAATGGATTATGCTCATAATCCAAGGTACCACTGTATTTTGAAAAGATTTGAAAAAAACTCCACTGTAAATCCATCACTACCCGGAGCGAATCCAGCTCTGAGAGACTTCAATGCTGAATGGAGCTCTGTAGATGATATAGGTGCCTCAAACTTTTCTTTTATATGCTCTGGAATTTTTGGCCCATTAATTAAATTTAAAAAATCTCTTCCTTCATTCTATGTATTTGAATATCACTAAGAATATAAAGCTTCATAATATTCCATATATTGATTTAAAACATCTGGTATGTAGGTATAAATCTTACCCTTTTCATCCTTAATGGCCACAATCTTTCCTCTTTTCTTTTTAGCTTTCAAATAATTAGCCAATACTATTCCTGCTTTATTAGAGTTCCATAATACACCACTTGCTGACGAAACTAATCTTTCCTAGCCAATTGTGAGGAATTCTCATTATACTTGTATCTAGCTTTCAACCAGGCATTCAAAGTATCTTGTTCCCATTTTAAAGCCAATTGTGATTCTAAAGCAGAAATAATTTGTTCTAAATTCGAAAATTCTGATTTCAAATATTTCCTAATACACGCCGAATATGAAATAATCTGCACTCTTAGAATTGCCTTGAAAGCATCCCATATAATTTCCAAAGAGTTTTCCTCTGAGGTATTGAATTGAAAAACCTCATTCATTTTTATTTGAATTTCCTCAAGAAAGTTTGAATCAGCAAGCAGTGTATTACCGAACCTCCAAACAAGCCTGTTAGAATCTTCTTCAGTAAACTAATAATCAATCCAAATTCCAGCATGATCTGACAAAATGATAGGATCTATGTTGGCTTTTGTATCCCGTTGAATTAGATGATCCGAAAAAAATAAATAATCAATTCTTGAAAATGATTTATGAACTTGGGAACAAAATGTAAATTCTTGAGCATTAAAATGAAAAAGCCACCATATATCTTTTAATCCACAATTATGCACAAAATTATCTAAACCTAATGATTTTAGTTGTCTACTTGGTTGTTTATCCATTATTGGATCAATTATAGCATTGAAGTCTCCAGCTACAATTAAATTAGATGTAGCGAGTGAAAGAATTACTTGGAGCTTTTTAAAGAATTCCACCTGATTTGTATTTGGTGCATAAACGTTAAAAAGCGTCAGGGTATCATTTCCTGAAGTCATATTAACATGGAGCCATCTACCCATTAGATCAGCCCAAAAGTTATCAAATTTAGCAGAAATCTTCTTATTAATCAGAATTGCTGCCCTTGCCCTTTTCCCCATTGCTTGAGCAAAAAACAATGTTTTATCCATCCTCCTTCTAATTTGGCCACCTCCTTAGATGACAAATGGGTTTCTTGTATAAAATATGTCTGCTTGTTGCTTCTTCAGAAAGTTAAGAATCTTTTTCTTCTTGATGGGGTGATTGAGTCCATTAACATTCAAGGAATAGAATTTTAAAGCCATATTATTTGATTAGTACGTGTTAAAGAATGGACCCCTAATTTCCTTTTGGCCGAATATAAAAATAGTATTTCCACACATACCCAGGACCATAATCTAAAATTCCCCCCACTCCCTCCCCTAACCCATCCCTGCATATAACATGAAAGCTTGTGTGCAAACATATAGACCGGTAACTACTGTCTTCCCCCAAGCACCCTAAATTCATCCCCAAATTAACCCTCCACATATCAATAAATATTAATAAAGTCATATTTAATCCCCATAAAAATTTACAATTCAATATATTTTAAAAGTAAGTTATCTCATCTAGGTATTCTATTTATACATTAAACCTTCTACACCATATCTTATCCTAAGCTACCTTACTCTATAATAACAAATAATTCATTTAGACCTTCTAATAATTAAAACAAATCCCTAGACCTAAAACCTCTAGGAATCTCTTCCAGCAGAATTATCTATTAATATTACTAGGGCTATAAACAAATATACTATATAATACATAGTAAATTCATTAAGAACTGCAGTAGTCCTTCAATTAATTAATAAAACAATAATTTAATCAATTAAGAAAAGATATATACTCATAAGCAATAACCAGATGGAAATTGTAAAAATCAATAAACGAATAGGAAGGGCTCCCAAATTCATTACCCTATTAATCATGTAATATTAATAATGAATTAAAAAGAAGAATTACCAAACTCAATAAAGGAAAAATCATAATCACTGCAAAATAAACTCATCATTCTACTCTAATAAAAATATAGGAGTAAAATAATAAGAATATGTGGCCTTCAAACAAACTATCTTTGGAAGGAGGGAATGAAATGTTAACAACACTGAAGTTCAAATAAGAGAGATATAATGCAATATCAGCATAAAACTTATGAAATATCTGCTTTATCTTATTTTAATTTGATTTTTTTAGCTCATTTAGGGGGTCCTTTTACTAAGGCATGCTATTGTGTCTTAGCGCACGCTAAATGCTAATGTGTGCTAACACGTCCATTATATCCTATGGACATGTTGCCACACATTAGCGTTTAGCATGCGCTAGGATGCACTAGCGTGCCTTAGTAAAAGGACCTCTTAATTTGTTTTATAATTTATCTTGTTTATTTTTAGTTTATATTTGGGTTGGGGGCAGTGGTCTCCGTTTTTGTTTTTTTACTAAATCTTCTGTTTCCCTGTAACTGTCCGTTTGGAGCGTTTGGCTTCCTCTCTTCCCGCTGGGTGGCTGTTGCTCTTCTTTGAACCTTTTTTAGAGCCACTATATCTTTCTTGAGATAAGGAGACCAGAACTGAACGTAATACTCCAGATGAGGTCGCACCATGACGCGATAGAGGGGCATTATAACATTTTTAGTCTTGTTTACCATCTCTTTTCTAATAATTTCTTAAATCTTGCTTGTTTTTTTGACCACCGCCTAATCCACAACTGAACTTTACCACCTATCCCATGACTTTAATTTTCTCAGGAGCCTCTCATGAGGAACTTTATCAAAAGCTTTCTGAAAATCTAGATATACTACATCAACCGGATCACCTTTATCCACCTGTATATTCACACCTTCAAAGAAGTCAAGCAAATTGGTGAGGCAAGATCTCCCTCGGCTGAACCCATGCTGACTCCGTCTCATTAAATCATGTTTTTCTACTGGTCTGTAATTTCCTGGGTCTCCTCTGGAGCCCTTTTTAAAAAATCGGCGTAACATTGGCCACCATCCAATATTCAGGCACTACAGATGATTTTAGCAACAGGTTACAACAGATCAGCTATTTAATGTCTGAGTTCTTTTAGTACCCTGGGATGTATACCATCCAGTCCAGGTAATTTATCATTTTTTAACTTGTTGATTTGGCTTAGTGCATCTTCCAGATTCACCGAGATTTCTTTCATTTCCTCCACATCATCACCCTTGAAAATCATTTCCGTTTCAGGTAGTTCTCATCTTCAGCATGAGAGCCATGGTGAAAAAACGGATCAAGAAAAAGATGGGCAAAGTCATAACGGTAGAACAGGCATGGTCCCTACTGAAAATTACTATCAAGGAAGCACAAAGCCTCTACATTCCGCGGATGTCCAAAGTAAAGAAAACCAAAGGCAAAAGAGAACTGGCGTGGCTTACCAATGAGGTGAAGGAAGCCATAAATGAAAAGAAGGACTCCTTTAAGATGTGGAAACACACGAAAACATCCGAAGCTTGGAACCAACACAGAGATGATCAGAAAAAATGTCACAAGGCGGTGAGGGTTGCCAAAAAGGTCTATGAGGAGAAAATAGTGCGAGAGGCCAAAAATTTCAAGCCCTCTTTTAGATACGTAAAAGGAAAAAAACCCGCACGGGAGGCGGTGGGACTGCTGGACGACCTGGGAGGAAAAGAGTGCATCAAGGATGACAAACAAATTGCAGACAGACTGAAATCCTTGTTTGCATCTGTCTTTACAAAGGAAGACACCGCAACAATACCTGACACAGTGAAAGTGTTCAAGGGAGTCGTACAGGACAGCCTCACCACAGTAGAAGTGGACTTGGACCGGATTTACCACCAGATCGACAAACTTAAAAGTGATAAATCTTCTGGACCGGACGGAATTCATCCGAGAGTCCTAAAAGAACTGAAATTTGAAATCGGAGAACTATTGCAAAAACTTGCCAACCTGTCAATCAAAACAGGACAGATACCAGACAACTGGAAGATAGCAAACGTCACGCCGATATTTACAAAAGGATCGAGAGGAGTGCCAGGCAACTACAGACCTGTGAGTCTCACATCTGTCCCTAGAAAGATGGTTGAGGCGCTGATCAAAGATAGCATAGTCTGGCACCTAGACACACACGACCTGATGAGAGCCAGTCAACATGGGTTCAGGAAAGGGAAATCATGTTTGACGAACCTACTTCAATTTTTTGAGACAGTGAACAGACAAATTGATAGTGGAGAACCGGTGGATATTGTATACTTGGACTTTCAGAAAGCGTTTGACAAGGTTCCACATGTAAGACTTCTCAGGAAATTACAAGGCCATGGAATAGAGGGAGATATACTAAGATGGATAGGCAAATGGCTAGAGAACAGAAAACAGAGAGTGGGCATAAATGGGAAGTTCTCAGAATGGGAAAAAGTGACTAGCGGTGTACCCCAGGGCTAGGTACTTGGACCCATCTTATTTAATATTTTCATAAATGACCTGGAAGAAGGAACATCTAGTGAAATCATCAAGTTTGCAGATGACACAAAGTTATGCCGGGCAATCAGATCGCAGAAGGACTTGAATCAATTGGAGAAGTGGGCAGATAAATGACAGATGAAGTTTAATGGGGAAAAATGCAAAGTGATGCATTTAGGCAGAAAAAATAAAGATCACAAGTACAGTATGTCAGGTATAACTCTGGGAAAGACCGGACAGGAAAAGAACCTGGGTGTGGTGTACTGATAGATAGGACCCTGAAACCGTCGGCACAATGTGCGGCGGCGGCGAAGAAGAAAGCAAATAGAATGCTAGGCATGATAAAGAAGGGAATTACGAGATCAGAGAAAGTTATAATACCGCTCTACAGAGCCATGGTCAGATCGCACCTGGAATACTGCATCCAGCATTGGTCTCCATACTTAAAAGAAGGCTATAAAACTGCTAGAGAGGGTGCAGAGACGAGCAACGAAGCTAGTGAAAGGTATGGAGGACCTGGACTACAAGGAATGACTTAGGAGTCTGGGGTTGTTCTCCCTTGAGAAGAGGAGACTGCGAGGGGATCTGATCGAGACTTTCAAAATACTGAAAGGATTCGACAAAATGGAGCAGGGAAAGCAGTTATTTACAATGTCCAATGTGACACGGACAAGAGGACATAGACTGAAGCTGAGGGGGGACAGGTCCAGGACGAATATCAGGAAGTTCTGTTTCACGCAGCGAGTAGTGGACACCTGGAATGCTTTCCCAGAGGAAGTAATTGCAGAATCCACCGTTCTAGGATTTAAGGGTAAACTAGATGCACATCTCCTTAAGAGTGGCATAGAGTGATACGGGTAAGGGTAAATTAGATGCACATCTCCATTGAGAAGCATACAGTGATATGGGGACTAAAACTATGCCAGGGTATAACTGGCGGGCCTCCGCGTGTGCGGATCACCGGACTTGATGGACCCAGGGTCTGATCCGGAGATGGCAATTCTTATGTTCTTATGTTCTTCCGTAAAGACTGAAGCAAAAAATTCATTCAGTCTCTCCACTATGGCCTTATCCTCCCTGAGAGCCCCTTTTGCTCCTTGATCATCCAACGGTCCCACAGATTCCCTCACAGGTTTTCTGCTTCTGATGTACCTATAAGAAATTGTTATGAAGTTTTGCAAGTTTCTCTTCATATTCTTTCTTAGCTGTCTTTATCAATGCTTTGCATATAATTTGCCAGTGCTTGTGTTTCTTCTTATTTTCTATTTTTTAAAGGATGTTTTTTTGGCTCTAATAGCCGCTTTCACGTCACTTTTTAACCAGACTGGCTCTCATTTCCTCTTCTTTCCATCTTTGCTGATATGTGGAATACATCTGGTCTGAGCTTCCATGATGGTATTTTTAAATAACATCCACGCCTGGTTTACAGTCCTAATCTTTGCAACTGATCCTTTTAGCTTCTTTTTAACCATTTTCCTCATTTTATCATAGTTGCCCTTTCAAAAATTAAACGCCTCTACATTAGATTTCTTATGCGACATCACTGTTCAAAGTTGTTAAAACGCATGCGGACTGTGAAAAATTGCAGGCAGACCTTATGAAATTGGAAGACTGGGCATCCAAGTGACAGATGGAATTTAATGTGGACAAATGCAAGGTGATGCACATTGGGAAGAATAACCTAAATCACAGTTACCGGATGCTAGGGTCCACCTTGGGGGTTAGCGCCCAAGAAAAGGATCTGGGTGTCATTGTAGACAATACAATAAAACCTTCCACCCAATGTGCGGCGGAGGCCAAAAAAGCAAACAGAATGCTGGGAATTATTTAAAAAAGGATGGTTTTACAAGACTAAGAACATCATCAAGAGAGAAGTTGAGAAGTTTTTAAACTAGGATGAAGGGGAAAGCCGACAGTCGACCGAGAGAGAGAGTCGAAGGTTCATGAACCAGTATATCCGGAGGATACCATGCAGGAAGATAGAGGGGGAAACTCACCGGATCACAGGCAAGACAGATCGAAAGGGACACAAGAGGGAAGGACACGCAAGATGGGAACAGGCTGCAAACTTAAGTGTATGTACACAAATGCAAGGAGCCTTAGAAATAAGATGGGTGAATTAGAAGCTGTGGCACAAAAAGATAACGTTGACATCATCGGAATCACGGAAACATGGTGGACTGAGGAAAACGTCTGGGACACTGTGCTACCAGGATACAAACTATGCTGCAGAGACAGAGTGGCTCAAAAAGGTGGGGGCATTGCCATATACGTCAAAGAGGGAATTGAATCTACTGGATAGAACACACCACAACCGACGGATAAGTTAGACTCTCTATGGGTCAAAATTCCGGGAACAAATGGACTGGAAATGAAGATCGGCATCTATTACCGACCCCTAGGGCAGTCCGAAGAAATTGATGGAGAAATGACGGACGAGATTAAACGCAACTGCAAGGGAGGCAACACAGTTATCATGGGTGACTTCAACTATCCGGCGATAGACTGGAACCTAGGCACCTCTGGCTGCGCTAGGGAGACCAAGTTCCTGGATGCTGTAGGCGATTGCTTCCTGGAACAACTTGTCATGGAAAAATACAAGAGGAAATGCAATTCTGGACTTAATTCTAAATGGACTGCAAGGACTGGCACAAGGTGTAGAAGTAGATGGGACGCTGGGTGGAAGCGATCACAATATGATCCGCTTTGACCTGGACACAGGGAAAAAACATTGGTCCAGAACGACGGCCACAGCGCTGAACTTCCAAAACGGAAATTTCGAAGGGATGAGACTTATGTTGGGAAAAAGATTAAGAAGAGGATAAGCACTGTAAAAACGCTAGAGCAAGCTTGGTCCCTTTTTAAAGACACAGTCACTGAGGCGCAAAATCTACATATATTGCGTATCAACAAAGGATCCAAGAGAAAAAAGAACAAAGAACTGGCATGGCTCACTGTAGAGGTGAAAGAAGTGATCAGAGACAAGAAAACTTTGTTTAAGGAATGGAAAAGGTCAAAAACAGATGAAAACTGGAATAAGCACAAACATCAACACAGGTGCCACAAGGCGGCGAAAGGGGCCAAAAGAGACTAAGAGGAAAAAATAGCCAAGGAGGCAAAAAACTTCAAGCCGTTCTTTAGATATATTAAGGGGAAACAACCCGCAAAGGAAGCGGTGGGACCATTGGATGACTATGGAATAAAGGGAGTGCAAAAGGAAGACAAAGAAATCGCTGACAAACTGAACACATTTTTTGCGTCCATATTTACCGAAGAGGATATACACAGCATACCAGAACCCATCAGGCTATATGCTGGAAACGAAGAAGAGAAACTGACAGGGTTGACGGTCAGTCTAGATGAGGTATGCAGGCAGATTGAGAGGCTATAGAGCGATAAATCCCCGGGACCGGATAGCATCCATCCTTGGGTCATCAAGGAACTGAAAGGGACTATAGCTGAACTGCTTCAACTATTAGCCAATATGTCGATCAAATCAGGAAAGATTCCGGAGGTCTGGAAGGTGGGGAATGTTACGCTGATCTTCAAGAAAGGCTCGAGGGGGGATCTGGGTAAATATATACCGGTGAGTCTGACCTTGGTACCGAGAAAGATGGTAGAGGCGCTGATAAAGGATCGCATCATTGATCACCTTGACGGACACGATCTGATGAGGACCAGCCAGCACGGTTTCAGCAAAGACAGATCTTGATTGACGAACTTGCTGCACTTCTTTGAGGGAATAAACAGGCAGATAGACAAGGGCGACCAGGTCGACATTGTATATCTGGATTTTCAGAAGGTGTTTGACAAGGTTCCGCATGAACGACTACTTCGGAAAATTGCAAGCCATGGAATCAAGGGTGAAATATTCACGTGGATTAAAAACTGGCTGAAGCATAGGAAACAGAGTGGGGTAAATGGGCAATACTCAGACTGGAAGAGCGTCACCAGTGGGGTGCCGCAGGGCTCGGTGCTTAGGCCCATGCTCTTCAACATTTTTATAAATGATCTGGACATAGGTATGACGAGTGAGGTGATTAAATTTGGGAACGATACAAAGTTATTCAGAGTAGTGAAGACACAAAAGGATTGCGAAGATCTGCAACGTGACATAATCAGGCTCGAGGAATGGGCATCAACATGGCAGATGAGGTTCAACGTGGATAAGTGTAAAGTGATGCATGTCGGTAACAAAAACCTCATGCACGAATACAGGATATCAGGGGCAGTACTTGGAGAGACCTCCCAGGAAAGAGACTTGGGAGTTCTGATCGACAAGTCAATGAAGCCGTCCGCGCAATATGCAGCCGCGGTGAAAAGGGCAAATAGAATGCTAGGAATGATAAAGAAGGGGATCACAAACAAATTGGAGAAGGTTATCATGCCGCTGTACCGAGCCATGGTGCGCCCTCACCTGGAGTACTGCATCCAGCACTGGTCGCCGTATATGAAGAAGGATACGGTACTACTCGAAAGGGTCCAGAGAAGAGCGACTAAGATGGTTAAAGGGCTGGAGGAGTTGCCGTACAGCGAAAGATTAAAGAAACTGGGCCTCTTCTCCCTCGAACAGAGGAGATTGAGAGGGGACATGATCAAAACATTCAAGGTACTGAAGGGAATAGACTTAGTAGATAAGGACAGGTTGTTCACCCTCTCAATGGTAGGGAGAACGAGAGGGCACTCTCTAAAATTGAAAGGGGATAGATTCCGTACGAACGTAAGGAAGTTCTTCTTCACTCAGAGAGTAGTAGAAAACTGGAATGCTCTTCCGGATTCCCCGGAGGGGAACACACCCTCCAGGGATTCAAGACAAAGTTAGACAAGTTCCTGCTGAACAAGAACATACGCAGGTAGGGCTAGTCTCAGTTAGGGTGCTGGTCCTTGACCAGAGGGCCGCCGTGTGAGCAGACTGCTGGGCACGATGGACCACTGGTCTGA
The DNA here is from genome assembly GCF_902459505.1 of Geotrypetes seraphini. Taxonomy (NCBI): domain Eukaryota; kingdom Metazoa; phylum Chordata; class Amphibia; order Gymnophiona; family Dermophiidae; genus Geotrypetes; species Geotrypetes seraphini. The sequence continues at coordinate 90,949,768 of NC_047090.1, read as the reverse complement.
CCCAGCAGTGGCAATTCTTATGTTCTTATGTCATAATGCCCCTGTATCGTCCATGGAGTATTGCATTCAGTTCTGGTCTCCTTATCTCAAGAAAGATATAGTGGCGCTAGAAAAGGTTCAAAGAAGAGCAACTAAGATGGTAAAGGGGATGGAACTCCTCTCGTATGAGGAAAGACTAAAACGGTTAGGGCTCTTCAGCTTGGAAAAGAGACAGCTGAGGGGAGATATGATTGAAGTCTACAAAATCCTGAGTGGAGTAGATCGATTTTTTGTTCCGTCAAAAATTACAAAGACTAGGGGACACTCAATGAAGATACAGGGAAATACTCTTAAAACCAATAGGAGGAAAATTTTTTTTTCACTCAGAGAACGCATTGCCAGAGGATGTGGTATGAGCAGATAGCGTAGCTGGTTTTAAGAAAGGTTTGGACAAGTTCCTGGAGGAAAAGTCCATTGTCTGTTATTGAGAAAGAGATGGGGGAAGCCACTGCTTGCCCTGTTATCGATAGTATGGAATATTGCTACACCTTGGGTTTTGGCCAGGTACTAGTGACCTGGATTGGCCACCGTGAGAACGGGCTACTGGGCTTGATGGACCATTGGTCTGACCCAGTAAGGCTATTCTTATGTTCTTATGTAATGCAATTACCCCAGATTCTCATGTAAGTTTGGCCACATGACCATACTACATGCACAACTTAATTGTTTAATGAACCACTAATACTCAATTAGCACTCATTGCAATTAATCAGAATTTACATACACAGCTTTCTAAGTGTATTCTATAAAGTAGTGTGTGTAAATTTTACCACACAGATCTCAAAAGGGGTTATTTTTAAAGGAGGGATATGGGCAGGCCATGAATGCTCCTATAAATTATGCGCACTATTATAGAATACGCCCGATCTGTGCAGAATTTAAGCGTGGGCATTTACATCTGCTTTTCATTGGCATAAGTGGTTGAGCTTAATTTCTAGTTACAGGGCCAGCCATTAGGTATATTCTCTTAATCATACCCAGCATTTTTCTATAAACCACACCTAAAGTTAGGCACAGTTTATAGAATAGAAACATAGAAACATAGAAATAGACGGCAGATAAGGGCCACGGCCCATCAAGTCTGCCCACCCTACTGTCCCTCCCCTACCTTTGCCCTGTGAATAGATCCCATGTGTCGATCCCATTTGGCCTTAAAATCAGGCACGCTACTGTCCTCAATCACCTGCAGTGGAAGACTATTCCAGCGATCAACCACCCTTTCAGTGAAAAAGAATTTCCTGGTGTCACCTCGTAGTTTTCCGCCTCTGATTTTCCACGGATGCCCTCTTTTTGTCGCGGGACCCCTGAAAAAGAAGATATCTTCCTCAGCCTCGATGCAGACCGTGAGATACTTGAACATCTGGATCATGTCCCCCCTCTCTCTGCGCTTCTCGAGCGAGTACAGCAGCAATTTGTCTAGCCGTTCCTCGTACGGGAGATCCTTGAGTCCCGAGACCATCCGGGTGGCCATTCTCTGAACCGACTCCAGTCTCAGCACATCCTTGCGATAATGCGGCCTCCAGAATTGCACACAGTATTCCAGGTGAGGTCTCACCATGGATCTATACAATGGGGCATAATGACTTCCGGCTTACGGCTGACGAAACCCCTGCGTATGCAACCTATGATTTGTCTTGCCTTGGATGAAGCTTGCTCCACTTGATTGGCAGCCTTCATGTCCTCACCGACGATCACCCCCAAGTCTCGTTCTGCTACCGTTCTTGCTAGGATCTCGCCATTAAGGATATAGATCTTGCATGGATTTTAGCTGCCCAGGTGCATAACTTTGCATTTTTTGGCATTGAAGCTGAGTTGTCAGGTCCTAGACCAGCGCTCCAGTAGGAGTAGGTCGTGTATCATGTTGTCGGGCGTTGAATCTTCGTCCGTTGTGCATTTGCCCACTACATTACTTAGTTTGGCGTCATCGGCGAATAAAGTTATTTTTCCTCGAAGCCCTTCTGCCAAGTTCCTTATAAAGATGTTGAATAGGATCAGGCCCAAGACCGAGCCCTGTGGCACTCCACTAATCACCTCTGTCATTTCGGAGGGGGTGCCGTTCACCACTACCCTTTGAAGCCTACCTCCAAGCCAGTTCCCAACCCATTTCGGAAATGTGTCTCCTAATCCTATAGAACTCATCTTGCTCAGCAACCTGAGGTGTGGTACGTTATCGAATGCTTTGCTAAAGTCCAGGTACACTATGTCCAGGGACTCCCCAATATCCAGCTTCCCCATCACCCAGTCAAAGAAGCTGATAAGGTTGGATTGGCATGATCTTCCCCTAGGAAATCCATGTTGACGGGGATCCTGTAGATTCTCCTCATCCAGGATCTTATCCAACTGGTGTTTGATTAGAGTTTCCATTAGTTTACTCACTATCGATGTTAGACTCACTGGTCTGTAGTTTGCTGTCTCCATCTTTGAGCCTTTTCTGTGGAGTGGAATGGCGTTGGCCGTCCTCCAGTCCAACGGGACGCTGCCTGTACTAAGGAAGAGGTTGAAGAGCGCTGACAGTGGCTCTGCCAAGACATCACTCAACTCCCTAAGCACCCTGGGATGTAGGTTGTCAGGCCTCATTGCCTTGTTAACCTTGAGCTTTGACAGCTCACCGTAGACACTGCTGGGCGTAAACTCGAAGTTACTAAATGGGTCAACTGAGTCAGTCCTTGTCTGTAGCTGAGGGCCAAGCCCCGGCGCTTCTCGGGTGAAGACTGAGCAGAAGTATTCATTTAATAGTTGGGCTTTTTCCAAATCCTTTTCCACATAGTCTCCGTCTGGTTTCCTAAGACGTACAATCCCGCCTGAGTTCCTACTTCTGTCACTGATATACCTGAAGAAGGATTTATCTCCCTTCCGGATGTTCTTTGCCAGAGACTCCTCCATGTGGAATTTAGCCTCCTAACTGCTGTTTTGACGGCTTTTGATTTGGTCAAGTAGTCTGCTCTAGAGTCCTGTTTCCCCAATTGTTTGTAAGAGATGAATGCTTTTTTCTTCTCCTTGATGAGGTCTGAGATCTCCGCAGTAAACCACTGCAGCTTGTTGTTCCTTTGCCGTTTGCTTACTAATTTAACATAGCGGTTTGTCGCTTCCTGTATGGTGGCTTTCAAAGTCGACCACATTTCTTCCACGCTATCGGTTTCTGTTTGCCTTTGTAGTGCCTGGTGAACAAAGGAACCCATGTCTAGGAAGTTTGTGTCTTTGAATTTGAGGACCTTGGTTAGTGTGATAGATTTAGTGAAACCTTTCCTAAGATCGAACCATACCATGTTGTGGTCACTGGAGGCCAATGTGTCCCCCACCGAGACCTCTGTTACACTTTCCCCATTGGTAAGTAATAGGTCCAGTATTGCCTGATCCCTCGTAGGGTCCAACACCAGTTGCTTGAGACCAGCTCTCTTCATAGAGTTTAATAGCCTCCTGCTGCTGCTGGAAGCAGAGGTAAGTGTATCCCAATCCACATCAGGCATGTTGAAGTCACCTAACAATACCGTGTCCCCACGCAAGGTGATATTTTATATATCTCCGATTATTTCCATATCCAGATCATCCTGTTGTCTTGGGGGTCTGTAAATCACGCCAAGATACAAGCATTTGTCCTTCCCTCTGGCCAAATTAACCCAAAGGGATTCCCCAGTGTACTGGATATCTGAGATTCTTGTGACCCTAATGTCTTCTTTAGTATATAATGCTACACCTCCTCCCATTCTGCCCTCCCTGTCCCGCTGAGTGTTTCTTTTCCATGCCAATTTTCCAATACCATATCTAGAATCTGGCCCTGAGTGCATTATTGTATTGAATCTCTGAGTTTTAGATAACAAGATTTCTTCATTTACTTTCAGATCAGGAATTATATCTCTGATACTTTTGTGCATAAAATAAACTAGATTTCATGAACTCCTAAAATATATATATCTTTGTGCTGTACAAATATTTGAATAATCTACAAACACATTCTGTATTCATAACATTAGCTGCCATATGGCAAAAAGATTTAAATGTGAGCTTGAATGAAGATATTCTGTATAAACGCAAGAACTGGATAAATAAAATTAAAGGAAAATGTTACCTTGAGAGAGTAGCAGCTTTACATATTACATAGAACAATATTTACTCCCTTAAGAGCATTTAAATCAAACAGAGCAACATCTGCAAATTGTTTAAATGTGGAAATGTAAATTCCACTGTTATTCATTGTCTAAAAGAATGTGTTAAGATTCAACACTTTTAGAAAAAATGTAATACATAACATGGGTATTACAACTAAGAAGCATGTACATAAGCGTGGATTAATGAAATAAAGCCAGCATGGATTTAGTCAAGGGAAATCTTGCCTAACCAATCTACTACATTTCTTCGAAGGGGTGAATAAACTTCTCATTCCTCAAAGTTCTCCACGCACACTAAGATCAACCGACCAAAAACTTCTTTTCATCCCCTCCTTAAAAGATTTCTACTATACACGAAAAGTAAACTTCGCAGTAACTGCACCTACTCTCTGGAACTCCCTACCACAGCATCTCCGTGATGAACTTCGACTTGACAAATTTAAGACTGGTCTAAAAACTTTCCTATTCTGTGATGCATTTAATAATCTTTAGAACCATTATTCTTCTTCTTCCTATTCACAACAATCTCTTTGACAAAGCAACCCCTCCCTTTATGTACTACCCAAACCCTACTATCTCCTTTTTTCTTCTCAAATATGTAACTTTACCCATCCCTTTATTCCACCCTCACATTCCAGTACGTCTGGTAATTGTTTTTTTTTTATATGTTCACACATTTTTATTTTTCTCAGTTTTCCCTATCTTTTTAATTCGATTGTTAACCGGCCAGATATTAATTTGATGGTTGGTATATCAAAATCAATAAAACTTGAAACTTGGATAAAGGTGAGCCGATCGATATTATGTTTCTGGATTTTAAAATGACATTTGACAAAGTACCTCATGAAAAACATCTGAGAAAATAAGAAAGCCATGGGATAGGTGGTAATGTCCCATTATGGATTAAAAACTGGTTACCTTTGTATTTTGAATTTATTATAAAATGTAAACATTAATGAATTTTCCTATTGTTTCGATATAATAAGTAACAACTTAATTTTTTATTTTAAATTGTGTTTGTTTTTTGTAATATTGTCCATTTATATATTTTACCTATGTTTATAATTTTTAGTATTATCTTGTACATCGCCTTGAATGTAGAGTAGGCGATTAATCAAATTATTTAATAAACTTGGAAACTTGGAAAACTTATAAGACAGAAAACAGAAAGTAAGGTTAAATGGTCAATAATCTCAATGGAGATGGGTAAATAGTGAGATTTCCGAGGGGGTCTGTGCAGAGACAGCTGCTTTTTAACATATTTATCAATAATCTAGAGATGGGAATAACTAGTGAGATAATTAACCCCCCAGACCCCCACCCCTTTTATGAAGCTGTGCTAGGCTTTTTTATCGCTGGCTGTGGTGAAAACAACTCCGACGCTCATAGGAATTCTATGAGCATCAGAGCTGTTATAATCGTGGCTGGCAATAAAAAAGCCTAACAAGCCTTCATAAGGAGAGGGAGGCAAGGCAGGATTAATTCTTCAAGAGCCCCTAGGCATACAAGTATACTGGGCCCCCAGGCCCTGTCCCATCCCATCCCCGCCCACAACCCACCCCATTTATCTGGTTTCTTATTTACTTCTTTATTTCCACTTGTATTTCTTTTTATTTTAATTCAAAACAAAGATTAGCATACCAGCGCATAGTTTTTCTTCTATTCAACCCTCAAAAATCTCTGAACAAATCCCCCTTCCTTCCCTTCCCACCTACTTACCCAGGAATTTTATATATATATATATATATATATATATATAGAAAGGGTTCAGAGTTAAATTGTTTAAATATATTGTAACACAACAAAGAAAAATGGGGAGACTCAATGATCCACAGTGAAAACAATCCACCGATGAACACAAAAACAAAAACTGTGATACAGATGTTCTGGAGATAATTTATTAAACACATATAAAACCATGAAAATTCAATTAAAAAAGTACAATGATAAAAAATACTGTGATAAAAATCCAACCGGACCCTACACGGTCCATGTTTCGGCGAACACGCCTTCCTCAGGGGTCCTAAAAGAAAGAGGTAATGATAAATAATGATAAAGAGAAAGATAAAAAGATGAAAAGATAGAAAGATAAGAAGTGATTGTGATGCCAATCTGGAGCATGCATATTAGTGTTTTCAGTCCAATTCTTTATATGTGAGGACTGTTTCAGTCCAATTCTTTATATGTGAGGTTGCAAACCATTGGTATGTTTAATGTCTTCTCGTCATTGTATTGTGTCACATATCTCTTCATGTTTTCAAAATCAGACACGCACCATGGTTTCTTCATTCTATTAACTTTTCATTCTTATAGCTTAAGTTTATACTCTAATACACGCCTATGGCACTTTTTCCTCTCATGTCTCTTGTCGATGTTTCAAGCCTCTGTATATAGCATGATCACACTTGGCTCACTTGGTTTATCTTGCAGTCGAGTATAGATACTAATATGCATGCTCCAGATTGGCATCACAGTCACTTCTTATCTTTCTATCTTTTCATCTTTTTATCTTTCTCTTTATCATTATTTATCATTACCTCTTCCTTTTAAGACCCCTGAGGAAGGCGTGTTCGCCGAAACACGGACCGTGTAGGGTCCGGTTGGATTTTTATCACAGTATTTTTTTATCATTGTACTTTTTTAATTGAATTTTCATGGTTTCATATGTCCAGAACATCTGTATCCACAGTTTTTGTTTTTGTTTTCATCGGTAAATATATTGTAAAGCAGTAATACTATCTGAAGTACTGTATAAGTCTATATTAATAACCAAGTTTACAATGCCTCTCAACTGCCTCACTCTACGTCAACCAACTGTAACCCATATGTATGTATAAACAACCAAATCTGTAACTCCTCCAGTACGTTCCACTCCATGTATGTTAACTTGTAACAAAACAACAAGGCAAGCAGCCCACCAAAGAATCCAATGTGAAACAAAAGAAGATCGGCAAAAAATAAGGAGATTCAAATCAGGTTTGTTCAAGGTGCTCCCAAGAACCATGCCCGATGCATTTCACCAAACAAGGCTAGACAATGCTAACAGAAAACCATGTTTTTCATACACACAGATACACCCTCACCCAGTATGGAATAAGATATCACAAACTAAAAATAAAAATATGTAGCTAAAGGTTAAACTGAACTGCCAAGAAGCCAAACTGCATAGAGTGAAACACCTCAGAAACAATGCAGCCTTCTCCTGCCATGATTCCCTCTGCCGCGTCACTGATGACATCATCAAGTTTTTTAAGTTTTTTTTTTTTTTTTTAAGTTTATTAGGATTTTATATACCGCATATCAAAGCTTTCTAAGCGGTTTTACAATCAGGTACTCAAGCATTGTCCCTATTTGTCCCGGTGGGCTCACAACCTATCTAACGTACCTGGGGCTATGGAGGATTAAGTGACTTGCCCAGGATCACAAGGAGCAGCGTGGGGTTTGAACCCACAACCCCAGGGTGCTGAGGCTGTAGCTTCAACCACTGCGCCACACACTCCTCAATGACGCGGCAGAGGGAATCACTGGCAGGAGAAGGCCACGAATCAGCCTGTTTATAGTGCTGCCGCTGCCAATGCCAGTCCAGAGCTTTTAAGATTGGCGTCATATAGGCAACCCTAGGAATTTCCATATTCAATCTAGCCACTGAATTCATTAGAAGTTAGACAGGTTTACATGTTTTAGCTCCTCTTTTCATTTAATAGAGACATATAACCAAGGTCCTACAATGACATTCAGCACATGGAATTTGATGTACCAGGTGCATTTAAATGAAAAATTTTGGGGCATTTCAGGAGTAGAGTTAAGTACCAATATTCGTACTTAACCTACCAGGTTAACTGCATCAATAGAACCATATAAAAATCAGTCCAAAAGAAAAGTCTATAAGCCATTATTAAGATGGGAAAATCCATTGCTTCTCCCTAGGTCAGTGTCTCTCAAATTGTGTGCCATGGCGCAGTGATGTACGCTGCAGAGATTCCGGGTTTGCCACGAGAGATTGCAGAATTTTACTTTATTTAAAAAAAATTCCCTTCACAAGTATACAATAGAACAGTTGACATGTCCGTCGCATATTCAAGAGTCTGTCAATGTTATGAGCGTCTGTGTGCATAAGGATACAACTGCCCAGACAAGGCTCGCAGTGGGAGTGGGTTTGCATGGGAGGGAGAGATAGGAGTGTCAGCAGGGCGGGGTCCATGTTGCCGATCGATGCTGGGAGGGCCGCGTTGCCGATTGATGCTAGGGAGGGAGGCCCGTCGCTGTTTTTTTTAAAAAAAATTACTTTTAGTGCTCTCTTTGCCCTCCTTTAGCGGGCCCCCCTGACCATTTTGGGCCCTAGGCATCTGCCTACTGGGCCTACCCTTTAATCCGGCCCTGGAGGGAGGGGTAAATTTGCTGATGATCAAAGTTGTTAAATCACAAGAGGTCTGTGAAAAATTGAAAGAGGATCTTGTGAGATTGGAAGATGACATTTAATGTGAACAAGTGCAAAGTGATGCATGTGGGAAAGAGGAATCCAAACTATAGCTACTTGAGAAATGTATTAGGCTATTTGGGGGGGGTGCAGGCTTATTTCTTTGGAACTTGTAATCCACTTTATAATACAATGCAATAAACTATTTGAATTCTACTGCAAATCACAAGGCTCTGCAAGGATAACAACAAAATAATATTGGCCATTTACAGTGGTTTATATTATAAAACTACCATTCACTTTTCATTTTGAAACCTTCCAAATAAAAATGTTTTCTAAAATAACATGACTGATCTAGCAGATAAAGGGAGAATACTCTGATATTTCACTGCTTGGAATGCAAACAAGGCATTGTGATATTTTTGTATTTTAAAAATCTCACCAAGGGGTATGGAAGGACTAACAAGTTTTTTGAGCACAAAGAATGTGTTGTTTGGATTAACACAATCTGTCGGATCAGGTTTCTTGGTGCATGTCCTTGTAATATTCTAAACACAAAAAGTACAAATTTTAAAATAACAGCATGTTTCCACAGGAAGCCAATGCAATTTAGATAACAAAGGGGTTACACTATCAAATTTACATGCTCCAAAAATCAGCTTCGCTGCCACATTATGAGCTAATTGAAGTCGTTTCATCAATGTATCTGTACAACCTAAATAGAGCAAATTACAACAGTCAAGCTGAGATAATATAACTGCTTGCATAATCAAGTGAAAATATTCTTGAGAAAGATATTTTCTAATGTATCAAAGCTGACGCAATTTAGCAAATATATTTTTTATTTACAGAGACATCTTCAGGTAAGAGTCCATAATAACTCCCCAGACCCTCACGGAGGATTCCAAAGCAAATTTCCTATCTTGAATCAAAAACTTTTTGGGATAGTGAAACAACAGCCGGTGGCAGAAGCATAGTCAGGTTTTGTTGTCAGAGGGAGCAGACTTTTTGTGAAATAGGCACCAGTGCAAGGCTAAGGGGACAATTCATATAGGTGCCATTTCATTCAAAATCATTTTAGGGGGGGAACAACTGCTCCCTTTGCACGCCTCTCCCCAGCTACACCTCTGGTCAGTGGTCTTAACCATAACAATTTAGTGTTTTCTGCATTCAATATCAATTCATATTGTTTAGCCCGACACTTCATCTTAAATGAACCATTGGAAATGCATTGGGTAATTGAGAAGAAGGAATCAGCAGTGTTACCGTATTTTATTTGCATATTGTGGCAGAACGAAGGGTCAGCTGTAACCAAGCCCTGCCCTCAACACAGCCCAGCCGAGCGGTAACTGAAGTGACCATAAGCTAGATTGCTACCCAAAATAAAGGAGTCCAAACAAAATGATATCAAATAAAAGTTATTTATTATTCACTCCAGAGATAAGGCTTCAAAACCAAAGTCTGTGAAAGTACTTTGGAATGCACTACTATAACAACACTTCTTCAAAAAGGCAATCCCCCCCATCAGTTTGACAATAATATCTTGTAGCTTATTTGTACATGATATATAAAGGTTTTACTGGTATCTTCTTTTCTTATGTTTCTCTGGCAGTACAGCTGTCAATCAGGCTCATAACCCTGAGTCCATGTATTTGTGTGGTCTCTGCCACCTTTACTTTTATTTCTTGTGTTAAGCAGCTCAGACAGCTTCTGCTGCAACTCTCTGCACTCCAGATTTGGGTGTGCCCTGTCCTGGCTTTTACTATGGCTTAGAGTAGCCCACAGGCCACATGCACCCCCCCCCCCCCCGGTACTATTCTGCGGCCCGCGGACTGGCTGGCTCCCTTACTGAAGTTATTCTTTAGTTCAAAGCCACGGGCAGCGGTGGTGGCTCCTCGTGCATCTGGGCCTGTGTCGGAAGCCTCTCTGAAGGCTAACTCCCTTGCTGAAGTTATTTTTCAGTTCAAATTATTTATTTATAATATAGTGATTGAAATGTGTCAGTTTTGAGAAAGGAAAGATGCTAAACTTTAACTGTGAGGGCCGCAGAAAAAATAGGGTAGTTGGAGGGCAGCAGAAAAAATAATTAATGTCTTATTAAAGGAATGACAATTTTGCATGAGGTAAAAAAAACTCTTTATAGTTTATAAATTTGTCCTTTAACAGTTAAAGAAAAGATTTATAAACTATAAAGAGTTTTACCTCATGCAAAATTGTCATTTTTTAATAAGACATTACCAATTTTTTTTCTGCGGCCAAGTACCTTCAAATCCAAAATGTGGCCCTGCAAAGGGTTTGAATTTGAGACCACTGGCTTAGAGAAACTCTCCTTTGAAAAAAAACTGCCACTGTTGTTTATTTATTGCTTTCAGCTTGTTCTGAGATCGGGGCAGGCAGAGGAGGAGAGGGCTGAGGAGAGAAGCAGAAGGCAGGACAGAGGAGACACGTGGAGGCAGAAGGGAAGGAGCAGGAGAGAGGCAGAGGGTGAGGGGCTGAGGCGAGAGTTAGCTCCGCCCACTCCCTGACATCACCGGCAGCAGACCCAGAGCTCCCCCTTAAAAGGGGAGGAGCCAACGGCACGCAGCCGTTTGGCGCGCGGCGAAGGCGAGCGGCAAAGGCGTTCACCTTAGCGAGAGCGCCTTTGCGAAGGAGCCTTGAGAAGGAGCCCAGGCAGCCCAGCAGCAAAAATCTAAGGTACTTTTCTTCTCTTCTCACTCTTCTCTCTCTCTATTCTTTCAGCTAGCTGTGCGCCAGGCACCACTCATACGCACCGTGGGACATAGGAACAGGATAGAAGAAATGGAGGCAGTAGGAGCCCAGCAGAGCTACCCAATATACTGCATCGAATGTCATATGTATGACTACCTCCCATCTGGGAGGCGGGCGTACATATGCAGTCGATGCCAGGAACTGGATAGCCTGAAGAAGGAGGTTGGGAGACTGCAGGTTCGAGTACAGGAACTGGAGGGACTCTGCACCATAGAGGAGCAGTGCTGGGCAACAGAAGACACCGCCAGAGAGGACCACATTACAGAACAAGTTAGGGAACTCGAGAAGTTCATCGAGGAGGCCTGCAGGATGGTGGAGGCACAGGACCACAAGCACATCAGGAGAGAACTAACAGACGGACGACAAAATCCACCAGACGCCATGGGAGTAGGACCTTGCGGAGAATCTGGACAGGCAGATGAGGAGGAGACCCGACAGAACCCGGAGGAGGGAATAGAGGACTGCATCACCGATACAGACCTGAGACCAGAGAGACAGTTGAGGAAGGGGAGATCTGCTATCGTGGTGGGAGACTCAATCCTGAGAGGAGTGGACAGTCACATAGCTGGAGGGAGAGAGGACCATCTAGTGACATGTCTCCTGGGGGCAAGAACGAAGGACGTCACCGACAGAATCGAGAGGATCCTGGAAGGGGCCGAGACGGAGGAGACAGCTGTAGTAATCCATGTTGGAACCAACGACGTCAGCAGGAGGGACTACAACAGGACTGCACTAACCGATCAGTTCAGGATCCTGGGGAGGGCAAGGAAGATAGCCTTCTCAGAGATCCTGCCAGTACCTAGAGCGGACGCAAGGAGGCAGAGCGAACTACAAGCAATAAACGGTTGGCTCAGGAGATGGTGCGAGGAGGAGGGTTTCCTTTTTGCACAGAACTGGACAACTTTCCTGGGAAAGAATAAGCTCTACAGGAGAGACGGACTGCACCTGAGCATGACTGGGACAAGGATGCTGGCACGCAACGTCCAGAGCGTCATTGATTTGGCTTTAAACTGAGGAAGAGGGGAAAGCCGACAGTCGATCTGACACATTGGACAAAAGTATCAAGTAAGGATACTGAGCAGTGACATTGTAAAAGAGGGCTGGGGACTGAGTGGGAACTTTTGGGAAGAGGACCTAAGGATACAACACAGGGGCCCAGGGCCATGGACATAGAGCAAGGACATTGTAAAAAAGGGATCGGGACTGAGAGGGAACTTTTGGAAAAAGAACCTAAGGACGCAATGCAGGGGACCCGGGCCAAATATATTGAGCAAGGACACTGTAAAAGAGGGCTCAGGTCTGAGTGGGAACTTTTTGAAAAAGGACCTAAGGGAGAATTGCAGGGGTCTTGTGCACAAATAAAACTGGCAAGCAGCACTAATAGAGAACAACGGAATCCAGAGGGACAACCAAAAACAGGGGAACAGGCTGAGGACAAAACAGACACACCACAGGAGGAGGATGACTGAGATGAGGCTTGGGGTCTGGCAACTCACGAGGGGGCCAGGAGCGCCAAACCACGAGGAAAAACAGCAAGAAAGGCGAACAAACGGGACTTACTTTGCCTATATACTAATGCTAGGAGCCTAAGGGCTAAAATGGGAGAGCTGGAAATCCTAGCCAGCAAAAAGGGCCTAGACATAATTGGAATCACAGAAACGTGGTGGACTGATGACAATGAATGGGATGTGGCTTTACCAGGATTCAAACTCTACAGGAGAGATAGGTCACACAAAAAGGGTGGAGGAATAGCGCTATATATAAAAGATTCCATACTTTCAACCAGAATGGAAACAACAGTAAGGGCGGACGACTTGGAATCACTATGGGTTAAGCTACCAGGAGGAACTGGAGCAGACATAAAATTGGGTCTGTACTGTCGCCCACAGTACAGAATCGACCAGGATCTGGAGGCTGAACTGAGGCAGGTATGCAAAAGCGGAAGTGTGGTGGTGATGGGAGACTTCAACTCCAGGAATAAACTGGAGTATTGGGCACTCAAACTGCATGAGGGAGACCAAATTCCTGGAGGTCACGAGGGATTGTTTCATGGAACAGCTGGTCACGGAACCAACACGGGGTGATGCCACTCTTGACCTAATCCTCAACGGACTAGGGGGACCCGCTAAGGAGGTGACGGTACTAGCCCCACTAGGAAACAGCGATCACAACACGATCCAGTACAGGCTAGAAATTGGATCATCAAAGGTGAAAAGAACTACAACGACTGCACTTAACTTCAAAAAATGGAATTATGATGCCATGAGGAAAATGGTGAGAAAGAAACTCAACGACAGCGCAAGGAAGATGGAGTCCGTAGAAAATGCCTTGACCATACTCAAGGGCACAGTGCACGAAGCACAGAACCTGTGCATCCCCAAGTACAGGAAAGGATGCAAAAAAAATAGAACAAAAAACCCAGTGTGGATAACAAATGCAGTGAAAAAGGCGATAAGTGACAAGAAAGCATCATTCATAAAATGGAAAAAGGACAAAACAGAGGAGAACCAAAAGGAACACAAAAAACACCAAAAGGAGTGTCATCGAGTGGTTAGGAAAGCAAAAAAAGAATATGAAGAGAGACTGGCAGGGGAAGCAACAAACTTCAAATCATTCTTCAGGTACGTTAAGGGGAAGCAACCAGCAAGGGAGGAAGTGGGACCCTTGGATGATGGGGACAGAAAGGGAGTGGTAAAAGAGGAAAAGGAGATAGCTGACAGGCTAAATAAGTTCTTCACGTCAGTTTTCACGAGGGAGGACTAGAGAGTTGCGCGGGGACAGAAATCCCACCCGTCCCCACCCGTCCCCGCCAAAGTCCCACTCGTCCCCACCCGTCCCCATGAGGAATCCCACCCGTCCCCACCCGTCCCCGTGAGGAATCCCTCCGTCCCCACCCGTCCCCGCGAGGAATCCCCTCCGTCCCCACCCATCCCCGCGAGGAATCCCCTCCGTCCCCGCCCGTCCATGTAAACTTCAGAAATAGTTATTTCATTTAATTATGCTACTGAATTAAAGGCTCTGGTAGAAACCCATTTACAAATAAGCAAAAAGACTTTATTAATTTGAAAATATTAATTGGGAAGAATACATACTTTGCAAATGGGTTTCTACCAGAGCCTCTAATGTTTATAAATTTTTATCAACACAACTAATATACTACTTTATCCTGAAGCAAAATTAAAAAAAAGAAATATAATTCTTTTCCTACCTTTGTTGCCTGGTTTCTGCTTTCCTCATCTTCTCATTCAATTCCTTCCATCCACTGTCTCTCTTCCTTCTGCATCTTCCATTTGCTCTGTTACTGTGCCTCTCCCTTTCTTCCCTCTTCCAAATTGGTCTGGCACCCATCTTCTTCTCTCCGCTCCCCCCATAGTCTGGCATCTGTCTTCTTCCCTGCCAGCATCTTCTCCCTACTCTCTCTTCCCCATTTCCTTTCAGTGTCCTTCTCCCCCCATCTTCCCCATGTCCTGTCAGCGTCCTTCTCCCCCCTCTGTCTTCCACATGTGCTTTCAGTGTCCTTCTCCCCCCTCTGCTTCCCCATGTCCTTTCAGCATCCTTCTCCCTCTCTGTCTTCCCCATGGCCTTTCAGCGTCCTTCTCCACCCCCCCGTCTTCCCCATGTCCTTTCAGCATCCTTCTCCACCCCTTTGTCTTCCCCATGTGCTTTCAGCATCCTTCTCCCCCCTCTGTCTTCCACAAGTGCTTTCAGAGTCCTTCCCCCCCCGCCCTTCCCATGGCCTTTCAGCATCCTTCTCCACCCCTTTGTCTTCCCCATGTCCTTTCAGCGTCCTTCTCCCCCCTCTGTCTTCCACAAGTGCTTTCAGAGTCCTTCCCCCCCCCGCCCTTCCCATGGCCTTTCAGCGTCCTTCTCCACCCCTTTGTATTCCCCATGTGCTTTCAGCGTCCTTCTCCCTCCTCTGTCTTCAAGTGCTTTCAGAGTCCTTCCCCCCCTCCTCCCGTCTTCCCCATGGCCTTTCAGCGTCCTTCTCCCCACTCCTTCTCTACCACCCCGGGTGCAGCACAGCCAGCCAGGTCCCCTTACTTTTGTGGCACTTCCCCGACCGACTGACAACAGCCCCGGTCCGACAAACCTCCCTGCCCTTAACTGCGAATCTAAATTACCTTATTACAGCTGCTGTAAGAAGATAATTTAGATTCGCGGCTACAGGGCAGGGAGGATTGTCGGACCGGGGCTGTTGTCGGTCGGTCGGGGAAGTGCCACAAAAGTAAGGGGACCTGGCCGGCTGTGCTGCAACCGGAGCGGGGTGTGGCGGGGCGGACCGCCCCCTCCCTTGGTAGCCACTCGAACCGCGAGGCTACTCTCCTTCTCCTTACCTGCCCTGCCTGCAGCACAGAGCCGAACGGAAGTCTTCCTGATGTCAGCGCTGACGTCGGAGGGAGGGAGGGCTTTGTTTAAGCCCTCCCTCCCCTCCGACGTCAGCGCTGACGTCGGGAAGACTTCCGTTCGGCTCTGTGCTGCAAGCAGAGAAGGTAGGGAGAAGAGCCGCGCGACTGAGTACATCCAGCCCCGCAGGAACCCTGCGACCCTCGGAGGCGTCCCCACGGGATCCTCGCGACCCTAGGGGCATCTCCACGGGATCCCCGTGACCCAAAGGGGGAACCCGCGGGATGCCCGCGGGTCCCGCGGGATTCCCGTCGTCCCCGTTCCCGTGCAGCTCTCTAGGGAGGACACAACCAACATCCCGGAGCCCGAGGAGATCGTAAAAGGAGAGCAGGATGAAAATCTGGTCCAGCTAGAGGTGAGCAAGGTGGATGTCCTCAGGCAGATAGACAGGCTAAAGAGCGACAAATCGCCAGGTCCGGATGGCATTCACCCAAGGGTACTCAAGGAACTAAGGAACGAAATAGCTGAGCCACTTCGACAAATATGCAACCTATCCCTAAAAACTGGAGAGATTCTGGAAGACTGGAAAATAGCAAATGTCACGCCCATCTTCAAGAAAGGCTCAAGGGGAGACCCAGGAAACTACAGGCCGGTGAGCTTGACCTCGGTCCCGGGAAAGATGATGGAAGCACTGATTAAAGACAGCATCTGGGAACACATCGACAACTATGGGCAGCTAAAGTCGAGCAAGCATGGCTTCTGCAAGGGCAGGTCATGCCTCACGAACTTATTAAACTTCTTTGAGGGGGTAACCAGCCAGGTGGATAAAGGGGAATCCATAGATATCATTTACCTTGACTTCCAAAAAGCCTTCGACAAGGTGCCACACGAAAGACTACTAAGGAAGCTATGGAACCATGGGGTGCAAGGGGAGGTCCACCGATGGATCAAAAACTGGCTGGCGGACAGGAAACAGAGGGTTGGAGTAAAGGGACATTACTCAGACTGGCAATGGGTCACGAGCGGAGTTCCACAGGGGTCGGTGCTGGGACCGCTCCTATTCAATATATTCATTAACGACCTGGAAGCAGGAACAAAATGTGAGGTTATTAAATTTGCGGATGACACCAAACTATATCGCAAGGTCAATAACATGGAGGACTGCAAAGATCTCCAAAAAGATCTGACAACACTGGAAAAATGGGTCAAAAAGTGGCAAATGAGTTTCAACATAGGGAAATGTAAGGTCATGCATATAGGGAAAAAAACCCCAATGTTCACTTACAAAATGGGGGGATCAGCGCTAGGGGTGAGCGACCTTGAAAGAGACCTGGGAGTAATGGTGGACACAACATTGAAGGCGTCGGCGCAGTGTGCCACGGCCTCAAGGAAAGCAAACAGAATGTTGGGTATCATTAAGAAGGGTATCACGACCAGGACAAAGGAAGTCATCCTGCCACTGTATCGTGCTATGGTGCGCCCGCACCTGGAGTACTGTGTTCAGTTCTGGTCGCCGTACCTCAAGAAGGACATGGAGGTACTTGAGAGGGTCCAGAGAAGAGCAACTAAGCTAATAAAGGGCATGGAGGGCCTCTCATATACTGACAGACTGAAAAAGCTAGGGCTTTTCTCCCTGGAAAAGCGGAGACTTAGAGGAGACATGATAGAAACCTTCAAGATCATGAAGGGCATAGAAAAAATAGACAGGGACAGATTTTTCAAATTAAGGGGATCAATAAGTACAAGGGGGCACTCAGAGAAATTGAAAGGGGAGAGGTTTAGAACAAACGCCAGGAAGTTCTTTTCACACAGAGGGTGGTGGATACATGGAACGCGCTACCAGAGGATGTGATAAAGAGGAGCACGCTACAGGGGTTCAAAGAAGCTTTGGATAGGTACTTGGAAGACAAAGGGATTGAGGGGTACAGATAAGAGTAAAGGTAGATTATAGGGATGGGATTAGAGGTAAGTTACAAAATTAATCAGGGACCACTGTTCAGGCACTAGGCCTGATGGGCTGCCGCGGGAGCGGACTGCTGAGCAAGATGGACCTCTGGTCTGACTCAGCGGGTGCAACTTCTTATGTTCTTAATTGGTAAGGCACCTCTGTGCTCTGCTAACCTTTCTATCACAGTACATTAAAACTATACATTCTTCCCTAGGAGTACAGATCCCCACTGGGTTTAAAGAAGCAATGTTGCTGGTTGCTAGGCTTGAGCAGAAAGGATTAAAGCTTAGATTCACTAAACTTACCAATCTGGATCATTGTTGGGCAATTCTTGGCTGAGTTTTGACGAGCAACTGATTCACTATGGATTCTACATGCAAATGATCTGATTGAATGCTAGCCCTATAGCGATCCCATTGATCACTGTAAGAGCGCTCAAAACGCATGCGCATAATATCCTGTTTGTTTATTGATGCAATTTACGCATGCGCTAGCTCTTTGCCCTTACTACGTAGTTAGTGCTCAGGGTTTATTCCTGCACGTCATTGGCGGCAAAGCACAAGTGAGCTCAAAAGAAAGAGGGAGGGTTGGCTGCAGTTTACTTTTGCTGGTCCCATGAGTTGGACATTTTTTAAAAAGGAATGATTGTGACCGACACAGTGAATTATTTTATGTAGCCAGATTATCGAACAGAACACACTTTAAACCCACAGGTTAAAACCACGGGCTCGCAATGCGCTTTTTACCAAATATATAAAAAAGGAATTCTTACGCATATGTAAAGATATTTTTACAGTTTTATTTTTAATTTTGATGGTTGTTTTATATGGGGTTGTAACCTCGATAAAGATATTTCAGGGCGGAAGAGGGCAGGAGAATCGGCAAGGATAGTATGTGACTGGTCCTCAGCAGTCGCTTCTTTTCGGATCGGCAAACCCAATCAGTGTTTCTTCTTCTGCTTAGTGAATCGATGGCTTCCTACTTTTGCATACCATTTTCCTCATTTGCATGGGTGGATCAGATCGGATATTGATCGGGAAACTGTTTAGTGAATCGGGTCGGGGAATGATCGCTGGTTTTGCGATCATCGGGACAGGATCGGTAAGTTTAGTGAATCTAGCCCAAAGAATTTCCTCTCCCCCTTCTCTGCAGCACTGCTACTTTAAAGTGTGGTTTTAATACGCTACAGGTTTTGTTTTGACACACAGACATTCATACACGCAGCTACTTTAATGCTGGAGCTTCTATAGGAAATGTCAAATGTCTATCCATGGGACCAGAAACAGCAGGTGTTGAGCTTTTAGGCTTAAGCTTAATTGATATAATATCAGATGAAGTTATACAACCTGATCTCCCGCTCCCCAGCTCCACGGTGCTCAGGGGTCCGTCTTCCAAAGTGCCTGTCCAATTTCAGCTCCGGGCTCTAGTGCTGCTGCGGGCAACTCGGGGCAGCGTCCAGGTCTCCTCCAGCGTCCACTCACACCAGGCAAGCAGCTCCCAGCCTCTCCGCGGCAGCAGGCTCAAATTTAAAGTAATTGAAAGGCAGGGAGGATGGACCCGATGACGTCAGGGGTCCGTCTTCCAAAGTGCCTGTCCGATTTCAGCTCCGGGCTCTAGTGCTGCTGCGGGCAACTCGGGGCAGCGTCCAGGTCTCCTCCAGCGTCCACTCACACCAGGCAAGCAGCTCCCCTTTCCGCCTGTTAAAGGATGAAAACTTAAAAAATATCATCAGCATCTTCTTTCTTATCAAGCATGGGGCAAAGACTTAGGGCTCCTTTTACTAAGGTGCGCTAGCATTTTTAGCGCACGCAGCAGATTAGTGCACGCTAACCCCGCGCTATGCGGCTTGAATTAACACCAGCTCAATGTTATTATTATTATCAGATACCTACCATCTAATTAAGTGCAATTTACGTCAATTGTTTTTATTATCGGCACCAATTATGCCTTTTAATTAATTAACCCCTTCCTCTTTTACTAAGCTGCAATAGAGGTTTTTAACCTGGCCCATGCTGCTCTGATGCTCTTAGAATTCCTATTAGCGTCAGAGCAACGGCTTAGCATTTATCCCCCACTGCAGCCTAGTAAAAGAGGGTATAAGTTAGGCACCTAGATTGGCTAGCCATGCTAATCTAGGCACCTAACTTTAGCCATCATTTATAGAATCAAGGCCATACTGAAAATTACGCATATAATGAAAGGAATTATTTACAAAGTCGTGCTATTCTAAATTTATATGTGCATAAAGTGCTATTTAAAATATACACGTGCATTTTGCAATAAGATTGTGAGAAGGTTTTTTTTTGACCAATGGTTGAAGTGACCCTATCCAATGGGGGTTTTATGGTCAGCAGAATTAATGATAATCTTTTCCCCACTTTTGTAGCTGTTTTACATATAAATATCAACAATGCAGAACTGCTATTTAAATGTTTACCTTCTGCGTGGATATATGCTGATTTTACATGTGCAAATTCTGCACAAGGCTCCTGAACTAATCTCATGTATGTCACAAACGTCCTGTTTAGTTCTGCAGCTTGGATTCTGTCCCCTTCACCCAGAAATAGCCTTGGCCAATGAAGGGTTCCCTCCTGTTATCTATGCCTGTATCAAGCCTGTGCATGCTCCAAGCTGTTTATCTCCTCACCTCATTCTAGCTAGGTGAAGATATTTTATTAAAGTGTATCTACACTTCCACTTAAGGTTATAGCAGGGAATATAAAAGAGAAAATTACTTTCTTACAGTGATATACTAGAGGAGGAAAAATGAATCAAAGCTACTGCAGGCTTGCATGAACGATACATGTGCATCATGTAAATCTGTTCATCGCCCATCAGGATGCTTGAATAACAGAGACCTGAGAAAAAAATCATGTTGCTTCCTGCCTAGTAATCAGGGCTGGTACACTGGCAACCACTGCTAAACACAGCTCTATAAACCTGTTGCCAGGTTTCCGACAGCTGTGCACCAGGGATTCTGACAATCCTCACCTATGAAAACATATTTTTCTCTTTTAAGATGGGATATCAGAGAGTTTATCTGTTCTGTTTTCTCCGGAAAATGTAATGATACTCAGTCATTTCAGTCTGAGCTCTGCAAAATTCCTGGATCCTGTAAATGGTCAAATATCTGATTATATTCATAGTAACATTGTGAATGATGGCAGATAAAGACAGCTGATCTATCCAGTTTGCCCAGAAAAGTGATCAAGGCTGTACCTTTAATTGCATGTAGGTCCCCCCCTTGTCTTTACGGTAGTAACTGACACCTGGTATAGTCTGTCTCTTTATGCCTTTTTAAAATATTATTCTTTAAAGTTTGATAGTTATTTCAGAGAGACTATTATAAATAACAAAATTACTGAATGTATATATAGTGTTAGGGGAAGAGTCTAAAACCCCAGTATCCCCTGAGAAGTCCAGTATTGGGACCTATATTCCTTGCACAGAAGATGCCAGGGCATCCCAAACCCAAAAGCGGGAGGTTAAACGGGATAGTAGTAAAAGCTCACAGACAGGCAGGAGAGAGTTTAGCTGCCAAACTAAGCTTTGGGTTTCAGTTTCCGGGGGGAGGAAGAAAAGGGCAACACCTGGGTCCATAGAAGTTAACAGCAGCCCGAGAAGGAATAATCAGGGGTGAGAAAGCAGTTCCCAGGAATAATCTGGGGTGGGAACATAAAAGGAGGCACAGAACTTTCCAGGGGGAGGGCTTAGGAGAGAGCACTGATTTCCCAGAGAATCCAGACATTGAGATGGTGGAAGCTTCTAATAATGAGGTGGAGTCATTACCTGCTGAAATCCTTCCCACAAAGAGTATTATGGATTGGGAAGCCAGTGTCCAGACCAGGGAGGAAGCAAAAGTGACAAAGGAGGAACTATGAACCGTTATGCTTTTGTTAAAACCAGGAAAATAAAGTTTCTTTCTGCATTGCACAAGCCTCTTTTACATGCCTGCAATATCTGAGCCTAGGGTTACCAGACATCCGGATTTACCCGGACCTGTCCTCTTTTCAGAGGACTGTCCAGGTGTCCTGATAGCTTTTCAAAACCCAGAACTTTGACTGGGTTTTGAAAAGCTGGTAAGATTGGGGCCAAGTCTGGCGTGCATCTGTGCATGTGAGGCTGTGACGCGGTGATGTCACACACATCATCACGTCACATCTGTGCATGTGCAGATGCATTCCAGACCCGGTCCAAAGAGACGAGGTGTGCATGGGGCTGGGAGGCGGAATGGGGCAGGGGCGGGAGTGGAATGGGGCAGACCTAGGGGCGGAACGGGTCAGGCCCAAGGGCGGAACGGAGCAGGGACATATGTCCTCCTTTACCAAATGCAAAATCTGGTAACCCTACCTGAACCTAGGGAGAAAGTGGGGGATGGGTGTAAGTTGCTGAATTCCTTAAGTACAGGAGGGTGGGAGAATAAGTCCTTGGGGTTTATTCTACACTCTTTACCCTAAGACCTAGGGTGTTGTTACAGCCTGCAATATTCTGGTGTTTGAGAAGGCCGAATGAAGAAAGGTGAAAAGGAATTGTTTTGCTTTGAAGCAGTGCATGGCATATAAACAGGGACTTAGAGTGTGCTTTGCTTTATGATTTTTTTGTTACCTTTTGGACTACAGGTTGGTAACTTTCTAGTGGGGGAGAAGACCCCAAGCTGAATTGGGGAGACCTGGCTCCTAGTGAGGGTGTTTAATTGAGAAGCACCAGAAGCACTGAAGAGAGTCATTGTTTGGCTCAATAAAGGAACTGTGCTAAACTTTTGTAACCAGAGAAATTACCCAATAGCTGTTTTGGTTTTCTACTTGTTTTGGCTTCCAAGCTATATGGACTTGTGTTACAGACTGGTAACCTGATGTGCAATCACAATCGTATTCTTTTTGTGATTTTGTTTTGCATGAATGAAAGGAACGGGTTTAAGACTGACTAAAGACCATTCTGACAACTGGTTTCTTTTTGTCTCTTTTGGTTGAGTTGAATATTTGATGTCAAGGGAAAGAGTATATTTACGGTCCAGCAGTCCAGAAGCTTGAGTGACTGCTGGCGGCACAACAGGCATGAAAAATATAATAGGACAAACTGACAAACTAAAGCGTGGCACATCACCTAGACTGGATGGCATACATCACAGGATATTGAACGAGAAAACTACAGACCAGTGAGCCTGACATCAGTAGCAGCCAAAATGGTACAGGCTATTATAAAGAACAAAATTACTGAATATAGGTATATAGATATGATTTAATGGGACAAAGCCAACAAAGATTTAATCAAAGAAAATCTTATCTCTCCAGCTTACATTTCTTTTGTGAATAAAAATGTGGATAAAAGTGAGCTGATTCATAAACACCTGAATTCAATAAAAAGCACTAAAAATTACTTGTGCAAATTTGGGCTTAGTGAGGCAGCAATGCAGCTAAGTACTAGAGGTCACAATTGGAAATGCAGCCACTAGGAGCACGAACAAGTGCTCCTGCCCTCACTGCTCCCACTGGATCACCAGGGATTGCAGGTAGGCCCGGGGGTGGGAACCTATCCTGCATGTTGGAGGAGTGGGAGGAGGTGGTAAGTTTTTGCATAGATGATGGAAGGGAAAGGGACTTAGAGTCACATGATGGGGGAAGGAGAATCAAGATGGGAGGGGGAGCAGGAAGATTGGAGGGAATCTTCAGATTTTTGTATTTAAGAACATAAGAATTGCCGCTGCTGGGTCAGACCAGTGGTCCATCGCTCACGTAGCGGTCCTTAGGTCAAAGACCAGTGCCCTGAGTCTAGCCTTACCTGTGTACGTTCTGGTTCAGCAGGAACTTGTCTAACTTTGTCTTGAATCCCTGGAGGGTGTTTTCCCCTATAACAACCTCCGGAAGAGCGTTCCAGTATTCTACCACTCTCTGGGTGAAGAAGAACTTCCTTATGTTTGTACGGAATCTATCCCCTTTTAACTTTAGAGAGTGCCCTCTCATTCTCTCTACCTTGGAGAGGGTGAACAACCTGTCTTTATCTACTAAGTTTATTCCCTTCATTTTCTTGAATGTTTCGATCATGTCAAGTTTCAAGTTCAAGTTTATTAGGTTTTTATATACCGCATATCAAGGTTATCTAAGCGGTTTTACAATCAGGTACTCAAGCATTTTCCCTATCTGTCCCAGTGGGCTCACAATCTATCTAACGTACCTGGGGCTATGGAGGACTGAGTGACTTGCCCAGGGTCATAAGGAGCAGCGCAGGGTTTGAACCCACAACCCCAGGGTGCTGAGGCTGTAGCGCCAACCACTGCGCCACACACTCCTGTGTCCCCTCTCAGTCTCCTCTTTTCAAGGGAGAAGAGGCCCAGTTTCTCTAATCTCTCACTGTACGGCAACTCCACCCCAGCCCATCCTACACTGAATCACCATATAAGGGACACAGACCATGCAGGTCTGTCCAATACCGGCCTTAGTTCTTTAATTTACATCCTTCATTTTCTAATTAGAGATCCTCTATTTTTATCCCACGCTTTTTTGAATTCCATCACCATTTTCCCCTCCACCACTTCCCTCGGGAGGGCATTCCAGGCATCTACCACTCTTTCCGTGAAAAAGAATTTCCTAACATTGCGCCTAAGTCTTCCTCCCTGTAACCTCAAATTATGCCCTCTAGTTTTACCATTTTTTCTTCTCTGGAAAAGGTTTGGTTCTATATTAATACCTTTCAAGTATTTAAACATCTGTATCATATCTCCCCTGACCCTCCTCTCCTCCAGAGTATACATATTTAGGTCTTCCAGTCTCTTCTCATATTTCTTTTTGTTCAAACCCCTTACCATTTTTGTTGCCTTCCTCTGGACCGCTTCAAGTCTTTTTATATCTGTTGCCAGATACGCCCTCCAAAACTGAACACAATAATCCAAGTGCGACCTTACCAATGACCTATACAAGGGTATCAACACCTCCCTTCTTTTGCTGGTTACTCCTCTTTTTTTATACAGCCTAGCATCCTTCTGGCTACAGCCACTGCCTTATCACACTGTTTAGATACCTTTAGATCCTCAGACACAATCACCCCAAGATCCCTCTCTCCATCTGTGCTTATCAGCCTCTCATCTCCCAGCACATACGGTTCCCTCGGATTTCTATCCCCCAAATGCATCAATCTACACTTCTTCACATTGAATTTTAGTTGCCAGACACTAGACCATTCTTCTAAATTTTGCAGATCTTCATGTTTTCTACTCCCTCTGGGGTGTCCACTCTGTTACATAGCTTGGTATCCGCAAAAAGGATCAGAAATATACTGAACAGAATCGGTTCCAACACCAATCCTTGAGGCACTCCACTACTCCCCTGACCCTCCTTTGAGCAAATTCCATTTACCACAACCCTCTGTCCATCAACCAATTTCTAATCCAGTTCACCACTTTTGACCCTAACTTCAGTCCATGGAGTTTGTTTAAGAGCCTCCTATGAGGAACCGTGCCAAAGGGTTTGCTGAAATCTTAAGTAAATTACATCTAGCACATGTCCTTGATCTAATTCTCTGGTCACCCAGTCAAAGAATTCAATCAGATTTGTTTGGCATGATTTACCTTTGGTAAACCCATGTTGCCTTGGATTTTGTAATCCATTAGATTCTGAGAATTTCACTACCCTTTTCTTCAGCAACGTTTCCATTATTTTTCCAAACACTGAAGTGAGACTTACCAGCCTATAGTTTCCTGCTTCATCTCTGCAACCACTTTTGTGAAAAGGGACCACATCTGTTCTTCTCCAGTCCCATGGAACCGCTCCTGTCTCTATAGATTTATTGAACAAATGTTTAAGAGGACCCACTAGAACTTCTCGTAACTCCCTCAATATCCTGGGAAGGATCCCGTCTGGTCCCATAGCTTTATCCACCTTCAGTTTTTCAAGTTGTTCATGAACACTTTCTTCTGTGAATGGTGCAGTATCCACTCCATTCTCAGGTGTAACTTTGCTGACCAATTGTAGTCCTCTTCTCCATGTTTTTCTTCTGTGGGTCCTGGCAGATATTCAGCTGGCACGCACATAGCTAAGCACATGAATTTAGGACAGCTTTTGAGTTGTCCTAAATTCACCTGCTTAGCTATGTGGGTGCCAGCACTAACTACTGTTGGTACCTGCATAACGGCTGGCTCCTCCCCAATGCTGCCACCTGTATCGTCCCTTACATGTCCATTTTTTGATGGCCAATCTCAATATTCAGCGGCACTGTCCAGTTATTTGCCACTGAGTATTGGCAGCTGAGCAACCCTGAGCAATTTAAGCCTCCCTTTGCCTGTTTAATTCGCTTTGAATATCACCCCCCAATTTTTTTTTCCTACTTATTTTCATTTGTTAATAACATGCAGGCATGAGTATATCACTGGCATTTCCATGTCATTGTAAATCCTTTCTCAGTTGCTTGCAAATCAAAATGCACAAATTTATACTGTTCAGAAGATGATGCAAATGAGTCACCATTCTATACCTGCATGCCCCCTATCAGGCACCCCAGTGATGCACAGTGAGGCCCTGATTCTATAAACAGCACCTAACTTCTAGTCATTGTTGAGCGCAATTGTCAGTCATCCACTAGGCACTGTTTACAGATTCATGCCTAGCAACCCCTAAGTGGTATTAGGCATTGTGCGATGTTGAAACCTTAGGTCTGCTAGGGTTTTCGTAGCCTAAATGAATGCGTCTAAGTTAAGCGCCTAAGTCAAACCATACCCCAAATCTGCCCAGAATCCACTCCTAACCACACTTACTTTCTGGTAGGCACCTTGGAGTCGATGCCTACCTTGAAGTGGTAACCACCCACCGAGTTAGGCTAGGGTTACCAGATTTTCCTGAAGGAAAATCCGGACCCATAGCCACTCCCCCAGGCTCGCCCAGTCCCGCCCAAAGGGTAAATAGTGGGGTTCAACACCAACTCTCAAAACCCATACAGCAATAGCAAAAAATTATATTAACTATATTCCAAAATGAAGTGTACAAATCACATTGAAAGGAAGCTAAGTTATTAAACGGAGGAAAAGCCTCAGAGCCCCATTATAGAGGATAACTCTCTATCATGGGCAAATTATAGAGCACTAGTCTTTAAGCCCGTTACATGTGTGTCTGCCTTTCTTTCTTTCTTTCTTTCTCTCTCTCTCCTTGGCCACTTTCTGTCTGTCTTTCTTTCTTTCTTTCTTTCTGTCTCTCTCTTTCCTCAGCTGTCCATCACCACACCTTGCCTGCTCCCCCTGTCCAGTACTAGGCCTTCTCCCTTCCTTGTACCTCCCTCATGTTCAGCAGCACCCCTTCCCTGCTCCCCCGTGTCCATCAGCACCCCTTCTAGCAGGGAATTTTTACCAGCATGGGACACCTCGCAGCACCTGCATGACACCCTCCAGCTGTTCCTCTAGGCACCAGCTATCAGGAGTGAAACTGCCACCACTGCTCAAATGACTACACTTGCCGCCAGCTGGCGCAAATAGAATACAGCCACGGAAGGACACAGCACGCTGTCAGGGATCACAGTTTCCTAAGTGTGCATGCGCACTTAGGGTTTTATTATAGAGGATGGAAGTGTGCCAGTCCTGTCCTGGATAAACCCTGAAGCAGCTGTGAAGGTTGGCCTATCGTTGGTGGTCGGGTGGACTGTGGGTTTTGTTCCAGACACTAGAAAGATAAGTTTGGCATATTTACTAAATCACTGTACAGATTAAATGACTGTTTAAATTGTGAGTGCAGCATTTTGCCACAGAGGGGTTTCAGCCGATTAAGTTATTTATCCTTTCTAGTTATAAGAAGGGTTATCCTCTATAACAGGGTTCTGAGGCTTTTCCTCTGTTTAAATAATAGCTTTATCTTTTCATTTAGCTCTTTGAACTCAGCTTCCTTTCAATGTGATATGCACACAGCATTTTGGTAAACAGTGGGGTTCCCCAGGGGTCTGTGCTGGGACCGCTGCTTTTTAACATATTTATCAATGATCTAGAGATGGGAATGACTAGTAAGATAATTACATTTGCTGATGACACAAAGTTGTTCAAAGTTATTAAATCACAAAAGGATTGTGAAAAATTGCAAGAGGACCTTGTGAGACTGGGTATCAAAATGGCAGATGATGTTTAATGTGAGCAAGTGCAAAGTGATGCATGTGGGAAAGAGGAACCCAAACTATAGTTACGTGATGTCGGGTTCTATGTTAGGATCTAGGTGTCATTGTTGAGGATATGTTGAAACCCTCAGCTCAACATGTGACAGTGGCTAAGAAAGCAAATGGAATGTATGGAATTATCATGAAAGGAATGGAAAACAAAGATGAAAATGTTAAAATTGTATGGCCACAGCTTGAATATTGTGTGCAATTCTGGTCGCTGTATCTCAAAAAAGATATAAGTGAATTAGAAAAGGTATAGAGAAGGCCAACAAAAATGATAAAAGGTTTGGAACGACTTCCCTATGAGGAGAGGCTAAAGTGGCTAGGGCTCATCAGCTTGAAGAAGATACGGCTCAGGAGTGATATGATAGAGGTCTATAAAATACTGAGTAGAGTGGAAAGGGTAGAAGTGAATCACTTGTTCACTCTTTCCAAAAATACTAGGACTACGGGGCATGCAATAAGTAGTAGATTTAAAACAAACGGGAGAAAATATTTCTTCCAGGGGTGCCCACACTTTTTGGGCTTGCGAGCTACTTTTAAAATGACCAAGTCAAAATGATCTACCAACAATAAAATTTAAAAAAAACACAACGCACACTGTACGCATAGAAAATGTTAATTATCATTCCTATTCCAGGGTTTTTCAAAGAGGTCAAAGCAGATGACTCAATGCACTATCACCTCGGTAACAACCATACAAAAATAGACAAATATATTCTCCTCCCTTTTTACTAAACCACGATAGCAGTTTTTAGAGCGCAGGGAGCTGCGCTGAATGCCCAGCGCTGCTCTCGACACTCATAGGCTCCCTGCGCTAAAAAACTCTATTGCGGTTTAGTAAAAGGGGACCTTAGTGTAAAATATAGACAGCAGATATAAATTCAGACACATTTTGATCACTAAATTTAAAATAAAATCATTTTTCCTACCTTGTCTGGTGATTTCATGAGTCTCTGGTTGCACTTTCTTCTTCTGACTGTGCATCCAATCTTTCTTCCCTTCTTTTAGCCTGTATGCTTCCTCTCCTCCAGACCTCGTTCCCTCCCCCAACTTTTCCTTCCTCTCTCCCTGCCCTTTCTTTCTCTCTGCCTCCCTTTCTTTTTTTTCTGTTTCTCTTCTTTCCTTCTGTCTCCCTGCCTGCATTTTTCTTTCTTTCTCCCTGCCCTCCCCCAAGCCACTGCCATCGGCGACCAGGACCCAAACCGCCACCAATAACAGGCCCGAAAGCCGACGCCGCCCCAAGTTCTCCCTGCTTCGGCCGACCAGCATTCCTCTCCCCGACGTCAATTCTGCCGTCGGGGAGAGGAAGGCTGATTGGCCCAAGATCGCGATCAACCTATTGGGGGAAATGCTGCCGGGTCCTGCCTTCGTGGAAACAGAAAGTAGGCAGGACCCGGCAGCAAGAAGAGCAAATGCTTCACTCCCGCCTTAGCCCATAGCGAACGCTTGCTTCAGGGCTCTCAACATGTGCGTGCCGGCTTTCCTTCTCCCCCCCCCCCGGACATAACTTCCAGTTTCGGAGGGAAGAGAAGGGAAGCCGGCACGCACACGTTAGAGCCACGGAGCATAAGTTCGCTACGGGCTGAAATCTCAAAGCCAGTTTTTTTGTTTTGTTTTTTTTAATGTTCAGCAGAGGCGGCAGCAGCAGATGACAGCTGGGCGGACCGCCCAGCTAAAAGGCCCTAGAGAGAACACTGGAGAGGAAGGCTGATCGGCCCGGTAGATCAGGACGGCAACACGAGTCTATCACGGAGCCCGGGATGGGCTCCGCGATCGACTCGCATTGCCTTCCTGAGCTACTGGTCGATCGCGATCGACGTGTTGGGCACCCCTGATTTCTTCATACAATGTGTAATTAAACTCTGGAATTTGTTACTGGAGAATATGGTGAAATCAGTTAGCTTAGCAGGATTTTAAAAAGGCTTGGATAATTTCCTAAAGGAGAAATCCATAAGCCATTATTGAGATGGTGTGGGGAAATCCACTGCTTATTCTTAGGATAACCAGCATAAAATCTGTTTTACTACTTGGAATCTAGCTAGATACTTGGGACCTGGGTTGGCCATTTTCCGTCTGTCCCAATATGGCAACTCTTATGTTCTTATGTCCTTAACAACGTTACTCTCATAATGACAAAATGACCATAAAAGACCCTAATAAAATACAAATTCCTGTGAATGACATGAAACAACATACACACAAAAATTTTTCCAGCTGCCCCTTCCTACTACTGAGACCTATTTGATAAAGCACATAGATATCAATGTTGTTTTCATAAAATCTAATCTAATATTCTATTTGTATGTCGCACATACCTATTCAGGCTCTAGGCGACAATAAAATAGGCACTTGCTCAGACTTGCATACACCTATTACGAGAATTACCCCTGTTGTATACCTGAATGTGGGGAGAAACTTCACAGAACTAGAAGTGGGCCAGTTTCTCCTCAGCTCTAACATGAGCTGGTAAATTCTGACAGCATCTGCCTTTGCAAGAAGAGGAGTTTCTTCTTATTAATTTTCTGGCAATAATGCAAAGGTATGGTGGCCTTGTCTCTTTCTGTTAACGTATTGATACAAAGCCACGTGCAGCAGGAGCAACTGAACAATTTCTTTTGATTGGAAGGGCCAAACATTATCTTCAGCCCCCTTTTTCCCCTCCCTCCACCCCAAGCTTTCTGATACTATGTTGTTCAAAAAGTCTTTGCTAAGGAGTTTAGGATGGTAAGTCTATACAGAGAGACTAAGGTCTCCTTTTAAGCAGGTGGTAATTTTTCAGCTCATGTGCGCTATAGTGCGCACTAATCATGTGTGTGTGCTAAAAACGCTAGCGCACCTTTGTAAAAGGAGCCCTATGATAGAAGATCTACCCTTTCAGGAAATAAGTTTATATAAGGAAAAAGCAGGTTCCAAAAGTACATGAGAGCATTTACCACTTGATATTCTATTTGGGGCTATCAAACAATTGCTCAGCATGTTGCAGACATTATCAAGCTGCTGGGCTGAAACAACTGAATAAAAGATCATGCAATACATGTCCACGGGGGGAAAACCTGTCATCCTCCCCTGCATTACTAGGCTGAAAAACTGTCTCCGAACATGAATATACAAATCTAAATTACTTACATAAGAGTGTCCTGATAGTAGCCGCAGTGGGTCCCCTGCTGATAAGCTCCTGCCAGGTTTGTGGATATTGAAAATGTAAGTGTAGGGGGAGGGGGGGCTGCCATCTTCCACCTTTTCCTCTCCTAGTGGTAGGCTCAGACCTACAGGTAAACACAGAACCACTTACAAAAAAATAAAACAATTCCACACTTCTTCAAATTTGTTTCTGAATACTACGTAACAGCTCTTTCTTTCTACTACCCAGTTCTGTTTTGCTTACTTCCTCTTCAACCTTTCCAATAAGGAATATTGTCACCAGTCTGATCTTTATCTAATCAGGAAATCTACTGGGTTGTGGACTTGGTCCTCTCTCAGACATACTTGGTTTGCTCCTTAATCCTCCTCCATCCTGGACTTCTCACAGTTGAGCAGTATTGTCCTTGTCTTCAGGCAATACCACATGAACTTCAAGGCGAATCCTCACAGGATCCAGAGGGTCATAATCAAACAGTATTATAACGCTGGGTTTCTCAACTCGGTCCTGGAGTACCCCTTTGCTAGTAAGGTTTTCAGGATATCTACAATGAAAGAGGGCTGCGAGGAGAATTGGAGGGAGAGAAATGGATCAGGGATAAGGGATCTGAGAGGCGTCATTGTGATTATAAAGCATAAACATAAGGATAGTACATTAAACATAAGAACTGCCATCTCCGGATCAGACCTTCGGTCCATCAAGTCCGGCGATCCGCACACGCGGAGGCCCCGCCAGGTGTACACCTGGCGTAATTTATAGTCCACCATATCTTTATATGCCTCTCTTAAGGAGATATGCATCTAGTTTGCTCTTGAAGCCTAGGACGGTCGATTCCGCAATAATCTCCTCTGGGAGGGCATTCCAGGTGTCAACCACTCTCTGAGTGAAGCAGAACTTCCTGACATTAGTCCTGAACCTGTCCCCCCTTAGCTTCATTCCATGTCCTCTAGTCCGTGTCAAATTGGACAGTGTAAATAATCTTCTCTGCTCTATTTTGTCGATTCCTTTCAGTATTTTGAAGGTCTCGATCATATCCCCACGCATTCTCCTTTTCTCAAGGGAGAACAATCCTAGTGTTATAAGTCTATCCTCATATTCCAGTCTCTCCATACCCTTCACCAGTTTTGTTGCTCGTCTCTGCACCCTCTCCAGTAGTTTTATATCCTTCTTTAGGTAGGGAGACCAATGTTGGACGCAGTATTCCAAGTGTGGTCTGACCATTGCCCTATAAAGCGGCATTATAACTTTCTCCGATCTACTCGAGATTCCTTTCTTTATCATGCCCAACATTCTATTTGCCTTCTTTGCCGCTGCCGCGCATTGTGCCGACGGCTTCAGGGTCCTATCTATCAGTACACCCAGGTCCCTTTCTTGTTCACTCTTCCCCAGAGTTGCACCTGACATTGTATACTCGTATTCCTTATTTTTATTGCCTAAATGCATTACCTTGCATTTCTCCACATTGAACTTCATCTGCCATTTCTCCGCCCATGTTTCTAACCGACACAAGTCGCTCTGGAGTTTCTCTCTATCCTCCTGCGATCTGATCGCCCGGCATAGTTTTGTATCGTCTGCAAACTTGATGATCTCACTGGATATTCCTTCCTCCAGGTCATTGATATAAATATTAAAAAGGATCGGCCCAAGTACCGAGCCCTGGGGTACACCACTAGTCACTTTCTCCCAGTCGGAGAACTTCCCATTTATGCCCACTCTCTGCTTTCGGTTTTCCAGCCATTTGCCTATCCATCTTTGTATATCTCCCTCTATGCCATGGCTTTGTAGTTTCCTGAGAAGTCTTTCGTGTGGAACTTTGTCGAACGCTTTCTGGAAGTCCAAGTATATTATGTCCACAGGCTTCCCACTATCAATTTGCTCGTTTACGGTCTCAAAAAATTGGAGTAAATTCGTCAAACATGATTTCCCTTTCCTGAATCCATGTTGACTGGGTTTCATCAAGTCGTGTGCGTCCAAGTGCCGGACTATGCTATCCTTGATCAGTGCTTCAACCATCTTGCCGGGAACCGACGTAAGACTCACAGGCCTATAGTTGCCCGGTTCCCCTCTCGATCCTTTTTTGAAAATTGGCGTGACGTTCGCTATCCTCCAGTCGTCCGGTATCTGTCCAGTTCTGATTGTCAGGTTTGCAAGTTTGTGCAATAACTCTCCGATTTCAACCTTCAATTCCTTTAAGACTCTCGGGTGAATTCCATCCGGTCCAGGGGATTTGTCACTTTTAAGTTTGTCGATCTGATAGTATATCTGGTCTAAGTCCACTTCAACTGTGGTGAGGCTGTCCTCTATTTCTCCTGGAAACACTTTCTCCGCTTCAGGTATTGTTGAGGTGTCTTCCTTCGTAAAGACAGACGCAAAGAAGGAATTTAGTTTGTCTGCGATTTGTTTATCTTCCTTGATGTACCCTTTTCTTCCCTGGTCGTCCAGGGGTCCCACTGCCTCTTTTGCAGGTTTTTTCCCTTTCACGTATCTAAAGAAGGGCTTGAAGTTTTTGGCCTCCTGGGCTATTTTTTCCTCATAATCCTGTTTGGCATCCCTCACCGCCTTGTGACATTTCTTCTGATCATCTTTATGTTTGTTCCAGGTTTCGGTTGTCTTTATGCATTTCCATTTTTTGAAAGAGTCCTTCTTTTCTTTTATGGCTTCCTTCACCTGTATGGTAAGCCATGCCGGTTCTCTTTTGCTCTTTGTTCTCCGATCTTTGGAAATCCTCGGAATGTAGAGATCTTGTGCTTCTGTGATAGTATTTTTCAGTAGGGACCATGCCTGATCTACCGTTTCAAGTTTGTCCACCATCTTCTCTAGTCGTTTTTCTACCATGGCCCTCATGCAATCGTATTTACCCTTTTTAAAGTTTAAGGTGGTGGTTAAGGTTTTGGCATGTTTCCCTTTCCCGATGTCATACGCGAGGTGTGCGCCTAGAGGAAGTACATCCCATGTACTGTCAAATGTATCTTTATTGTAAACCGCTTCGAACTTCACGGTATAGCGGTATATAAGAAATAAATTATTATTATTATTATCATTGATAATTGTCAATGGAGTAGATGTTCTCATAGAGGAGAGTCTTTTTTCCAAAATCTGTAGTAACTGGGTTCCATCTTGATAACCGCCTATGCTGCTTAAGCAGCTCTAAGCGTGATTCTATAAAAGTGTTCCTAACTTTTATAGTATTGTGCTTAGTGCCACACTAGTTGATGCCTAATTTTTAGGCATTTACAGTATTTAGAACTGCGTCACATGTCACTCAAACTACGGCACCATTTTGAGAATCGCAGCCATTTTGAGAATTGCAGCCAGAAATGTAGGCCAGAGTTTTACAGGCCTATCTTTAATGTAGAATCACGCTTAGCAGTGCCGAACATCAACCACTCATAACCACGCCTCTTATGATGTTCAGCGCCAGTAAACGTCTGCATAGACAAGATTCCGGTGCCTTTATTTTCTTAATTAGTTTTTAATTGGTTTTTAACGGCACGGTCAGTTACCGCACCATTAATGGCCAATGAAAACACAACTTAGGCACCGTATGGGCACCTACCGGTGCCTTCCAAAGAGCACCATGCTGTGAATCAAGGCCTAAATGTTTACCCACATCCTCAAAGTGACTAATGTTGATATTTATATGCTTTACTGGAATCTAATTTGTACATTTAATTTAGGCCTGCTAAAAGGCAGATTTAAACTAAACAGCACAGGCAGCAGTCAGTAGCAAATATGCATTTATATTCAACACTGTATATACATATTTATTTAAGCACCATTGCTGGCATTTAAATAAATATGCCGACCATGCCTTTGAATATTGGCCCCTAAGATTACAAGTCTGGACTGCATCACATACCATTTGCAAGGGTTAATTTGGAGATTTTGCTACAAAAGCTATTTTAGAGAAGTCACCTGTCACTTAAATATTTTATGATTCTTTTATTAAAATATAATCACTCACATTTATTTCAACCCCAGATTGTGTTATTGCTTCAGTCTAGTAGTCAGAGCAAATAAACACACACACACATACAAAAGAAACATATCTCAAATCCAATTAATGTTTCTCATAGTTTTTTTTAATCACTAGTTTGTTAAATGACTTAGCATGAATATGATCTATGAAAACAAAGCACAGTCAATCCACTGACATTTCTTTCTTACTGAAACATTTCCACAGTATTCTGGGACCCTCATCCTCACCTAAACTCTGAAAGTAGCTTGTCAAAGGTCTCCATCAGTTCAACAGCATGCCCAATAGGTGGAGGCAGAGAAAACCATCCGCTCACAATGTGTTGCAATGGATTGCGCTCTACTGCTCTGCTGAAGGACATCTTCTGCGTCAAACCATGCAACAGCAAGCCTTGTTGCAATGCGCAAAATAATGAGCCGAATAGTTGGCCACAACAATGTCCTTTTGAACAATTTTTACAATACTTCTAAGCAATATACACTTTAAAATGGGGTACATCATTATAAAATAAGAACACATATCAAACTATACGAGGACCAACATGATACATCAAGGAAAGGGGTTGAACAACAATAGTTATAGTAAAGAAAGCAGTCTAGGGAAGCACATAAAGGGGTGACAGGGGGAATCTCTGATGTCTCCTGAGCTGTATACTTCTTTAAAAAGAAGTACAGTATCATACATTTGATACTGAAGTGTGAAAAGCATCTTTAAATAAAGACTTTAAGCTGCTCTTAAAGCGATCGAGCTTTATTTCTTCTCTAAGATGAGAGGGTAGAGTATTCCATAGCTGCGGAGCATAAATTTGTAAATGGTGCCCATGGTCGGGCACTAGGACACAGGGCATGAGCATTTATGTCAGCCAAAGCTGGTGCAAATGTTCTTTTCTAATAATTTGTAGTGGTCCAAATAATTAAATAGTGGGAGAAATAACAAATCTTTACATCGAAGCCCCAACCCTATTAGTCTATATCAAAAACCTCACATAGTGCTATTGGTATTGTTGTATTAGTCCTACATAATGCGCCTTATATTTATGCCCTCAGTGGTAACCAATGGCGTAGTGAGGGTGAGAGGTGCCCCTCCCCCGCCCTCGTCTCTGCCCCCCCCCCGCTCCCTCCCACCCCTTCCCTTGTACCTCTAGTTGAAGTTGTTGCTTGCAGCGGTCAGCAACGTGCTCCTCGCAACCCTGTCGGCTCTCTCTCTGATGTCACTTCCTATGCACGGCACCTGGAAGTGATGTCAGTGGGACACCGCAAACAACTTCAACTAGAGGTATGGGGGAAGGGAAGGGGGCACGCACGTGGGGGCAGAGAAGAGGAGGTGTGCCGGCGCCCCCAGCAACATGACGCCAAGGGCGGACTGCCCCCCCCCCCCCTTAGTACGCCTCTGGGGTGATTCATTTCACATGAGCCTACTCTCAATGGCTCACAACTCACCACACTGTTCATCAGGCTACTGTTCTTTTATTATTCTTAACGTTATCAGATCAAACTTAATTACCGTATTATTTTGTGTATAACGTGCTGCCGTATATAATGCATACCCAGACTTTTTAAAAGTAATACAAAAAACTTCTAACTGCTAAAAACATTTCTTTTTAAAGATGCTTTTAATATTTAATTTAACAGTTCTTAAACCAGCGATTTTATTTTATTGTATTATGTTCTGTGGTTATTTGTTTCCCTACTGTATTTTTCCTTTGTTTTGCTTTTCTTTATTAATTGTATTTCAAACCCCTATCTTACCTTATGTAATGAGTATAATGTATTAGTTATCTACCCAATGTTATTATTTAAAGTTTGTACTGTTTAGCCTCTATTTGATTATATTTTAATCTGTTCATCGCTTAGAATTTGATTAAGCGATCAATCAAGAAAAATATTAAACTTGAAACTTGAAACTATACCTATGTATAATGTGCAGGCATAATTGTCAATGTCCCTTTAATGTAAATGTGGCACAGCATAAGCTATATATGTAGTATTAGATATGAGTTCTAGATATTATATTCTATAAATTACAAACATTAAAGTAATGCCATAGGTAATTCAACACCTTCTGACCGAGCCCAGTTATCACGGTGTGTATACCTATGTATAATATGCACCCAGAGTTTGAAATTTCTTTGGATGGAAAATAAGTGTGCATTATACACGAGATAATACGGTATTTATTTCTTACTTATATTTACTTTGGGGTTTTTTTTCAAAATATATTCAATAATTCGAGTTCAATATTTCAATAATTCGACTTTTGTTTGGAATTGCCAAATGTGACCATGTGTTAAAAATAGAGTATAGGATACAGTACAAACTGTTGTTAACGTATCTTTGCACGCGTTGGACGGCACAGAAATATTTGGTTGATAGTTTATGTCCATATACACTGTCTTGAAGCCTACATTCAGCTGAATGTGGGGACTTGTATGTACCACCTATAAAGCACATGAGATTGCATACCACCAGAGTAGGTACTTTTTCTTGTATCGATCCTGATACTTGGAATAAAATTCTGTTATATATTAGACAACAGAGCAATGTGAATACTTAAAAAAAATTGTTAAAGTGATATCTGTTTTGTACAATGAAATGTGAGTGTTGAGCACTTATATTTTTTAGTTTGGCAATGGATGAGGTGCCTAAGGAGAGGGTTTTGTATTTGTTTGTTATTTTATGGACGTTTGTAACTATTATGTGTGTATTTTTATGACCCACTTTGATAAAGGTGGGCTATAAGTAAATAAACTATAAACTATATAAGAAATATAGCACCTTTTTTATTATTTGATTCATTTTCTAGCCCATTTTCCCCAATGAGCTCAGAACGGGTTACAGGTTAACATACCTAATATACAGTCAAAACGGGTTATAACAGTGTATCATAAATTGTGAGCCGCGGTACACTTGTGTGCCACCCAAGATTCCAGGTGTGCCACGAGACACCAGGGAGGAGGAGAGGTGCCGGTGCCAGTTGACTGCCTACAGGAAGTGCGTCTCGCAGCAAGAGGCACATCCTGTAGGCAGTCATTCGGCGCCAGCACCTCTCTTCTCTCCGTGTCTCTTCCCTTCCTGCACCCCCAACTGGTAGCTCAGGGCTCTGTCTGGAGAACCTTCGTACATGCATGTGATCCAATCCAATTCTTAGTTTTATATACGGGGGTCATTCCCAAAAGGGATTCGATCCAGTTCACAAAGTTCAAAAGGGTAGGAGAAAACAATAATTAAACAGGAAGTACTATTACAATCCATTATTCATCAGTTAAGAATTTCTTAAAACTAATACGACTTCAAAGTTTTTTTGAAGC
This sequence comes from Geotrypetes seraphini, assembly GCF_902459505.1. Classification (NCBI taxonomy): domain Eukaryota; kingdom Metazoa; phylum Chordata; class Amphibia; order Gymnophiona; family Dermophiidae; genus Geotrypetes; species Geotrypetes seraphini. The sequence goes on along the minus strand of NC_047090.1, from coordinate 90,911,598 downwards.
ATGTCAAAGAGGAAAGTAGTCTAATTTCTAAAGGGAGGTCATTCAAGATTTTTACCAAGACAAATGCCAAAGAGTGGGAGAGCCTACCTAAAGTTCGAATACCCCTAATAGAAGGGAATACTAATTTAAGTTTATGTATTCCTCTAGTAGAGAAGGGATGTCATCGCGTTGATGCCTGCGCCCTTTTGGATACCCTCGAGCCATGACCACCACGTTTAGTGTGCCATGGCTTCGCAGAGTTTATGAGACACTAGGTTTCAATTTACCATACTTACAATACAATGTGTTCATCCTAATTTGACATATACAGAGGATCTAGTTCTAATATACAGGGTGCCCACAAAAACACTCCTTGATTTTAAATGGTTACAAAACCAAAATTTATTGGAATAGTCTATCACCTCTGAGGCTACAGTTTCATCAACTCATAGTTTCATATGGTATCTGTTAATTACATACACTCGATGTGCGCCCCACCTGTTACTCGGCAAACATCGATGTGATAATCGAGCTCAGACCAGACTCTCCGAAGTATATCCGGCGTGATCGCATTTATAGCTTCAGTGATGCGTTCCTGCAGATCATCCATAGTACCCCCAAAGGAAAAAGTAATAAAAGTAATGTCCAGTGATCTCGGGGGCCACTTGAGGAACACCTGGTCATTTTGGCGCATTGTATTGTCTGAAGATTTTAACTTCTGCACCAATTGCAGCTCATAAGGGTGAAAGTGCAAGCGATTATGTAAGATCTTGCTAACCGTGCTTTTTGGGACTTGAATTTGCTGTCATCTTATTTATAAACATATTCCAATAAGTTTTGATTTTGTAACTATTTAAAATCAAGGAGTGTATTTGTGGGCACCCTGTACATATATATATATATTTTTTTTTAATCATAAGGGAATAGTTTTATTGCTTATCTTTGTTCTTCTTGTCAATTGTCAAGGGACCAGCAATCGACATGTTCCGTGCTTTGTGGTCACTGCCTTAGGGAGTTGGTCTCCTTTTGCTCACTGGTGCCATCCTTGGCTCAATGCTTGTAAAGGGTGGCAGCTGCAAGCAAAAGGGTGTGGGGGGGGAGAGCAGGGTCTTGTGATGGCGGCAGCAGTAGGGAGGGGCCATGTTTTCAGTCCTGACCAAAAATGCACAGGCATTTTCAGCTGGAACCAGAACCCAAACATAATTATAGACATGATAGACATGATAGACATTCAACTACTAGGACATAACGTGAGTTGCAGACACCTAACGACAATCACTTAACAATCTCTAAACACCAGCTTTAAATAGATGAGTGTGTAGGCCTGCATTAAACTTTGGGAATAAGAGTTCAAGTTGGAGAAAGGCATTATGCCTTTAGAAAATAGGTTCATCCTGGCCTATAGATAGCTACATGCAGCATTTAGGCATGTAAATGCAAGTACACCATAGACCAGGGGTAAGCAATTCCAGTCCTCGAGAGCCACAGGCAGGTCAGGTTTTCAGGATATCCACAATAAATATGCATGAGATAGATTTGCATCTCAAGGAGGCAGTGCATGCAAGTCCATCTCATATATATTCATTGAGGACATCCTGAAAAGCTGACCTGCCTGTGGCTCTCTAGGACCGGAATTGCCTACCCCTGCCATAGACCATATATAACTTGGCTCGATATAATGCAGGACCGACTACAACGCGATCAAGGGGTGGACGTTTTATCTTCTTACTGTTATTTATTATTCTTTGGACCTCACTATACACTTCACCCTCTGTATTTGTGGTTTTGCGGTCCGCGGTTTCGGTTATTTGTGTTTTTTTTATTTGAAGGCCTCTCTCCAAATTTACATCATAGGATATCACTGCTTCCGGCGTTGCACAGAGAAAATTGATCCTACCAGCTGCATTTTCTTCACTGGAACAACTCAGGTTATTCGTGGTTTTGTGTCTTTTTTTTTTTTGGGGGGGGGGGGTTACAAAAAACCGCAAATAACATACGAAAAATTATTCACAGTGTTTCTCTATTCGCTGCCTTGCCGTTCCCCTATCACCGCGAATGCGGAGGGGGAAGTGAATAACATGGATTCATGTATAATGCATCATCAGCGTTATATGGGGGTCTATGGTGTATTTTATGAAACTGTGCCTAAATGCTGCCCATACCCCTCCCCTGTATGTTTTAAAAAGTAGGTGCATTGTTTATAGAATAGGGTGTAGATGTGACACGTGTCTGCTAATTTGTGCCAATTAGTGCTTGTTAAGGCTAATTATTACTAATTATTGCTAATTCAGCCAATTATTTTACACACAAATCTGACCCTATAATTGTGCACCCAGTTGCACACCTAACTTTGAGCACCATTTATAGAATTGGGGGGACATGTGAAATCTAGATAATTGTTGTTTTGTGATTGCTTTAGAGGTTGTCTGATTATAACTGTGAAAACCAACCCTTTCTCAACAACTAAAATCTCACATCCTAGGTGAAATATTTCACTGTTCCCTGTTTATCTTCAAATAGCCAAAATGTTTCAGGATAGAATGTTCTCATACATCACTCCCCACCCCCTTTTCTAATCCTATGTCAAATTTTTCATTTGCAGATTTCTTTTATGTTTACCAAAATTCTTGTTATACCACTTAAACTATAAATTAGAACAAAGCGGTTTACAAAGTAATATAATATAGTAAGTGATAAAAAAAATTCCATTCAGATAGGAAAGCTCAATCAAACATAGCAGAAACATTCATATGCAGACAATACTTAGGAATTCAGTTAAGAAAGATAGTGCTTTAGTGAAAAATAGCTTTTTTAAAAATAAGTTAAACAAATATACTACGCAAGTAAAAAATAGAAACATGATAAAGGCCAAATGGCCCATCTAGTCTGCCCATCCGCAGTAACCATTATCTCTCTCTCTCTGTCCGAGAGATCCCACGTGCCTATCCCCTAAAGGATCAATGATGATTTAAGCAGTCTTTCTGTAAAAGACGATGAAGGATTACTGCATTATTTCCGATGATCCAAGGAGATAATATGTGAAAATGTTGAATTTTGAAAAGATCACATACAACTGTAGTAGCAATGTACAAAGCATGCATGATGAGCATAGGGCTGTGGTTTTTGATAGGCAGAAAAAAGGAGCTACATGTGAATTCTGACAGACACAAACTCAAAAATTCATCAGTGCTTAAATCACTTTGTCTTTATGGGTCTGTGAATAATTATATAACCATTTGAAATACCAGTTTTTGTTTTACTCAGAGCTGCCAACCATTCCAGTCTTGGATTTCTGACAACCTCATTACATCATGGGACCTACAGCACTGATTCAATAGATAGAATCATGGACTACATATACTGTATTACAGTGCTTTGGGGTGTAAGTTTAAAACCAGGCCATAAAATTTCATAAAGTGGCAGCTCTGGATACTACAGGGGCAAAATTCAGCTAGCAGCATTTATCATTTCTTTAAACACCTAGGCCTGAATTCTGCAAAGTGCGTCCCAATTTTAGGCAGCTGTATGCGTCCTACAGCTCTCTAATCAGCCAATTGGGACGCACGTTTTTTTAAAAAAATGCTCCCCAGGCAGGCCACCTAGGGAGGCCCGCAAGACCGCCTAAGCTTGCCTAAGAGCGTTAGGCGAACCTAGGTGGCCCAACGCATCTTAGTAGAGCAAGAGACACTTACAATGTAAGCCAGCAAAATGCTGGCCTACATTGTAAGTATCTCTATATTAAAATGATCTATTATAAATTATTCCTTTTCTTCAGAGGTATTAATTTAACAACTTTCTCCAAACTACCTCCAAAAAACTCCTTTTCAAATCGCCCCTTAAAGTGATTGTTTATTTCTTTCTATTAAATTTTTATTGATTATTGAGCCTCAGCCCCACCACTCCACAGCCTCAATATATTTTCATCGCGGTGAGCTTTACATGGTATTTTCATCACCGGCTCAAAAAAGATCGGCAGCCAATAAGGGGATTCAAATCAGGTATATTCAAGGTGCTCCCAGGATCCATGCCTGATGCATTTCGCCAAACAAGGCTGGTCAACGCTAACAGAAAACCATGTCTTCCATACGCACAGGACACAGAACCACCTTCACCCAGTATGGAATAAGTAATCACAAACTAAACTCCCTCCCTCCCTTTTTACAAAAGCACGGAAGAGGTTTTTAGTGCTGGTGGCGGGCTGAATGTTCTGTGCTGTTCTGACGATCATAGGAATTCTGTGACCATCGGAGCAGTGCAAAGCATTCAGCATGCTGCCTTGTGTTACAAACCGAAGGAATGGTACAGTTTAGGGGTGAAGAAACAGTGGTGCATATCCCCCAATACTGAACAAAATATAAAGATAGCAGATGTAAATTTGAAAAAAAGAGAAATAACAAATCACGTTACAAATTAACAAATAAAAATAAAACACAAAATGGAAAATAAAATACCATTTTATTGGACTAATACATTTTTTAGTTAGCTTTCAGAGATCAAGCCCTCTTTCCTTAGGTTAGTAAAGTATACTGCTGTTATAGTATCTTGTCCTGACCTGAGGAAGGAGAATTTGGTCTCTGAAAGTTAGCCAAAAATATATTAAAATTAGTCCAATAAAAGGATCACCATTTCTATTTCTAAACATTTATCAACACAACTACAATACTACTTTATCCTAAAGCAATAAAAAAAAATTTAAAAAATATTTTCTACTTCTGCCATGTGGTTTCTGCTTTCCTCATCTTCTTGTCATTCGCTTCCTTCTATCCAGTGTCTGCCCCTTCCAGAAAATCTCTACCTCCCTCTGCCATCTCTCCTTCTGCTTTCCCCACCCCTCTTTGGTCTAGCATCCATCATCTTCCTCCTGTTCCTCCCATCATCTCTTTGGTCTAGCATCCATCATCTTCCTCCTGTTCCTCCTGTTCCTCCCATCATCTTTCTCATTCCACTGTGTACTCACAGCTTGCCACACCTTTCCTTCATCCCTCCTCTATCTCACTAACTCTATCTTTTTTTTCCATCCAGCATGTGGGAAAGCAGCAGCAGTGGTGAGGAGGAGAGGGCTCCTCACCGCTGCTGCTTTCCCATATGCACCTGAAGCTGACGGCACAGGTTCTCCCCACTTCCATCATCTGCCCCCTTCTCTCTCTTTCTCCATCAGTTATCCTGCCCCCCTTAGTGAATTGCCTGGGATGGAGGGAGGAAGAGAAGAGGGCAGATGATGGAAGTGGGAAAAACTTTTGTCATCAGCATCAGGCGCATGCAGGAAAGTAGCAACGGTGAGGGGCTAGAGGTTATCTTCCTTTCATTCATGTCCTTGCCACCCTGTCCCTTGGTCGGTCTCACAATTTTACAATTTCCAGCATATCCCCTCCCTCCATTCTTGTAGCTCAGCATCTCCTCTCCTGACATCTTCCTGTCCTTTTTCCTTCACTATCTTCCTATCCCATATCTCTTCCCTCCTGTCCCTCTCCCAATAATCAATCATCTCACCACCTCTCTTCCCTCCCCCTCAGGGTCGAAGATTGCTTCCGCTCTCTTTCCTGCTGTTCTCTCCCCCCATCACCCTATGATCTAGCACCCCTCCTGCCCTTGTCTAACATTTACCTTTCTCTCCCTCCCTCTCATCTCCTGCTCCAACATACCGTATTTCGACTGCCCTTCCATCTTCCCCTCCCCAGGCCTGCCAACTTCCACTCATTTACTGTTTTCTGCCGCCTCTGCCGAAGCCTGTAAACAACTTTAACACACGCCGCGGGGCTCTAACAGTGCGCGTGCTGCTGACAGCTTCCTTCCTCCCACCTCATGACGTAACTTCCCATTTGGTTGATGAAGGAGGAGGAAGGAAGCCAGTAGCGTCACGCGCACTGTTAGAGCCCCGTGGCGTAGGCTAAAGTTGTGTACAGGCTTCGGCGGCAGCAGAAGAAAAAGAGAAAGCAGTCGCCGGCCCTGTTTCGCCGATCGAGGAGGGGCCTGGTGTTGCCAATTGAGGGGGGCCTGGTGTTGCCGATCGATGGGGGGGGGGCCAATGTTGCCAATCGCTGCGGGGGGGGCCGGGCTATCGCCATCTGAAATTTTTTTTTTTTGAGAGGTCTCCTTCAGTGGGCCCCCCTGACCATTTTTGGCCCTAGGCACTTGCCTACTTGGCCTATTGGTTAATCTGGCCCTCTATGTGATGTATCACATAAGGTAACATGATTTAATCTAAAATTCTTTCTAGTTTGTGGATTGGTGAAACTGCTAGCTTGTTCTTCAGTTGAGCTGTATGTCTTACATCTGCCGCACCTAGATTGGCTCCCCTGTACTTGAGCCCTGGTGTAAATCTGTGTTTGTTTGTTTTTTTTTTCTTCATAATAAGAAAACATTGCATTGTATAGGCAGAGCTGGGGTTTGAACTTTCTTCAGCCTGGGGACTACAGAGCGGGCACTCTGACTGCTGAGTCACAACAGGGGTCCCTGTATAGCTAGCACATCCAACACACTTTATCATTGCTGAGGCTAAGAGGTGTTTTGGTTTTTTTTCCTTCATAATAAGAAAACACTGTGTTGCATAGGCAGAGCTGTGGTTTGAACTGGCTCCAGCCTGGGACCCTGAGAACTACAGGGTGGGAACTCTGACTGCTGAGCCACAACAGGGGTCCCTGTAAAGCTAGCAAATCTAAAAGACTTTATCATTGCCGAGGATCAGATGTGTTTGGTGGTTTTTTTCTTCATAATAAGAAAACATTGCATAGTAGGAGCTGGGGCTTGAACCAGCTCCAGCCTGGGACCCTGTGGATTACAGAGTGGGCACTCTGACTGCTAAGCCACGACAGGGGTCTCTGTAGAACTAGCACATCCAACAGACTTTATCATTGCTGAGGTGTTTGGGGTTTTTTCTTCATGCTTACATGCTAACCTTCACTCTAATCCACTGTGCTAGACAATGAGCCATACAATAATAGCAATTCTGATTTGATTTATACTACTCCTTATAGGTAGTGATTGGCAGTTAATTCTGCTAGGAGACAGAACAAGATAGATCTCACTTTCCTGTTATATCCTTTTTCTTCATTATTTCAGAATTGTATACTTCAACAGTATAAAAACAAAAAAAGTCATAAAGTATGCCATATTTAAAAGGAGAAGTATAAGATTACTGTTTGACTGAGAGGTACTGAGTGGGAGTTGATCTGCAAACATCAGCATGGAAGAAGGAAAGCTTCACTCCTGTGCTACACAGAAGTATGTATAGCAATAGTATCATTAGCTCCTATAAGAAGTGTAAAGCGTAAGACTTTGAGCTCCCTATAGGTTTCAAATAGACATGGTTTAAGCTCCAGAAAGGCTTTAGCACGATACATGCTATTTAGGTCATCCAATCAGCTTTCTCTGGGCATCCCACAGACGTTATTTGAGATAAGTTTTTAGAAGCGATTCCTTGCTCTAAATAACACTCTCTTTGTCATGAAACATTGCTACAATCAGCTCATTCTTCAAAGCAAACAGAAAGCCCATAACTTCAATTGGCCAAGCTTAAAAACAGAATAAAACATAGAACAGACCTGAATGTGGCTTCTAGTTCATTGCAAATGAAGGTATGCAGCTGCACAATGATGACCTCATTGTGACATCATCAAAGTGCACCTGCAAAGTAGAATGACACAAGTAAAAGACAGGCTGGGAGTTGAACTCACAACCTCTAGAAGATCAGTAAAGCACTTTTGCTCATTGAGCTACAGCACCTTCTGCTCTAGTTTCTCTGACTCCCCTATCATATCATAGCTTAGTGATCTGCTAAGGTAAAATCTGCTTAGCTATCATCTCACAACTAGCTGAGACAAAAGACTGGTAGCTCAATGGCTTAAAGCACTGCTTTCATTGTTCCAAAAGCCAGAATCTCAAGTCGGGTTCAATAAATGTGACATGGATTCAAATACAGCTGTTTTTATCAAATGCAAACTCAACTTTTGGAATAGATTGTGCTGTTTGAGATGAAAATTAGATGTGATTGGTCTGTAGCTTGTCATTTTTATTAAAATGAGTATTTTGTTAGCTGAAGGACATGAGGGAGTTGAACCCAGACCAGGCTCACACCCCAGTCTTCATTCTAACCGCATAAAATCATAGCAATTCTAATTGGATTATACTGTTCTGTTTAGGCATCCTTTGGGCAGTAGCATTGGCGTGCTTGCGGCTCCGTAACAGAGCGCCCGAGCATGCCAAATCGGCTGCAGTTCAGCATATCTCAAGCTGTCAGAGTAGGAAACTGACTGAAAGAAGCCACCAAGTTAAGGCACCTAGGTTCATCCTCTCCACCTCTCATCTAATCTTATGTTCTCAAATATTATGCTGGTTGTAGGCTGTGAGGCAGGAGACATGCCAGCTACCCTGTTTGCCACCCCCACCCATCCCTTTGCAGCTTGGGCCTCATGGAACACTTGATAAGACAAAGGTCAATGTGACTAAGTAGCTGAAGTGGTGCTTATTAAGGAAACACTAATGCCTAGCTGCTACTCAATATAAACACAAGGTAAAAAATGGTATAAGATTTTTATTGCACAGTCCAGGAAAGCAGCATGCAAGTGTAATATAAGGTAACAGCAGTTCGATGAGATGGATGACAGGTTTGCATAGTAAGCCACTCCTAGGTCCAAGTTGTTACTGTGGTAGAATTGTTAAGGTCCCAGAATCTGCTCCTGGTAGAAGGCAGGCTGAAGAAAAAGGAAGATGGATTGAGACAAATTAAGAGTTGATTTGTGAGTTTTAGACTGTTTTACAAAGGTGCACTAAATCCACACATGCGCTAACTACTAATGCATCCATAGGATAACATGCACGCGTTAACCTTAAGCATATGCTAACAGCGCCTAAATGGTGCCTAAACGATGCCACTTCAGCGTGCGGTAAAACTTGGGAGAATATGTCACACCACAGTCTCAGAATAACAGCTAGAATGAACAGAAGCAAAAACGCACTGTTCCTTTTTTTATAAGGATGCCTATCAATTATGACTCTAAAATTATTTACCTTTAGCTCTATGAGGAAAAGCACTGCTTCCATCTTCCCAACAGCATAGGTTCCACATATTCATTTTGCTGGCACCAAAGTTTCAAACAGCATGGGGTTTTTTCAGCCAAGACTCCTGGAACCAAATTTTATCATCACTCATTCTCAGGCCTGCTAATGACCCTGTGGAATGGAGAGTTGTGGCAGATATCAAGGGGAACAAAAAGTTAATGGAGAATCACCATAAGCAATAACACAGAATGGGAGTCCAAAAGAAGAAATCAGTTCTGCCTGAGCTTTTTATCTAATAAAGACACCTAAGTAGCTAGCAATAAATCATTCTCACCTAGATTTGTTCCTGGAAAGATGAAAAGGTTACACAAACATCAAAATTGCAAATTACTATAACTGCTAATGGTCCTATGAAATGGAGAGTTGTGGCAGATATAGGAATGAAAAGGTTAAAATATGATCAAGAAAAGTAAAGTCTCAGAAATAAGCATTAACACAGAATAGGAGTCCTAAAAGAGAAAACACTGCCCTGATGGATCTTCTTATACTAAGCATGCCTAAGTAGTGTATGATGTCATAGGCACCGTTTGGACTTCCCACCAGAAAACTTTCAAATATGATTGGGCGTACTTTAGGTGTGGTTTGGGCAAACACAACTGCACTGACTTTTAATCAATTCCTTCACTTCTCAAAGCTTTTACTAGAAGCCATTTGTCATCTGCTTAGTCTGTAGAGGCTCTGCTACCAAATTCTAAATGAAGTTCCCTCTATAGCTCTATGGCTTAAGGCACTGATTTTATCTTCCATATGTCAGGGGTTCAAGTCTTGAGTGTGGTTAGCAAATATTTGATATTCATATTTCTACCAGAAAACTTTCAAACTCTTTAGCCATTCATTTGCTTAAACATATTTGAGTTGATCTTTAAAATGATCTGCAGCAATTCTCAGATGTCTAAAGCAGCCTGTTCTCTCTCATCCTAACCCTCTCCCCCACCCCAACACACACTCCTGAAGCATAAAACCACAAACAGCCAAGCTGAATATACCAACAGGAATGTCTCTAGGATACATCTCAAAAACATGTACCTTCCTTCAATACCTGTCCAAGCCCTCTGAAGTTTTAAGTAAACTGTTATACCTGTTGCCCTGTGCAGATATTGCAATTCCTACCACAATAGCTTGTAGCAGAGAGAAGATGAATGTATCTGATGCATCTGTGCCTGCAAACTGCAGAATGCTGATGAAAAACACCACTTATGAGAGCTGTTAAAACAAGTGAAGAGGAGGGTAGGTTTTTCTCTTTTTAAGCGTTGAGAAATGAAGTAACGTGTGCGAAAATGATATAATTTTCATGTTCTTTGCTCTCAAGAAAGAGCTGATTGCAGCACTGTTTGTTGAGAAAAAAGGGGGTTCTTTTTAAGCAGGAAAGCCAAAGGTGGTGTAATGAGTAAATCATATTACTGTTTGGGCAGAAAAGTACTATGTTTTCCATGCAATATGTTATATTGATGTGTTCTATTGATATGGTGGCTTATTAAATCTATTAGGAGGGAGAAAGAAGAAAAAAAAACATATTCAAACACACTATAGGAAATATCATTGCGGAAGCGGAAAGCACGCCTAAACTTAGACGCGACTATTCCCTATATCTGCGTCTATCTCGCAACTGTATTCTATGGACGCCTAATCGATGCCTAAGTCCCAATTAATGCTTATTAACACCCTTAAATCGCTCATTATCCACTTAAATTGGACGCCTAAAGCATGCCTAAAGTTAAGCGCAGTTTACAGAATTGGGGCCAAAATCTCCTTGAAATTTTGGTCCCTGGTATATGCAATTCTAAGATGTTTGTCCATAAACATTGGTATTTCATTGGCATTCCATTGATTGTCCATCTCCACTGTCTATTTAGCAAAGGCACAAGTGCTGTAATTATCCAGCTAGATCTTAGTAGTGCCTTTGATTTAATAGATCACGAGATCCTGTTGGGATGTTTGGACAAAATGGGATTCTCTGGAAAGGTTTGGAGTTGGTGTCAAGGTTTTTTGAAAAAAAAAAGATCTTATCAAATGGTTAGCGATGGCAACTATTCTCACTCTTGGAGCAACCCATGTGGTGTGCCCTGAGGCTCACTTTTGTCACCTACTTTGTTTAATATCTATATCTCTTCACTTGGAAACTTATTGCAGAGTTTAAACTTGAAATTCCATATTTATGCTGAAGACATCACTATTTTGATTCCTTGTGACCCTGGGCAAGTCACTCAGTCCTCCATAGCCCCAGGTACGTTAGCTAGATTGTGAGCCCACCGGGACAGAGAGGGAAAATGCTTGAGTACCTGATTGTAAAACCGCTTAGATCAGTGTTCTTCAACCTTTTTACACCCGTGGACCGGCAGAAAAAAAAGAATTATTTTGTGGACCCGCAAACTACTAGGACTAAAATTTAAAAACCCCGTTTCCGCCCCATCTCCGCGAGTCGGTCCCCACAAATCATCTGTTCCCATCCACACAACCCTCAGTTATGATTTTATATTGAATGTATTTTATTAAAGTATAAAAAGAATCAATATTCTGTACAATTGTCATTTTATAAATACAAATAATTCAGAGCAGGATCAACAAAACCCCTGTCTCCCCTCCCCTTCACATATATCCCCTCTACTATCAAGAAAACTGAACAAGCCAAATTATTACAGAATGCTACACAGAAATATCATGCTAACAGAATACTGCAGTCACACATGACAGGAATAGTTTTAGGGGAGTGCAACTAGGGCAACTGCTCCCTGGTCAGAGAGCGCCCTAAGCCAGCTGGAAGCTAAAGAAGCACTGCCTGGGCTTTGCAGTCCCCAGTTATGTCTAACACCAGCTCTAGCAGGATATATATATTTCAAATCTAATATATTCTAATCACAAAATAGAAATAAAATTATTTTTTTCTACCTTTTGTCGTCTCTGGTTTCTGCTTTCATCTTCTTTTCACTCTCTTCCCTCCAGCGTCTGCCCTCTCTGTCTCTTCAATCCAGCATCTGCCCCTTCCATCCACTGTCTGTCCTCTCCCCCTTCCATATGGTATCTGTCTTATTTCTATGCCCCTCTCCCCTTTCCATCCAGCTTGTGCCCCCTCTCTCCTTTTTACATGATTCATTCCAGCTTCACTGCTCTCTTCATTTTTATCTCTCCTACACCAGATCTATCATCGTTGTCCCTCTCTGCTTATTTTTTGCTGACTCCTTCCTATCATCAATCTCTCTACTTTCTCATGCCTGTGTCTCCCCTTCCCCTCCTCTAATCTCTCTGCCAGCTGTTTCCTTCCTCTTTTCATTCTCCCTTCCCTCCTCCTCCTGTCCAGCAGTAATTCTCTTCCCTCCCCTCCCAGCAGCATCTCTCCTTCTCCCTCTCCAGTAGCAGTGTCCCTTTTTTTTCCTTGCCCAGCAGCTTCCCAGATTCCTTTCCCTCCTCCCCTCCCAGCAGCATCTCTCCTTTTCCCTCTCCAGTAGCAGCTGTCCCTTTTTTGCCTTGCCCAGCAGCTTCCCAGATTCCTTTCCCTCCTCCCCTCCGAGAAGCATCTCTCCTTCTCCCTCTCCAGTAGCAGCTGTCCCTTTTTCCCCCTGCCCAGCAGCTTCCCAGATTCATTTCCCTCCTCCCCTCCGAGAAGCATCTCTCCTTCTCCCTCTCCAGTAGCAGCTGTCCCTTTTTTCCCCTGCCCAGCAGCTTCACAGATTCATTTCCCTCCTCCCATCCGAGAAGCATCTCTCCTTCTCCCTCTCCAGTAGCAGCTGTCCCTTTTTTCCCCTGCCCAGCAGCTTCCCAGACTCTGATAGTGGTTTTCTCCCCTCCCAGCAGCTCTTCTTCCTTCCCAGCGCAGCGATTCATGAAGGCAGCCTCGGGTCCTTTGTTGGGTCGCGCTGCCTCTGAGGAAAGAGGAAGTTGCATCATCAGAGGCAGCCGCGACTCAGCAAAAGCCCTGAGGCTGCCTTCGTTAATTGCTGCGCTGGGAAGTAAAGGAGAGCTGCAGAGAGGGGAGAAAGCCACTGTCGGAGGCTCCCCAAGATCTCTCCTGCCCAGCGCACGCTTCACATGTTGATCTTGCCGGCCCTGCGCGGACTAGCAGGAAGTTGAAGTGAGTCAATCTTGCCGGACCTGCACAGACCGGCAAAAATTTCCTGCGCACCAGCACCGGTCCGCATACCGACAGTTGAAGAACTGTGGCTTAGGTAACCTTGATAGGCGGTATATAAAATCTTAATAAAACTTGAAACTTTCACTGCTGAAATTATATATCAGATATCGTTCATAATGAACCAGATTGGACTATAAATTTCAAGTTAAAACTCAATACTGAAAAGACTAAATTTTTTCTGGCCAGTCCTAACGATAAAATCACAGATACGTTACTTCATCTCAATGGACATGATTATCCAATAGCAACTTCCATCAAAATTTTGGGAGTCACGTTAGATCGTCATCTAACCCTGGTTGAGCATACTGACTTACTGGTTTAAAAAAATGCTTTTTTGATTTGTGTAAATTGCGTACTATCAAAAAGTATTTTGATCCAGTTTCATTTAGATTACTGGTACAGTCATTAATTTTGTCCATCTGATTGGTAAGGCCTGACTTTAGTGCAGGAAGAGGTGGTCGGAGCATACAGTGAGTGATTTCCTTCACTCACCGGTGCTCTGGCTGCTCTCTCCTGCCTCTCCCTTTGCCCTCTCCAGTCTCCCCCATGAAAAACCGTATTCGTGGTTTTTCAAGATTCGGAGGGGGTTCCTGGAACAGAACCCCCGCGAATATGAGGGGAGTACTGTACGTCAAATCCCATCCCCTTTCCCCCTTCCATAGGGTCAAGTCACATTATTATGACCACTGCTTACCTCTGATGTCAGGGACTCATAGCCAATGAACAAATGCATGTGCTGCACACAGACTTTGTAGGTATAAGGCTGGATGTCCGCAAGTTGCCAATGTAGCAACCGTGGCTGTCATGGGGAAAAAGTGCAATTTATCAGACATTGAAAAAGGCATCAGCTACCAGGCAGAGGCATTTCAGAAACAGTGGAGTTTGTAAACTGTTCACAGGCTGCTGTGTACCGTGAGTGGATGAATGGAACCTTTTCAACAACCCAACTTGCTAACTGTGGGGTAGCATGAGCCATTAATGTGAGAGGTGAATGTTGGCTGCGCAGGTTGCTGTGGGACGATCAGCACACTACCATGGAACAACTCACCTTCCAAATGAACCAGGGGGCTTCCAGGTGTGTGTCCAAAATGACTGCAGCAAACCTTGTTGCAAATGGGGCGCCTGAGCAGATGGCTGGTGACTGCACCCATGCTCACAAGGGTTCATTCTAAAAATTGGCTGTAATTTGCATAGGAGTACTGACATTGGACTTGCACCGACTGGTAGAGGGTTGCCTTCTCCAATGAATCATGTTTTGAGCTCCATCAAACAGATGAATGTTGGTGTGTGAGGTGTGAAACCACGGAGAATAAACACCCAGCAACCATTGTTGGACATACACAAGCTGATGGCGGCAGCGTTATGGTCTGGGGAATGTTTTCTTGCTATGGTCTGGGTCCCTTGATACCTCTGGAAGGCACTCTCAACTGATATGGGCATCTCTCCATTCTTTCCAATCAAGCACACCCATACAAGTTGACTGTCTTCCCTATGGCTGATGGGATCTTCCAACAGGATAATGCAACATGTCATACCACCAGAATTGGTTGTGAGTAGTTCGCAGAGCACATCCAAGGCTTCTAGCTACTTCCTTAGCCTCCGAATTTCCCAGATCTTAACCCAATCAAGCACATTTGGGACCATCTCAATCGACATGCTCGGTGACTGGATCTACCACCCAATAGCAACTGTTGGTTCCACTGCAGTCTATATGGCTCCAGATACCTCTAGCAACCATCCAGCATCTTATCAAGTCACTGGATGTCATCCGTGCTGCCAGAGTTGCTTATTCTGGATATTATAATGTGACTTGACCGTGTAATAATAATAATAATTTATTTTTATATACAGCCATACCCGTGAGTTCTAGGCGGTTCACAACAGTTAAGCATAATACAAACAATGCAAATCATTTGAGATTCAACAAATTAAGTGTGCATACAATATAAAAAGAAATACAAACAATATAGATAGGATACAACAATGTAGAGAGAGAGCTACTATTAGAGAACTCCAAGCACACAGTCACATTAACAAAGTCTAATAAGCAAAACATGCAGACGTATTTAAGTAAATTGTCATATCTGATCTTCAATCTTACATATGTAGATACTTTTCAGCAAACAGAAATTAAAATTAAGACTCCACCAGCACATGGAAGGAAAGAAGCAAGAGAATTTGCAAATTTTAAAAAAAAATATTTAAAGACTAACAGACAGAGGAAAAACAATTGGCTAAAGTGTAAAAACAATGATAAATGTAGGTACTTCAGAAAGCACAATTAGATAAAAACCAGACACACGAATGATCCCATTCAGGATGAAAGAATAATCTGAGGATATCACTGTGATCTAGTCCAAAAATGCTAATTCATTCCACAGAAAAAATATTTGGTAACCTAATTTATGTGGAAGGCTCTTTAAGCACACAACAAATATTGCTCAAGAATATTATCATCTTACTATACGTTCATTTACTGGTGAAGTACAATATGTTTTTTCACAAAAAACATATATAAATAGTGTAGTGATGCCTAAAATTTTACCAATAAGATCTTTTTTATAATTAAAGATTGTTATAGGATATGCAGAATATAAATTTTAAAAAACAACAACCTTATAAATGCCCAATAGCATTCTACTATTACGACTACTATTAATGATTTCTAGAGCGCTACCAGACATACGCAGCGCTGTGCAGAGTCACAAAGAAGACAATCCCTGCTTGAAAGAGCTTACAATCTAAACCAGTTTATTGCAAACTGTGTGCCTCCTGAGATTTCAGGTGTGCCATGGCACACTGTGGAGAAGGATAGGAGCCAGCACGGCTGACTGCCTACAAGACGTGCCTCTCATGGCTAGAGGGATATCCCATAGGCAATCAGCCGGCGCCAGTGCCTCTCCTTCTCTCTTTCCCTCGTCCCTGCTGGCACCCTCCACTGGCATCTCAGGCCCATCTAAACTAAACTAAAACATAGTTTTATAGGACCGGATCATCAACCATATGAAGCTCGATTCGGTTAACAGTAAATGGTAACATAATACTTTAAAAGAACAGAAAACAGAAAATCTAAATTAACAAAAGTAGCTAATTCTTAAAATGTTTAGCAAACAGGAAAGTCTTCAGAGCTTTCCGGAAGTGGAAAAAGGATCCTAAGCTTATTAGTACAAGTGGTAATTTATTCCATAACTCAGTCAATTTTAAAGCGAAAGAGTAACTGAATCTCCTGGTAGATCTATTATGGAGGGCCTTCGAGCATGCGCAGATGTTGACATGATGTTGTCACACATGCATGTGATGTAATCACAGCGATGTCCGCACACTTCCAGATGCCTCGAGCCGTGGCCACTACGTTTAGAAAATTTGCGGGACAGTGATTTAAACAGATAAACAGGATGCCAGGATGGGGGCATACAGTTAGGGGGGATGGTTAATCTGCTGGCTAGGTTGGTGAGCAGTGGGCAGTGGGGCATGAAGGATGAACTCACATAGTTTGTTCCAGGCATACGGAGCAACTAGATGAAAGGAACAAATTCTGGAACTGGCAGTGGAGGAGAAAGGTACAGATAAAAGCAGCTTATCTGAGGAACGGAGTTCTCGGTATATGTAGAGATAAGAGAGGAGAGATACTGAGGGACTGCAGCATGAACACACTTGTAGGTTAGTAATAGGAGTATGAACTATATGCTGAGGCAGATAGGGAGTAAGTGAAGTGATTTGAGGAGAGTAGTAAGGTGAGTGTAGCGAGGTTGTCAGTAGATAAGTTGTGCAACTGAGTTTTGCAATGTATTTAAATATCAAGTCATTTGACACAACACAATGTTTTGAACCATGTCGTACATTAGGGCAAATGCTTATATGAAATATTCTACTTGAACACACATTTTTTATACAGTGCTGTATATTTTTCTCCATTTACTCTTCTTTATAGCAGCATCTTCCCGAAGAATAACTACCATTAAAATTAGGGCTGAAATTTAATTGTAGTTAACTCTGTGATTAATGCATTAATTATTAATCCTGGTTTTAAAAAAAAAATCATGTTGCTGCATCCCCTGTCTCCTCCAAACATCTCTCCTGCTCTCTGCCACTCCCAACTCCTGTCCTTTCTGTGTCACGTGTTGCAATCTACCTGAACCTACTGTGATTCATTTATTCCTGGATTGTTTTATTCTTTGAGGCTGTGATGATTCTGTGAAGTGATGGAAGCCGATTTATGAGTCTGTGGTGTGATGGAAGCAGCTTTAATTGCCTCCAATTTCTGCTTAAGCTTAAAGAGCTCCTCCTTAATACTAGAAAGCCAACATAGTTTCCCCCACCCGGAATTCAATGTCACCTTCCCTCGCACCAGTCTACATTAAAGGTAGTCTTTTGCTTCTCCTCAGCAGTGAAACCATTGCATATACAGGCCCAGATTCTATAAAAGATGCCTAAAGTTAGGTGCCTAGTTTGGTGCACCAAGACAATCGAAGCGCCTAATGTAATTATTTAAAAAGCTTAATTGGTGCCAATAATGAGCAATTAGCAGATCATAACTGGCAAAAATTAAAATTAATTGAATGGTAGGTGCCTACCTACTACTTTCCAGTAGGCGCCTAGCCCAAGGCACCTACCAAAATGTAGGTGTGGTTAGGGGATGGATCATGGGTGACCTTGACCATGTTTTGTGTGTAGGTGATTAAAATAGACTTATGCACCGGTATTTAGGCCAAGAAAATTCTGGCATAAATAGGGAGTGCCTGAGGTTAGCGTGTCTTCTGGTGCCTAAGTCCATTTTAGATGCCACTATAAACAATGCCTAAGTTAAGATTGGCATGCGATAAGCACTGTGTTCCTCAGTGCTTATGTTTTAGGTGCCATTTATAAATTCAAGGCCATACTGCCTACGGCCTTGTCCCAAACTTTCCCTCTGCCTCGTCTGCCCGTGCAGAAACAGGACGAGATGTCAAAGGAGGCAGGTGGGCCACAGGAAATGCTTCAGAGCAGGCTGTTAGCAGCGTATGTGCAATGCTACCATTGTCCTATCAAGCAGCACCATCCAGGATCTGAGCAGGAGAAAAGCAGCTACAGAGAGAGGCAGAGGGAAAGAGAAGCCAAAGGGGGAAAAAGCAGATAAAAGAGCAGGAGCGAGAAGCAGAGGCAGGAGACCAAGAGGGGGAATCGGTGAGAGTTAGCTCCGCCCACCCACCCCCGACGTCGACCACTGAAGCTCCACCTTAAAAGGGGAGGGGTCAACGGAGCAGAGTTGATCTGAGCAGGAGAGAGCAGGAGAAAAACTGCCACAGAGAGAGGCAGAGGGACAGAGAAGCCAAAGGGGGAAAAAAGCAGATAAAAGAGCAGGCGCAACGACACAGAAGGCATCCGCAGCAGACCGGGAAGCAGACAGCAATGGAAGCAGCAGACGGAAGCAAGATGTTGAGCTACCCAGTTTTCTGCATTGTCTGCCAGTTAAAGGAACGTTTTATAAACTATAAATAGTTTTACCTCATGCAAAATTGTCATTGCTTTAATAAGACATTAACTATTTTTTTCTACAGCCCTCCGAGTACCTACAAATCCAAAATGTGGCCCTGCAAAGGGTTTGAGTTTGAGACCACTGCTATAGAGTGAGAAACAAGCCAGCCAGCCAATAGGAGGACATCACCTCTAATTTGCAGTAGAACTATTCCTGAGGCTCATCCTAGTTGTGACCTCTTGCTGAACTCTGGTATTTCCTGAACCTATTAAGGAAAGCTCCATTATGGCAGAACTGTATACAGTAGAATAGTTGAGGGGCTTTCTGGAAGTTGGTAGAAAAAAGGAGTGCCTAATTTAGGGGGAAGGGTCTGTTGGCAGCAGTAGCCACCCACTCCCTAAGTATTTAAGCCCACTCCATGTTTCCAAAATTTGTCTATGATCTCATCTCCTGCCTCTGACCTTCATCCACAAGGATGATCCCTTCTACAACATCCTGAATGAGGAATCAGTGTCATACCCCCAAATTTTTGTCAAGGATTCAAAGGGATTAGGGACTAGAACCAGAGCTAAAACCGTTGCTGCCTTGTTTTAATATGGTGGGACGGGGAACCATTACACCACTGCAAACCCCTGAGAAAGAAGAAGGAGGTTATTTAATGTTTTCTGCCACAACAGCCAGGAAACCTATCATATCTCTAGGGCAGAAGGGTTAACAACTTCTATTAAATAGTGTCTACTGTTCAGATGCTGGAGAAACTGCATGGGTACCATCTATCATGAGCACTGATAAATCTGCACCATCTGTAAATCTGAACAGCAGGTGCGGACCCTCACCTAGCCAGTGAGCTTGTCTAAATAATTAAGGAAAGAAAAGTAGCCAACAAATGTAGCCAATGCTAATGCTGGAGGAGAGGATAAAGACTGTACGTAGTTGCAGATTAGTTGAAAAATTCCCCTTCTGCTATGCCTTAATCAACTGAAGGACAGTAAAGTTTGGCTCAGACATAAAGGACTGAGGGGAAGATTCTCAAAACCCATTGTGCCTTTTAAGGATGGTCGCCAAAGCGGTTCCAGCAGGTTTAGCATGGAAGTATTCTTCCAGTCAATTCTCAAAAGGGCTCACCGTGGTCTTTTCCTAGCTTCCTGGCAAACTCCGACTCTGCCATGCAAATGTATTACAATGAGGTCATTAATATTTAAATGAACACTCCAGGTGATTCTCTATTATTGTTGAGTGATTCCCTAACCTCGCTATCCTACATTTGCGGGCAAAATTTTCCAGCAGGTCTGAGCTGCCGTAGCCTTAATTTCTAGTCAGTGCCTGAGTACTGATTGGCTTGGGCATTGACAGGAAAGTAAGGCTTGACAGTTCAGACCTGCCAGAAAATTTTGACCCCTCCCCCGACATCCCCGGCAAGAGGGATGCCCACTCCCTCCTGCCACCATAAAGCAACCCCTGACACACACACCTAGCAGTGGGAGGGATGCCCATTTCCTCCTGCTGCTATCAAGCAACCCAGCCGACAAATACCCCCACCCGGCAGCGGGAGGAATGCCTACTCCCTCCTGCTGCTGCTATCAAGCAACCCACCCGACACATACCCCCAGCAGCAGGAGGGATGCCCATTCCCTCCCGCCGCCACCGTCAATCAACACCCCCCCCCCAACACATACACCCAGCAGCTGGAGGCATGCCCATTCCCTCCCACCGCCACCGTCAAGCAATCCCCTCTAATACCTCCCCAGCAGCAGAAGGGATGCCCACTCCTTCTCGCCACTACCCCTGACACACCTTTACACCCCCACCCCCAGCAGCAGGAGGGATGCCCATTCCTTCCCACCACTGATGTTGTGTCCCCGATGAAACCCTGCTCCCCCTACCTTTTTCATGAAGGCCGGGCAAAGGGATGTCTACTCCCTCTGGCCAGCAGGCCCTCCTCTTCAAAATGGTGAGCCTTCTTCTCCCCAGTGCATCCTGGAATGCACCAGGTAGGGGGCCTAAGGCTTTGATTAGACCAAACACATAAGGCCCCTCCTATAGGAAGGACTTTAAGCAACCTAGGCCATCCCTCCAGCCAGCCTTCTAAAACAAGATGGGGGGGTGTCATCAGAGGCATAGGGAGGTCGCCGAGGCATGACAGTGGTGGCAGGAGGTAGTGGGCATCCCTCCTGTTGCTGGGGAGGTGTCAGAGGGTTGCTTGATGGCAGCAGCATCCCTCCTGCCAATCTTCGATTTGGGGTCTTTTTTTTTTAACTTGTGGGTATATTCTGCATATGTGCCAATCACTATCATGCAAAATTTAGTAACCCTCTGTGACTCTCCGCGAACCTCATTTGCATGCGTGGTTTTTAAAGAATGACTCACCTTTTTGAAATCGATACAATAACGGCCATGATAGCAGCCCATCAGATTTTACTGCGAACATTAGAGAATCTTTCCCTAAGAGAATGTGCCCCTGTTCCCAGTTTACTGGGTTTATACTAGGCATCCGCCTAGCAGTACCAAAAGAAGGGGCTTACACAGTGATCACTGGTTGCCACTTTAACATCTGAAAACCCCTAGCAATCCATAAGCATGGCCTCATCCTGCATGGATTCCATTACCAACTGCTGAAACAGTTCTCTCATTAGAGAATCCAGGATCTCTATACTTCTAGATGATTCCACAACACAGATACCCAAGTCAACATCTAGCATACTGAAATCACTTATTAGTAGCATTTCCCCTTTCATAGCTATATTGTGGTAGTTATTCATCTGACAGTAGTCCTTATTCTTTTTAAACGCTGACAGTGGCCAGCTTATTAAGTCTACTACTACTTATCACTTATGTAGCACTGAAAGGTGTACGCAGTGCTGTACATTTTGACGTTTATAGACAGTCCCTAGTTGGAAGAGCTTACAATCTAACTTGGATAGACAGAGACGACATATAGGATTGGGGATGCAGAACTCAAGTTGAAAGGAGTTAGGAGATGAAAGTAGCAGGGCAAAAAGGACAGAGTCTGGAGTTGGCAGTTGAAGAGAAGGGCACAGATAGGAGGGACTTACCAGCTGAGCGGAGCTCACGGGGGTGGGGGGTGGGGGCGGATCATAGGGGGAGATAAGTGAAGAGAGATACTGAGGGGCAGCTAAGTGAGTACATTTGTAGGTCAGCAAGAGGAGTTTGAATTATAGTCAAACGGATGGGAAGCCAGTGAAGTGACTTTAAGAGAGGGATAACGTGAGTATAGCGGCTCTCGCGGAATATAAGTCTTGCAGCTGAATTCTGGATGGATTAGAGGGGATCAAGATGGCTAAGCAGAAGGCCTGAAAGAAGTGGGTTTAGGAGGGAAGATGAGCAGCTCTGTTTTAGCCTTATTCAATTTTAGATGGCAGCGAGACATCCAGGTGGCAATGTCGGACAAAGTCCTGGATATTCAGTGCTAGGCCATGTGTGGGCCCCAGTACTGAATATGCGGAGGTAAATGGTGCTGCGCTGGCTGTTGGAGCTTATGTGGGTCCCAACCAATATTTCACTGTGGCCCACATAAGTCAGTTATGGGAGCCTCAACTGAATATTATCTGGGATCCATATAACCTTTTTTTTTTTTTAAATTCCCTCATCTCTTTCCCCTCCCTCTATCCCACACCTCGACATATCCCCTCCCCTTGCTATGTCCCCCAAACCCCCCCCCCCCTTGAGACCAGATAGGCCTGGGGAGCACCTATCTGTATCCCTGGTGGTCCAATGGGGGCAGAAGCAAAGCCCACTCACTCTACCCCTTGTGGCTGCCTTCAGAAAATGACTGTCACAACCTCACACCCAGGCAAAGCTTACGCTTGCTAAAAGTTATTTTTCAGCAACATGATATAGAGTTTCCTGAAGAAGGCTGGTGTGAAGCTGAAACGCTCTGGACAATAGAGTGTTGGGTATTTTGGGAATACCTACCCAACGTTGGTTTTAGCAGATGGCCACTTAGATAAGTGTTGCTGTTTTTTTCATTCGTTTTTTTTTTTTTTCATTTATATAGTTCATTCATTCATACACAGTTTTAGAGTTTTGAGAATAAATAAATTAAAAAAATTTTAATCTTAGTTATAAATAAACAAATAAAGTCACTTAAACTTAAGGGTGGGGAGGAGGGGATCCAAGATGGCGACTGCAAGAGGCTCCTGCATTTTAGTGGCGATTTTATATTTCAATCGGATATTCTTACCTCTTGCTATGCCTAAGCGCAGGGACAAGCAGAGGGGCGTTCTTTCAGCTTCCTCTGCCACTTCGTTGATGCAGCAAGCGGCAATAACTACCTACGCCATCTCAGTTGGAGGGGGCAAGTCCGCTGACCAAGGGGGGCAGACCTCGGTCTTGGAGGACGAGGTGTCGCTCAGCCCATTGGGGCCTGGAGTTCCTCCATGTCCCGGGAGGATGTCGGGGACGCCATCAGCAACGCAGGAGGCGCTGAAGTTGATGTCTCCGTCGATGCTGCAGATTTCACCCCTGACCCTGGATATGGTCCACAACTTGCCGACTCTCTCACAGTTGACACCAGAAGTTGGAATGAAGGTTTCCACAAATTTACAACTGAAGGAAAAGTGTTTGCTTACTAGGAAAATGGAAAACTTGGAGAATGCAAATAGAAATTTGAATCTTAGACTTTTAAATTTTCCTGTCTCCAAATTTCAAACACCAAGAGATCTATTTCATTCCTTCTTAAAATCAGTACTGAAATTTCCTGAAAATAATATGCAAGATCTATACTATTTGAATATTCCTAAAGAGGATAAAGGCAAAGGAACAATACCAGGAGATCTGGATCTTACTGGTATGTTGGAAACATCTCAACAAGAAGAAATAGTTACTAGAGCTACTTTATTGGTAACCTTTGTTTTTCTTCAGGACAAGGAGGCAATTCTTCGTCTATTCTATAGGACTGATAATGTGGAATTTCATGGATTCAAAATTTCAATGTTTCCTCATGTTTCGAAATGGACGCAAGCCAGATGGAAGAAATTCCTGTCTTATCGTCAATCAACTTTGAGTATTGGAGCAACTTTTCAGTTATGTTTTCCTTGTAAATACTGTGTAACCTATCAAAGTATTAGATATATATTTTATGAACCTGATCAGCTGAATTTTTTTCTTGAGGGTAAGGCAGCTGAAAGAATTCCAGAGGCCTCCAACTGCACTCTGTTAATGTGATTTAATTTTGAACTATTCTTGAAAACCAACTTCCCTTGGAGGTGATGGATTCTCTCTCCCTATATTGTGGACTTTGATATTGGTTACCAATGTGGAATTATTTTATAATTTGTTGTATTTGTTTCCTTTTTCAATTGTTTATTTCCACTAAATTGTTGTTTAACAATTTGTAAAATAATATAAATAAATAAAAGAAACTTAAGGGTGGGCTGGAGGATTGACGTAGATAATTATATGGCATTGCATAAATCCAGAATAAGGACCTGAAATAACATATATGTTATAAGAGGTTCTATGCACTGAGCCTGAGGCCACTGTATGATACTTCATCCTCCTAGTTTATCCTCTACTTGGGAAAAGTGATAAGTTGGGTTGGGCTACTGTGTGACCAGCTCAAAGAATATATAAGTTATGTTTGGTATTAAAGTATATTAAACTTGTGATACTATGGGCTCCTTTTATTAAGCTGCGCTAGCGGTTTTAACGCACACTTAGCGCACGCTACAATGCCATGCGTGCTAGACGCTAACACCTCCATTGAGCTGGCGTTAGTTTTTCCGCATAGCGTGGGTTCGTGTACGCTAATTTGTAGCGCACGCTAAAAACGCTACTGCAGCTTAGTAAAAGGAGCCCAATATGTGCAATAACAGTGATTTGAATAATTTTTCTATCATTCCCCCACCCAAAAAAACCCTCCTTTTTGCTGATTTATTGTTGTGGGTGGATAGTCGATGAAGTGATCCGTGTTGCTAATATGACCAGGGCAGGATTAACCAATAGGCCAAGTAGGCACATGCCTAGGGCCCGAAATGGTCAGGGGGGCCCGATGAAGGAGGGCATCAACATTGTTTTTTCCAAACAGCAATGGACCGCTCCAGCATCGATCGGCAATGCGGGCCCTCCCCAATCAGCAACGCGGCCCCCCCCCCCATCGACGGAAAGTATGACAAACAAGCAATGTGGGTAAGAAAGGCAACAGGAACTGTAATTGTGCAAGTGGTGCTACTTACCCAAAACTTCCCTCTGACGCAGCTTCCTGTTTCCGCCTGGGCGCATGGTGGGGTGAGGTGGGCCAGGGGGCCCAGTGTACTTGTGTGCCTAGGGGCCCTGGACGAATTAATCCTGCCCTGAGTATGACAACCTCTTGTGGCTGCATGCAGTACTTAAATGAATACTGGTGCTACCTGCATAAACTCTGACTCCTCTCTAATAACAACCCTGTACTGCCCCTGACCTGCCCATATTTTTTGGGCCAGTGAGAGTGTCGCTCAGCAGTCAGGCCGCCCCAGGCAATTTAAGTGGGCCTGAGCCTCTCTTGTCTGCTTGAATTGCTTTGAAAATCGACCAGATTGTAATTATCCTCAATTAAATCTCTGTCCATTTCTTTTGCCTGTGAATGACGCCTGTATAGATTTTACATTTATTCTTTCCATATTAGCCTACAGTGCCTTTTCATTCCACCTCAAGTCCTCCCTTTCTTCCTACCCTGTTTGGATTATGCACTGGATGAGTCATTCTAAATGCAAAGTTTATCGAATGTGTTTTTCGCTCCCTTCTATCCTTTAAAAAATTGTAGTTTGCCGTCCTATCCTCACTTTCATGTGGTTATGATATATTTGCGCCACTAATCAATCCCTGTTCTTTTCCCACTGAATTTTTTAGATTGTTAGCCGCCCAAAAGGTTCACCCTTGGTGCGGGATAGTAAGATTTGAGTAAACTTGGATTATAGTCTGGACAAACTATATCACAGTCATGGTTCTTCAAGAACCATGACTTTGTGATCACCACTAAATCCAACTTCCATCACAGCCTCTGGATCTAGATTCCAGAATTTTATTTGCCATACTATGGGCATTATTATACACAGCTTTCCAGATGTTATCCTTTTTCTCCAATTTTTATAAAAGTATATAATGTTTAAATTTACCTGAAGGCTTCTAATTACCTGGGGGCTTTGCTTACCCATCCCCAACAGTTCTAACTTCAAACCCTCTTAAATAGGTTAGCTACTTTAACGCAAAAGACACCCATCACCTCTCTTTGATAGATAGATACCATCTAGGCTCAGTAACTCTTGGAAAATCATTCCATGGTCCAGGAAGCCAACATGCTCTCAATGATGCCATCTATACAGACATGCATTCATCTCCAGGATGTGAACTTCACTGTTTCAGTCTTTACCCTTGGCCAAGAAGATTGATGAGATCACCACCTAGGCATCTATCTATTTCACTCTCTCTCTCTCTCGCAGAGTCATGAACTCACTTTTCATATGTTCAATTCAGTGACATAGCCAGACAGCCAATTTTGGGTGAGCCTAAGCCCAATTTGGATAGGCTACCTCACAACTCAAAAATATATAAATGTTTTAGCTAACGAGGATCCCCAAGCATTGTCAGCTGAAAGTTTCCTCTAAAGGTAGCCAGAACTGTATTTTACCAGGTTTGGCAGACAGCAGCAATGTCTCTGAGCCATCAATGACGGTACCTCACACATTGGTAGTTATGGGTGACTCAAGGATGATGCTGCACACTGCAGAGCTTGGCAGAAGGGTATTCTGTCTGCCTTTGGAGGAGCTCCTCAGCTACAGCAAGGATCAGGTCTGGTGTTAGACCTGTTGGGGCCCAGGTCAGAAAATAAAGGGGGCCTCCCCATTCCCCTGCCACCCCTCCAATCTCCCCACTTGCCATTACTATCATATCAACAGATTCTCACCAAATACAGAACAAGGAACCCCAAAAATTGATTTGGGAACCCCAAGAAGTTAAACTTGGTGCATACTACAATATTAGAGAAATAAAAATAGAAATGCATTTCCTTTACTACTGAACACAAAATACAAAGACATCTGCTATTCACATTTCCCACAGCTAACATATTTCATTTAATACATTCAAAATAAAATGCTATTTTCAACCTTTTTTGTCTGGACATTTTTTCTTTCATGTTGGTTCCAGTTTCCCTTTTCCGTTTTCCTGTTTCTCTTCTGCAAGCAGCTTCTGTCCATTTCTCTTTTCTCCTCTCTTATTCTGTTCCCATACTGCATCTATCTGTCAGTGATCTTTCCTTTTTAGCTCTTTCTTTTTTTTTTTCTATACTGCCTCTCTGTTCACTCAAATTTCACCCTTTTTCTCATCCTTCTCCTTTTTACTTCTTAGTTACTATCAAATTCCATCTCCTTCTCTCATCCACTAGCTCTCCATCATTCACCCAGCCTTCCATTCCCTTTCGTCTTTAATCAACTCCCCATTACTATATATTTACCCTCTGCAATCACTATCCTCCTCTCATTTGCTTCCTTGCTATCCCCTCCTTTGGCCTCTCCAACATAGTTCTGCTATTCCCAGGGTCTTCCCTCTGCCCTTCTAGCCCAGCACCAGCTCCCTCTCTCTTCCCTTCCCATCCTTGTAGCTTGACATCTCCCTGTTCCTTCCAGTCCCCCCGGCAACTTCTTGTCTCTTCTCTCTTCCCTTCTGCCCTTCTCCCTATGCTCCTGCACTTCTCCCTCTTTCTTTCTTCCCTCCCTCCAATTGTCCACCATCTCTCCATCTCTCCCTTCTATCTCTGGATCCATGTCCTTATCCCTTCCCCCTCCTATGCATATTTCTCCCTTCCTCTTCTCCACCCTTATGCTCAACTTCTCTTCCCTCCTCACTCTCTCTCTTCCCATGTATCCCAGTTCCAACATCTCTCTCTTTCTTCCTCCCCATACAGCATCTATCCCTCCCCCTCTTCCACACCCACATATAACATTTCTCCTTCTCTTATTCCTTTCCCCCTTTGTGCAGCATGTCTCTCTCCCACCCTAACTCTAATAATCTTCCCTTTCCTCAACCCATGTCCAACAATTCTTCCTCTCTTTCCCTACATACCATGCAACATTCCTCCCTCCCACCCTACTCCAAGTCCAGCAAATCTTCCTCTCTTCCCTTACAATCCATGCAATGTCTCTTCCTTCCACCCCATGTAGCATCTATCCCTCACACTCATCCCACTCCAAGCAGTTAACCCTTTCTTATACCTCCCCCATGTGCAGCTCCTCTGTATTTCCCTCCCATGCATTCTCTGCCAGTATCCTCCCACTCCTCTCCCTATCTTTACATATTTTTTTCTGTGGAAGGGTTGCCAGCAGTGGCAGAGATTCTCAAATACTATCCATGTTTAATCCAGAAGTCTTCCCTCTGCTACGTACTGCTCAAGCAATAAGTTGAGTCAGTGAAGGTAGTATAAGGCAGAGGGAAGACTTCCGGGTTAGCTGCAGACAGCATTTGAAAATTGCTGCCCCTGCTGCCGGCAACCGGTCTAGCATGCTTCCCTCATGTCAGTATAGTCAAGGTGCAGAAGTGCTAGACGGCCATGAGCAGGATTACCAGATGTCCATAAGTCTGGATTTCCCTAGACATGTCCTCCTTTTGAGGACATGTCCGAGGGTCAGGATGGTTTTTCAAAACCCAGCACTTTGCCTGGGTTTTGAAAAGAAATTGCGTCGGGAAGGGGCATCTGCGCATGCACAATCCAACACAGTGACATCACACGCATGCAAGTGATGTCATCGCGTTGCATGCGTGCATGCCTTCCTGCCCAACGAACAAGTAGCGGGGCGGAGCTGGGGCATAACAGGGCGGGGATGAGTGGAACTGGGTGGGCCTGGGGGTGGGTCTAGGGGGTTCAGATTTTACTGAGGTAAAATCTGGTAATCCTAACCCAGGTCTACCTGAGGCTATGCCCCTGGTTCAATAGATCTGTCCATTATGAAATTGATGAGTCTTCTATAAATATCTATAGAAGACTCAACGAGAGGGAACAGAGATATATCTTTATGTTGGATACGGTGACACCAAGAGGGTTGAACAACGAGTTGGAATGGGCTTCATTGATAGGTTGAAAGTTGGGCCAATGGGAAGTAGGGTTAGGTAACATCCGGTGGTAAGGAGTAGAGGAGTATTTATACACCGAGTTTGTATGCAGCCGTCATCTTTCTTTCATAAGCTTGCACTTGGAGTCGGATGACAGCAGCTACCTCGGTAAGAATCTTTACTAATAACTGTTAGATTATAATGTATTAACACGAGGCAGAGAGGGAGCAGTATTTGAATGACACCTAAACGGCTTCCTTCTTTTTAATATGCAGGGAGACCCTTGATAAGCGCAACAGCGCGAAACATGTCGGGTCTGGCTCCCAGGTTTTGGCGGATGCAAAGATAAGTGCATAATAGCAATAATAAACAAAGAGAGAACTGCATATAACACTTAAATTATGCTTTGAAATATATTTAAATTATTTATATTTTGAGATTGGTGAATGCGGAACAGCCAATGATGAAGGTCACCACGTAATTCTTCCCGCGGTTACAAATGATACAGCGGTGGAGTGGTGGGAGTGAGGCTTCCACATTTATTCTCTTGTGAACTCTTAAGAAGATTTAATATCTAATCCCACGTTGTCATTATTATACTAAGCACCTTGGTGTTGTATGTAATATTGACCACATCAATATGTTCATCATATTATTATATTTGATGCATCATCATTGTTATACAAGTTTTAATGTTGTATTTGTTGTTTGCATCAATAAAAATTGTTTGAACTTAAATCCAAGTTTAGACATTTTACAGAACACGCACAGAAATCCAGTACTAAACATGCCCTTTTCAAAACTGCAGAATGTCAATCTTGTTTTTTCAAAACTAGATGTGTCTATCTTTTTGAATCATGGAGCAGAGTCCAGTCCAGACCTTCCTGGAGCCCTGCACACATGTATACTTCGTGGAAGGTATAAGGAAACATTTTTATTTACATACTCTTTTGGGCCTGTTCCCTCACAGGCTTAGAGGAAGTAGTTTCTCTATTCAAATAAACAGTCCTAGCCAGACTCATGAACACATTCCACAGTTCTCAGAATAATAAGTTGGACTTACTTCAGAGCCCAGTATCAACAGTTTCACAATGTCAGATCCTTCAAACAGTTTTTTCCATTAATCCATAACCAGGGAACTTTCCTGGAGAGTGTTTCTTGAGACTTGTATCAGCCTCTAGATTTGGAAGCCTCTTTTCACTCTGGGATTTCCTTGAATGAATCTTAAACTGGAAAACATAGAAACATGACGACAGATAAAGGCCATTTGGTCTGCCCATCTACAGATATACTCATGTCTGCTTGGGTCCCACCCCCATGACTCAGCAGCTCTTCCACCTCTTCTCAGGTAGCTCAGCCCTAAGCTGCTGAGCCCAGGGCATCCTGGGGGTTGTAGTTCCTTCTCTCTCTGATTAGAGCCCCCTGCTGCCTGGTGAAATACTATCATCATTATTGAGGGAGAATCCAGGACTCTTTCACAAACCATTTTTGGGAAATAAAACATATCCAAAACAAAAACACACAGAACAAGCCATTATGATATAGGAGGGACCAGCATTTTTAGTAGACTGGCTACACAGACATCCCAGCAGAGCAGTGGGGCACTCTGGGGTCACTGCAATGAACTTCATAAAAAAAGCTCAGGTACACATCTCAGCACTTTTTGGACATCTTTCCTTTTTGAAAATGAGCCTCTTAATCTCATGTGCCCATATTTGATGCAAGGCCAGCTGCATGCTGGATTGGTTTAGAAATAGATGTTTATGGATTCTGGAGATTACCCAACTCATGAAATTCATTCAATAGAGTACAAATGTTTGAAGACAGGGAAACTCTTTCCCAAACCCACTGGTGAAAAAGAACTTCCAGGGGAGTATTTTATAACAGTGAGTCAAACACACTCGGTGTCATAGAATGAAGGGGGAGGGGAAGGACCACCCTGAGCACTGTCTCAGTAGGGGCTCTGGCACCTCTCTGCCCTCCCACGCCCGCCCCCCGTATCTCTTTAAAATCAACACAAGCCACTACTCTTGCCTGCTGCTTATGTAGGCCTGGCTCCCCCTTAAATCACTTCCAGGTCACGGGGCCAGGAAGTAAAGTCAGAGGGAAAGCCAGTGCCAGCGCAAGCAGCAGGCTGGAGAAGCTGCTCGTGCTAGTACGGGAGTGAGAAAGGAGGGTGCAAGTATGGCGTGGGGGTGTGGAAGGGGCGGGAGCCGGAGAGGAGGGCGCAGAAGGAATAGAAGTGGAGAGGAGGGCACGGTGAGGGGGGGGCTGCCACCTACCCTCGCTATGCCACTGAGCACTCTGGAATCATATGTGCAGCAGTTAAGCAATGGCAGAGCAAAACAGAGCCAAAAAGTTTGAGAATAAAGTAAATTATATTTTTCCTATAACATAGCAAAGGAACTTAAGGGCTTTCCATGCATTATTTCTTTCACTAACATAGTACCTTTATCAATCCAAAGTGTCCAGTAAATACGCTTATTATTGATATGTATTTTAGGATTCCTCCATAAAAGACCATTGAGGGAATCTAAACCTAACTTGGATAAGGTCTTATCCAATTTGGACCAAGTCATTCAACACCAGCCATCTGGATAAAAGCCTTAAATCTGCCATGCCGAATGAAATAAGCTTAGCCATTTGTTGCTCAGGCAGGAGCCATACATGTACTGCCCCCTCTACGTTTTCATGTAGTTATCAAGAGGCAGATTGTAAAAGGAATGCCTGATTATAGTGGTAAAAATAAAGAAAATCAGCCCTCCATTCCAAGTCATTCAGATATTTTCATGGGGTTTTGGCATTTGGCCGAAATTTTTAAAATGATCTATTTTCTTAAAGAAAGAAATTGTAAATTACACAGGAAGCATCTTCAGTAAATAACATGGTGCCATCACTTTCTTATTGTTCCACCAACTTAAATGCAGAGGAGACCGTTTTCTGCATGTATCTGGAATTCG
This sequence comes from Geotrypetes seraphini, assembly GCF_902459505.1. NCBI lineage: Eukaryota > Metazoa > Chordata > Amphibia > Gymnophiona > Dermophiidae > Geotrypetes > Geotrypetes seraphini. Next base: position 90,879,980 of record NC_047090.1, on the reverse strand, counting down.
GTGATATATTCTTTCTAATATCATATTCTCCAATGAATCTTTCAAAGTGAGGCCCCAATATTTAACACCTTCCAAACACCAACATACAGGAATAAAGTCAAACTGATGCTGATTGCAATACACATTTAAGAACAAAATTTCTGTTTTATTCCAATTTATGGTGCAATCAGAGAGAGCACTAAAATCTTCTATTAACTTTAAATAATGCTAGTACCTAATGTTCTGGAGAGGAGATATACAGCAGAACATTGTCTGCATAAGCAGACAGTTTTGCATGCAACCCAGCAACAGGAATTCCCACTATCTTTAGACTCTCTTATTCAAATTAACAATGACTTCAAAACTAAAATAACAAAGGTGAAAGGAGACAACCTTGTCTTGTACCCCAAGCAAGGGAAAATTGCTTAGTTGGAGTAGAACTAATACTTAACCTTGTTGTAGGATATGAATATAAAATTTTGATCATATTAACAGTGGCGTACCTAGGGTATGTGGCACCCGGGGCCCATCATTTTTTGACACCCCCCCCCCCCCCTCATGTAAAATTTTTTTTTTTTTTTTTTTTTGCAATAACCATGAAATGGAATAAATGGTCAGAATAGAAACAGGCAGTGAAAATTTTCTTTTTTTTTTTTCAAAGTATTTTTATTGAGAATGGCAAAAGGTCCAGACAAGCAACCATGGTCTGTACAGAAACTTATACATTATCAAAAAGAACACAGAATGAGAGTAACAGCAACAACAAGCATGAACAAGCCTCTCCCAAGAGAAAATTGCCAATGAGAGGCATAGCAATACACAACAAAAGGCCAAAACTTGGGGCAAGCAAACAAATCCCACCCCAGAACCCACAAGAATAATAAGCCGGACTAGACCCTCAGCCATATTTTATAATGAAAAAAACCCCCACAAGCAACAACACCCAGACCGCTCACCAGACACACCAATCCGCACAACAAGCACCCAAGAAACACCCAGCCACCACCCAGACAAAACTACCAGACACACCTACCCCACCAAGCCCAGACCCAACCCCCCCTCCCCAGAGAGTGCAAGCGCAAAGTGGACCGTGAAAAGGGCAGCTGCAGAAGTGGAAAGCCCCAGATAAGTAGGTTAGCTAAAGAAAGCCCACAGATAGAAGAAATCAGGATAACAGAAGTTCCAACAAATGCTCCCACAGAAAATTTTCTTTTATTGAACCTCATTTATGTAACCATTATTCCAAACATAACATAACATAAATTATGTCTGAATTGTCATGACATCAGAAGTACATATGGAGTAGTTGCAGGTGATGCTTGGGACAGTTCTGATTATGTTAGTTTGGTTTTATGTGTTTTTTTAATAGAAGGGTTTTTATTTCTTTTTTTAAGGTTTTGTAGTTTGTGGTCGAGGTCAATAGGTTGTAGAGTTGGGGGTCAAGTGTTGCAGCTCGAATGGCTAGGAGGTTGTCGAACAGTTTTTTTCTTTTGACGTTTTTGGTTGGAGGGTGTGTGAATGGTGCGTGAGTTCTCCTATGTCTGTTTGAAGTGGATTGAATTATTTAGCTGAAGAAATTAGTTACCCCCCCCCCATTCCACACACATTAATTCTCTTCCATTTTTGTTCCCATTATAAAAAAACACTGATAAGTTCCCAGGAAAAAAATACATTAAAATAAGAAGTGAAAACAAAGGCCCCTACAGATGAGAACATAACATAAGAATAGCCTAACTGGGTCACACCAATGGTCCATCATGCCCAGTAGCCCATTCTCATGGTAGCCAATAGTGCTGCCCGATTCAGAGAAAAATATTTCATTCGATCCGATTCACCCTGTTGAATCGATTTTTCGATTAGATTCACTGTTAATGACACCGCTTTTTAAGTTTAAACAAAGTATAACAATAAATTTCACAACAACAATAAATTTCACAAAGTACTTTAAAAAAAAAAAAATCACATTTTTCCATTAAAGCAGTTCTGGAGACATTTGCTTGAACAGTCTTTTTTCCCAGTCCATAAGCAAGCAATATGAAAAAGATTTCCTTAATTATCTACTCAAACATTTTTGCTATTTACTTTCATTGTACCTAGACTATTATTCAGTAGAAAAAATTTAGTTTGTTCAATCAAGCAGAACATTCACTCATAGAAGTCCAATGTCCACACAGGATTTGATTGAACAAACAAATTTTTTCTACTGAATAATAGTTTAGGTATACTGAATAGCAAAAATGTTAAAGCCACACAGAAAAGCAGTAAAAGTCAATAGGTTCTCCAAGTGGGAACAACTGAGTGCACCAATCCAGGGCAAGCAGACGCTTCCCCCATGTCTTAATAACAGACAATGGACTTTTCCTCCAGGAATTTGTCCAAACCTTTCTTAAAACCAGCTACGCTATCTACTTTTAACATAACTTCTGGCCACTTCATTTTTAAGCTTAGATCTTTCCTTCCAAACAGAGACCTTGCTAGATGTCAAATACAGCACAAGGTAACTTCACATGGACTTAACTGTGCAGGAAATGAATCTCCTCATACACCCACCATATAGTGCAAAAATGTGCATAGGTCTGTTTTTTTCTTTCGATCACTACATAGCCTAATGCCACACAAGCAGCGCTGTTACAAACATATTCTGAAGGTCAATGCTAAGGTTGACAAAGTTTCCTTCCTTGGACCAGAAGGAGATACTGACAAACCACTGGAAGAGATTCTAAAACAACTACCCAGAAATAACACCCAAAGACCCACTCAGTGTGTGAACCAGTTGAGTGGAGTGGACTAACTGGGGGTGGAAATGGGCCCAGAGTTTGCTCAGCAGAATTTCCCAGACTACCTCTTCCTCTCAACACACTGACATGCTACCACCACCACCAACACTAGGAACACCTCACCGAGTATGCCAGCAATGCTTATAAACTTTATAAAACACATTATTATATTTTCTTATAAAGCATATATTTTAACTGAACTCAGCCTTGCCATTCACAAAAATAGAAAAGTTCCCATTTCAAGCTGTCTCATGTACACTTTTCAAATCTAACATATTGTAATCACAAAACAGAAAATAAAATTATTTTTTCTACCTTTTGTTCTCTGATCAATATTCAAATCTTGTTGGTCCCAGGCTCTTGTTGTCTTGCTTGCCAGGGTCTCCTTTCTCCGTGCTAACCATCCGTCTGCCATCTCTGTTCTCCCCTTCCGTTTCCCTTCCCTCTCCCGGAGATCTGGCATCTTTCCTTTTTTTTGTCTCCATCCACAGATTCACCTTTTCTCAACTCCCCACCACCCCAGGATCCACCATCTCTCCCTTTCTGTTCCCAACTATCCTCCTATCCAGTATCTCTATCCCCCCTCCCCACCATCCCCTGTTTCCAAGTTCTCTCCCTTTCTGTTCCTTCCCTCCCTAAATCCCATTATGCACCATCTCTCTCCCACTCCTCTGTTTTTAGACCCATTATTTCTAACCCCCAAAGTCTGGCATATGCACGTATCTTTGAACCCCCCCTTCCCTCTCTCCCTCTGTGTACTTTTACACCAGGACCCCCCTCCCCCGAAGGTCTGTCCCCCCTCCGAAGGGCTACACCCCACCCCTGAAGACCTGCACCCCCCGAAGGACTTTACCTCCCACCCGAAGGTCTGTCCCCCTCTGAAGGCCTAAACCCCACCCCTGAAGGCCTGCACCCTCCCCGAAGGATTGTACCCCCCACCCGAAGGTCTGTCCCTCCCTGAAGGCCTGCACCCATCCCGAAGGCCTGCACCCACCCCGAATGCCTGCACCCACCCCGAAGGCCTGCACCCACCCCGAAGGCCTGCACCCCCGAAGGCCTGTCCCCCCCCTTGAAGGCCTATCCCCCCTTAAAGGTCTGCCTGTCCCACCCCCTTGTAGGCCTGTCCCCCCTTAAAGGTCTGCCTGTCCCACCCCCTTGTAGGCCTGTCCCCCCCTTGAAGGCCTGACCCCCCCTTGAAGGCCTGCCTGCTTGTCCCCCCTTGAAGGCCTGTCCCCCCCTTGAAGGTTGGCACCCCCCCAAAGGCCTGCACCCCCTTGTAGGCCTGTCCCCCCCTTGAAGGCCTGCCTGCTTGTCCCCCCTTGAAGGCCTGTCCCCCCCCTTGAAGGCCTGCACCCCCCCTTGAAGGTTGGCACCCCCCCAAAGGCCTGCACCCCCTTGAAGGCCTGCACCCCCTTGAAGGTCGGCACCCCCCCCTGAAGGCATGCACCCCCCCTGAAGGCCTGTCCCCCCTTGAAGGCCTGTCCCCCCCCCTTGTAGGCCTGCACCCCCTTGTAGGCCTGTCCCCCCCCCTTGTAGGCCTCTCCCCCCCTTGAAGGCCTGCCTGCCTGTCCCCCCCCTTGAAGGCCTGCACCCCCTTGAAGGTCTGCACCCCCCCCCCCGAAGACCTGCACCCCCCCTTGAAGGCCTGCCTGCCTGCCTGTCACCCCCCTCCCCCTTGAAAGTCTGCCTGCCCGCCCGCCCCGCCCCACCCTGAAGGCCTGATGCCCCGACCCACCCCGAAGGACCATTCGCCCCCCTGGCCTCCCCGCACTACCTATGAAGCAGCCGCAGCAGGATCGCGACGTCAGCTATATTTGCGCTACTTAGGAGCTGCTTCCTGCGTCGCGGTCCCGCCCCCTCCTCTGACGTCAGAGGAGGGACGGGACCGCGGCGCAGGAAGCAGCGCCCAAGCAGCTGAGGGATTGCTGACGTCGCGATCCTGCTGCGGGCTGCTTCATAGGTGTGCTGGAAGGTCAGTGGGGCGAGCGGTCCTTCGGGCGTGGGGGGGGACTGAGCGGCAAGGCCGGGAACACCCCCTCAGGGCTGGTACCCGGGGCGGCCCGCCCCCCCCGCACCCCCCTAGGTACGCCACTGCACCGAACCAAACTGATAGAAGGAGAATGAGCTTCTTCAGGGATCTGACCCAGTTCTAATACCTCTCCGTCTCCGTGCCGACCGACCCCCTCAAGGACCGACCCTTGGAAACATGTTTTCAGGCTTGGAATCCAGTTAAAAGGCAATAGACGCTCTGTCTATACCTGGGACCAAACTGAAAGAAATTTGTCCAGCCCTGGCAAGTTCAAACCCAACTCAAACCAAATTCTGCACTCCTGGGGAAGGGGGAGGTTTTGCTTCTGAGAAAGTGCTCCTTAGTACATCAGAATCTCTGTCTGCTTCTTGGCACCAGCACTGGAGAAATAATGAGACGCCCTACTTTCTTTCTGCATGTGAAGCCATCTGGAGGGGGGGGGGGGTGTTTGTGAGTACCAGAAGGCACTGCGAGGAAGGAACGGGGTATATTAGTAGATCTGTGTGTGATGGAGGGCACTAGGGCCAGCAGGAGTGAGGTACATAGTTAGAGCTGTAGAGGGGGGGGGGGGAGAAGGAGGGTGTCCCTATTGCAAGGGAGGAGTGAGGTTTTCCCTCGCCTTTTCTTCAGTCCTAAAGTTCACATTTTCTGGCTTTGGCTGCCTTCAGCAGTCATGCGACCGGGTAACAAAGCCCCCTGACCCTGCACGCTGTCTGATTCGGCTGCTGTTGAACAGTTTGCGTGCCGGAACCCTTCTCAGGCTGAGTGGAATTTGGGTTATGAGCTGCAGGGAGTGGTTGTGAATTTCTCCGTGAGAACCTTGTGCATCCTCCTCCAGCTTGAGTTCCGATCCTCCCCGAGGCTGACGTATTTCCTGTTGCCTCAGCTTTCAACAGCAATCTGACCTGGAAGAGGGGAGAACAAGGCCTGGGAATGCATTTATCTGAGTTTGGGGTTTAGGTTTCTGCCACTTGGTGCTGAATGTAAGACGCGCGCACGAGGACGCGCACGCGTAGACGTCCGCACGTAGACGCCCGCACTAGACGTCCCCACGTAGACGTCCGCACTAGACGTCCCCACGTAGACGTCCGCACTAGACGTCCGCACTAGACGTCCCCACGTAGACGTCCGCACTAGACGTCCCCACGTAGACGTCCGCACTAGACGTCTAGTGCGGGCGTCTAGTGCGGACGTCTACGTGGGGACGTCTATTGCGGACGTCTATTGCGGACGTCTAGTGGGGACGTCTATTGCGGACGTCTAGTGGGGACGTCTATTGCGGACGTCTATTGCGGACGTCTAGTGGGGACGTCTATTGCGGGCGTCTAGTGGGGACGTCTATTGCGGACGTCTAGTGGGGACGTCTAGTGCGGGCGTCTAGTGGGGACGTCTAGTGCGGACGTCTATTGCGGACGTCTATTGCGGACGTCTAGTGGGGACGTCTATTGCGGACGTCTAGTGGGGACGTCTATTGCGGACGTCTAGTGGGGACGTCTATTGCGGGCGTCTAGTGGGGACGTCTAGTGCGGACGTCTAGTGGGGACGTCTAGTGCGGGCGTCTAGTGGGGACGTCTAGTGCGGACGTCTAGTGCGGACGTCTATTGCGGACGTCTAGTGCGGACGTCTATTGCGGACGTCTAGTGCGGGCGTATAGTGGGGACGTCTATTGCGGACGTCTAGTGGGGACGTCTATTGCGGACGTCTACGTGGGGACGTCTAGTGCGGACTCAAGCTGGAGGAGGATGCACAAGGTTCTCACGGAGAAATTCACAACCACTCCCTGCAGCTCATAACCCAAATTCCACTCAGCCTGAGAAGGGTTCCGGCACGCAAACTGTTCAACAGCAGCCGAATCAGACAGCGTGCAGGGTCAGGGGGGCTTTGTTACCCGGTCGCATGACTGCTGAAGGCAGCCAAAGCCAGAAAATGTGAACTTTAGGACTGAAGAAAAGGCGAGGGAAAACCTCACTCCTCCCTTGCAATAGGGACACCCTCCTTCTCCCCCCCCCCCCTCTACAGCTCTAACTATGTACCTCACTCCTGCTGGCCCTAGTGCCCTCCATCACACACAGATCTACTAATATACCCCGTTCCTTCCTCGCAGTGCCTTCTGGTACTCACAAACACCCCCCCCCCTCCAGATGGCTTCACATGCAGAAAGAAAGTAGGGCGTCTCATTATTTCTCCAGTGCTGGTGCCAAGAAGCAGACAGAGATTCTGATGTACTAAGGAGCACTTTCTCAGAAGCAAAACCTCCCCCTTCCCCAGGAGTGCAGAATTTGGTTTGAGTTGGGTTTGAACTTGCCAGGGCTGGACAAATTTCTTTCAGTTTGGTCCCAGGTATAGACAGAGCGTCTATTGCCTTTTAACTGGATTCCAAGCCTGAAAACATGTTTCCAAGGGTCGGTCCTTGAGGGGGTCGGTCGGCACGGAGACGGAGAGGTATTAGAACTGGGTCAGATCCCCGACCCACCCCGAAGGACCATTCGCCCCCCTGGCCTCCCCGCACTACCTATGAAGCAGCCGCAGCAGGATCGCGACGTCAGCTATATTTGCGCTACTTAGGAGCTGCTTCCTGCGTCGCGGTCCCGCCCCCTCCTCTGACGTCAGAGGAGGGACTGGACCGCGGCGCAGGAAGCAGCGCCCAAGCAGCTGAGGGATTGCTGACGTCGCGATCCTGCTGCGGGCTGCTTCATAGGTGTGCTGGAAGGTCAGTGGGGCGAGCGGTCCTTCGGGCGTGGGGGGGGACTGAGCGGCAAGGCCGGGAACACCCCCTCAGGGCTGGTACCCGGGGCGGCCCGCCCCCCCGCCCCCCCTAGGTACGCCACTGCATATTAATAAAAGAAACACCAAGCTGAAATCAGCACAAAACTCAGGATATAATCAAATGCTTTCTCAGTACTGAAAGACTGCCACTAGAGGTCACAGCAGCCATTTTGATACAGGATCTGCAATGCATAGGTATGAGTTGTCATTGCTCTTTCCCCAACAATCCCTAGATCACCAAGGAATTGAAAAGGCCTGGGAGGGTGGGAGCTATTAGGGAGGGGAGAAGGTCCAAAATATGGCCTGCTCATGGAGGGCAGGAGGGAGGGATTATTAATCCTCTTTTGGGGAGAGCTGGATGGGAGGGAGAGGGATGCCATTCCTCTTTTGGCAGATGGTTGGTTGGGAGGGAGGGGTTCACTTCAAGGGAGGGCGGTTGGGAAGGAAAGGAGCCCACAGCACTTCAGCCTATTGCCTGGAAGTTATATAGGCACTGGCTGATTCCTTGCCAGTGCCCAGATATAACTGGTGAAAGATAGGACTGCATTGTATGCAGTCCTATCTTCCCAGTTAGTTATGCAGGTACTGGCACTTAATATGGCTAGAACCCACATAATTCTTGGCTCCTCCCTGACTCTACCACTGAACCGCCATTCTGTCCAGATTCAACACTGCTGATTACTGCTAATAAACAGTGGCATTGCCAAGTTAAATGCCGCTGAATATCGGCAATTAGCCTTCCGAGCACAAGTTAAATGTGCAGGAGCCTCTTCTACTTGCTTAAATCTCTTTGAATATCTGTTCTTTTTATCTTATGAAGGGGAGTAGAAAGAGTCCTTCACTCAGTCATGCTTTAGCTCATAGGCAGCAGAATGTTTTTTTGTTTGGGGGGGCCCAATGCTCCATCCTAGACCCTGCCCCATACCTACCCAAGCTCCTCCCTAGACCTCACCCCCATAATAATAGTACTAATTGTAAACACCAATGTTCCCCGGCAGGAGAGATGCTCAATCTCTCCTGCTGTAATCCCCTGAACCCTCCCGCAATGATCGCTGGCAGGAGGGTCCTAGGGGATCTGGCCAATCAAGCACTTAGGCCTCTCCCCGGTGCATCCCAAGATGTACCGGAAAAGGGCAGGCCTGCCATACCTTTGTGGGGGGGGGGGGGTTGTCAGCAGGTGCATCCCAAGATGTACCCGAAAGGGGCAGGTCCGCCATTCTTTTTTTTTTTTGGGGGGGGGGTGGGTGTCGGCAGGAGGGATTGGGCAGGGAGGAATTGGGATTGGGAGGAATATCAGGAGCAAGGTCAGGAATGGGTGTCCGAGTGTGTCTAAAGCTCACTTCTTAAACAGTGTACCTAAGTGAGGCTTCTTATTCATCCAAGTATAGTTATAGCAATTTTATATCCATGTTTTATTAGCACTATGATGGGTTACTTTCATGTATGCTGAAGAGTATAGTCCATATGTCACATCCAGTGGGTCAAAGGGCAAAGAAACACATTCTTTTGTCCACAGTGGCTTTTATAAAATCAGCCATAATAGAAATATGAAGACCATTTCATTGTTTATGTTTATTAAAATTGTATATACTGCCTATCTTTATCAGATCATGGCAGTTTACAATCAAAATATATAATTAAAAGAAAAGAACTCCATTATTTCAATAGGAAAGATTGACATTATTTATTCCAAGAACAAAAATAACAACAATAAAGTCCCCCACATTCAAGTTTCCAGTGGATAAGGGGCACAAATTTTATTGCACGCAAGATATTGTGAGGAAGTTTAGCCAGAAGCAGGGGTAGCATTTTTTTGGCCTGCAGTTTGCCGAGCAGTAACTTTAAAGTCATGCTCTACACAGCCATGTAAATTGCAAATATAGCAACTTCGGAAGAAATTCTTCCGAAAATTGAACCTAGTCTGCTCCTTCACTACCTTCAGGGACATCTAGATACAAAGGCTATTCCTTCTGTTTCAATTGCCTGTACCCTCAAAAGAACTTAAGTCCAGCCCAATCTTGTAACTTTTCTAGAACTGAATTATTCCATCTTCCAGGGCACTTACTGAGGTCTCAGCTGCTTCCATCCACATGCGCCTCAAATTCAGCAAAACATTCCATTAAATGTAATATATCAGATTTGATTTCTTTGATGATCAAATTGATTTCAATGAGCAGAGTGGTAATGTGTTGTAGATCTTCTGTGATCACCACGATATTGCCATCACCATTTTTTCCCCCGCACCTAAGACATGAGAAGATGGGTGCAGCTTTGCCCGCTTAATCCCAGAACTTATCAGAAAAACTGCTTCTGTTTTGTTCTCTTTGTGAGCAGGCATTCTGCTACATAAATAAGAGAAATTCAGCTGCGGAGAAGTTGGCCAATACAAACCTACAAATGCAGCTGATTGCCAGCAGAAGCAAGTAGGCATGGGGGATTGAAGGGTGGACTCCTTTAAATGGCTATTTCAAATGATAACTTTAGATAAACCTATACGTGGAAGGGAACATCTGAAAATATTTTTGGATAGATATGAGCCATCCCCTTCTGTAGTGGAGGAGTGGCTGCCTCAGCACCTTGAGGTTAAGGGTTCAAACCCAGTACCGTTCCTAACCCTCATACCATAGTTAGATTGTCAGCCCACTGGGACATGAAAATATTTACAAACATAAGAATTTGCTTCCGCTGGGTCAGACCAAGGGTCCATCGAGCCCAGCGGTCCGCTCCCGCGGCGGCCCATCAGGTCCATGACCTGTAAGTAATCTTTTGTCTAACCCTTGGATTCCTACTTCCTTATATCCTGAAAACCCTCTTCTTCCCTCTTATCTTTGCCCTTTTTGCTCCTGTGTCCTCCTTTATCTGTAGCCCTCAATCCCCTTATCTTTCAGGAATTTATCTAGTCCCTCTTTGAAACCCTTTAATGTAGTCTGTCCTATTACATCTTCTGGGAGCACATTCTAGGTATCCACCACCCTCTGAGTGAAGAAGAATTTTCTGGCATTGGTTCTAAATCTGTCCCCTTTCAATTTCTCTGAGTGCCCTCTTTATTTATTTATTTATTTATTCAATTTTCTATACCGTTCTCCCAGGAGAACTCAGAACGGTTTACATGAATTTATTCAGGTACTCGAGCATAAGGACCATAGTCTATATATGATGCCTAAAAAGTGGCACTGAAAAGGACAGAGCTTAGCACGATTCTATAAAATGCCTCCAAAATTATGCGCAGTTTATAGAATCATGCTTAGCATCTGTACGCGTGACTAATATTTAGGTGCACGCATTTAGGCTAATTAAAACCAGGCAGAGCGTGGGTGTTCTTTTAAGTTATGCATTAGTTTTTACCTTATGCGCCAATATGCGTACAACTTAGGCGCAGGCATTTAGGCCAGTTTAACATTGAGAGAAAGCATTTGGGGGGAAATTCTGTAAATGGCATCTAAAAAGATAGGCGACTATAATATAGACACCTATCTCTTGTCAATCACACTTAGGTGCCTATTACAGAATCGCATCTAACTTAAAACTTAGGCACCTGAAATGTTATGTTGTCCTGTCCTGACCTAAGAAAAGGCATCACCTTATTTTCATTTGTGTTTTATTTATTAATTTCAGGTAAATATCAACCATAAAATACATCTTCTTTTTTCCGTCAATATTCAGCTTATAGAAGCTGTTGACATCTGGGGACATTTTCCTGAGTGGCTGGCTTTGAGGCCTATTATGCAACTATTATGCTTGTTTGTATGGTTGCTGGATATTGATAGAAAAAAGAAGATGTATTTTATGCTTGATATTTACCTGATAGTATTGGCGTCTTCTTTCCCGAATTTCGTAATAGAAACCTGTATTGTTTTTGGGGAGGACAATATGGCTGTCATGGGAAAGTGTCTTTTCTGCCGATCAGAGGTCAACTATTTTGCAGGCCCCCGACTCTGTCACAGACAGAGGAGGGATTTATAGATTCTCCGGACTGGACAGCATTACAAGATGATTGTCAATTATTTTAATCAAATAAGAAATGCACAGCACAGCTTTAGTCGAATACTGTAGAAAAGAAATAATCCCAAGAGGCCTTCAGGTCTGTATTGCACCAAAACTGTTTTCCACAGAAATAGATTTTGTTAACCAATGGGACAGTATTTTAAATCAGTGTTCGCTAGATTTAATGCTCCCGCTGATACAAACTTTGCAAGGAAGGATTGAAAAGGAAAAACCCAAATTGGAATTGCATAAAAAAGATTTATGTAATGTTGCCAATATAAAAGGAGTAGATAAAGTATTTGAGGATAATTTGGAAAAGTTACGTAGAGACACTAGAGCAGCCAACCACAAGAAATTTCAGTGGGATTTGAAAGATATTTGTACAGTTGGATGAAACCTACAGAAGATCTTCAGAGAACTGATAAGAAAAAGGTAGGGTTCAGCTTTACATTTGAATCCTCAAGTTGTGACGATGGTGATAGTGATAAGACCGGGGGGGGGGGGGGGGAGAGGGAGGGAGAAAAACAATTTATAACAGGTCCATAGAATTGAGGGAATTAGAGAGGCTGAGGGAGAGGCAGAGCGTCAGGCACATGCAGGGGTTGTCCACACACCAAATCGCGGAACAGACAGGACTCCCTATAATCAATTTGTCACATCAAACTTTATCCCCTGAGGAAGAAAGCATTCTAACATAGGGTCTGTCGTTTGTTCCAGCTAGATGCCATGACCCATTCCAAAGTAGAGTGGATCTTGAGAAGTTCATAAGAAAAGTTCAATTAAGGTTGTTTGTTTTTTTTAAAGAACCTGGCAGGAAAAGGAGAAACCCCTCCAGTGTTTATGAGAAGAGTGATTAGACCCCATAGGGATAAAGGAGGCACGATAGTCCTTATGAGTAAACAGGACTATATGGTGAAAATTAATTGCCAATTGTCTGACACTAGTACATATGTCAGGTTAGAGCAGGGATCTCAAAGTCCCTCCATCAGGGCCGCAATCCTGTCAGGTTTTCAGGATTTCCCCAATGAATATGCATTGAAAGCAGTGCATACACATAGATCTCATGCATATTCATTGGGGAAATTGTGAAAATCCGACTGGATTGCAGCCCTCAAAGAGGGACTTTAAGACCACTGGATTAGAGGTAGATCCTAGTGCCCATATTCTACATCAAAGAAATGAATAAGAACATAAGAAGTTGCCCCCGCTGAGTCAGACCAGAGGTCCATCTTGCTCAGCGGTCCGCTCCCGCGGCAGCCCATCAGGCCTAGTGCCTGAACAGTGGTCCCTGATTAATTTTGTAACTTACCTCTAATCCCATCCCTATAATCTACCTTTACTCTTATCTGTACCCCTCAATCCCTTTGTCTTCCAAGTACCTATCCAAAGCTTCTTTGAACCCCTGTAGCGTGCTCCTCTTTATCACATCCTCTGGTAGCGCGTTCCATGTATCCACCACCCTCTGTGTGAATGTTCAATGGAAGCTTTGAAGGCAGGCTATATTATGAAAAATTAATTTGGGTTCCTTAATTACCGAGAGGCTAAGGTGCCAATTTTCTATACTCTCCCGAAGGTCCACAAAAATATTAAGAACCCGCGGGGACATCCTATTGTCTCAGTTAGAGACTCTTTATTAGAAAGGGTCTGTAAATATGTAGACTTGTTTCTCTTTCCCCTCACAAAAAATATTTCCTCATTAGTTATGGACACAACACAGTTTTTGAACCTTCTTGGCCAACAAGAGGAAATCCCCTCAAATGCATTATTAGTCACCTTGAATGTAAATGCCTTATATACTTCGATCCCACCACAGCTGGAAGCCTTAGAAGTAGTGGAGCATGCACTTTACAACCATCCACAACCTTGCCATGTCCCTACTGAATTTTTGGTTAATCTCACAGGATTGGCATTGAAGAATAATTTTTTCTGTTCGAAGATACCATCTACAACCAGATATCAGGAGTAGTGAAGGGGGGCTTCATTTACCCCTTCGATAGCAAACCTGTTTATGGCAGAACTGGAAAACCGCTGGATCTACACTGCACAGGGTTATGGATATGTGCTGTGTTGGCTCAGGTATATTGATGATATCTTTGTTATCTGGACAGGTGATCTGGAAGTGCTAGTTAAATTTGTTGTGGTCTTGAATTTGGTACACCCCACTATTAGATTTGAGATGTCAGTTTATGAGTATGCGATTTCATTTTTGGATGTGTGGGCATGAGGGGATGCTCAGTACACAAATGTATTCAAAATCAACGGACCGTAACACCTTTCTTAGTTATCAAAGTACGCACCCGAGACAACTTAAGGATAGTTTGCCAGTTTTTCAGTTCCTCCAATATGGACGTATTTGCGAGTTTAAAAAGCAGTTTACAGATAAAGCAGAACTTAAAGAAAAAGTTCTTCAATGAGGCTAACCAAAGAAAGTAGTTACCAGGGTGGATAAAAGAGCCCTAACTTAATTTATTTTTAAAAAAAAAATATTTATTCATTTTCAAACTTACAATAAGTGTGTCAATATGTTAAAACAGATTAACAATAAATATATCACTTAATAATCATCAATAATACAAATAATATGCTCTTATCTCCCACCCTTCCCACCCTTTCCTATTATATAATCAAATACCTTGTACAATATGTAATAATAAAATTACCCTCTCTCCCCCCTCAAATAAAGCTGTATATCATTTGCATAAGCAGAGACCTTGTATTCCCGATCTGAATAAGGAATACCCTGTATCTCCTTCACTTAATTTTCTTAATTGGCTTAATAGGCGCTGATATTTGAAAGCACCATAAAAAACTATTAAAATATAATTAGCTCTTAAGCGCTTAACTCATTAGGCGCCTACCACTTTTAAATAGGCATCTACACCGAGGTGCCTACCAGCAAGTAGGTGGGGTTAAGGGTGAATTTGGGGCAGATTCAGGGTGGATTTGGGGTCTGGTTTGACTTAGGCACCAGTAGGCGCCTAACTTAGGCGCACTCATTTAGATCAAGAAAACCCTGACCAAGCTATTACTCATAATGACTGGGGTTGCCATTCAACAAATTACTTATAACTGGAAGAACTGTAGTAGACTAAATTATAATTTTTGGTGGAATTCATTATGTCATATGTATAAAATGGAAAGAGTAATAGCAGTGGATATATTAGGATATTTCAAGATGTGTGGGAGCCATTAACAAAATTTTGTAATGATTAGTTGTTACTTTTCCCTTAATTCTTAAAGTTCATTTTTCAGGGAGGATGGGGGGATTTTAAGTATAACATCTTATATAAAGTAATTTAATTACTTATTATGAAGGGGTGGGAAGGGAGGGAGATAAGATTTTATGATTAGTATTATTGATGAATATTAAGTGACATTCTCAATGTGCAAATGTGTTTATGTATTATCACACTTATTGGACGTATAAAAATGAATAAAGATTTACAAAAAAAAAAAGAAAAGAAAACCCTGACCTAAACAGCACTAAGCCTAAGAATTCAACACTTACTGGTACCTAAGACCACTTAGGCACTGCCAGGCACAATTCTTTAAACAGCATCTAGCAGATGATTGACAATCGCACTCAACGGCACCCAGGAGTCAGGCACTGTTTATAGAATCAGGGCTGCATCGCTAAATTCCCCCTAAGTCGCTCAACTGTATTAAATGATGATTGTTGGAACTATAAAGCTGCAAATTATCTACAAATAGAAGGTGCAATATTAGCTGCAGATCCTTAATATTTTTAGAGTTAAGACATAACCTGTAGCCCAAAGAGTTGGCAAGAGAGCTTACTGGATTTCTCACCAGACAACATTAAGAGCAGTGACAAAGCTTCTCCCTAGAACATTCCTCACTATATCTTGATGTTATATAAGACAAATTGCCCATTGTCATAGTTTTAGATGAAGTGTATTTTATCACATTTTCATGGAGAATTTGAGGTACTCAATCAATCCAGGGTTTGTTTTGTACATCTCAAAGCAATTTATTAGCCATGAGCACAGGCTGCTATCAAAAGTTTTCTTATAGCTAAATCAGGATGGACTGAGAATTCAGGCTTTCTTACAACTAGCCACAATGGCTTGATTCAACATCAAGTTGTCTTTGGTTCCATATGCTCCCCTCTTATTGCCCGTCTGCTTTATTGCCATAATGTTATTAGAGGCAATGATTATATATACTATTAGCATCTATTACAATTTGTAACTTATGATAGACAAGGAGTGGGTTGATAATTCTGGGAATGTCACTTTGGTCTCCCTTCATAAGGAGAAATATTCTACCTATTACTACTATTAATTATTTCTATAGCGCTACCAGATGCATGCAGCGCTGCACAGAGTCACAAAGAGTAAGAAAACAGTCCCTGCTCAAAAGAACTTACAATCTAAACAGGCAAGACAGACAAACAGGATGTCATGGATACAGTTAAGGGGAACGGTTAATCAGCATGCTGGGTTGGAGGGCGGAGGAGTAGGGTTAAGGATTGAAAGCTATATCAAAAAGGTGGATTTTCAGTCTGCTTTTAAACAAGGAAAGCGAAGGGGCTTGATGGACATGGGGGCAGCTAGATGAAAGGAACAAAGTCTGGAATGGGCAGTGGAGAAGAAGGGTAACGCCAAGAGTGACTTATCTGAGGAACGGAGTTCTCTGGGAAGTGTATAAGGAGAGAGAAGCGAGGAGAGATATTAAGGGGCAGCAGAATGAACACTCTTCTAGGTCAGCAATAAGATCTTGAACTGTATGCGATGGCAGATAGGGAGCCAGTGAAATAACTTAAGGAGAGGAGTGATATGAGCGTAGCGAGGTTGGTAGAAGATGAGTCATGCAGCAGAGTTTGCACAAATTGCAAGTGGGAGAGGCGACACTGAGGGATACCAGTTAGGAGTAGATTACAGTAATCTAAGCATGAGGTTACAAGAGCTTGGACATGGGTCCTGGTAGTGTGCTCAGAGAGGAAGGGGTGAATTTTGGTGATATTGAAGAGATAGAAGCGACAGGGGCGTCCAACCTTTTGGCTTCCCTGGGCCGCACTGGAAGAAAAAAATTTGTCTGGGGCCGCACAAACACTAATGCTAGCTGATGAGCAAAAAAAAGTCGAGCAGGTCCTAAATTTGCAATCACTAATATAGAAGATGTATGTATCTAATAATAAACCTTCATTAAAGGGATACTGTGGCGAGGAATCCCAAAAAGCAGTAATACTTACCTTGACTGAGTGATCCTCCACATGCGCCGCTGACAGCGTAAGCCTGGCTCTCCCATTCACTTCTATAACAGCTATGGCGAGCCTCATCAGAGCAGGGATGCAGAAGCAGCTGTCAGTGGCGCACAAGGAAGATCACTCAGTCAGGGTATTACTGCTTTTTTGGGTTCCTCTCCTCTCCATAGTGTCAATTTAAAATTGTTTTTGATATTTTTAAGTAATATCTCCTTTAAAAACAGATATAACATACAGAACAGGCCAGGAAACCCCTTCTGTTCCCCCCCCCCCACCCAAGGGGAGCAGCACCATCTCGGCAAACCCCAATTGGGGAGAGAGCTCTGCACACACATTCATCTTCGACACCATCTTGACCCCCTGATAATATAATCTTATTTTTATTGACTGTTTTTGTGTTCTGCTTCCTCTTTGTGTACTATGAGGCCCTCATGGCCAAAACTGATGCAAAATTGAATTTCTTGATATGGTGTTCTAGGTCATATGGTGAGACTAATATCTACAGTAAGTCCCTTGTAACTATACAGTGCTTCCTATTTTACCTCTGTCAATTTTTCATATATTTTTACACTGGCTCTTCCTATCCTGAAAACAAGTATAGATCTCAGAAAATTTGGGGATATAAGTAACCCTCCCCCTTGCAATCTGTGCAAAGCTCTGCTGCATGACTATTCTTTTACCAACCTCAATATGCTCATGTCACCCCTCTCCTTAAGTCACTTCACTGGCTCCTTATGCGCCATTGCATATACAGTAGTTAATGCTCCTATTGCTGACCTACAAATGTGTTCATTCTGCTGCCCCTCAATATCTCTCCTCTCTTCTCTCTCCTTATACACCTCCCGGAGAACCCCATTCTTCAGATCAGCTGCTTTTAGCTGTACCCTTCTCCTTCACTGCCAATTCCAGACTGTTCCTTTCATCTAGCTGCCCCCTATGCCTGGGAAAAAATTAACCAAGTTTGTCCACCAAACCCCTTTCCTTACCTTGTTTAAAAGCAAACTGCAAACCCAACCTACTCCTCTACCCTCCATCAACACATCCAACATTACTCCCTCTCTTCCCCATGCATCTCTACCTTACTCCTCTCCCACCACCATGTCCAATAATTCTCCCTCCCTCCCTGTGCCCAACAATTCTCTTCTTTCTTCATCTCCCCATGTGCACCATCTCTTTTTCACTCTCTCAGACACCCAATTCTCCCTTTCTATTCCCTCCCTTCTTCCATCCTATGACTCATGCTCCCCTCCCTCCTTCCCTTTATTCTGTGTCCCAAGTTCATGCCCCCTCCCTCCTTCCTTCCATCATTTGTCCAAAGTTTGTGCTCCCTCCCTCTTGAGTTCCAACACAACCTTCTCCCTCCCTCCAGCAGGTGTTTACCTTCTGGCCGGTTCCCTTGCTGCAGTCGTTTTTCTGCTCAAAACCATGGGTGGCGGCTCCTTGCGCAATCCACGGCTTTTTTGGAAGCCTTCTTTCTGATGTCATGACATCAGAGGGAATGCTTCCAACACAGCCGTGGATCCCATATGTCATATGGAGGAATAACAATATGTGAGCCATATTAGTAGCCTTAGGTGCTGTTAAGTCTGATTGCTGATCAATTGATTTTTGCAGTATACCAGGTTTTGTTATAATTTTAGCTGTTGGAGCCAAAAATTGAGCATTCCTTCAGGACCAGAGCTCTTCTTAATCTGGTTTCTAATTTATTTGTGATTACTTTAGGTCACTGCATGTTTTGATGTTTACGTTTTCCAGTCCTCTATATACTTGGTAGTCATTCTGCTCTTGATTATACACTCTGAAGTCCTCATGTATATATATATATATAAAACATTTCTGTTTTAGCATTAGCAGGGAAGATTAGGTTCTTAACTCGATAATCTTTCTAGAGAAGAGTTCAGTAGTCTTGACAAGTAGGTTTCTTCCCTTCACCACAAAGATTGCAGAAGGCATCATCTACATTTTTCAACTCCACCTCCTTGTATCACTGGGCAGTGCTCAGCTTCTGTTGGTACAAAAGCAATGGATAACCCCTAAGAAGGAAAATAACAAGGAAGGCACGGAGAACTCCCTGATAATTCAAGTCTTTTCTGTTCTGCAACAAGAACCATTAATTAGACCAATGGACCATTAATTAGACCAACTGCACTAGCAGTTTTTAGCGCAGCGAGCCGCGCTGAATGGCCCATGCTGCTCCTGATGCTCATAGGAACTCTATGAGCATCGGGAGCAGCGCGGGCCATATAGCGCGGTTCCCCACGCTAGAAAACTGCTAGCGCAGTTTAATATTAAAGGCCTTTAGCATAAACAAGGTGGAACTAAATAAGCCACCTCCCTGAGTGCAACCAACACTAACAACTAGAGCTGTCTGATTCTTGATTTGAATCAATTCACCAATTTACTCTGGCTGAATCAATTTGAATCAATTTGTTTAAAAAATAATTGGCCTTACCAATTCAGTGGTCAGATCTCAGCTTGTTCTTTCCCACAGCAGCAACAGGACTGCAATCAGAGTGATGGTGCAGAGCAGGCAGATGTAAGAGCAGAGTTTCCTCCTACTAGAGAGCCATGGGAGTCACTTCAAGCAGTCAATCGTCAGTTCCTGCCACTGATCCCCCCACCAATCTGTGGTGGGCAGCTATGAGCTCTCTCTGGGCCAGGCAGAGCTGCACATGAACAGCACCAGGGGGCTGGCAGCTGCAGGCTTAGGCATCGGAACGGGAGCCACAGGGGCCATGCCTCCCCTCCCCCAATTAAATCCTTTGGTCTCTCCTCCTTCCCTCTCCTGCACTCCTGTCTTCCCAGCTGGTAGTGCTTTGCCTTCCACGCATTTGAGAGATCTATACCCAACTTACACAATGGAATTTACACCTAGTTTCAGTTGGTGTAACGCCTTACACTCATAGTTGAGCACAAATCCTGGCACTCGTGCTATTCTATAAAGGGTGCCAATCCCAGAATGCCCATTATAGAATACTGCCGAACTCCATTTATAGACTTTTCCCCTAAATGTCAAATGTGTGTTTAGCATGGGTGGACTTAATACCACCTTAATAGGAGGCATTAAGTTCAGTCATCAGTGCTAATAACTCTCGACATTAATGCACTGTATGGAAGGTGGTTAATGACACAGCTGAGTAAGGTGTTATGGGCTGGGAGGCCCGTTTGGCTAGTTCTTCTCACCGCCGGAGCAGAGACTTTGTCAACACTTGGACTCCATACTTGAACATTTTGTCCCCTGAGAGTCGTAGCCGTATCCTGAACAGACTCCACCTCTAATTCAGTTTATCTGTTTGCCATTGATCTTTCCATGTTTGAATGTTGTACAATTTCTCTGGGTGGGGGTGGGAGGGGAAGGGGGGGTGGGGGGTTTCTATCTGTGGGGTTGGGGTGTTGCTTTTGATCGTGGAGGACATCAGAGTCCAGTCCTCTGCAGTTGTTGATTGAAATTGTAAACCTTGTTTTCTACTATTGTTGTACCTGCTGTTGTTACTTCTTAATAAAAAAGATTTAAATATAAAAAGTGATAACTGACGCTGCCACTAACATCACGACAGACCCAGTGCAGTGTGAGAACCTCTTGCAAGGAGTTGACTAGCATCACAGGCTTTATCCTGACTACTGCAAGAACACATTGAATGCTTGAGTGGTTGGAACGCCATTGGACGATGACTACCCCAAAGTGTACATGTTTAGCTATTAGCAAAGTATGGGCCCCTTTTATCAAGCCACATTAGGGTTTTTTAAAAAAAATCTATGAGCGTTGGAGCTTTTATTGCAGCAGCTGGCAATAAAAAAAACCCTAATACAGCTTGATAAAAGGGGGACCTATGTTAAATTTCTGTTATTTTCCACAATAAAGTACAGATATTTAAGGTTCATTTAATAAAATACTGCTAGATGTTTTTGCATAAAATGTCTTTTTATTAGTGTATCAACGCTGAGTGTGAATACATAAAAGTTAAAGCTATAATATCAAGAAATTTGCTCCATTACACAAAAATAATAGCAAATGAAAAATCTTGATTGCTAAAGGTCACAGAAATGTGTGAGCAATGGAACCCTTTACATCTGACTTTGTGGGGGAGAGTTCAAACAGTTAAGATGATGATTTTGCTTGTGATTTGCTACCAAATGGGTATGTTACCAGTTTATTTTCAGGGGTCCTTTTACAAGAAATTAAATAGTATTCTTACTAAATTTATTTGGCTGGGTAAAACCGCGAGAATTGCCTTAGTAACCAATTGCAGCGGGTGGGGTTTTTCTTTACCCAGCGTGTTGTGGACATCTGGAATGCGCTTCCAGAGGGCGTAATAGGGCAGAGCACGGTACTGGGGTTCAAGAAAGGATTGGACAATTTCCTACTGGAAAAAGGGATAGAGGGGTATAGATAGAGGGCTACTGCACAGGTCCTGGACCTGTTGGGCCACCGCGTGGGCGGACTACTGGGCACGATGGACCTCTGGTCTGACCCAGTGGAGGCATTTCTTATGTTCTTATGGGGTAAATTTTCCTAATTTTTATAGGTACCATCAGGCCTATATACTGCATCAGGGTATATATTAGACCCTCCCCGAGCTCATGGAAAATCTCCTTGATTGTTTGCATTTAGAGTAGCAACTTATGTCCCCATTACGATTGTTTCATGTGTTGAGTATCAAACTACCCAGATATATTAAAAACAATAGTATTTTATTTGACACCTGGAAAACCTTGAAATTTATGAACAAATTAACACATATTCCAGTAGAGAAATCCACTTATCAATCCTTGTGGCTAAACTCCAAGATTCAAATTGGCGAGTCTAAGATTGCCTGGAAGCATTGGATGCAAGCAGGTATATGTACACTAGATGATGTTTTATTAAATGGGAAATTGCTTGATTTTTCACGACTGCAACAATTATTTGGTATTTCAAAGTCTCAAAATTATAAATGGTTGCAGTTGAAGCAAGCCATTCAGTAGGGGTGCCCTGATTGGCGAAATCTAAAAAATCATTACAGCTTTCAGGTCCTATGCTTCCAGACTAATTTCTTAGGACATCAGGCCGCCCAGTGGTATAAATTAATATCTGAATTCTTGAATAAAAAACTAAAATCTAGTCTTAGAAACATTTGGAGCATTGAGATAAAGCAGTATATTTCTGCATCTCGATGGCCACGAATTTGGACTTGGAGAATGAAATGTACAGCGTCAGCATCTATGAGACAAATCTGGTTTTTCTTATTACATATATCTTTTTGGACCCCGGTTAGGTTACAAAAGTTAGACAGTTCTAAATCTAATAGATGCTGGCACTGTCATCTAGACCAGTGTTCTTCAACCACCGGTCCACAGGGCCAGCACGTGCATCAGGCCCAAAACAGTGTTCTTCAACTGCCGGTCCACGGTGCGATCGATGCGGCATTATCTTCGAGCCAACTCCCTCTTCCTCACTGATTCAGTGCACAAAGCCACGGGCAGTGGCTCCTACGCATCCTGCGCCTGAACCGGAAGCCTTCTCTCTGACGTTGCAATGTCAGAGGGAAGGCTTCCAGATGAGGCACGGGACGCGCAAGGAGCTGCTGCCCGCAGCTTTGTGCACTGCATTAGTGAGGAAGAGGGAGCCGGCCTGACGATAATACCGGGGGCAGCATAAAATGGCCAGGTGGAGCAGGCCAGAAGGTAAGGCATAGCATGGAGGGAGGGAGACAATAAAGATAGGAGGGAATGATTTTATTTTTGAATTTAGTGATTGAATTATGTCAATTCTGAGAATTTACATCTGCTGTCAGTGTGCTTTATGTAGTTTAATTTTGTGGTTAACCATTATGTGTTGTTAATAAGATTATAATGTGTATCTGTGAAAAATGAATGGAAAAAATAGTGTTACAATTAGTACTATTATGGGGCGGGGTCTTGGTTGGAGATTGGGTAGAGATGGGCGGGGTCTGGCTCACGACTTAGCCCAGTGTTCTTCAACTACCGGTCCATAGACCGATGCCAGTCCACAGAATAATTCTTTTATTTCTGCCGGTCCATAGGCGTAAAAAGGTTGAAAAACACTGATCTAGACATTGGGATGCTGGAGCATCCAGTTTTCTATTGTCCTGTGATACTCAACTTTTGGAAGTCGATATGGGATCAGATTAATGCTGTACTTGAGTCATCAATTCCATTGACTTATGAAGTGGTAATATGTGGAACATTATTACATATTAAGCCCCCCATGGATCGTTATACATGCCAGCTTTTCCTAATTATGACCGGGATAGCTATGCAAATGGTAACACGTAATTGGAAAAACTATGGTCGCCTCAATTTTCCTTTTTTGTGGGCAAACTTATGCTCCAGTTATAGGTATGAAAAAATGAATGCTGAAATGCTGGGGCATAGTAATGTATTTAAACTGGTTGACATCTTTTATTACTTCTCTATAATTGTCTTTGTCTTTAATTTCTATGTCATTTCCTTACACATCGGGGGAGGGAGGGAGGGAGGGAGGGGGAATTGTATTATTATATTATTTTAAATAAGAGTTGGTTACTGAAAGAGTATATACATTTGTGTTATTGATTAATCAATAGGTGGGTGGGTGGGATAAAATGATTGGTTATGAATATCTGTAAGTTGAATGTGCTTTTCTTGACTTGTTAAATGTTCTTATACCTGTGTATTGCACTGTTAATATTTGAAAATCAATAAAGGTTAAAAAAAAAAAACAAACAAACCTACAAACTCACACTTCTGAGGCTGTGGCTTTAACTACTGTGCCACACTCTTCCCCCTAAACACATATGCCTGGTTACACTAATATTCTACAAAGAAAAGTAGACACCTACTTTCTGGAATAGGTGCTTAAATATAAATGTTTCTTTATAGAATGTTGCCCTCCTAGTGCAAGTGTGAGAATGAGAATCTGTCCTTTAATAATAATAATAATAACTTTATTCTTCTATACCGCCACAATCTTGCGACTTCTAGGCGGTTTACAATCAAGGTAGCTGATTTCTCTGCTACTTTGATCCCTCAACTCCAATCAGAAAGGCAAAAACCCAAGCAATGCTAAGCATCTTCAGAAGAAAAAAAAAAAAGTTTAAGGCACAGCCTTACAGAAACAGAAAAGTACTTTTAAGGGTCAGTTCTTTGCCTACACTTAAGATAAAAAGATGCATAGCCACAGGTCTCTCTCCTTCTTGTTCCTGTGGCTTTCAAGAGAGTTAATCAGGTGCAGAGGCAGGAAGGTGAAGGGGCTCCCACTCTGTGAAAATTGAGGGCAGGCAGAGTGCAGAACAGCTGCAATTGTGGGACTTTATCCAGCCATTCTGAGGAAGGTAGATACTGTAACAGCCTGAGCCTGTATTTCTCCCGGTTTCTTTGGCTTAGTATTGGTGTTGAAGATGAGTGCTTGTCAGGTATGTTTTCTATGTACACTAATATCCAATTCATTAAATAAACATCTTACTTCCCCTGGCAGTTCATCCTCTGAGTCTGAAAAGAAATGGGATTCGGTAGGAGAATCACTTGGGGGAATCTGAACGCTCTGTAGTAGCTCCCTTGTGAACTCTGACCAGGGTTGGAAACAAAGGACAGGGAAAGTCCAGGCTTGGGAAGATTATCCTCATTAAAGAATTCCAGATTGATGCAAAAAGCTTTGTTTAGGCATTTGGCATGATCAGGAGATGGACCCTAAAGGGAGAATTCTGGGTGAGCAGGCAGTATTTGTGAAATAGCAGGGTCTTCTTCCACAGCGCAGGTTAAAGGCACCAAGACGCCAAACCTGCTGCGGGGAAGGGGTTTTCCAGGGTGGGGGGGGGGGGGAACTGTGCAGGTAGGTCACATTGTAATCGATTTGAGCACCTACCCAGAATTAGAAGAGGTGGCCCTTGCCACTGATAATCTTGTACCAGCTCAGGGCAGTGTCCTTTTTCAAAATCTGTGTCCCCAAATTTGTATCCTATCCTATTCAGCTGTAGGAAGTGACTGGCAGGCAGCAGCCTTTGCAGGGATCAGGGAGGAGCTGAAAGAGTTAACTCGTGGCTATGATGTCAGGGGGGAGGAGGAGTGTTAGGCCTTCATGCTGCAGAGTCCCTGCTAAGTTCTCCCCCCCCCCCTCCTATCAATGAGTTTCTGGGATGGGAGAAAGGCAGAGAGCACCAGTGCAGTAGAGACAGCAGCACTGCAAAAGGAAAACACAGCCCGTGACTAGGAAAGGAAAACTGCTCCTTCATATTTCATTCTGGCACATTTTCATCTGAGCGGAGGCAGCTCTTACAAGTCCCCGGACAAGGAGCCTGGGGTTTGTTTTTGCAGCAGTTTTAAAGAAGTGCTGTTAAAAGGCATAGAAAATTTGCACCTTGTACTTTCTTCTTTGCCGCGTTTGACTCCCCCTCTGCCCATTTCATGGGAAAGGCTGCTGTTGCTTTCTGCCGAAGTGCTGCTTATAATTGACATATTGAGAGACAGCCGTAGCAGCGAACACACCTCTTACAAGTTTCACGCGCAATAACGTTTGCTGCACACTAGGAGGAGAGAGTTTGCAACAGAGGGGAAAAAAAAAAAAAAAGCCAAACTCTACACTTGGATAAAAGGGGGAGAAAGAGAGAGAGAGAGAGAGAAAAAAGAGGCACATATTCACTGCCAACATCCTGGAAGGGAGCAAGTTAAGCATTATTTATCAAGAGCAGGAACTGCTCGACCTGCCTGCACGTACTCTTCACTTGAACTGAAGGACTTTGGGAAGCAGGAGGAACCTCTGCTGACACCGGCTTCAGGCAGCATCATTTCATCACTTTGAGATGCTCAGCTGAGACTTGGGACTTTCCTCTTGGAAGAGGAGGGTCCGTTTTCAGGAACCAGAAGACCAGCAAGCAGCATCCTTTTGCTTTCACCCCATCCCACCTCCCTTCTTAGCCTTCCGAGGAGAGAAGCTCGATTCGCTATCGGGAGAATTGTATTTTTTTAATTTTTTTTTTTTTTTTTTGCTCTGGTTGAATCTCTACCACCTTTTTTGTTAAGCAATTCGGCTGTACGAAATTAAACCCCCTTCGGTTCTCAGCGTGCACGGAGCCTCACCTACGAGGGGGGGGGTGCAGAAATAAGAGACCACTGAGCAAAGCCTCTCCCCCCCCCGCTCGCCTCCCTCCCTCCCCCAGTGGAAGGCGGCTGCTTGTCTTGTCGGTACCTAGGGTGCTCCGCTCACTAATGGGATTGCAGCGCGAGGGGCTGCGGCCGGCAGAAGAGCTGCTCTGAGCCTCCACGAGCCGCCCCCACCCCCTCCCCCCCCCCCCACTCGTCCTGCAGACTCGCTCGCTCTCCGGGAGCTGCGGAGCGGCCGAGGGGATGATCAGGATCTTCCCGGATTTCAGCGTGCAGGTGACGGCGGCGGCCGCCGGCGGGGTGGCCGGGGGAGTGCCGGCCGGGCCGGGGGTGGGCAGAGCTGGCGGAGCTGCTGCCACGGCCAACGGCAACCCGCAAAACGTCCAGGGAATCACCTCCTACCAACAGCGGTAAGTGAGCCTCAGACGTCCGATTACTACTGACGCCCGGGGCAGAAATAACCTTTTTTTTAATTTTTTTTACCCGCCTACTTTTCCCGGTAAAGTGAAGCTTTGATTAGAATCTGGTGCACTGTAGCCCCGGTTTAGAAAATGATTTTTTTTAAACCTCATAAAGCAATTAAAAAAAACCCCAAAACAACAAAAACTACCTGATCGTCTTTTAGCGAGGTTTTTAGTGCATGTGTCGTTTTGTTATTATGAAGTGGTGACTTTTTCCGGTAAGGAGATAGAGAAAAAAAAAATAAATCGCATGGTGATCACTTTAAAAAAATTCTCATAAACTGTTCCCACTTAAGATAATCTTAAAGTATGGGGGGGGGGGGGGGTGTATTTTATTTTCCCGATCTGGGTTTAAGTAAAAACGAAACAAAAAAAAAAAACCACATTGAAAATGAAACGTCACAATAAGCTTGCTGGGTTTCAAAGTTTGAAATCCCGCCCGAACATCCCTTCTAGAGGAATTTGTCAGTGTCAAAGGCTTTTTCAAACCGCACAATAGGGCGCAGGCAGCAGGAAAATAGCTCTGAGGTTTGTTAAATGACACTTTTTAACCATAAAAAAAGAGAGAGAGAAATTTTGACTCCTTAGAGTTTACATATTGCGCTGTGAACAGTAGATGGATCGGATCCCATCACCTGTAATAAATCCCCTGTTATGCATACCCGTTTATAATGCATTCTAATGCAAATAACCCAAGATTAATAGGAAGCGCCTCTGCTAAAGTTGGATTATGCAATAACTCATGATGACGTTTAAACTCGCCCTTTGTTGCTGGGGGGTGGGAGGGGGGTGGTTTCCACGTACTTTAATGGTCACCCATTTAATATTTCCCTGACTTCTAAGACTCGATTGTTTTTGCACACCTGTTATAACGCTATGAAAGTGAAATGGAGAAAAACGTGTGCTCTCTAAAGTAAAAACACATCATGGAAAGTTGAGAGATTCTACTATTAAACAGCAACAACAACAACAACAAAAAAAAAACAACTAATTCAATTAAGCAAGTGTTGAAGTGCTAAATATGCAAAGAAATTTGCTCGTGTGAAACTCGGTGGAATGTTTAGTTATAAGTGGCAAACAACAGAACCATAATATAGCAGAAATTGTGAGAACTTTCTGTCCTGTAGCTTTCCATCCCATGGAAATCTGCTTCTAAAAAAAAACCCCACCCTACCGAATTGTTAGGAACCCCTTTACTGGTTAATTTTATTGGCCTCCCCAAAGAACTTAGGCAATGATAAATAGGAGGATAAATACCTTTTCCAAGAGAATCTGGAGGTGTTTGATAATTCAGGACTGATCTTTTTTTAAAAAATTAAATTCTAGAGGCATGTGTGACTTCAGCTCTTTTAGCACTAAGACCAGGGAAAATGCAAAATAAAAGCCATTTGGACTTTAAAGATAAAATGAGGTGGAAAAGGGCTTACTGCTCCACGCCTGTTATGATTTTCAGGCCGGTACTTCTTTAGAAAGCGAAATTTCTCAAGATAGTGAAAGTCATGAGTAAAGGGGGAGGGGGGCATCCCAGGTGAGAAAATAGAAACGATCAGAGAATATTGATTCGGGAGCCACCAAAGAAAGAAATGGGATTTGTAGAAATTAAGGCGCCCGAGAAGTGTCCCAACCTAGGGCTATTTTGCCGTAGTTTGATCATATCTACTGCCAGTGAAGGATGGCTCAGTTGTAGAGGTACAAACAAACAATATTCAGCCAACTGGCTGGGCTCTGTAGAAGCCAAGCCTTTAGTAAAATACAACACACACACACATACAATGTTTCAATATTTATACAGCTTGTCAAGACTGCAGAAGCTTTGCTTCCTCCTCATTTCCATTTAGCAAATATTTTAACACGTCCCAAACTTTTGACTGCAGGCTGACGGGCGAAAAACCACATTATCCTTAATTACAAGCCCGTTCCGGTACCTTTTCAATGGCAAAACTTGAATGTGCTCTGATATAATGATCAAAACACGCTGGCTTTGGTGCGCCTTTGGGTCCACCCCTCACCCTTCTCAAAAAAAAAAAAAGAGAGAAAACACCTGTTACCTTTTTCAGCTTCATGCTTTTCCTTGGCGGTCGCTTTAAAGAAATGGCTTTGTAAATGTATTTGTTTATTTCTTTCTGAGAATCCTATCATAATTACACAATTGTAGGTAACCCCCCCACCCCCCTCCCCATACACCCTATTTGAAATCATTTTATAAAAGACAATGCTCCACTAACGCCTTTCAGTACACAAATTTATAAAGTTAGCTTACAAAACAGAGATTTTTTTAAAAATAATCAATTTTGTCTTTCCTTAAAGAACCACATTACTGTAATATATCTTTATTTTTCCTAGCCTCCCCCCCAAAAAATGTTTATTGATAGTAAGCTGTAGATGTCTGATTAATGTGTCAGCTTGGATTCCTTCAGGCATTAACTGGGAAGCGTAGAGGATGAATTCCCGCCCTGACAGCCCCTAAACATTCCAAGTAAGCATTACTATTATCATATAATTTCCCCCCTCCCCCCTTTTGTCTTCTAATCTTGACTACATCATCCAAGGAAAGTTTCCAAGCCTTATTATATTTGGCTTGTTTAAAATTTATTTTCTCTTCTAGCCAGCAGCTCGCTTTCTCCTTTGTAACGTCTCAAGTTCTGTAAAAGAGCTTTTTGTTCCAGCAGCTGAACATGCCCACAAGCTTCTGTGGGAGGTGGTTATTCAGGCACTTGAATAATGTTTTCTAAAGAAATCTATGTATTGGGAGCTTTCAGAGGCACCCACCTTGCTTTTACTCTTCATTTACTGCACATAAAAATATTTAAATCTAAAGACCCCTTTTCTTTTAAACTCCCCTTATAAAAAAAATATGTAAATACCAAGGACTATGTTATAAGCTAGCTAGCAGTTTCTTTTTGTGTGTGTATGTGGGGGGGGGGGTGAGGGGGAGTGTAGGGGGTGCTCTGACAACGCAGTTCTTACATGCACACATAACCCTTTATAAATGTAAATCTGAGGCTCGATTACCATAACTTGCAAAGTTTCATAGTAATTAAATTGAGCCCTGATTGAGGTCTTAAACCACTTATGTAGACAAACTAGAGAGGTGAGGAGTGGCCTTGTGGCAGAGCTCCTGCCCCAAGACCCTGAGGCTCTGGGATCAAATCCCAGCACTGTGCCCTGTGACCCTTGTCACTTAATCCTCCATTGCCCCAGATACAAAATAAGTACCTGCATTCATGTAAACCACTTTGAATGTGTAACCACAAAAAAAAGCAGTATACAAGTTCAGCCGCCCCCCTCCAAAGGTCTCCCCCTTCAAGAGCAATTTTTGTTAGCGGTCACAGCCTTGCCCTACATGTTTCTCCATGCTAAGAACAAATATGGGACTTTTTTTTTTTTAAGGTGTTTATTTTTCTTTAGAAATTAGGAGTTGGAGTGGCATGTGTTAGTGGAAAGGCTATGGGCAGAATAAAGTTTATATTTTTATTTGCAAGGAAGGATAACCATGTACAACCCATCTATGTCTTTACCACCTCAAGTGACATAATGATACTGAGCTCATGAAAAATCATAAACTTTATGTCACTACACCTCATACGCAGTCTGGTCTTCTGAGTTTGTGTCCTCAGATAAACATCTCAGTTTACACAGAAAACTGTATAAATGCATATTATAAATATATTCATAAATATGTCTGTGAATAGAGAAAAGGGATTCTTGGATCTTTTTTATTCTCCACCCCTCATCCCCCCTTATCAAGCTGTGCTAGAGGTTTGCAGCGCTGGCTGGTGCGGTAAATGCTCCAACGCACATATAATTTCTCTGAGTGTCAGAGCATTGAACTCACCAGCCTGTACTAAAATCCTCTAGCGTAGCTTGATAAAAGCGGGCCTCCATTTATTCTGCAAACCAGTCTGGACAGGGGGAACTCGCTTCTTCGGATGCAGGGGAGACCAAAGGATTTTGGAGGTATTTGATAGAACATGGTATAAAGGAGCTTCCTCGCCAATCAAGATCATTTCTACTAAAGAACAGCTACGTATAGAAGCTAAAAGAAACACACAAAACAAAAAAGCAAGCGTAACTCTGTTCGGAAGTATCCGTAAATCAGTGATGAAGGAACACAAGTATCGCCAACCCAAGGTGCAGATATGGAGGAATGCAAAAATTGCTGGCAGCCCAACAGCTTCTCTCATTGATGGTGTCAAAAGGGGTGGGAGCCATGGGGCAAGAGGATACCAGTGAGTGAGCTGCACAGGTTATCTGCTATGAACATAAGGAAGGGCAAGTGCTTTCAAACTGGACCGGAGAGCGCAAAGAAATAGAATTTCTGTTGTGTGCCATTTTCCCTAACCAGCCTGGACAGTGGGGACTTGCAGAAGCAGTTCTACTGGCAGGGGAACACAGCAACTTGAACGTCTCATCTTTCAAATGCTGTACCTCTAGATATCCACTTAGGGGCTAATTCTATAAAGGGCGCATAAAGTTAGACGCCAGTCTAAATTTGTAAATTGGCTTCATTATAAACTTTAACAAGCTTATAATAATAAAAAAAAAAATATGAATCGGGCTATAGGTGCCTATCTTATTAGGCGCAATTCCACATAAGGGCCTATCGCATGGTGCCTAAGGGCACCAAACAGTAAAGTATATGTGTAAAGGGGTGAAGAGCGATTTAGACGCCCTTAAACGTGATTCAACTTGCAAGACAATTTTATCAGTTATAGTTTCCACGCTTTGGAACGCTCCTCCGCTGAACATGAGACAAGAACCAAATGCCTCCAAATTTAGGGGTCTTTTTACTAAGGCACGCTAGCTGTTTTAGCGCACCCTAAATGCTAATGCGTCCATAGACTATAATGGACATGTTAGCGTTTAGCGCATGCTAAAATGGCTAGCGCGCCTTAGTAAAAGGACCCCTTAAATCTGACCTAAAAACTTTTCTCTTTAGAGATGCCTTCATTGTATAGATTAAGATTTTGATATCAGCTTACCTGAAGCCTATCTGTACTAGAGAATGACGCGGGGAAAAAATTTGTCCCCGTCACCACCCCATCCCCACGACCACTGTCCCTACCCCGTCCCCTTAACCACTGTCCCCGCGACTACTATCCCCGCAGCATCCATACAAGACTCAGTACTGCAATATTTAGCTTATTCCTTCCTTATAAATCTAAGTTCTGGCTGCTGAATTAGAGAAAGAGATGTTCAGCTGGCAGGGCTTTGTTTATAAATTTTTATCAACACAACTAATATACTACTGTATCCTAAAGCAAAAAATAAAATAAATAAATAAATTTTTTTTCTACCTTTGTTGTCTGGTTTCTGCTTTCCTCATCTTCTCATTCAATTCCTTCCATCCACTGTCTGTCTTCTCTCTGCATCTTCCATTTGCTCTGTTACTGTGCCTCTCCCTTCACCCCCACCCCCCCAATTGGTCTTGCACCCATCTTCTTCCCTCCGCTCCCCCCATAGTCTGGCATCTCTGTCTTCTTCCCTTCCAGCGTCTTCTCCCCACTCTGTCTTCCCCATTTCCCTTCAGCGTCTTCTGCCCACTCTGCCTTCCCCATTTTTTCCCTTCAGCATCTTCTCCCCGCTCTCTGTTCCCCATTTCCTTTCAGCATCTGTTCCTCTCCACCCCCCTTCCGTGTCTGTTCCTTTCTTTTCCACTACCACCCTTCCCTCTCGCCACCTCACCGCCCTTCAGTACCCCTCGCGCGGCACGAGAATCTCCCTCCCTCCCCCTTACCTTCGCGGCATGTTTTAAGTTACTTTCTAGAGTAACTTGCTCAAGCCAGCCGAGCCTGCCTGCAGTCACGGGCATCTGTGGGCAGAAGCTTCTTCTCTGACGCAACCAGAAGTTACATCAGAGGAGAAGCTTCTGCCCACAGACACACGTGATTGCAAGCAGGCTCGGCCAAAGTTACTTTAGAAACTAACGTGCCGCAAAGGGGGAGGGAGGGAGATAGATTCAGCTAGCATGTTTTCTCCCATAATTGCGGGGACATGGCCATTCACCGCTGCATGGGGCGGTGGATGGCCTTGCCCCGTGCCCGCAGTGAGCACTCCCCACCCCCCACCCCCACCGTTTTGGGTAACAGCCACCGTGTCATTCTCTAATCTGTACCCTTTTATGGTTTTTCTTTCCCCAGGCCATTTTTTATTCTTTGAAATGATGTAACCCTAGCCGGTCCCCCTTTTTATTTTAAAGAGTTTGTATTAACCTCCCTTGTAAGTATATTTTCTTTTTGTATTAACCTCCATTGTAAGTATATTTTCTTTTTTAAACCATGTTTTAATGTAAACCGCTTAGGTCAGTGGTCTCAAACTAGCGGCCCAGGGGGCTACATGCAGTCCGGCAGGTACTATTTTGAGGCCCTCAGTATGTTTATCATAATCACATAAGTAAAATAAAATAGTTTCTTGATCATATGTCTCTTTAGCTATAAATTACAATATTATTATTAAGACTTAGCCAAAAGGAAAGATTTATAAAGTATAAAGAGTTTTACCTCATGCAAAATTGTCATTTTTTAATAAGACATTAACTATTTTTTCTGAGGCTCTCCAAGAACCTACAAATCCAAAATGTGGCCCTGCAAAGGGTTTGAGTTTGAGACCACTGGCTTAGGCTGTTAAAAGTGGTATATCAAGCAAAAATAAACTTGAAAACTTAAAGGACTTAGGTGCCTATAATGTCAGCCTTTAAAACCCTGACCCACATTACAGGTGCCTAAGTTTAAACCCCCTTTTTAACTAACGCATAGTTTGGGTTTTAGTGCCAATAACGGCAGATAACTGCTCCGACGCTCATAGGAATTCTATGAGCGTCGGGGCAGTCACTAAAACCCAAACTATGCGTTAGTAAAAGAGGGGGGGGGGTAAGTTAGGCGCCGCTAACTGCGATTCTGTGATAGGCACCTAACTTTAGGCGCTAATTATAGAATCTGGCCCTTATTGTCTCTGTAGCATCCTGAAAATCTATTCACTGAGCTCCAAGCTGCTACTTTGCAGATATGTTCTACTGATGCTTGAGCTTACTCCGCAACGGATGTAGTGACTGACTTTGTAGTGTGAGCTCTGAAGCCTGTTTGCAGCACATTTGCTGGTAACTTTAACTGCTTCTAGAATATAGGTGGGTCTTTTATTTTGCACTTAACGCGCAATAACAGCAAAACTTAAAATTGTTGGAAGCATGCCCAGCATGGAAAACTGCATGAATGCATGTAAGCCTGGTTACAATTAACATGGATGTACTTAGCGCCTCATATTGAGAAGACACTAATTGAAACTGCAATATGTACGATGCGCTAAGTGTAGTATACAGTCCGGTCCCATTCTCTGCCCATGCCACCGCTGTAACAGTTGGCACACTGTGTGGCAGCAGTTAAGAGCACTAATGTGCATGATAACTGCTTCGTGCACTTTAGTAAGAGCCTCCATAGTATTTTACCAACTTTAATATAAACAATTTTAGAAGCAGGCAATTCTCGTAAGCGCCCTGCATAAACTGGTCTGACTTACAACAAAACACTTGTTAGGCTTACATACATTTTCAACATTCTGATATTAACGGAATGAGACTGCTTCTCTTTCCAAATTCTTTGGATGCAAAGTGACATTTCATGTCATTTTATTTATTTCTTCCATACTATACCCCCTAATATACAAGTACTTCCCAGTGTGGTTCACACAAAAAATATAAAATTACATAATTAAACAATTAAAAAAACCAACATTTAAAAAATCTCAACCCAGCTCTTCCAGTTACACCAGCTAAATCCCATTACTCAGCATTCTTCAGCCTTACTGCATCATGAGTACCTTACTTCATTCTAAATGTCTTTTGGAAGGAAGACTGAAGACTGTGATAGTTCTTTGAGGAAGACTGTGGAAAAAAATGATAGTTCTTTGAGCTCCTATATTCTTTAGGCAGAGTAAACAGTAATAAAAAAAAGAGTCTTAATGGCTGCACAATAAGTGAGGAAGAGATAGACA
Source organism: Geotrypetes seraphini (assembly GCF_902459505.1). NCBI lineage: Eukaryota > Metazoa > Chordata > Amphibia > Gymnophiona > Dermophiidae > Geotrypetes > Geotrypetes seraphini. The sequence goes on along the minus strand of NC_047090.1, from coordinate 90,845,696 downwards.
AAGAGGTTTAAAAGGCAGCTAAAAACTACAGGTAAGTCATACATGGCAAGGGGATTGACAAAACCAAAGGTATGACCTAGATAACATTTGGAGGGAAAGCCAGATCCATGTGTCAATAACCCTTCTTATGATCATCTTTCAAAGTAGACCATTTTAACCCCAAATGGAAGCCTTGAAACAATAAATAGCATGGATGGAAGTTTTTATGGGATTATCCTAGCACCAGTGGAAAAATCTTGTTCAAACGGAGCAGCAGACTCTTTTTACAGGTTTTCTTGATTTAAAAAACTGTGGCCACTTCACAAAGCATCCTATCTTCTTGATTTCTAAACCATGAGATGCATTGGGACAGGGCATCTTTCTTTGGGGTAGTTTTCTATTGAGATGAATGATACACAAGATGCACCCTTATTTATTCAGAGTGACGTGCTGTGAAACTGCTTGGAGAATATTTTGTGGCGTGTGGCAGCTGTGCTGGGACTGTTTCAATGTGCAGGGAGTGGAAGTGCATGATTTCCCCTTCTCAGTCTGTACTGCTGTACACATTTGTGGAATTGTATTCTGTAATTTTTTTTTTTTTTTTTTTAGAAGAATATGTAAATGAGCCTTATTACTATTTGTGTGCAGTCATGTGCTCTGTTTGTTTGTTCAAGGGAGACATTCCTTTCCCCTTTAGCGTTGCTTCCCCTGCCTGGGAAGGAAGGAGATGGAGAACAGTGGTTTTGCTACCTGTATCTAACAGATCTTTGATCGGAACAGATGTTTCTCAGAGGTTATTTTTCCTTTTGACTTTTCTGAGCTATGTCTGCTTTGTCAACCTCTGGTAGGTCCTTCACAAAGTTGACTAGGCAGAGGTCAAAAATAATTTTTTCATCAAACATTAGTCATTAGTCGCTGTTTAAATGATATATTGGCTAATTACATTTAAGCATGGTGATCACCAAAGTTTTTGCCCTGGAAGTGAGATACTGCATGGTAGAATGTATTAGGAAGTCACCTAGATGCCATGTGGAGGAGTGAAATAATTATTTTTATGGGAATATGCTTCTTTCTCCCCTTTAACAGTTCTGTTGCAGCTTTTCAAACATATTCTGGCAACACTGTAAGTTGTACAAGGGGAAGAAATTATTTTGTTTCGTTTTATTTTGAATCAGCAGCTTCCTCTGGCTCCTTTATACGTCCCGCTGAGGAAGAACCAGTGTTGTCACTCCAGCTGCTAAGAGATTTTCTTTCTTTCTTTTAATTTATTAACCATCTTTTTTGAAGATGGCCATATGAAGGTAGACATATGTATCATAAACCAAGAAAAGGGGCCAAGTCTTAGAAACTGAGTTATTCAGCTAGCTAAGTAATCAAGAAGATGCTGATTCAAATGCTACAAACCACATCTTTCTATCATTTTATTTGCCAGAGATATACCGTTTCAATTAACAAAAATTTTTAGTTATACATAGAACCCAACTGACATTGTTGCCTCGTTTCTCAAGTAAGCGTGCACTAAGACTTTGATACCTTTTCTTAGATTGTGACACGTATATATTCTTCCCCATGTTTGTCTACATACCTAAAGTTGGTACAGTTTTGCCATAACAGTCCTGGGCCAGGGCTCTTTCCAGAACCTTGCAAACATGGACCCAAATCTGGTCTTTAGGTGTCATCCTTAATCAAACACTATTACTACTACTTATCATAGAGACATGATGGCAGATAAAGGCTAAATGGCCCATCCAGTCTGCCCATCCACAGTAACCATTATCTCCTCCTCTCTCTAAGAGATCCCATGTGCCTATCCAATGCTTTCTTGAATTCAGACACAGTCTCTGTCTCCACCACCTGCATCTACCACCCTTTCTGCAAAAAAAAGTATTTCCTTAGGTTACTCCTGAGTTTATCACCTGATAACTTCATCCTAGGCCCTCTCATTCCAGAGCTTCCTTTCAAATGAGAGAGACTTGGCTCATGCGCATTTACATCACATAGGTATTTAAACGTCTCTATCATATCTCCCCTCTCCCGCCTTTCCTCCAAAGAATACAGATTGAGATTTTTAAGTTTGTCCCCATGTACCTTATATAACACAAACAAAAAGGCAGAACCAGTCTAAGGGTTCTGAGAGTGGTAACCCAATGATGAATAGACCTGTGAGAGCCAACACAACTTTATATAAAATAATGCTAAATATTAGTGAAATTGGGTAACCTCAGTGTGGAGGGTCAGCGAAAGGAGAATTTCTCCAGTGCTTCACACAACAAGGCAAAGGCAAACATACCCCTGCCTGCACACCATCATCGGTTACCTCATGTGTGCTTAAATCAAAATGTGTGACAAACCACAGTGAAGTAACTAATAACACACAGGTGACAATCAATCATTGAAACCACTCTAAGAACCCCCCCAGCCAACTCACCCAAAAAAGCAACAGACTTAGCTTCAAATAGTCTTCATGAGTCTTTCTGAAGAAGCAGGGGGTGACATGATAGTCCAAACACCCCTAGATACCAGGTTCAACCAAGCCCAGTTTCGGGAGCTCAGCGTCCCTTCATCAGGAACCCGTAGGCGATGATTATCAATAACACAAGTCTGAGCCGGCTGGGAGGAGGGCAGAGCTTGGACTTCTGTTATTGATAATCATCGCCTACGGGTTCCTGATGAAGGGACCAACCAATCCGGAAGCACGTTTTCTAAAAAAAAAAAAAAAAAAATGAGGGCAATGAATGGCACCTTCATTTACGGCGCCGGTGTCACACTTACAGAAGCACTTTGGGGCACCTAAGGATGCCAGAAGTGGCGTAGGCATCCTTAAGTGCCCCTAGGTGCTTCTGTTAGCATAATACTGGTGCCTTAAAGGTAGGCTTCCAAAATGCTGGCCTGCATTTAAAGAGCCAGTGTAAAAAAAAAAAAGCAAAATTTTATAATCAGCGCTGATTCGTGATTGATAATCTATCGGCGGTCGCTTCTTAGGCGGCTGCCAATTTAGGTTTTAACATGTCCTTCTTTTACCACACTGCCACAGATGTGAGTTTTCCCCACAGTTAGATGGAATTGTGCCCTTCCCAGAAATAGTTCCTTCATGCTGCCTGCATCTTCACAGATATGGAAAGAGAAACTGTGGAAAAGAGTTAAGCTTTTGGAGAGATACTAGAGCAAGGTGGTTCATATCCTAGCAGAAGGTATGCTGTGAGGCATCCTTCCCTCTTCTTACTGACAGACAGCTTGCCCAACCAAAATCCCTATTTCAGGGGGTACAACTCAAATAGATATCTGAAACTAACCAAGGCTTTTTCTCCAACCCATCTTCCTAGGTTTGTCACAGCCTGTAGACTCTCTCCCATCCTTTGCTTCCAGCCCTAATCAAAAATTTCCAGGGAGCCACCACAGAAGATTAGGATTTTCCATTTGAGTGTCCTACTAAATTAGTTCTTTAATACATCAGGGGAAGTAAAGTATCTATTAAATGATTTTGATATTACTGTACATAGGGGGTGCATAGGTTAATAGGGTGAGGTGACATCTGCTTTTAGCCTATTTAATAATGACATGTGGAAGAGCATTTTCAATATAAGATCTAATGTTTTGTGGAACATGCACAAAAATCCAGCGAACGTGATCATTTTCAAAACAGAATGTCCATCTTTTTGTATCCAAAACTGACATTTCTTAGATATGTTTATGAACAATGTGTCAATCTTTTTTAACCATTTAAAAAAATGTTCAAAAGAAAACTGCACAAAACAAGCCATTGGGATGTAGGAAGAGCCAGAATTTTTAGTAGACTGGCCACATAAACATCCCAGCAGAGGGGCATCCACTGGATTTCAGAAACATCACCATTCTCTGTTTTAGATTCAAACGGTTTCTCTGTTTTAAAAGTATTTCTATTAATTTACTTGCTAAAGAAGTCAGATTTACCAGCCTGTGGTTCCCTACTTTCTTACTTTCACTTTTGTGGAGAGGGACCACATCTGACCTTCTCCAGTCCTCCGGTACCACTGCCGACTCTAGAGAAGCATTGTAAATGTCAGCCAGTGGAGTCGTCAGAATTATATTAAGTTCTTTCAATACCCTCGGATGTACACCATCTGGCCCCATCGCTTTATCCACCTTTAGTTTACTAGCTCCTCATGAACTTAATCCACTGAAAATCAATCATTGTCTATTACACCTCCATCCCTATTTGCATTTGCCTTCTGTGGTCCTGCACCCAGTGCTTCAGCTGTGAACACAGAACAGAAATATTTGTTAAGCAATTCTGCCTTATCTTTATCAGTTTCTACATGTTTCTTCCCTTCACCTTTGAATTTCACAATGACACTTTTGCAGTTCTTGCTATCACTAATATATCTAAAAAATGTCTTGTCCCCCGTTTTACCTTGCTGGTTATTTTTTTCTTCCATTTGCATTTTTGCTTTCCTGAATACTTGATCAGCCTCTCTTAACTTTTCCCGATATTTTTAACCTGTCTTTCACTTTCTGTGATCTTCTGTAGTTTATGCTTGTGCATAAATAGTGCAATAAATAGTCTTTACAAATTCTAAAAATTTAGTACTTGGTATTTGAAAAAACTTTGTTCTTAGTTTCATGCGTGTTGATTGCAAGAAAAAATATTTCCTAAAAAATATTGATCCTAAAAAATATTGATCCTAAAAAAATATTGATCCTAAAGCTCCGACATGTTTCGCCAAAGGCTTTATCAAGAAGAAGTACCCCCTTCAGTATTGCTCTGCTACATCCCGACTAAACTTCTGAAGTGCCAAGATCTCCATGAACCACGTCCACTAAATCCAACTCAGCCTCTTCCATCACGGCCTCTAGGTCCAGAACCTTGTTTCCATACTTCGAGTATTAGCATATATTGCTTTCCAGACATTACCCCCTTTTCCCATTTGTATAGAGGTATTTAGTGATTCACTTACCTGAGGACTTATACTCACCTGGGGGCTTTGATCACCCTGCCCCAACAATTCTAGTTTAAAGCCCTCTTCAGTAGATTAGTCAGTTGAGATACTTCCCCCAATTATGAGAGCTCAAAATTTGTCTATAATCGGGCCTGTCTGGAATTGTAAACCCATAGTTGGGAACTCTATATGAAATAAATGTGACAAGATTTTTTGATTCCTCTTTAGAGACTGTGACCCAAGGCCCACTTTGATGGTTCCCTTTTCTTTGGAGCTGTTTCCAAATGTGGTGTGGCATCTTTACATTTGAGCTATGAATGACTTGTTTTTAAGCTCAAAAATTAGACTTCTCTCAGATTTATCTAGGGTAACATGAAAGCAGCACCAATAATTCCTGTCTCTGTGCCCTAGAGTTTTGGCACTGGATGTTACCTATTGACTTTGTTTTCCTTGCACCCGTGCATATTTTATTTTTTTCCAGAAGGTGCCCTGTTATTGAGCTGTGATGTTTTATAGTGTTATATCATGCCTTGAGCAAACTGTAAAGGTGGTTAATATATGTGATTTAATATTTCACTAACACTATGGGAGCTGTCCAGCACTACGGGAATGACCAGTTAGACTATTTCTCTGGTTGTATTTCTCCTACATAAGGATGATAATGATGATAATAATTGTTTTGATGCACATTATGAGTTTTTTCATTTTGTATCTTTGAGAAAAATTCATAGTACCTAATCCTCACTAATGTGCTTCTTGTTCTTTTAATGGCAGCATACAAACATTATTTAAAATAGCTGAGCATTCTTATCTGCACTGTTGCTGATACACAGAAGAACTTTTTACTACCTCTTTATGCTTTTTCTTTTTTACATTTTATATATTGATCTGTAAGAGGAGACCAGCAAGGCTGGAAGAGAAGGGGGAGGGGGTGATTTTATACTGGCAGGCTTACTAACAGTTTTCTTCAGGATTCCTTAGTCTTCTCTGCAACTGGAAAGGTAAAACCCCTGTTATTTAGGCTGGTAACAGAGAATAACATGCCACATCTTCACGCAGATTCTTTTATTCAATATGACATTCTCCCTTTCCCGCCAACAGGAAAGAACCACTCCTATCCCTGTGCGATAAAAAGAGAACAAGCGGGAGAGAGAAAGGGAGCTGGGGAAAGAATGCACAGAAAATACCCAGGGGGCTTCCCAATTACAGAAGAGTTTGGAAAGGTGTCTGTATGCTTCATTTGGTTCCAGTGTGCAGCCTCCCTGATCATGTTCGTCCTTACCATAGTTAAGGATGACAGCAGCCAGGCTGCTCAGCCTCTGGATTTTAATTCTACTTCCTTGCTCTTTTCCTGGCATGTCTGTCAAGCTGGAGCCTGGGTTTTCACCTCTCCTCCCTGGTTTGTGGGCAGAATGGCTATTTATAACCACCTGTCAAGGGATTTATGGTGGACGCAAGACAGGATACTTTGTCTCTTCCTCAAACCCCAACCCCCATCTGCAACCTCCTTCCCAGACTAGGTAAACATTGCACTGAAATGGTGCCCTAAAAAGAGCCCCATGCTCAAATGGGTTCCCTCAGTTGGTTACGGTCATTCTGTGGGTCTTTTGACACAATGCATCCATAAAGGAGGAAACAATAGCCGAAGAATAGCTTGTTCCCCATGGCAGTGATTCTCAAACCTGGCCTGAGGAAACCCCCAGCCAGTCATATTTTCAGGATATCTACAATGAATATGCATGAGGTAGATTTGCATACCAAGGAGGCAGTATATGCAAATCAATCTCATGAATATTCATTATGAATATCCTGAAAACCAGACCTGCTAGGCTCGGGACAGGATTGGGAATCACTGCTCCCTTGCACTGACATCATCAAAGTAGGAGGGACAGGTTTGCACTGCATCAGTTAGGGGCCTGTTGTACAGGATGCACTTGGCACTTGTGATGCTCTTGATTGTGGCTAAAAATCATTTAATACAAAACTGGCAGCATGGGGAAGTTGTGAGCATGTTCTCTTGCACAGACAAGATAAAGTCAGTCATATTTCAGGCTGTTAGCAGAAAAAGAAAGCCACAGCATGCATCATTATGAAGGAGGAAACTTTGCAGGTAGAAAATGTTTTCTTAAACTTCTCAGGCATCCTTGACTGACAAGAGGCTAAGAACGTCAACAGAGATTCAATACTTTTTGCTAGTCCACTTGTTTTCCAGCAGCCTTTTTCTAGGTACGGGTGATAAACCTCATGATTAGGCCACAATATGTTGCCTTCTAGTTTGTCACTAGACCGCTAATGGCGGATAGGCCAATGGTTAGAGCAGCAGGCTCAGAATCAGAAAAACTGAGTTTAAATCCCACTGCAGCTTCTTGGGGTCTTGGACAAGTCACTTCACTCTTCTCTCAGGTACAAACTTAGAATGTAAGCCCTCCAAAGACATGAATACAAACACTGCACCTGCATATTATTTTCTTTGAACTACTGTATTGAGAAAGGTGTTAGTAAAATCCAGATCTCCCATGCTACCTCAGAAGAATATCCAGTGTAGCAGCCCTGGCCATGACTTTGGGAGAGTTAACAGTGGCTGTGATCTCCACAGCGGACTCTTGAATACAAAAAGGAATCTCTATTTTAAGTAAAATTCTCAAGATGGCTAGGAAGCCCTCTAAGCTGGAACTTCATTTTACCTAGCACCTTTAATTACTCCCTATGTTCCACCCAGAACCTTTGGATATGCACAAGATTGTTGCCTATCTATTCTTCTCAGCTCCTGAGCCTCTTTGGCCTCCACAAGACAGAGCACTTTTTTCTATGCCACCCCAATCTTTTGAAATGCAGTACCATTTGTGCTTCATGTAGAGCCCTCCTATAATAAATCCCAGATTGCTCTAAAGTCTCACCTATTCACTCAAGCCTTTGAAAGTTTAGATTTAAGGTTTATTGTTATATTCTGACTATAACAAAGTGGAGTACAAAGCAACACACATAGACACACAAATATTTTTTTAAAAAATCAATACAACAAACATCAAACATAATTAAAACATACCCACTTCTTCCCCCTGCATAATTTACACAATCCCAACTTAATAAATCCCACCTCTCAAAAACCATCTTAAATACATCTATAATTACATTACATTAGTGATTTCTATTCCGCCATTACCTTGCGGTTCAAGGCGGATTACATAAGGAGTTATTTGGCCATTTAGGAATACATAAGGAGTTATCTGGACATTTCCCGTGGTATTATGGAGTGGAGCGGGTTGCTATTGGGGATTGAGATGATTCTTGCTGTGTTAGTTTGTCTTTAAGGATTTCTTGATTAGCAGGGTTTTACTTCTTTTCTGAAGGATTTGTAGTCTGGGGTCGTGATCAGTAAATTGGAGAATTGGTAATCTAGTTTTGCTGCTTGAGTGGCCAGGAGGCCATCGTACATTTTTTTTCGTTTGACATTTCTGATTGGAGGGTGAGTGAATGGAGTGTGGGTTCTCCTAAGTCTGGTTGCAGCTGTTCAAGTTGGCTGGGCAGTCTCCGTTTATGGTCTTAAATAGTAGACAGTAGAATTTGAATAGTATTCTTCCTTGTATTGGGAGCTATTGTGAATCGAGGTAAGCTGCTGTGATGTGGTCGTGTTTCCTCAGTGAGTAGATAAGTCTCAGAGCTGTGTTTTGTACTGTTTGTAGTTGTTTTATCATGGTTGCGGGGCAGGGGAGATAGAGGATGTTGCAGTAGTCTAGAAGACCCAGGACTAGAGCTGGACCACAAGCTGGAATTGTATTGTATCTATGATTATCAACAGAAATCAATAAATCCAAAAATGGCAATTGCCAAGGGTGAGAAGAGACGGCGAAAGCCAAACTGGAATCACATTGATTGATCTACGCCGAAAAACGATCCAATTCCAACTTCGCACCCAACCACACTACAAGTACATCATCGATACACCGCCTCCAAAACAACATCCCGGAGCAATGTCCCGAAGGGCACAAAAAACTCTCCCCAAACTCGGATACACACAGACACACCACTGTAGGTGCCATTCTCGCCCCACCGCTGCTCCCCCAATCCGAATGCAGAAGCTGTCACCAAATTGGAAACAGCCTCCACCCAGCGCCATACAAGCCAATTTGCTTATAATTTCAATTCCAAACTCTGAATACTATTCAGTTCCTGAAAAAAACATCAGCTCCATATGTGTATCTATGGTGGGTTTTTTTAATATTTGCATTGGAAGCTGATCCACAAAAGTAGTCTTGCAATCAGAATTAGTAACATAGTAGATGACAGCAGATAAAGACCCGAATGGTCCATCCAGTCTGCCCAATCTGATTCAATTTAATTTTTTTTTCTTCTGGGCTCAAGTTTCTTTGACGTACATGAGCATGTAAAGAAACTCTTGGAGTTATTGAGGCACAGTAGGGCATGCTTCTGTATCTAACTCTGTCTCTGTTTCCCTATCCCTAACCTTTTCAGTGTTTTCTAGTCTTTCTATTCATTTTTCTTTCCCGTCAATTGAATTGCACCCCTTTCTGTAAACCAGAGCCACTACCAAGGTCCATTTCACCTTAACCAGGCATGCTGTTGAGGAGTACAGGAAGTAAAGAAGGGGCCACAAATTAGGAGTGTGTGGTGCAGTGGTTAGAGCTACAACCTCAGCACCCTGAGGATGTAGGTTCAAAACCCTCGCTGCTTCTTGTGACCCTGGGCAAGTCACTTAATCCCCTCTTTGCCCCAGGTACACTAGATAGAGTTTGAGCCCGTCGGGTCAGCTAGGGAAATATGATAAAGTACCTAAATGTAAACCACTTAGAGGGGCATAATCGAAAGGGATGTCTAAGTCTGTTTACGTCCAACTCGCAAGTCATCCAAAGTAAAAAACACATTTTCGAAAAATACGTCCAAAATATTTTTTGTTTTGAAAATCGTCTAATTATCCGTCCTGCCAATCTGATCGTCCAAGCCGCTAAATCGTCCATCTTTATACCACATTTTCGTCCAACTTTTCATCCAAGTCCAAAATGCCTAGAACAAGCCCTGTTGGACGTGGGAGGGGTCTGCAAAGTGATGGACTGCACACCCAGACATGCCACCTAAATAGTGGGGTACCTTACAGGGCCCTGCTGTGAACTTCTCAAAAATGGTGCCATGTTTGCTCCTCCCTACAGCTTCCTTAAAGGTGACAGTGAGCCCCCCACACCACCTCCAGAATCCCCTAGACCCACTTATCTACCACCCCAATAGCCCTTATGGCTGCAGGAGCCACTTATATGCCAGTAAAAAAAGGTTTTGGGGGCATATAGGGCAGTGCACATGTTTAAGAATCAATGCAGTGATTACAGGGGCTTATGGGCATGGGTCCTCCTATCTATGGGTCCCTAACCCACCCCCAAGACAACTTAAGCTGTCTCTGTGCTGGACGACTAGGTTTTTCTAAGCCAGGTAATGATGGTCTGGAGGCTGAATTTTAAAGATATTATTAATATTTTTATGGGGGGGGTCGTTGATCACTGGGGTAGTGTGTGGGGGTCTGTATTATGTGTTTTCAGTGCTTATCTGATCAGCTTAGGTGGATTTTACATGGTCTAAGTCACAACGTCCAAGTTCCGTCGATCCCAGGCTGTATAACTTTCAGTTATACATGCTGTATGACTAAGTCTAAGTTGGCCCACGTCCCACCCAACTCCCACCCTTGACACACCTCCCGAAACGCCCTGTTTAGCTTTGGTCGTTCAGCGGCACTCTGAAGGCCTAGGTCGTTTAGAAATACGTCCAAAACCCGCTTTTGGTATCGGCACTTGGACGTATTTGAGACATGTTCGTCCAAGTACCGACTTAGGCCGGTTTTTGGACATATTTTTCTTTCGATTATGAGTCCCTTAGAATATAAGTGGTATATAAATAAATGCCTGTAGGGTTTCTGTGAGACTGGTTCTCCACCCTCCCATGGATCTTCTCCAGCTCCAGCAATAAGCAAGCCAACAACAGCCCACAAACATAGGTGAAATGGAAAAATATTCTGAACCAAAAATATATCAATAGTCTGCTCAGGGACTATGTAGGACAAGTAAGGCTGAATCAAATATGGATCCAGTAGGTCTTGAGCGTGCACAAATGTTCAAAGTCCCATGCTGGTTGACTATGATGCTTCATAGCTATCCCAAAGAAGGCAGATAAGGAAATAAAAATATTGTGGGGAGGGAGGGAAGAAAGGAAAAGTTTAGGGATGCCATGGTACCTGTGGCTTCCCCAGTTCCAATGTTGCCGCAGGGGAGGAAAGTAAGAAAATAAACAACTTGGGGGAGGGGTAGGATAGAAATGTAATTGAGTTAGTTCAAGGTGAATTGCATTCAGTTTTAAATATTGTCCTGTCCCTAGAAAGCTTATAATCTAAGTTTGTACCTGAGGCAATGGGGGGTTACGGCGCCACAATAGGCTTGAAACTTGGCCTCCCTGGTGGTCAGTCAGTCAAAGGTTGATGTAAAATCCAGCACATAAACCACAGACACAACATAGATTTTCAATATCAATAACAGGAAACAGCAGTGTGGTAATGATTTTATTGGAGTTTTATTCACTAGATGTAAAAGAAACCCAAAGAAGCCTGCATGAGGGGCAAACATTAATATCCAAATTTCCAGTGGACACAGAAAAATAAATGTACTTCTTGGTGACAGGTGACAAAGGTGCGCTGACAACCCAGCGCAGACAACTGAATGCAAGGCGGAAGCGCGCTGAAGAAAAACAGTATTTTAAAGGGCTCCGACAGGGGGTGTGTGGGGGGGAACCCCCCCACTTTACTTAAGAGAGATCGCGCTGGCGTTGTAGGGGGTTTGGGGGGTTGTAACCCCCCACATTATACTGAAAACTTCACTTTTTCCCTCGGAGCAGAGGTATGTCAGTCTCATGGTGGGAGGCTTGGTAGGGTTCTGCTGCACAGGGGGATGGGAGGGATGGATAGAAAGATGCTGCACAAGCAGGGCAGGATTAACCAATAGGCCAAGTAGGCACATGCCTAGGGCCCGAAAAGGTCAGGGGGGCCTGATGAAGGAGGGCATCAACATTGTTTTTTTCCAAACGGCGATGGGCCCTCTCCAGCATCGATCGGCAATGCGGGCACGCCCCCCCGATCGGCAACGCGGCCTCCCCCCCCCCATCGACAAAAAGTAAGACAAGCAAGCAACGTGGGTAAGAAAGGCAACGGGAACTGTAACTGTGCAAGTGGTGCTGCTTGCCCAAAGCTTCCCTCTGACGTAGCTTCCTGTTTCTGCCTGGGTGCATGGTGGGGTGAGGCGAGGCAGGGGGCCCGGTGTACTTGTGTGCCTAGGGGCCCTCGACTAATTAATCCTGCCCTGTGCACAAGGGGATGGGTGAGAGAGGAGGAAAAATACTGCACATTGGGGAAGAAAGAGGAAGAATTGGGGTGGAGGAGAGGAAGGGAGAGATCATTGTTGTACATGAAAAAAAAATAAGACATTCCTAAAAGTAAGCCCTAGTGCATTTTTAGACCCAAAATTAATATAAGACACTGTCTTATTTTCAGGGAAACATGGTAGTACTTTTCTTCAGACATGTGCACACCGCACAGTGAAGGCCCCCTTACCGCAGTACCTCCCTGAACTTTCCATAATTAGCATGCATAATCTGCATGCTTAGTTTGAATTTGCATCATGTTACTGCATGGCTGCAGAATATTTAATGGTTTACCGCAGTTTACAGAATATAATAAAAGCAAAATAAAATAAATATAAAAAAGAACTCCATTATTAGATAGTATAGACCTGGCCCATATAAACAGCAAACATACTAAGGAACATTCACTAATCTCACAGTAAAAGCAGTATAACTCAGCCTTTGGCGTGCAGTTCTACAATGTGGATTTCTGCCTGGATCTCTAGCCTAGAGCATGTCTGGTGTGTCTTTCTCCAGGCATTTTACTGCAACTGCGCAACATAAAATGGTTAATTCACTACTGTCCTGAAAGAGGGCTAGCAGGCCTTCCTTGCGGCAGAGCCTCCACCAGGTCTTCCACGAGTCATGACACACACGGTGGGGCTGAAGGAGTTAAAGCACGGCTGTGACGCCACCGTGGGGCGTGTTCGGTCTGCCTGCTGCAGAATCCTCTGTGCAATTTGCTCCTATCAGGGGGGAGCGGGTGGGCGTGCCTGTGTCAGGGGCGGGGTCAGACGGCTCCGGGGCGCTTGACTGCAGCAGGAGGGGTCCCCGTGCTAACTGGACTCGAGATTCAAGCCCAAGAAGGGCTGTACCGCTGCAGACTGGGCGAGTTCGGCGCGTGCTCCCCCCTCCTTGCATTAGTTTCACGATGGCGAGGGAGTAGGCAAACGACTTGGCCTGTAAAGATAATCAGAAAAGAAAGCGGCAGAAGGAGGTCCCTTCACACTGACAGACTCCCATCAGTTTCCTTCCAAGATTCATTGCTCTTCCCTGCAATTGGAGAAGCAAAAAAAAATCCTGACTGGCCACACAGATAGCATGCCACATCTTCATGCAAACTACATTTGTACATATATAGGTATATATGTGTATTGATATAAAATATAAGAAAGAGAGGGGTAGAAAGCCGTGAACTGGTAGAGAAAGGGGAAAGTGTGCGAAGCTGCAACTGAGTGGCGTTGTTGCACCGGGAGGAAAGAGCCGCTCTCGTCCCTGTGTGTGTGTGTGCAAGAGGGGAGCTGGGAGAGCAGCTGGAAAGAATGCACTGAAAAATACTTTCACAGCGACAAGCCCGGGGGATCCGCCACGGCAAACCAGAGCGGACTGGTGCCCCCTCCCTCCGCTGGCCCCTCTCTCTCTCTCTCTCTCCGGTTCCTCTGCCCCCCCCCCTCCCCCCCGTTCGCCCCTCACCCCACCCCGGCGGCCGAGGATGCCAGGGGCCAGGCTGCCCAGGCTCTGGATCTTACCTCCCGGTTTCCATGCTGTTTTCCTGGCATGCCTGTGGAGTCGGAGTCCGGGCTTTCGCCTTTCATCCGCGGCTTACGGACAGCAGAGCTGGTAGCAACAACCTGCCAAAGGAGGACCGCCACCGAGCCGGAGAAAGAGAGCGCAATGCTTTGGCCTGACTACTTTCGCCAGCGCCAGGGCCGTTGCTAGACAGGATAAAACCCCAACTCCTCCCCCCCCCCACAAAAAAGACACCCCCCCCGATACATTTTTTAAAAAAAAGGGGGGTGGTGGGGAGTCATAACTCAAAACACAGAGAGAACGGGAATACCCCCAAGAAGATGGTGCCCGCCAAGCCAAGCTTTCAGCAGGATCCTTCAAGAAGAGAACGGTAACAATTTCTGCTTTGTCCGGTCGCTGTTTGAGCGGTGCCGCTTTTGCTGCAGTGCTTGGAAGTAGCAGGACTGCTCTCTGGGGCTGGAGTGTTGTCTGTGATCAGTGCACAACAGCTGTTCCTGTTACATTTTACAGCTGCTGGGTGGGGGCTTAGAAACGTGCAGAATGGGCATTTGCATCTGGCCGGAGGGGGGTCCCCAAGGTAAAAGCTACACTCGAACTCACCAGTGAGGCACAGTGCAAGGATTCCCTCGGCTAGACAGCAGGCGCCCTCGTTTTGGTTCTTTGGCAGGATGTCTTCTGGGGGGGGGGGGGGAGGGAGGGCGTGAGAAACTGTGAGAGGCCTGCAGTGGCTAGCAGATCATGTGCAACAACTAGGCCGAAACAGACCCTGTTCTGGCTCTGGTACCAGCTGAATTTGTGTGCCTTTGCTTTCCAACAGTCTTCCGAGTTATTTTAACTTGCATCATACACAGAGAATAGCTAAAGAAAGAAAGGTGTACCTTGAGCACTTGATTAATTTCCCCTCATTTTTTTTCCAGTTTAAAACTGGGTAAAAGCAGCCAGCCTGGAGTTTACTTACTAAACTCTCTTAAAGTTCCAGTTGCGTTCCGGGCTCACACAAGATACAGAGGGCCACCTCAACTCCTTTGCCCTTTGAAACCTAGCCAGCAGAATGGATACCGGTTACAGGTGGTTGCCTCTTCAGGTTTTGCTAAGACCCAAGGATTAGGCGGCTTTTAATAAGCGGACTGAATGTTTTGCATCTCATAAAAGCTTTATGTACTATAATTTCATGGGTGTAGGTTGAGAGGAAGGGGCAACACTTCACACCAGCATTAAATTGGAAGAGACACACCGGCCCTAGCCTATCTAATGGGTCCTTTTACTAATGGACTATAATGGATGCGTTAACATTTAGGGTGTGCTAAAACAGCTAGCACGCCTTAGTAAAAGGACCCCTAGATTTTGCTGCTGTTGCTGCTCACACTACCCCATAGCCCAGCATGTCTCCCTTTCGTACCTCCCTTCCTCTGGTGCAGCAAGAGCAGATTTTAAAACAGGGTCCTCGCGCTCCTCTGCCATGTCATGCTGCAGTATCGGGTAGGATGGCAGAGGAGCGTGAGGCCCTGTGAGGGTTGATACCATTTTAAATCTGCTCTTGCTGTGCCAGAGGAAGGGAGGTGTGAAAGGGAGACATTCTGGACTGCATGGGGTTGGGGGAGGTCACATGGAGAAGAGAAAGAGGAAAATATGCTGGTCCTGATGGAGAGGGAAGAGGTTGGACCTGGGGAAGGAAGAGGCGGGAGAGAGAGATGCTGAAGGGGAGGGAAATTGGGCCGGGGGTGAAGAAAAGGAAAAGGTGCTGGATCTGTTGGGGATAATGAAGAAGAGGAGAGATACTGTGGTAGTGGTGATGAAGTAAAGAAGAGGGACCGATACTGGACCTAGTGATAGTGGGGGTGAAGAAGAAGGAAAGATACTGGACATGGTAGGGAGGAGTGATGAAGAGAGTGAGAGATGATGGTAGTGTTGGTGGTGATGGTGAAGAAGAGGGAGAGTTGCTGGACCTTGGGATAGATGGAGAAGAGGGAGAGATGCTGGACCTGGGGGGTGGAAGGAGAGATAGTATCCAGAGGAATTGAGCAAAAGAAAGATGGTGGAAGAAGGGAATATAGGGGAAAATGACATGAGGGGAGGGTCTGAGGAGTGGAAGATAAAGGAGGGAAAAATGGTAAAAGCAAGATGAGGGAGGCTGAGGTAAGGGAAAAGGATGGACAGAGGGGAGAGAAGGGAGAGGGTGGTAAGAAGGAAAACAAGCAAAGAGAGAGGATGAAAAAGGAGATGTAAGGAAAAATTGAAAATGAGGGAATTATGCAGCTGTGGGGAAAGGTGAGTAAGTGGGAAGGTGAAGAGCAAGAAATATGTGTGAGAGGAGAATGGAATAGTATAGGAAAAGCAAGACATGAAACCTATAACATATGCAAAAGAACTATGACAGGATGGAAAAATCTAGACAAAGTTCTGAGAATAACAAAAGTAATAGAAGAAAACTTAGAAATCAAAGGGGGGGGGGGGAATGTGAAAAAAGAAAAAAATAGAGAAAGCCAAGAGAAACGAAAATAAACAATAAAAAAGATGGCAAAGCAATACAACTAGATTAAGAAATAAATACATGTGAAAATCTATTAAAATATACTATTGTACCATCCTGCTGCAAGCCAGGACTGAACAGGTGGGAAAGTTAAGGCTGGTGGTAGCAGGCCTGGGTGAAGGGGATACCGGGTAAGTGATAATGTGTGAAGAAGAGCGTTGGGGGAGGGAGGGGGGGGGAGAAAAAGCTAATAGTTGCTAATATAAGGGGAAGGGAGAAGGGGGAAATTCCTCCCCTCAACCACCGCCACCAATTTTAATTCTTTACAACTCTCCCCCATCGAAACAAAATAGTCAAACTACACCCCCTGATGCTGTTGGGGTTATCTGGCTAGTCTTGTTAGGGAAGTTAGTCCATGCAGTCAGGTATCTGAAAAAAAGAGGATTTACATAAGCACCCGCATTCGCCAAGCCTTTGGTGCTGAAAGAAGTGGGCTTCCCCCCCCCCCTAAGTGAAGACTGAGTGCTGTCTTCTCATATCAGTGCTCTGCACCTTCATTTCCAAACAAAATTAGGCACATGATATTAAAATGGGAAAATAAATGAAATTTTAGAACAGGGAAAAACCTCCTTGCTGCAGCAGCTCAGTGAGATTTAGGGGGAAAAGGCATGCTGTCTGACGTTTTGTACAGGAGCACATTTTGGTGGGTTTTATTATTATTTCCTTAGCGGGAGGGGGGGGGGGGGTGAGGATGGGAGGACTGTGGAATCGGTTCTTTGGTAATAGCATATCAACAGCTTTGCACAGTATTAATTAGCATGGTCTGCCTTAAACCCTGAAAACAGAGGTGGGGTACGTACTGGGTCTATAAGTGTGATGGCCATTGTTTATTGCACTCTACTTTGCAAATGAGTTCCTGTCTGTTAGAGGTGATGTGCAGCTTTAACAAAGACAATCAGAGCGCCATTAAAAGTGTAACCTCTTAAGACCTTTTTGAAGTTAAGTCCTGTTGTTTATGGAAGAATAATCAATGCACTTGTATGGAGATCAAGAAATGCACTTGTCTGACGTTAATACATTACATTGCACATGCTGTGACTCGAACATTGGTAAATTCAGGTCACTTTTATCTCCGTTTGAAATGTTGGAAGTATGCTGTTATGTAATGTATGGTTAATTTGTAGAACAGATGAAAAGAGATGTGTTCCTTAAATACCCATAGCTTGGGGTTCCCCCTCCCCCCACTGTAATAGGAGATAGTATTTTTTTTCCAGTGCAAATCATTGAAAGGAATCAGACTTTAAGAAAGTTATGCAGGACCCAGTTCCAGACTAGAGGCTTTATGGCCAGTCATGGTTTTGAACTTACATCCCAAAACAGTTTGAGATTTTTAGCTCCTTATCTTGACCGTCAAGTGCAATTCTGCAAGGCCCATAATACACCAGGTTGGGGTGGCCAGAAATCTAGGATTTTTCCCAAAATCTCCAGCCTGGAACTGGAAAACTTGATATCTCTGGCATCTTAGATCCTAGTCGGTGGCAGGGCCAAATCTTTGGAAATTTGTTGATTGTTCTCAGAACATTGAGGAAATAAGCTGGCCTGGAAAGGAAAGGGGTGAGAGTGTCTGGAGAGCAAAGAAAAGCAAAAAGGAAAAATAAAGGAAAGAACAAAATAAACAACAAGTAAAGAAACAGTAAAATTCTCTATCTGCTAAAAAATGTTTGTCTAGATCTGGGGTGAGCAACCTTGGGTCCAAGAGGGCCACAACCCAGTAGGGTTTTCAGGATTTCTCCAAGAAACTGAGAGCTAGATGCACTAAACACGGTCGCTAAGACCATGCAAGTCACTGTTGGCTGATTTTTTGGCCGATTGTGGAACAACGATTAATGTTCCAATAAGTCTCCATGGAAATAATTTGCACGGAGCTTCGCCATATTCCTGTCCCACCAGTCACTCTGAGAGCGACTTTGACACACGTGCAGATCCGATTTGGGGAAACCCAAACATCTGAGCTGCAGGGGAAGAAGCCCCAAATCAGCCTCCTGTCACTCACCTGTTGGGGCTTTATTTTCTAATGGCACAGATGTTGTGCATGTGTTACACACACACAGTATCTACCCTATTAGGAAAAAAATGTCATGCCATGCCGGTTCCTCCTCTCCTGCCGATGCCGGCCCTCCCCCAGAACCAGAATGAAGGCAGGAGAGATGCCCATTCCCTCCTGCTACCGCAAACCCCTGCACCAGCCAAAATCAGTGGGAGGATTGCCCACTCCTTCCTGCCATTTAACTCCCCCATGCCAGCCAAAATTGGGAGGAGGGATGCCCACTCCCTCTTGCCATGCTAATTTCAATGTATGGGGGAGGTTCGGGGGGTATGTGGGGGTGTTAGTGGGGGTAGGAGGCATCCCATGGCAGGAGGGTGTGGGCATCCCTCCTGATTTAATTTTTTTAGGAAGGGGAGTGGGGGAGGGGAAGGGCGGTTTGGGGGAAGTTGCAGGGGGTGGCAGTGTGGGGGGATGCAGTGGCAGGAGGCATTGGGCATGCCTCTTGCGGATTTTGGCTGGCGTGGTGGGAGGATTCATGGTGGCAGGAGGGAGTAGACATCCCTCCTGCTTCCATTCTGGTTCCAGGGGTCTGTCGTTGTAGAGGGCCGTCATTTGGGGGGTGGGGAGTCGGCACAACATTTTTTTATAGGCCAGATATTGGGTGTGTGTGTTATACACACACTGTATCTGCCCATAGAAAAAAATGAAAAAAAACCAGGCAGACCTGTCGGGTAACAGTTACCAACAGACTTGTCGGGTTTTCCGTGTCTGTCTTATTGTCCCAATTCTGGCATGCGAGGTTAGGGCATTGATCGTATGTGTTAGGACATTGATCATATGCCTGATTTTAATATTAATGACCTCATTTGCACGATCAATGCCCTAACCTTGCATGCCAGAATCGGAGAATATACGACTGCATGGAAAACCACATGGTGAGTCATTTAGAGCATTGAGTCGGCAAATACGATTGATCGCTAAACCAGTCAAACCGTTTTTGATGACGATTGTTAGACGATCGGAGGCTGTAGTGCATCTATTCCTGAAAGACTATGCATGAGATCTATTTGCAAGCGCTGCCTTTATTGTATGCAAATAGATCACTTGCATATTTATTGGGAAAATCCTGAAAACCCAGTTGGGGGGGGGGGCCCCTCATGAATCGAAGTTGCCCACCCTCTTCTCTAGATATTTTCCCACTTCTGGTTATGCCTGTTGCATTTAGACATGCTGTATCAAAATTTGATATTTGCACTACCTTTGGAAATTATTAATGCATATTTCTGTAAGAAGGTCTCTGAGTTGGGTTTGTATTGTGAAACAGATTGTCACCTGTCTCTTTTAATTTGATTGAGTTTGCCTTTGGCTTTAGCAGCATGCCAATTTTCTTGCTTTGCACCTTCAACATTAAAATAGAAACCACAGTAGAACCGCATAAAAGGTTTTTAAAAAGCCCCAAAAACTAACCCCCTCTTTTACAAAGGTGTGCTAAGCTTTGTAGCGCGTGCTAAACACACCTAAACGCTAACACGTGCATGTTATCCTGTGGACGTGGTAGTGGTTATCGCAAGTGTTGATTTAGCGCATGCTACATCTGCGTTAAAATGCTTAGCACGCCTTTGTGAAAGAGGGCCTAAAACCTCCTAACCTATTGTTATTAACCCTTATTCTGGGCTTTTTTGTGAGCATGAAATACTTGCCTGCGGAAATAAGCTAATCTCTCTAGAAGAAGTATTTTAAAGAATTTCTTGCCGATAGAAATCTGGAAGATAGAATTTATTTCTAGTGGTAACCTCCTAGTCTGTGCAAGAGTGCTTTTTTATCACCTGCCTCAGTTTAGCTTTCCGAGAAGGTAAATCAAAGTACCTTGGTTTGTTATTCTCCAGCTGAGAACAGAACTAAATAATGCTTGGTCTGAACTTTGGACTGACATGGTAGGAGGAGGGTATATTTAATTTAATGCATTTTCAGAGCATCTGCTTGCTCATCTTGGATGCCGGCATTTTAAAGGTTGGATGACGGGAGGAATAAGAAGGGAGCAGCCGGAAGTTTCCTAACATTGTAACCACAAACTTGGCTTGCTTTTATGCCCCAAGGGTTCATTTAGTTACATCAGTTTAAAACACATTTAGCAGCAAAACTTGTTAACGTCCTGTAACTATAAATAGTTCCCAGGCAAACTGACTTGTTCTTGTTAAGCGAGGTCATTTCTTAATAAAATAAATGCTTTTGTCTTTGTTGTGGTGGCTTTAGCAAAATTGGGCAGGATGAGGATATTTTACTTTGTTAGATAAGCTGTTTTCATTGTCATGCTGCATTCAAAATGAGAAGAACATGCTGGTATCTCGATTTGGCTACTGCTAACATTTAATATTTGTTGTTCTTGAACAATCTAGATTAGTGGTTCCCAACCCTGTCCTGGAGGACCACCAGCCAGTCAGGTTTTCAGGCTAGCCCTAATGAATATGCATGAGATAAATTTGCCTATAATGGAGGTGACAGGCATGCAAATCTGCCTCATGCATATTCATTAGGGCTAGCCTGAAAACTTGACTGGCTGGTGGTGGTGGGTAGGAAACCACTGATCTAGATGGTACCTTGTAGGATTTTCAAATTCCAATTGTGGCTTGATGGAAATATCTAGAAGTTTTGGGATCCTTGTGGCTGTGAAGGAAATCATATCGTGTCCCTAACCTTCCGATAAGCTCAGAATTCTTATATTAGATCTCCTGCTCCCATTACATAGATCCTTGAGGTCAGATTGAAGTTTTTTGATATCTTCTGAATTCTTTTGGAATTGTTGCAGTACTGGTTCCACTTGTTTTGTGCGCTGTTCAAGATCTAATCATTACTGAGAGAGATTAAGGGGGAATTTATCAGAGGGCACTAAGCATGTTAGTGCGCACAAAAGCTTAAACACTCGCTAGCCGCTAAAGATGCCCATTATATTCCTATGGCGTCTGTAGCGGTTGGCGTGTGCTAACATGATTGTGTGCACTAATGCGCTTGGTGCCCTTTGATGAATTCCCCCCAAGGGGTCCTTTTATTAAGGTACGCTAACCGATTTAGCGCGCACTAAATTCTAAGATGCCCATAGGAATATAATGGATGTCTTAGCATTTAGCGTGCACTAATCTTTAACGCACGCCAAATCAGTTGGCACACTTTAATAAAAGGACCCCTAAATTTGTTGTTTAAATTTTCAGCGTCTTTCTGTATTTTTCTTGTTAATTCAAGTTGTGTTTTTAGCATGTCCTTCAAAGTATGAATTTTAGAAAGAATCATATCATGATGTTTTACCCTTTTCCTTGTCAGCCGTTTTGGGTGGTGTGGATTTGTGCCTCTTGAATCCGGAGGAAATATTATAGTGAGTCTGCTTTTGACATTTTATTTTCAGCCATCCTCAAGCTGCAGGTATGAAAGAAGCTGTAAATGTTAAAAAAAAAAAAAAAAAGAAGTAATTTTGTGGTCTGGTAATCAATGATTAAAGCGGCTATTGTCTTATGGAGGGAGAGCTCTCGCAGCATACAACTTTCCAGGTCAAGCTCTTTAGCACCCTTCTTGTTCTTGTGATGACTTCTGAAAAGATGTCTTGTTAGAAAACACGTGTGTATATATATGTTTATATGCAAATGTATATGTTGTTTGTTGTGTGACATATGCAGTTGATTTGCTAATTATTTGCATACTCTGTATACTGACACACTTCGCTTGGTGGATGTACCATACTGCAAGCTGTACTTCCTCTCCATCAGTACCAAACAAATAGCCTAGTAAAATGGTCTTCCATGTGCATTTTTCCCTATTATTCTCATTAACTAGTTAATAGGAACAGTCCTTTGAAACCTACAAGGGTCTGCGGGTTTTAATTCTCTTCTAGATGTATACTGCAGTCTGGCTTAAATGTAAGATAGCTTCTGTTATGGCAAATGTCCTCTAATTAAAGGTATAATTTGAATCCTTTACTGTTCTGCTGGTGTAGACAATTAGTGAGAAATAATAAAAATGCGAAAGTATAATCATTTTTTTTCACACTTTGGTGCTAATATTTCTCAGGGGCAGGAAGAGCACAGGATTATCCTTTGATGAGGCTGTGTGAAATGAACAATATGGAAACTTCCCAAATAGACTCTTAAATCCCAGAAGGATCAGGGGAAATGATTTTGGATTTAGCTCATTCTTTTTTAAGAAGTAGCTGAAGGTGAATTACATTCAGGTACAGTAGGTATTTTCCAGCCCCCAGAATCCTTACAGTCTAACAGGGCAACTCAATAAGTTGGCAGCTCGGTTTAGATGCCCCAATACTGTTTACCTAGCGCCAATTTTATATGGGCAAGTTGTTGCTATGATTCCATAATAGAATACTAGCATAAGTGGGCATTGGGGCACCCTCTTATGCCATGCTAGTAGCAGGTATAAGTTGATGTGCCTAAATGTGCCAAGTGTCGAGTGTAATTTTTAATATTCCTTTTGTTCATTTACCTTTACACATCCATGGAGGGAGGGGAGTTGGAGGGAGGGGAATAAATATTGATGGTGATATTTGGGTAACTTTATTCTTTATTTATACTATATATTTTGAATTATATTTATGTTACCTGTATGGATATTAGTGTAATGTATGTAATACCTACTGTTCTTTTATTTGTATGACACTGTTTTAGATTAAAAATCCATAAAGATTTTAAAAAAATTCTATAAACTACACACATAACTGGAAGACATGCCCATGGTCCAATTAGGTGCTATCACACGTAGGCACTACCTTATAAAATAGTGCCAAATCCACATAGGTGCCTGTCAGTAGTCTATAGTTTTTATTTCTAGTCTGCATTTGCAATAAATTATAAAATCAAAACAATTTATCCTTAAATGATAATGTACATATTCCTCTATTTAATAACTAATTCTTTATCACCCATACTTAATTTTACAAAATAACCTCCCCTTTTACAAAACCGCAAAAGCGATTTTTAGCGCTGGCCAGCGCACTGAGTGCTCTGCGCTGCTCCCGACGTTCATAGGAACTATGAGCATTGGGAGCAGCGCAGAGCATTCAGTGCGCCGGCCTGCGCTAAAAAATGCTAAGTGCCATTTCACTAGTCTTTTAAAAGTACTCGGATCTCCTTGCTGCCTTGTATAAAGCCAGAGGTCTGTCCCATTCTGCAGGGCCTGCACATGAAAATAGCATCTTTGATGTGCATAAGTGGCTCATACCTCTAGCGCCAGCTTATACGATTGTCCTTTACTTGAGGCAGTGGACTTGCCCAACATCATAAGAAGTAGCAGTTGGCATTTGAACTGGGCTTCTCTGAATTCTGAGCTCCAGCCATTAGGCCACTCCTTTGTTCCTGGACTATATTCCTTTTAAATGAAGATGCAGTTGCGTACCTAGCATATGTAACACCTGGGGCCCATCATTTTTTAACACCCCCCCATCTATATGAAAAAAATGATTTTTAGTAACAATCCACATATCGCACAAGAGTGTACTTATGAAAAGGCAGCATCTTAAACACTGCAGTGAGCACTAGAACACCAACACATACATTGTAAAACTAAACAAGCCACATCCTGTACAGTCAATTGATCCTGTACAGTCAATGCTATCAGAAAGCCATGTCCCTTTCATACACACAGACAGATACACCCTCGCCCAATATGGAATAATCACAAACTAAAAATAGAAATATGTAGACAAAAGTTAAACTGAACCACCAAGAAACCAGACTCTGCATAAATTGCAACACTACAACACCACAAAAACAGTAATACATGTCCTCTAATACTGTGCAAAATATAAAGACAGTAGATGTAAACTTGAAAAACCTGATACATAACAATCACCACTTTACAAATTAACAAATACAAATAATGAGAAATAAGAAAATAAGCTCGGTCCCCATCCCCGCAAACCACCCGATTCCATCCATACAAGCCTTGAATTGATTTATATTGAACTTATTATATTAAAGTATAAAAAGAAACAATATTCTGTACAATTGTCAATTTATAAATCAGCGTCTTCTCCCCACTCTCTCTTCCCCATTTCCCTTCAGCGTCCTCAGCTCACTCTCTCTCCACTTTCCTTCAGCACATGCACATAAAAACAAGCAAGTAATTTTATATCATTTTCATTCTATTCATTCATAGAAATTAAAGTCTAAATAATGCCAGTCACATAACAAAACATGATTTTACAAAAATAATTCCCTGCACAGTCAAGCCTGCAAGGATTACTAGATGTCTTTCAGCAGCTCCCCTCCCTCCCACTTACCTTCGTGGCCAAGTCAAAATGATCTACCAACAATAAAATTTTAAAAACACAAAGCACACTGTACACAGAGAAAATGTCATTTATATTCCGCGGGTTTTCAAAGAGGTCAAGGCAGATGACTTTATGCAATGTCACCTCAGTAACAACTATACAAAAATAGACAAATATACCCCCTCCCTTTTTACTAAACTGCGATAGCGGTTTTTAGCACAGGGAGCTGCGCTGAATGCCCCACGCTGCTCTCAATGCTCATAGGCTCCCTGCGCTAAAAACCGCTATTGCGGTTTAGTAAAAGGGGGCCATAGTGCAAAATATAGACAGCATATATAAATTCTCAAACGGACAACATTTTGATCACTAAATTGAAAATAAAATCATTTTTTTTACCTTTGGTAATTTCATCAGTCTCTGGTTGCACTTTATTCTTCTGACTGTGCATCCAATATTTCTTCCCTTCTTTCAGCCTCCTGTATGCTTCCTCTCATCCAGACCTCATTCCCTCCCCCAACTTTTTCTTTCTTTCATCCTGCCCCTTCTTTCTTTCTCTCTCCATGCACCTTTCTTTCTGTATATCTCTCTTTCTCTCTCTCTCTTCGTGCTCCATTTCTTTCTTTGTTTCACCCTGACCCCTTCTTTCTTTCTCTCTCCATGCCCTCTTTCTTTCTCTCTGTCTGTCTTTCTCTCTCTTTCTCCGTGCTCCATTTTTTCTTATTCTTTGTTTCACCCTGCCCCCTTTCTTTCTGGCTCCCTGTCCCCCCCCCCCCGTTTCTTTCTTTCTCCCTCCCCTCCCCTATGCTATCGCCGCTGGGGAATAGGCTGCCACTGCCGCCATCGGGAACAGGCCGGCTCCGAGTTCGCCCTGCTTCTCTTCCCCACGGGGCCGACCAACTCTTTGCTGCCCGACGTTAATTCTAAACTCGGAGAGGACGTTCCGGGCCAGCCAGGCAGCGATTGGCTGGCCCAGAACGTCCTCTCCGACGTCAGAATTGACGTCGGGCGGTGAGAGTTGGTCGGCCCTGCAGGGAAGAAAAGAAGAGAGAACTCGACCGGCTTATTCCCGATGATGGCAGTGGAAGCCTTTCCCCGGCGGCAGCCTATTCCCCGGTGGGTGGCCAGCTGTGCACCCCCTTGGGGTGTGCACCCGGGGCAGACCTCCCCCCCACTCCACCCTTGGTACGCCACTGTGAAGATGACCTTCATATCACAACAATATGCCTAAAAGGTCACATTTGTCTTGGGCTCTGTAACTGTTACTAACACTAATTATATGATATGGACTATCTTAGCTATTTAATGACTGAAAATAACTTTGATGCAAAATTTAAGGGCAGCTAGTTGTTTTTATCATCGTCCCAGAAGTCAGGGGAAACGGTTTAGTATATCTGTTACCCCAGGAAATCTGTCTTAATATGGTGACTGTGTTGATCCACAGCCATGTGGGGACAAGCTGAGCCTGGTCTACATGACAATGAAATTCTGGTTTTCCCACTACCTTTCCAAGAAAGCAGAATAACGCTTCCCTATATCCGGCTCATCTTATCTACTTTAACATGGAGCTATCTGGTCACCCTTGTCATGAAAGTTTATGCCAGTCTGTAGGTGTAGCATTTAGGTTTTTATATTTCTTTCCACAGGTTGCCTTTAAACCCAGCAGTGATAAATGACAATCTGCATTCTCTCGCACTTGCTTGTGTATAAATAGCTCCTCTAGATTGCTTAAATGATAATCGAAAATATGAAAAAGGGAGGCTTTCATATCACAAGGCCAAAGGTCTACAAATGGAAGAACGGAAATAATGAAATATTTCCAAGGCAATAGACTGTCAACAAGCCCAGTAATGTATTGAGCACATCATAGGACAACTAGAGAGGATATTGCATCTTATGGCTAAAGAGACAGGAACTGTAATGACCTTTTATTAAATAGAGCTTCTCGCCCTAACATTTTTTTTCCATAAGTGTATAGATTTGCAGTCCCTGCTGTTTACTGTTAGTTCTAAAACATTGCCTCATGTTTGTTTGCTTGGTTTTTGTCTGCATGGTGTTCGGGACTTGATTGCCATTTATGCAGGATTATTGAATCATCTGGAGGGGCGATTAATAAATTTGAGGTGTAAATAAAATTGTTTTCATTGTTGCTTTAGTTTTTTGTGGGGGGCGAGGGGGGGTTGCAGACTGAGGCTTTTGCCAACGTGGCATTTTTTATTTTTATGAAAGAGTTTTGACTGATACAAATCAGAACATAACCATCGTATGCAAAAGATATGCTCTGACTCTGGTATGTTTTAAGAATCAGCAATACAAAACCCTAAAATTTAAATGAAAACAACCTACCTTCCACCATCGTCCTATCCTTCCCTCTCACATTTCCATCTGGAACGGAGGAAACTAACCCCCCTTCCCCATTCTGAAAGGAGAATGGTGTTAGCTTCAGCCTGGAAGAAGGATGAGGCCCAGTCAATTCAGCAAAGGATTGCTAAAATTGACTTTGTTGATTTGATACTAACGTGGCATTTAACCGTAATTTTTTTTATTACAATGTGTTTTTTTGCATGTGAAAATGACAAAAAGACTGAAGGCATCTTTTACCAACATATCCAGACATGAACTTTTGCTGGCAAAAATCAATTTTTCCAGATGTTTATGAACTTAATTTGAATTTTAAACTGAATGAAGGTTCCAAAATCCTGATTTTATATGGCTAGGAAATGGTGAGAGTTAGGCATCCGCTTTCTGATATAATGCCATAGAAAAAGCGCGTAGCAGTGTTGCTTCTTTCTTTGTCCACAGTAGTAAACGAAAGAGGACTTAACATTTTCAAGGCACTGTTTTTTTGCATTTGAGATCTTCTGTTTGACCTTGTGGTACAGCACTAGAGCAAACAAGGTTACTGTGAGGCTGAATTTTGTGGTGATGTCCATTTTAGTTTGGCAGGATGAGGTTTGGAGTTTCTTTGACCTCTGGATCTCAGCCTGCTCTCAAAAATATATGATAATGACACTTTGGTGGTCCTGGAATCTTCCCATTCAGATCACAGTGGGCTCACATACGCATGCAAAATGTGAAACTAGGCATAAGTGGAATGACAGGCACCTTCCTTCTTGGAATAAAACCAGCTTGTATTAGATTTATAAAACCTATTTTGCTATCTCTGGGATGGTGGCCACTAGTGCTGCCTGATTCAGGAAAAAAATTTCAATTTGATTCAGCCTTTTGAATCGATTTTTCAATTCGATTTTCCTGCCCAATAGGGTGTGTTTTTCAAACATTCTGGTGGGTTTATTTTATACACTAAAAAAGAAATTCCCAAGTGGAAAAACTTCATACAATAATATCAAACAATAATTCCCACTTAAGCTAGGGTGTGTATGAAAGTTCTATTTTACTAACAGGAGTAAGCCTCAGTAATGGAGCCTACGCGTAGTCAAATTCAATGACTGGGGTATTCAGCGTAGTTGTTTATTGCTCCTTATTCTCCAATCATTGGCTTCACTCCTTCACTCCTATTATTTTACTTTATTTATCAAAAGACTAAAACTAATATAAATTAGTGATTTTTATTTAAGGTCGTTTTTTATAATTTTTCACTATATAAAAATGCTGTAATTAGTTCATTTCCATTCCTTTCATTACACTCTTGTAAACTTCATGAAACTGCATTCATTCATTTAAACCCCAAAGGTTAATTCTTATTATATATTGATAGTTAAGCAACATTTCTTATTTAGAAATTCTTATTAATAGTTAGGCAACATTTCTCATTTAGAAAGCCTACTTATCTTGAGTCAGCGCTTGTATTACAGAAAAGCCAACGTGGCCAACGTTGGGGTTTATTTTATAGCCTTTTCACCCCTTTTATAAAGCCTCTTCACCCCCTTCCCCTTCACCCACACTGGCACTGTGGTGTAAACAAACAAAAAAGACTTTTCCTTTCTCTCACGTTCGCGGTCTAACAGCTCTGGCAGGATACACATTTCAAATCTGACACATTGTAATCTCAAAACAGAAAAAAATATTTTTTCTACCTTTTGTTGTCTGGTCATTATTCAAATCATGTTGGTCCCAGGCTCTGGTTGTCTTCTGATAACTCACTTGCCAGGGTCTCCTTCTTTCTCTAACCATCCATCTTCAATCTCTGTCCTCTCCTTCCGTTTCTCTTCCCTCTGCCGCGGTCCCGCCCCTCCTCTGATGTCAGAGGCAAGATCGCGGCAGAGGAAACAACAGCTCTGGAGGTCGAAGGCAGCCTGCAAGGATCGCTAGCACCGGCAATCCTCTCTGCAGGCTGCTCTGCTGCTGGAATTAGGTAAATGGAAGAGTGGGAGGCCAGGGGGGAAGCCGGCACTGCTGCCGCTCCTGCTTTAGGGGGGGGAGGGTCAGTCACTGAATCGGGAGGCTGATTTTTTTTTTTTAATTGATTCGAATCGGAAATCGGGCAGCAAAAGTGGCCACTGGATGGATTGCTGTTGCTGATGTATAGAAAAATCACCACTCAAAAATCAATGAAAAATTCAAAAACCAAAAAAATACTCAAGCTGTGAGCTCCAATACCCAAACATATTCAAACATCAAAGGGAGTGACAAATCTCATAGGTGGAAGAAAAGACCTTGAGAGCTTAGTGAAACAGAACTGCGAGGCCAAATAGCATTCATGTACTGATCACATACTTGGAGCAATCATGGGTCAGATGTGTATGGATGCCATATCTTCAGAATTCACAGGGAGTGGATCTAGTTAGCAGCACTACACATCCTAGTTTTCCTTAAACAAACAACTAACTGCAAAAAGTGCAGGGTTGTTTTCTTTTCTTCAAATGTTAGCAATCTTATTCTAAGAATTGATGATCTTATATTGTTGCGTCACTATCCCCCCTACCTTTTTTATAAAACCAAAGCACAGTTTTTAACGTCAGCCACGGCGATAACAGCTCCGACCCTCAGGAATTCTATGAGCGTCAGGGCGGTTACTGTCGCGGCTGACGCTAAAAATTAGCGCTATGGTTTTGTGAAAGGGGCATATGTGTGGTGCTGTTTTTAGATTATGATGTTATCCAAGTATGTATAAAATTGGCAGATTTGAATGAATACTGTATCTCACAATTCATCATTTAGGCGTTTATATTCTGTGCTTTTATTTCTAGCAGTATTAAACGAGTGTATGAAACAGCCAGCACAATAAATGCAGAGCAGAAGGAGTGACAGATCTGTACCTGCTGTGGTTGGTAACCTAGGTCCCCTAGATCTGTATTTCTTGGAGACACACCTAACCCAGTCAGGTTTGCCACAATGAATATGTAGATTTGCATACAGCCGGCCTTCAACATATGCAGATTTATGTCATGCATATTCATTGTGGCAGTCTTGAAAACCTGACTGACTAGGCATGCTTCTGGGACAAGGGTGGGAAACATTGACCTAGGGACTTGGAGGCAGCTGACCTGCAAAATCTCTGAATTTATTCCCCTCCCCCAAACAATCCTCTAGCTGAAGGGGGAGGGGAAGTTAAATCCTATCTTTTTCTAATCTAAGCCATTGTTTTCCTCTTGCTCTCTACCACTAGTTCCTAACCTTTTTGACAGTCTCTTTCTAAGAAAAATGTATTTAAATGCACAAAATAAAATACTATAGATTGTATTACATAAGAAACTAATTATACTCAAATAGTTATCAAACTATTAAAGCAATAACAAATATACTGTATGTATTCTTGTTTTACCTTTTTTTTTTTTTAAACAGTATAATCATTTTAAATAGTGAGATTTATCCCCCCTTTTACAAAAGTACAGCACGGTTTTTAGCGCCAACGATGGCGGTAACATCTCCTACGCTCATAGGCAATCTAGAGGCTATAAAATACTTTGTTGCTTACATTCATTATTGACAGAAAAGCTAAAAGGGCCCAAAAGGTTGATTGCGATCGACCAGTAGATTGCAAGGGCAACGTGAGTCGATCGCGGAGTCCATCCCTGGCTCTACGATAGACTCGCATTGCCTTTGCATTCTCTCTGCTTCCCCGACTCCGCAAAAGCTATGTGCGTGCCAATCGCTGCCTGGCTGGCCTGGAAATTCCTCTCCGACATCAGAATTGACGTCGGGGGAGGAGGCTTGTGGGCCCGATGCTTGTGCAGTGGCTGCACGTGCCTGGCTTTTGCGACGTCGGGGAAGCAAGGAGAAATTTGCGGCGGTGATAGCTTGGGGGGGCAGAGAGAAAGAAAGAAATACGGTGGCTTGGGGGGGGGGGCAGGGAGAGAGAAAGAAAGACACAGAGCTTAATGCTTCCTGGAACTAAACAGGCTGCTGTTTCTCCAATGACCAACTAACCATGTGATGCACGGAAAGGAGCCTAAGGCCCTTTCACTGATTGGTGAAAATAATAGCCAATCAGGGACTTCCATAGGCTCATCCCTAAGGAAGTCCCTGATTGGCTCAGGCGCCACAGGCCCCTTAGCCAACCAGGGCCTTAGGCTCCTTTCCGTGCATCACATGATACACCAGGGCGTGGCCTAAGGCCCACATTCATGGTGCGCAGGAGAAGGAGCAGGAGGACTTTGTGATTTCATCTGCTCCAGAAGAGAGTAGCACTGGAGGCCTAAGGAGCAGGAGGGACTGAACACCCCTCCTGCTTCCAACTTTTAGGTACAGGGGAAGTGTCGAGCCGGGTCGGGCCAGTCTGGTCGGAGGTGGTGCTGTGGGCTAGTCAGAGGGGGGTGCTGTGGGCCTGTTGGGAGGCCTGGGCCGGGGGGCTGAGACGTGTGCCTGTCGGGGGAGGGGGTGACTCAGTTGGTGGCAGGGCAGAAGGGAGTTTGCATCCCTCCTGCTATTTGTGGGTCACGGGGATCGTGTTTGTCAGGGTGGGGGTGGGATGGCCCTCCCCTCGGTTGTTTTTTGACAGGCCTGCCTGTCTTTTCATTTTATTTTTATGGGGCAGATATTTTGCGTGTGTAACACACGCAAAATATCTGTGCCATGGGAAAAAAAATGAATAAAAAAGACAGGCAGGCCTGTCAAAAAACCGGCAGACCTGTCAGTAACTCAGTTACCAACAGGTCTGCAGCAGTTGGGTTTGCCAATAGTAAAACCCGATTTGAAATAGCCAAGCAATTGTTAGTGAATCAATTGCTTGGCTATTTTGCATGGTGTTTTACTAATTTGCATGGGACGATCAGGATCGGATCGCTACAGGCGTTAGTGAATGGGATTGGAGGGAAATTTGGTCGCAAAGGGCTCACAAACTGATCAGTACACGATAGGTTTGCTTAGTGACGGTTTGCTTAGTGAATCTAGCCCTTTAGGTGGACTTTATAGAATTTAGGGGTAAGTTCTTCCATGCTAAATTGCACCCCCACCTCCACTAGGTACCTGATTGTTTTGGCCCACGTTAAGCATAAAATGTAACACAATTTAGTAAGAAGGTCCCTCTGTGTGTGTACCCATAGAAATGTAGCTACGAAGCTCATTAAAAAAAAAAAAAAAAAAAAAAGAAAGATGTCCAAGCAGTTGACACAACAAGCAGTTGACACAGGCCTCACCCAGTCCACCATCTCCAGCTGCCTCACCCATTTCCTCCTTGCCTTCCTCATCCATATCCTGGACTATCACCTTCCCCAGTAACCCCCCAGGTCTTCCAGGACAACATGGCACAGTTCTATGTCATAGCCTGCTTCTTCTCAGGTCATAGGAATCATCGATGGCACACATTTTGCAATCAGACTCCCATCCCCAGATCAACGAGGCCACCTACTGCAGCAGGAAACTATTCCACTCTGTGAATATACAGGTTGCTTGTGATGTCCAGGGGGAGATAGTGGATGTGTGTGCCTGATACCCAGGCTCTTTCCATGATGCCTACATATTCCATCACTCAGAAATAGACAAGAAACTAGGGTAGAAACATAGAAACATAGAAAGATGACGGCAGATAAGGGCTATAGCCCATCAAGTCTGCCCACCCTATTTACCCACCCTCTTAAGTCTACTGACCCCCTAAAGTATAATTGTAATTATACTGTCACTCTACTGACCCGCTGTCACTCTACTGACCCGCTTATTCAAGTCCTGGTGACCCTATCCCTTGGCATGACCTCGTAGGGATCCCACATAGGTATCCCATTTGTTCTTGAAGTCTAGGATGCTGCGTGCCTCGACCACCTGCACTGGAAGCTTGTTCCAATGCTTAATCACTCTCTCCGTGAAGAAGTACTTCCTGGCGTCTCCACCAAACTTCCCTCCCTTGAGTTTGAGCGGATGTCCTCTTGTGGTCGAGGGTCCCTTGAGAAGAAAGATATCATCTTCCACCTCGACCCGTCCCGTGATGTACTTAAATGTCTCAATCATGTCTCCCCTCTCCCTACGCTCTTCGAGAGTATAGAGCTGCAATTTGCTCAGTCTTTCTTCGTACGGGAGACCCTTTAGCCCCGAGACCATCCTGGTGGCTGACATCCTTATGGTAATGTGGCCTCCAGAATTGCACACAGTATTCCAGATGAGGTCTCACCATGGCTCTGTACAATGGCATCGTGACTTCAGGTTTCCTGTTGACGAAGCTTCTCTTGATACAACCTATCATCTGCTGTGCTTTAGATAAAGCCTTCTCCACTTGAGTGGCTGCTTTCATGTCAGCACTGATGATCACTGTCAGTTGACTGCTAGGGACACATCAACCCTAGACCCTGGTCCTCCCTACCATCCCTCAACACACTCCCCCTGCCAGGTAGGCCCAAGCTCCACCCCTTCTAAGGTAACCACAGCTGACAATACCCCTCTATTTCTCATTCTGCTCTCCCAGGTGACAGAGGCTATCCTCCATGAACCTGACTCATCACCCCCATTTTGCACCCCTAAAACGAGGAAGAGGAGGGGTACAGTCGCCGACACAGGAGCACCAGAGCCACCATTGAGCACATCTTTGGTCTGCTGAGAAACAGATTTCAACATCTGAACTGTTCTAGGGTGGGGAGGGGGTGGGGGTGGGATGAGCTCCTTTATATATCTGAGAAGGTGGCCCAGATCTTCTTTACATACTGCATAATATAGCCCTACGAAGGAGGCAGGACCTGTCAGACCATCCACAGCAGCAGCAGCCAATTTACTAACTGAGCTAGGAGCCTATCTTTAGGCACCTTTTTTTAGAACTTCACCCTCAGGGCGCAGGACAAACATTTTTTTTGTTCATTTTTAGTACGTGTGATCTTTTTCTTCAGTTTTTGGATATGTTTTAGGTTTGTATCATTCATTTTTATACAAACTTTTTTTAATGCAGGTTAAAACTTTAACATGCTGATTAATTTGATGTATATTTATTTAGGCCCAGATTTTCTATAATGCACCAATATCAGCAGCCACCTAAAAGCGGCCTCTGATCGCTTGTCAATCATGTGATGGCACCGTAGAGCATTCAGCGCGCCGGCCTGTGTGCTAAAAAACGCTATTGCGGTTTTGTAAAAGGGGGGGGGGAGTGCTATATTTCATAATTCAAAACAAGTGGGTCTTTTTACATTCAATTAAATTCCTGCAGATCTTTCAACTGTCGTAAATATAGAGGTAGCTTATAGGCCCTATACAAGAGAACACACTTTTCCTTGTATTCTCATAGTGAAGGCTTTTCGAAGACGGAAAAGTGAAACTTGGCAGTGTGGAAGATCTTAGTTGTCTCGCTGAAACATAAACGCTAAATAATCACATAAATACCTAGGCGCCATATGATTGAAGCTCAAATAAACCATCAACAGTAATTTGTATTTTATTCAAAACTCCATAGTTAGCCAATACATTGCAATATAATGTCTTGTAACATGCTCAAATTTTTCAATCCCACACAACATCCATACTATTGAATTTTGAGCCACCTGCAAAGCACGCTTGCATGTTCCTGGAATTCCCCCAAATACAAAATTATAGTACGCCAACCCTGCGAGCACAACAATTTGAACAACTTTCTTAAAATCATACCTAGATAAGTATGACCGAAGATTATTTATCATCCACAGTTTAAAATAAGTTTTTAAAATTACATTCTGCACGTGTGAACGAAAGTTAAGCTGAGAATCTGGCAAAACCCCTAAATAAGTTACATTTTCAGTAGTTGTTTGGCGGTTTCACGCATTTATTGGCAAATGAATATCATCAGACCGATCTCTTGACCACAACATATTTCTAGTTTTTGCCACATTCAACATCAATTTATATTAGTCATCCAGTTTTTATCGACCCCCCCCCAAACCTTATTCATTCTTGCTTCTGCTTGCAACAAAAAACCCTCTACAGCAGTGTATCACAAACTGTGTGCTGCAACAGATTCCAGGTGTGCCGTGAGATGCCGGCGATGAGAGGTGCCAACGCTGGCTGACTGCTTACAGGACATGCCTCTCGGCACATCTCCTCCTCACCGGCACCTCTGCTCCTTCTCCTCACCTCTCCTTCTCCAGCATCCCCCCCCCCACCGTAGGAAGCTCAGGGTCGTGGCTGGAGGACATTCATGCATGCGCGGATGTCATCGTGATGATGTCATGCATACACGGCATTTCCGGGTGCCCTCTAGCCACTGCCCCGGAATTAGTGTGCCACAGCTTAAAAAGTTTGCAAGACACTGCTCTACAGGGGAAAAAAAATTGGATATCATCCGCATATATTCTATACGACACACCAGACTGCTTTAGTGGTTTGCAAAGTGGAACCAAGTAATTCCAATAATCACCAATTGCTCGTTAAGATCCCAGTTATCAGCGCTAATTGCCTCATTATTCAGTGCAAATTGGGAGTGCACCTAAATTTTTAGCGCTTTTAATAGAATTAGGCTGCAAATGTGCACTAATGTACATTTCTAGTTTGGCATAGAAGCTGATTTAAATACACTTCTCCCTTGTTATTCGCGGGGGATATG
Source organism: Geotrypetes seraphini (assembly GCF_902459505.1). NCBI lineage: Eukaryota > Metazoa > Chordata > Amphibia > Gymnophiona > Dermophiidae > Geotrypetes > Geotrypetes seraphini. The sequence continues at coordinate 90,810,212 of NC_047090.1, read as the reverse complement.
GGCAGAGCTGGACCGCGAATGGCGAAAAACCGGGATTATCTGGCTCTGACCCACTCCCACCTCCCTGCCGCCTTCACGGCCTTACCTGGTGGTCTAGCGGGCTTTCGGGGCAGGAGCGATCTTCCTACGCTCCTGCCCTGTGCAGATCGTCATGAGGAAATGGCTGCTCTGAGTTCCCGTAGTCTCTCGAGACTACGACGGGAACTCCCTACAGCCATTTCCTCATGGCGATCTGCACGGGGCAGGAGCGTAGGAAGATCGCTCCTGCCCCGAAAGCCCGCTAGACCACCAGGTAAGGCCGGGAAGGCGGCAGGGAGGTAAAAAATATGGGTATTTTTTATTTTCCCCCTCCCCAGAAAAAAATCGCGATTATGTGAAATCTCGAGTGCAGAAACCGCGAATGGGGAGGGGGAAGTGTACAGCCATTGCAATTGACAGGAAGTGTTCTTGTCCTAGCAGAAGTCTAAGTTGTTTACGTCGTTTTGTGTGCTTGATGTGTGTGGACTGATTGAAGAATGAGCTTTTTAATGTTTACTACCACGCTATTATTTGTCTTTTTCATTTTGCTTGTTGTTGCGTGCACTTCTCCCCTCTGCTGTCCTTGTCTCTAGCACTCCCCTTTCTCCATATAGCGTATGAATAATGAATGATGTACACAGTGCGTTCAGATTCTTAGTATATTAATTATATAATATGGGAGGCCTTGCTGAGGATGGAAGAATCCAATATCTTAACTACGACAAATGTCCTAATGTAGAGGAAGGTGAATACAAACGTGCTATAGCATCGTGATTTATTTATAGGTTATTTACTAATGCTACTGACTAAAGTAGACTCCATCTTTTCGGTTTTGTTTTAGTTCTTTTTTTTTATTGTTCTGTGTAAATGTAATTTGTTAATCCCATGAAATTTGTCATAGATAAATTTGCTTGGATTATCTTGTCACTGCATTCTTTTGTTCAGCGCTTATTCATAATTTAGCAGTCTGGCAGTGAGCCTTCTCTCTCCCTTTCTCTCTCTCTCTCTTTTTGGGTGCTCACAAAAGATATATGACCTCTACCAGCTGCTGCTGCAACCTGCAGAATGCTCAGCGAGACATGGGAAAATCGAGGATTCCTCTACTGATTGGAGCACTCTGTGCTCAAAATGGTCTCTTCTTAAGAATTTCAGGAACTCATCAAGAGGAATTTTGAACATTCTTTTTCCTTGTAGAATGTAATTCTATAGTTCCTCTATTCTCTACCCATAGATTTAAAGGCTAAACATTTAGTACTGCAAATAGAACTTTTCCCGGTTCATTGTAATGCTGTGATCTCCTTCCTTGTTGTCCCTCTCTTCCCCCAACTCACTTTAAAACAGGTTAACAATTGCACGTTTTAGGGCCTTTTTTAAATCAAAATCTAGCTAGTAATGGCTTTTTTGTCCCAGGCACTTACAGTATTTATGGAGGGAAGCTAGTAGATTTATACCTGCTTTAGCCTGAGCACTTTACAGATTGCACTATGTAAATATCTAGCATTATACAGCATGTGAAAGACATTAAATAGAATGTTACTTGGATGTTATACATCTCAGACTTCCATTATTCTACCGACTTGGTTTAGAGTAAGAATTTATTCCAGTTTTTAAAAAAAAATGGAATCTGTGGATCAGATTTTGAGTTGTTAACCTTCTCTACTTGTAGCCACCAGACTGTGGTTCATGATAATTCATTGTTAATTTGTGCTTTACTGGTTCTTCCTCTGTCAACATGTTCATGATTAAAGCCTCAGGCACGAGGAACAGAGAGGACCCTGCTGCAGCTGCTCTTTGGTGGAGGCCTGGTTTGCTTTCACTGCAGCCAACTTCATTCTAGTGCATTTTTGCAGTCACCGAGCATGCCCACCCAGTCGCTTGTCATTTCTTAATAAACAATTGCAGGAGTCTGATTACTTAATGACTCCCTCCCTATGTCTTACCCCCCACCAGAATTTGAAATGGATAGAATGCCCAAGTTCAAATGTGAACGTAGAGATCAGGAATTATATTACTGTTAATGAAATCTCTGAGACTTACAGAATGTGGTTCTCATGTTTTTTTTGGACTTTTCTTTGACTCTGTTCTGGAAGGTAGCGTAGCCTTCCTGGTTTTGATATGGCTCTTAGAGCGTGAGCAAATAAAACCCAAATCTGAACGAGAGTATATGTTTTGTATAGGCGCCTCTCAGATCTAGTCGGGTTGATATTTAATACTTCCAGATCAGAACAAGAAACAAATCGCTGTATGTAATACATCAAATGATAGCAATGTCTTCTAGAAGGTCATCGAAAAGATTTTTTAAGACTTTGTTTCACTATTGAGTAGTCCTCTGTTCTCTTTCATAATTACTTTCATCTCATTGTAGCCCTGTATTTGAAAGCGTAGGTCAATAAGGATGATCACATTCAGAATTTCATGATCTGTGTAGCGGAACAAATTGAAAGCAAAGCTGGTATCAATCACTGTGAAGGGAGGGTTAATTGTTCCTGCTTCTCAAGCCTCTGGACAGATAAACCAGTAATGAAATACTTATTTCTCTGATATGTGAATGCTAAAGGATGAAACAATGGGAACAGAAGGAGTCTTCAAAGATAGCAAAGAGAAAAGAAAGAATAATCTAGGGTAAAGTAAGAAGCTGCCTGCATGCTCTGAATTAACTCTGCCAATAATTGTTCGGTTTCTCAGTGGTTGTCTTTTGCAAGAATTCCCTTGAGATGGAAAGGTTCCTGTAGCGGGCATTCATTCCAACAGAAAATAATGTATGGCATTCAGAAAGGTGTTTTCATAAGTAAATCATAATTATGGTCAGTTCCACCTAAAATAATATTTCACTTTTATGGATTTATTTTTTATGGGTCCCTGCATTTTCCTCTTGTGGGAAGAGGTCTACTTATGGAACCATTATTTATATAAGATCATTCTTTCAAAGCAACAGTGCCTTCCTAATTCTGGAGATAACTTTGTTTTCTTTTATAGCCATCATCATAAAGTTGCGTACATACGTTTACTCACCCCTGGTAAAATGGTATTTTACACTAATTCTCTAAACCTCCCTCCCCATTTTACTAAACTGCGATAGCGGTTATTAGCGCAGGGATCCACGCTGAATGCTCCGCGCTCCTTCTGACGCTCATAGAGTTCCTATGAGCTTCGGGAGTAGCACAGTGCATTTAGCGCGGCTCCCTGCGCTAATAACCGCTATCGCAGTTTAGTAAAAGGAGGGTAATTTAACAGTAGTTGACATAATTTCTAGATGATGCAAGTTAAAAGTGACATCTTTTTTCCCCCCCAATTTTAATGTATAATTACCATTTATTTGATGACTTTAACGTTGAAAATAATAAAATGTAAATATGATAGGTGCAAATTTTGGATATCCTTTGAGTTGATTTATTGCTACCTTTTTTAAGTTGTTAGTAAGATCTAAATAGTATAGTGACTGGTTAGGCCTTTGGTTAGTCAGATGAAGAGAATCCCTTGGTTGAACAAAACTCTGATCCTTCTAACCTTTCAGCTGTGATTGTTGTTCTGTCTACTTTTGACAGTGATGAGTTTCTCTTAGTAGCTCTATTCAGAGTGCAGTAAAACCTTAGATTGCAAGTAACTTGGTATGCATGTGTTTTGCAAGCCGAGCAAAACATTTTATTAAATTGTAACTTGATATATAAGCAAGGTCTTACAATACGAGTACATACAGTGTTTTTGGGTTATGGCGTTTCCATCCTTATGGGGAAATTGCTTTGATATACGAGTGTTTTGTTTGCGGAATCCACCATTCTAGGATTTAAGGGCAAGTTAGATGTACATAAGTGACATGGGTAAGGGTAAGCTAGATGCACTTCTCTTTGCGAGAAGCTTAGAGTGATATGGAGACCAAAACTATGCCAGGGTACACCTGGAGGGGCCTCTGCGTGTGCGGATCGCCGGACTTGATGGATCTAGGGTCTGTTCCGGAGATGGCGCTTCTTATGTTCTTACAAGCATGTTTTTGGAACGAATTATGCTCGCAAACCAAGGTTTTACCGTATTTGAAAATAGAGACAATTCATACTTATAAAGTTATAAGGGAAAGCTGTAAATAATCTCTAAATACTTTCAGGTAGGAATTTCAGCTGTCGGAAATACTGTTAAGACATGAAAGTTATATAGAACTATTGAAGTCAAGGCAAGATCCAAAAGACCAAGGAAAACATTTTGATAGAACTGTTCAGTTCTGTAGATCCCAAAAATCTCTGCATATCGGGCTCCTTTTATGAAGGCACGGTAGCGGTTTAATATGCGTAATACCGCGTGCTAAACCGCCGGCCGCGCTAGCCGCTACCGCCTCCTCTTGAGCAGGAGGTAGTTTTTAGGCTAGCGCGATGATTAGCGCGTGATGAAAAGTTGCGCGCGCTGAAGCCGCTAATGCGGCTTCATAAAAGGAGCCCATGATCTGCTAAAAGGTTTAGCTGACACTGGACTATTTTACCATAGGTCCATTGGAAAGTGTTGCTCATACTTTTTCTACAACCTCATCACAATTATCATTGACTGAAGTATGCAGAAGAAAATTTAATATGCCTGAAACCTTTTGGAACAACGTGCTATGGACTGATGGAAGAAAAATTGGAGCTAAAAGGATGAAATATTTGAAGAAAAGAGCACCTTGCCGGTTGTTAAGTATAGGGGTGAATCTATTTATTTTTATTTATTTATTTATTTGGATTTTTATCCCGTCCTCCCAGTAGCTCAGAACGGTCTACAAATGAACATACACAGTGGGGAGTAGCTAGACATATAAGTAGTACAACAGGTTTAGTGATTGGATTTATAGATTTTGGAGAGAATTAAATACAGGGAGAGTTTAGCAGAAAGAGAGAAGGGGGAAATACAGTAGTTTAGATTAAGGAAAGTTATATGCGTTTAGGTACAATTTGTTAGTGGAGAGAGTAAGAGAGGGTTATACTGGAGTTCGGGAAGGTGATAGGAGAGTGGAGGGGTGGGGCGTAAGGGGGGGAGAAGACAGAGGAGATCTTTAGTTGAAGAGGAGGGTCTTTACCGATTTACGGAATGTTAATAATGAGTTCTGTTGTCTAAGTTGGGGGGGGAGTTGGTTCCAGAGGTGTGGAATGAAGTGGCTGTAGGATCGTTTGTGGGCAGTTTCTATTATGCATCGGGGTTATGTGGAAGCCAGTGGCATAGGAAATATTGTGGGGGGTGGAAGGAAGAATGAATTTAACTATATGGCAACATATCCTTGATGCTAATGCCCGAAAAGCTGAGAAAAAAATTATTGGTGGAAAGTGATTAATATTTTGACAAGACAGGAATCAGATGTCCCTCAAAATCCCTTTCAGGAAAGGAAGAAGAAGATTTTGAAATAGCCTTCACACTCTCCAGTTATGAATGTTATTCCAGTTATGGAAAGAAACAGAAGAATATTTCTAAGTTCTGCAAGGAAAGGTAGGGAAAAGTTCCAAAAGCAGAAACAGAAAGTCTCTTAGCTGGCTAACAGAATGTTTAGAAGATGTTATTTCTGCCAAAGGAAGTGTTACAAAGTACTGACTGGAAGGGTATTTACTGTTATTTTATTTTGAATTTGTAGAAAGCGACCACATTTACTTTATACCATGTAGAGGTTATGTCAGCTTCGACTCATTTAAGGATTCTTTGGAACTTATATAGTTTGACCAGAGGTGCTTAAACTTTTCCATACAACTTTACATGGTACTTGTATGAACATTTACAAAATTGCTTGGGAATCCCTACCTGCTGTGAAGCGATTACAATCTGTGTTTGAGGTTAAGAGAATCTCTCAAGGTTGCAGACACTGATTAATACAGAGGTAGATGCAAACCAAGGTTTCTGATTTTCATCTTTGTATTCTACTAAGTCTTCCACACTGCCAGACTAGTGACACTTAGAACCTAACGGATGTAGCGGTATATAAGAAATAAATTACATTACATTACTTAGACCTAGATTCATCAAACTCACATTGGGCGATCCGTGGCCGAGTCTTGCTGGGCGATCGATTTACAAAGAGTGCTCATGCAAATTATGTGATCGGACACATGCCCCACAGCGACCCCACGGATCGCTACAGAGCAATCCAGACACATGCGCAAACCATCCTCTTTGCCTGTAGATGTGTTCCGTGCATGCACACAAGCTTGAGGTCAAAACTAGGGGGAGGGGGAGCTGCACTCACTGGCTCCACGAGTGGAAGGAATCATTTCAATTTTTTAAATTGTGCAGCCAGAATGGAACAGAACACGCTTTGCAGCCAGACTACGGAGCCACACGGAATAGAACACGCCTTGTGCAGCCCTGCTTTAAACCCGCGGGTTAAAATTGTGGGTTGAAACCACAGGCTGGCACTGCGCTTTTTGCGCAATATATAAAAAGGGAGATGCATATGTACAGTTTTGTTTTGATGGTTTTATTTTTTAGTTTGATATTGGGATTTCAGGACGGCAGAGAGCAGGACAGTCAGCAGTCGCTTCAGTTTGGATTGGCAACCCCAATCGGTATGCTTTTTTCTGTTTAGTGAATCGCTGCCTTCGTACTTATGCATGGCATTTCCCCTCATTTGCATGATCGGGTCGGATATTGATCACACAGCTGTTTAGTGAATCGGGTCGGGAAACAATCGCAATAATCATTGGTACACAATCGATAAGTTTTGTGAATCTAGCCCTTATTCCTTTTAAGAATTGTTCTTGTTCCAGGAGCATTCTTATGGGGTTAGGAAGCAGAGACAAGATAATAAGGAGGATGTGTATAATTCTAAATTCAAAACAACAGCATAAGTATTTGTCACATAATATATCATAAGATTGCAATTTACAAAGTTGTATTGGTTCATAGTTTTTTCATTTTCATCAAGTACAATAGTTTCTTATTTGCTACATTGGGAGGATAGGGAAGAAGGGGGTCTAAGCTTGTATGCTATAAAGGTGCTAAAAATCAGTGGGGTCAATATTTAGCCGTTGGTCGCCAATGGCATTATTCCCTGTGCGGGCCCCGGCTTTGAATAGCCAATTCTTTTTAAGCCGGCTGCTTAAGTTGACATTCAGTACGTAAGTTGCCATGGGTTACCGTTTAAACCAGGGGTGTCCAACCTTTTGGCTTCACAGGGCTGCATTGGCTGAAAAAAATGTTTCTGGGGCCGCACAAATGCGCAAACGCTGCAGCAAGACAGAGGAGGGAGCCGGCAAGACGGTAAACACCTGGGGGCAGCAGAGGAAAATACTACATCGCCCTCGACCAGGGCCGCACAAAATACTTCATGGGGCCGCAAGTTGGACACTCCTGGTTTAAACATAGGACAGACTTTTCTGTGATTTCGTTTTTGCAGTAAAACTGGCTGCATAAGCACTGAATATCAGCCCTTAAGCGACTTTGCTGATTCTATCTCTGGAACACCCTAACACAGCCAGCATTGATTTTGGCGCTACCTGTAATATTCAGCGGCACTTAGCCGCTTAAGTGCCACTGAATACTAGCGTCTAGCCCCGACCAAGTGATTTAACAAGTCAGCGACCGGCTAAATTACTTTGCATTATTTACCCCAATAATTTTTATATTGCTGAAAGAGAGACAATTTCCTACAAAGTCATATCTTGGATATGAATGATTGTGGATTTTTGGTTGACTAATACGAGCTTTCATTGCCTGTGACTCACTGGTTGAGCTGCTGTCTCTGCACCCAAGGGTTGTGAGATCAAATCCCGGTGCTGCTCCTTGTGACCCTGGGCAAGTCACTTAATCCTCTAATGCTCACTGCTTTGAATGCCAACTTTGAAATGCCAAAGCAACAAAAAGACGGTATACAAGTCTCCATTTCCTTTCCTCCCCTACCATATTGTTCATCTCTTTTCCCTAACCTTTTTATTTTTGTTATAATCCGATGATTTCCTCTTTCCTCATGGCCTCAATTGTTTCTTTACGTTTTGTTTTTTATTTTTTTTTGTTTCTTACCCTTTTTAATTTATTTTACTTAATTTATTTAAATTTTATTGTAAACCGCTTATACTTACCTTTGGTTTTATATTTGCGGTTTATTAAATAAATTGAACGTGAACTTATCTTATACATTCCTTGCTATCCCATTTCTTATCTCTTTGGGATGCTGTACTCCATTTGAGGCTCTTTGATGTTTTTCTGTGAAGCGTGTTTAGAGGAAATAAGCAGAAGGGAAACACTGGCAGAAACAATGTTTTGGCTACCTGATGGTCCATAGCAGTGGCCTTAAACTCGAACCCTTTGCAGGGCCACATTTTGGATTTGTAGGTACTTGGAGGGCCTCAGAAAAAATAGTTTAGGTCTTATTAAAGAAATGACAATTTTGCATGAGGTAAAACTTTATAGTTTATAAATCTTTCCTTTTTGGCTAAGTCTTAATAATAATATTGTCATTTATAGCTAAAGAGACCTATGATCAAGAAACTGTTTTATTTTACTTTTGTGATTATGATAAACATACCAAGGGCCTCAAAATAGTACCTGGCAGGCCGCATGTGGCCCCTGGGCTGCGAGTTTGAGACCACTGTTCTATAGCATGCCCAAATTAAAATAAAACTGTTTGAATGCCCTGTGATGAGCAGTCATACATTTAGGGCATTAGAAAGGTGCACCAGCAGGGCCGCCATCAGGGCAGTACCACCAGTCCTGCATTCAGGGGCCCGGAGCTGACAGGGGGCCCGGGCTCCCCCAAGATCCTAGGCCACAGTCTAGGGGGAGGGGCGGTCCGTCCCACGTGGACAGGAGAGAGCTGGACTGGGGACCCGCGGAGTTCAATACATCTCGAGCTGCGAGGCTCGTCTTCTGTTCTTGCCTGCCCTGCCGCTCACATATGGCTAGCCGATCGCAAGTGTTCCCCGATGTCAGCGCTGACGTCGGAGGGAGGGCTTAAGCAAAGCCTGCCCTCCGACGTCAGCGCTGACGTCGGAGAATACTTCCGGTCGGCTATTTGTGCGCGGCAGGGCAGGTGGGAAACAGGAGACAAGCCTCTCGGCTCGAGCTCCGTTTTGCTGAGAAAGTTGCGAAGATGGGCTGGGAGGCAAACGCGGAACACAAAAGGTGGGAGGGAGTGCGTTTTGGACACAAGGCATGAACTTGGGAGAGAGGAAGGGAGGGAAAGAGATGCTGAGGTGGGGGAGGGAATGGGTTTTTGGACACAGAAGGCATGGACTTGGGAGAGAGGAAGGGAGGGAAAGAGATGCTGAGGTGGGGGAGGGAATGGGTTTTTGGACACAGAAGACATGGACTTGGGAGAGAGGAAGGGAGGGAAAGAGATGGTTGTGTACACGGGGAATAGAAGAAAGGAGAATTTTTGGTGATAGGGAGGGAGTGAGGTACAGATAGTGGCATACCAGGGTGGGGGGGTGGTCCGCCCCGCCCCATGGTTTACGTCCCAAGGGGGTGTACAGCTGGCACCCTTCAGTGTTCTCCCTAGGCCGGCAAACTGCGGCTCTTTAGCCACTTGAGTGCCACCGCCACCATCGGGAACAGGCCGGCGCCAAGTTCTCCCTGCTTTTCCCTGTGGGGCCGGCCAACTCTCGCCACTCGCGTCAATTCTGACGTCGGAGAGGACGTTCTGGGCCATCCAATCGCTGCCTGGCTGGCCTAGAACGTCCTCTCCGACGTTAGAATTGACGTCGGGTGGCGAGAGTTGGTCGGCCCCGCGGGGAAGAGAAGCAGGGCGAACTCGGCGCCGGCCTGTTCCCGATGGCGGCAGTGGCAGCCTATTCCCCAGTGGCGGTGGCAGCATTTTCCCAATGGTGGTGGCATAGGGGAGGGCAGGGAGAAAGAAAGAAAGGGGGGACAGGAAGCCAGAAAGAAAGAAAGAAGGGGCAGGGTGAAACAAAGAAAAATGGGGCACGGAAAGAGAGAGAGAGAAAGACAGACATACAGAACGAAAGAGGGTGTGGAGAGAGAAGGGGGCAGGGTGAGAGAGAGAAAAACAGACATACAGAAAGAAAGGGGGTATGGAGAGAGAGAAAAAGAAAGAAGGGGCAGGGTGAATCAAAGAAAAAGTTTGGGGAGGGAATGAGGTCTGGAGGAGAGGAAGCATACAGGAGGCTGAAAGAAGGGAAGAAATATAAGAAATATTGGATGCACAGTCAGAAGAATAAAGTGCAACCAGAGACTGATGAAATTACCAAAGGTAGGAAAAATAGTTTTATTTTCAATTTAGTGATCAAAATGTGTCTGCTTTGAGAATTTATATATGCTGTCTATATTTTGCACTGTGGCCCCCTTTTACTAAACCGCAATAGTGTTTTTTAGCGCAGGGAGCCTATGAGCGTAGAGAGCAGGTGTGGGGCATTCAACGCAGCTCCCTGCGCTAAAAACCGCTATCGCGTTTTAGTAAAAAGGGAGGGGGAATATTTGTCTATTTTGTATAGTTGTTACTGAGGTGACATTGCATAAAGTCATCTGCCTTGACCTCTTTGAAAACCCGCGGAATATAAATGATAATTAACATTTTCTCTGCGTACAGCGTGCTTTGTGTTTTTAAAATTTTATTGTTGGTAGATCATTTTGACTTGGCCACAAAGGTAAGGAGAAGGGAGGGAGGGGAACTGCTGCAAGACATCTAGTAATCCTTGAAGGCTTGATTGTGCAGGGAATTACATTACATTACATTACATTAGGGATTTCTATTCCGCTTGTGCCTTGCGGTTCTAGGCGGATTACAATATAGAAGATATCTGGGAAATTCCAGTAGAATTACATTACAGGATAAGAGTAAGTTACAGGAACAGTAAAGAATTATGATACTTCAATTTCACAGAAGAAAATACATATCACAGAAGATAATACATATCACAGAAGATAATACATATCACAGAAGATAATACATATCAACTGAATCAGGTTAAATCGGGTGTAGTGTAAAAGAGTTACAGTACATTCTATTTCACAGACAAAGAGATACTATAGGTAGGTGTTTCCAAAGGCGTTGATTGGGAACTTATTGGGTGGTGGTTAGAGTAATGGGAGATATTTTTTGAACAGTAGTGTTTTTATTTCTTTTATTTTTGTAAAATCATGTTTTGTTATGTGACTAGCATTATTTAGACTTTAATTTCTATGAATGAATAGAATGAAAATGATATAAATTACTTGCTTGTTTTTATGTGCATGTGCTGAAGGAAAGTGGAGAGAGAGTGGGCTGAGGACGCTGAAGGGAAATGGGGAAGAGAGAATGGGGAGAAGACGCTGATTTATAAATTGACAATTGTACAGAATATTGTTTCTTTTTTATATTCATCCATAGCTGCATGTTAATGATGTGCTCATATGCACTTATTTATCATCATAACATATACATCATCATTAACATGCAGCTGTGGATGTGTAAGGACAGGCTGAGGAGGATGGATGGGAAGGAAGGAAGGTGCACATATCAACATATCGTACATTTTTAACATGCATGATGCAGCTATAGGCAAGCAGAGGAGGATGGGATCATACAGATGTGTATGTTCAGATATGCGCTCAGATGTGTAGTTTTTTCTGATATATTTATTAAGCTTACAGTATTTATTTATAAAAACACATTTAATACTTGTTACAAAAAATATTGTGCAATTGTGATCTACTTCTGGCCTACAAAGGTCAAAAGAAATCCTTAACTGAGATTTTACATTCAAAAGTGAATTATAGCTACTAGCACTATTATTTATTAGTTATTTATTATGCAGATGTTTGTTAGTTTGTTATTAGTTCAGTATTAGACATATGTTAGTTTAGAATAGATAGGTATAGATTAGTTTAGGTTAGGTTAGGGCCCTGCTGGAAGAGTCTACCTTGACGTGGTTGCAGGCTTACAAATCTTTTGGTCAAAGAGTGCGGCGACAGAGAAAAGTATGTGTGTATTCGGTCCATGGAAGAAGGGGGGGTCGGGGGGAAGGGGTGCGTGGGGGGCCCAATAGGATTGCTCAGTAAGGGGCCCAGAAATTTCTGATGGCGGCCCTGTGCACCAGAGTAGGCTGCATGTCGCCGAAAGGTTCTTGGAGGCTCCTTTTGATCCAGGCTCCACTCCATGTGAATTCCCACCTCATTGTGCTTACAGAAAAGTATGTAGCTACATTGTTCTTTACATGTTTGTGTTCACATACACATGTAACTACAATACCAGCATTAATGTGCATATTTAATGCATAAATCTAGTCAGCTCCTTATGAAATGATTCCCTGTATGCCTGGAAGTACTAAATATAGAGGCTTTGCTTTTTTCAGGCACACATGTATAAAAATACATTGTAAGTCACACTGTCCTGGATTCTTGAACCGGAGATGATATCAGCAGCCGCCTTAAAAGTAGGCACCGATAATGTGCCAATCATGCATCGGCGCCGGTTTTGCAATCTTCCGAAGTAAAAGATAGGCGCTGGAAACGTAGGCCCGGGTTTTCTGGGCCTACATTTCTGGCACCTATCCGCATGAATCGCAACCATGTGAGCACTTTAGGCTAACTAATGCCATTTCTGGCATTGGCCAAACCTACTTTGGGATTTGGCAGCTTATAGCGCCTATGTAGATGCGATTCTAGCACCAGTTTTCTAAGTGCTGGGATGTGTCTCAAATCTTGGTTAAAAACACTGGACGACATTTCTAACGGAGGTATGGGCGCCCAGAAAATTGGCGCCGGTTCAAGAATCAAGCCCAGCATCCTTTCTACCTCAGTGGATAATTGAAGAACCTGGCAGATACCCCCCAAATAGATTGGTGTCTTCATAGCTCATTTTAAGGAATAAGCTGTGGGTCTCTCAAGTCTACACGGCTAATAATTTTTTATGAACTTTTCCTCCAGGAAGTTATCCGTGCCTCTTTTTAATCCTGCTGTGTTCGTCACATGAGGAATAATTTCCACAGCTTAATTTGCACATATTCAGCCCTGGATTAACCGTTAAGCAAAATAAGCACATGGTTAGGGCACCAAAGTGGGGGTGCTGCACAGTTTTCCTTCACCCTAGCCATCATTCCCTTAATTTTTTCACTGCCATCTGCCATACCTATTATCCAACATGAATTTCAGTGTATTTCCAATCATTACTATATAAGATGTATGCAGTGCTATGCATGCATAACACACAAAAGAAGATAGTCTCTGCTCCATGGAGCTTATAATGAAGACAAACATACATGGAGGGGGCATTTTTGAAAGGATGTCTAAGGCTGACTTTGGACGTTTACCACAAGACGTCCAAAGTCGTAGGTGAAGAAAAAGCCATTTTCAAATTGGCTAAACTGCAAGACGTCCACAATTTTTTTTTAAATCATAGATGTCTTGGCTGCCAGGACATCGAACCTGAGGACGGCCAACTTTTGACCACAAAAAACATCTAAGATCAAAACATCTAAATCCAGACCATTTGGATAGGGGAGGGACCAGCATTGTAATGGACTGGCCATATAGAGCATAAAGGGTGCCAGAAGTACATGTAACCATCGCCCTTTTATAATATATGGTATGCCCTCCACAACTCTCCAAAACCTATTATACCCACCTGTCTACCACCCCAATAGCCCTTATGGCTGCAGGTGGCACCTACAAGGCACTATAGTAGGATTATGGACACTTTCCACCATAAATGTATGTACTTTTTAGGGGGGGTGGTAGGGGGTCAGTGACCACTGGGAGATCATGGAGGGAGGTCATAACTTAATCCCTCCATTGGTCCTCTGGTCAGTTTGGGTACCTTTTTGGCACTTAGACACTTTTAAAACAGCTCTAGCTCAGAATCTCTAAGTTCCATCCAGTTAAAGCTTATTTGTCACTGGCTATAATTTTCTACACAAACTTTTATCCAGTGTAAATCAATATCGTTCTCTAAAAAGTATCCACTGGATCAAAACGTTTCAAATCCCTATATATTTTACTTAGGACGCCTCAGCCCCACCACTCCACCGCTGTAATAGATTTATTATAGCGGGAAGGCTGTGTGGTGCCTCATCATCGGCAGTCCATTATTTAATTTTTTAATTTATGTTTTAAAGTAGTGAGTCACAAGTGTTCAAATATTTCTCAACCGAAACTCTTTTAGTGCAAATACTGAACTTAGTAAAAGTATAAATATTCATTTATCTCAGCCACCTTGGGAGCCAGACCCAAGGTGGCTGAGATAAGTGAATATTTATACTTTTACTAAGTTCAGTATTTGCACTAAAAGAGTTTCGGTTGAGAAATATTTGAACACTTGTGACTCACTACTTTAAAACATAAATTAAAAAATTAAATAATGGACTGCCGATGATGAGGCACCACACAGCCTTCCCGCTATAATAAATCTATTACAGCGGTGGAGTGGTGGGGCTGAGGCGTCCTAAGTAAAATATATAGGGATTTGAAACGTTTTGATCCAGTGGATACTTTTTAGAGAACGATATTAAGTTCCATCCAGGACATCTTAGGAAAGGCTCAGTTATTATCGCAAGACATCCAAGTTTAAGCCTGCCCAAAGCCCACCCAGAACATGCCTCCAACATGCCCCCCTTTAGTTTTGGATGCACAGCAGCTAAAATGCCTCACAAGACGTCCAGAAAAATGGTCTTGAAAATCGGTGCTTGGATGTCCTGGTGATTAAGAGGTCCAAGTGCTGATTTATGCCGTTTTTATGGATGTCTCAGTGTTTTGAAAATGCCCCTAATAATGAGCAAGAGCCTACGTGAAAGATTTTTTATTATAGAAAAGTGGTTAAGGTTTAAAAGTAGCCGTAGCAAAAATGAATTTTAAAACTGGATGTGACTATAGTCTGAGATCGAGCTTACCACACTAACTTGCAGGTGTATTGCACAGCAAGGTCAAAAGTACAAAGTCAAGAATTAGCAATGGAAGAGAAAGACACAGATGATAACAAATTGCTGGATGAATGGAGTTCACAAGGAATGGTGCAGAGAGAAATCTATAAAATACCTAAACAATTCAAAATTCCATAAATTACAAAATCTCAATCATATAAAATATATACGTGTGTAGTAAAAAGCAGTACTCGATTACCCTGCTGGAACTCTCTCACCACTCTCACTAGGGAATATCTTACATTTGCAGGTGCAGTCTGGGCCAGGATACTAAAAGTTTCTTAATGACACTAATGGAAGAATACACAGCAAAGCTATCATTATCATAAGTATATTTAACCATTCCTAGATTGCATGTGGCAGCTACACATTTGTTCGCTACTTCTGTGTTGAAATATATGCAAAATTATTTAGCCAAATTGAAGTCTCAGGCCCATGACAATCATCTCAACACAGTGGGTAGTTCTGAAAATTAATGAGAATGATAATACTGTAAAGACCGTTCCAGAGTTTGCCCATATTCATTATCTAAGACTCTTGCTATAAGAACATTTCAAAGAATTTTAACCAGAAAAATATTAGTTTCAAGATCATTTTGAATGTGCTGATTTTATGTTGAAAACAGCACAGTTATGTATAGAAAATGTTTGGTTAGAAACCCGAATAATACAGGTATAACTTTCAGCACATCTACTCTTAAATGTGGTTGTGCTTGTGGGTGTTGATCATGTTTTTGGATTTTTAAATTAAGTGATTCATTATTTTTTCTGTAAAAGAGTAATCTAAAGTTAGGCTCAAATCCCACTGATGTTTTTGGTCTTGGGCAAATTTAAGCTTCCGCTGTATCTGGGATAGACTTAAAATCATGAGCCCTCCAGTGACAGGAAAATATTTACTTTACTGGAATATAACTTTCCTTGAGCTATTACTGAAAACTTATGGGCTAAATCTTAATCTTTTCTTCCTTGGTATTTTCAAGCAGGAATAGTTTTCTTGCTAAGAAATTTGTGGATGAGATGATTTTGATTGATGAAACTCTCCACTTGCTGCTTTTTGTGGTATTTGCTCTCTCCCCATTTATTTATTAATGTGCCCAATTTTGTTTCTCCTCCAGGGCAAAACTACTATTACTACTTCTCCTGTCCACCACTGTATGAACTTAAGTAATTTTCTATTACTGTGTTCTGTAAACAGTTTAAATGTGGCATTATATCAAATACAGATGAACTATAAGTCATAAGCTTGCTCTGATCCTGTTTACAGGGAGAAACAGCACCATATATTTAAGTTAAGGTCACAATAAAGCTAGAAGTCATAGGCCCAGATTCACTAAAGAGGATCGGAAAGACTGTGTGGGTCTCTCCGATCCTGTTTTTTGGCCAATTCAAAAAGAGCTATTGGTGCGCTAGAAAGTTTGCATGCAAATGATTCACGTGGATGTTCATCATAATCCCCGACTCAGCCTCTGACTGAGCGCTGTGAGAGCAACTCTCATACATATGCAGAGCTGGTAAGGAAAGGCCGAACAGCTGAGAGGCAGGGAAAACACCGAAAGCAGCCTCACTTTTTTTTACTGCGTTGGGAAGCCATGTTGGAGCATCAATCTGCTCTACTAGTTTACATGTAGTAGGGTATGGATTTTACCCCATTCATATACCTTCAAAAGGACACCTCAGCCCCACCACTCCACCGTTAAATGTCTCAAGAATGCGGGCAGAATTACATGGTGCCTCATCATTGGCTGTCCATCTTGAATGTAGTGTTCAAAATACACTGTTTAATCCTTTTTCATACTTTATAGATTTAAATACATAAATAGTATAGATATGGGTGTAAAATATTAAATATTAAAGTGCTTTAGTACTTAACTTAATCACAGCCAAACCTGGGAGTCTGACCCGACGTGTTTCGCACAACTAGTGCTGTCTCAAGGGTCTCCCAAGGTCGCCACTGTCATTCGACTCACTTGTGAGTCACTTACTTGTGAGTCGAATGACGGCGGCGACCTTGGGAGACCCTTGAGACAGCACTAGTGCGAAACATGTCGGGCTGTAGAGTTACTGCAGCATATTTGCAACCTGTCCTTGAGAACAGGGGTAATCCCGGAGGACTGGAAGATAGCGAATGTTACACCGATCTTCAAAAAAGGATCGAGAGGCGACCCGGGAAACTACAGACCGGTGAGCTTAACCTCTGTTCCGGGGAAGATGGTCGAATCAATGATCAGGGAAGGTATCAATGAGCATATAGAAAAAAATAATCTGATGAGATCGAGCCAGCATGGTTTCTGTAAAGGCCGATCATGCCAGACAAATCTACTGCATTTCTTTGAGGGGATAAGTAAGCAATTGGACCAAGGTGACCCAGTAGACATTATATATCTAGATTTCCAAAAAGCCTTTGACAAGGTGCCCCATGAACGCTTACTGAAGAAACTGTGGAGTCACGGGGTGGAAGGGAACGTGTACAGATGGATCAAAAATTGGCTGGCGGACAGGAAACAGAGGGTAGGAGTAAAGGGGCACTACTCTGACTGGATAGGGGTCACAAGTGGTGTTCCGTAAGGGTCAGTGCTGGGACCATTGCTGTTCAATATATTTATTAATGATCTAGAAACGGGGACAAAGTGCGAAGTTATCAAGTTCGCGGATGACACAAAACTCTCCAGCAGGGCCAGAACTGTTGAGGAATGCAAAGAACTGCAGAGCGACCTGAACAAACTGAGTGAGTGGGCAAAAAAATGGCAGATGAGCTTCAATGTGGAGAAATGTAAGGTCTTGCACATAGGGAAGGGGAACTCCATGTACAGCTATATGATGGGAGGGAGGGTACTCGGGGAAGGCAGCCAAGAAAAAGATCTGGGGGTATTGGTGGATAACACAATGAAGCAGGCGGCACAATGTGCAGCGGCCTCAAAAAAAGCGAACAGAATGTTGGGCATTATCAAAAAAGGTATCACTACCAGAACAAAAGAAGTTATCCTGCCACTGTATCGAGCAATGGTGCGCCCACATCTGGAATACTGCATCCAATACTGGTCGCCATACCTCAAGAAGGACATGGCAATACTCGAGAGGGTCCAGAGGAGGGCAACGAGGATGATAAAGGGTATGGAGAACCTTTCATATGCCGAACGGTTGGACAGGCTGGGGCTCTTTACCCTGGAGAAGCGGAGACTGAGAGGGGACATGATAGAAACTTATAAAATCATGAAAGGCATAGAGAAGGTGGAGAGGGACAGATTCTTTAGACTAGCAGGGACAACTAAAACAAGAGGTCATTCAGAAAAACTGAGAGGAGACAGATTCATAACGAATGCAAGGAGGTTCTTCTTCACTCAGAGGGTGGTGGACACCTGGAACGCGCTTCCCGGAGAGGTGATAGGACAGAGTACAATTCTGGGGTTCAAAAAGGGACTGGATGACTTCCTGGAAGCGAAGGGGATAACAGGGTACAGATAGAGGTTTACCTTACAGGACATTGAGCGAATAGGGTATGGATATTTTAGGTTAGGTAGGGAACACTTTCAGGTCATGGACCTGGGGGGCCGCCGCGGGAGCGGATTGCCGGGCACGATGGACCCCTGGTCTGACCCGGCAGAGGCAACGCTTATGTTCTTATGTTCTTATATGAATGGGGTAAAATCCATACCCTACTACATTCTAATCCAGTTCCTTTGATATATTTGGACTTGGAAGGATAGGGCTGGATAAATCAATAGATAAATGTTTGCCACTGATTCTTAAGCTACTAGTTTACATGGCATTTCAATGTTAATGAGTTTATTTTCATGGATGGATCGGAGAATGAGCAATCGTGCAAAAAAAACCCCCAAACAAACAAAAAAAAAACATGGAGCGAGCCGTTTTCTGCATTGGGTCGGTAAAAGTGATTGTCCCTAAAGTTGTTAAAACAGGTTTAGCGACGATCGCTGGCTTTAGTGCATCTGGGCCAAAGAGGCTTATTCAGAGGGGTAGCTACTGTATTAAGGTGTGGTTAAAAAAAAATAAAAAAAATGGCCGTTTACTTTTCCTTTCTTTATCACAGGAGTCACTACCTTGAGGTATCTCAATACCACAGATTAGTGATTTCTTTGTTACATTAATAATGCTGCTATGTTATATTTTTTATTTCTCCACCAATAAAAAATATAATACAAGGACTGGCGAGAACTGACAGCAGGCATTGAGGAAGCAACTCTGGATGCTGGAAAGATTGCTCCAGCCCTGCACCACTGGCTGCGACATTGGAGGAGTTTTTGGTCCTGTATTTGCATGGGATTATCTGTATTGTGGTAGGAATGAATGTTGAGAAGCATACAGTGTGCTTTGTGTACTTTAATTTTATGGTAAACCATTATGTGTTGTTAATAAGATTATATTGTGGGTATATATGAGAAATGAATGGAAAAAATAGTGTTACAATTAGTACTATAATGGGGCGGGGTCTGGGGTGGAGATTAAGCAGAGATGGGCGGGGTTTGGCCCACGACTTAGCCTGTGTTTTGGATTTCGGCCCCTTAATGTGATTGAGTTTGACACCCCTGCCCTAGACCCAGCCACCTGGCTTCACCCCTGCCATGCCACTTCCCCTTGGGCAGGAATGTGAGGTTTGATGTGGCTCTACTACTTTGAGGGAGTATCATTGAAGAGTGGTAGCTTCCTATAGGCTCTGTCACATATCCTGCCCTTTTTTATAGTGCTGAAAAGCATATGCAGTGCTGCACATTCAACATGCTACAGACAATCCCTTCTCAGAAGAGCTTACAATTTAATTTAGATAGATAGGACATACAGTATATAGGGGGTTTGGGAGTTTCTTGCAGAGAATAATAGGATGGACATAGGTAATTTTATGGTGAGTGGGGGAGTTGAAAGCAGCGTCAAAAAAGGCAGCCATTTTGGTTGAGGAATTGGTAGGGGCAAGAACAACTAGGAATTAATTGCTCTTGCCTGGAAGAGGCCACTAGGCCACCATGGTATTTAAAAGTAGGCCTTGGGAGGGCCTTCGGGTGATGATCGGGGTGGGGTGTGGCAGCTGACCTGGGAGGTGGGGCAGGTAGACAGCGATCACAAAACTCGGTTGGCTTCTAGCATCTACTGAACATTTTGATGCAGCAGTTCTAACATCTGCTGCTAACAGACCAGCAGATTACATAGAGTTATTGATGCTCTGTGTTCGGTTGAGCTTTGATTTTGTTGAATTAGATCATGCTTGCTGTTTGGAGAGGAGCATGGCTAGTGGTTTAAGTATGGGGAACTCAAGAGAACTCGACACAGGACTGATAAAGTTAATTCTCTCCTACCAATTTACAGAGGTGCAAATCTGATACAAAGAGAGCACTGGTAAATTTTTACTATGCCAGCGGGGAAGGGACTTTGGTTTGACAATTGACTAATTGCTTACCTTTGTTGTTTTCTGTCTGTGGAGTGGTTTGAATTTTCATTAGGGTGTGAGATGTTTTGCTAAATGCAAAGGGAAATTGTTAAATGTTATCAGGAAAAGGATTTCTGAGAGTCCAACAGAACTTCAGAAACATTAGTGTGTTTTCTGTGCCAATAAGCTGACCTAGGTGTGAGGGCAAGCTGATATATAGATAGAAATCTGTCTTCAACTCGGTTGTGTATAGATCACTGTAGATGAAACTTGGATTCGATAATAGCAACAATGTTAGGAATAATTTAAGGCCTGTACAGCTTCCACTGATTTACTGTTCAGCACTGAGTATTGATGTAGACTGTTTGGAAGAGGCTGTTTGCCTGTAAGGCAGTACTGTACTAAGTAAAAAAAACTGCATGGTACCAAAGGCTTTCAGAGAGGGATTTGTTGTCCATTAACCTTCTAGCAACACAAGCAGCAAAAATCAACCATTCCATCTCCAATCTTATGACAATATCAGACAACTTCAAAACATTCAGAAAAGAAATCAAAACCCTGCTTTTCAAAAAATTCATCCAAATATCTTAACCCCTCCTCTTTTACCTCCAGAAGATTCACCTACCTTCAGATAATCTTCCCCCAAATTACCCACCTTAACACCTTCCAATTAAACAAATACCATAAATAGATTGTAACCTACCCTCTCTAACTGAATTCCATATGTATTTTTCATACAGTTCTTCACTGTCAGTTTAATTTCCATCCTATAAATTCACATAGAATTTTTCTTTTTTCAACCATCTTTATTTTCTCTTCTTTATTAATTTCCAGGTACTTTAGTTAGATTGTGAGCCTTCGGGACAGTAAGGGAATTTTTTAAGTACCTTCTTACTTCTCATTTATAATCTTAATGTATATTTTCTTCAAACCGCTTAGAACCTAACGGATGTAGCAGTATATAAGAAATAAATTACATTACATTACATTAAGCAGCTCAACTGTATACCAAAGGCTCCCCAGATTATATGTTGTGATCAGTGAATAGGGTCCTAAGAAAATCGGTGTGCTTCCCTTCATTCCAAATTTCCCCTCCCCCGTCTTCATCACCACCAACAAGGATACGGAGTGCTGATTTCTACTTGCTCTCTTCAACCTGCCACTAGCAATAGGGTTACCTGATTTACTCTTAAAAAACATAGGACACCTGACCTCAGCCCCAGCCCTCCTATTTTGTTTGGTGTCCATATAAATTTTTAAAAGTGTCAGATTGGGATGTTATTCGATAAGGTTGGGAAATGGCTCTTTTCTCTTACTGCTAACTTTTCAAGGTTTTATTAAAATTTGATTTAATCGCTTATCTAATTTCTAAGCGAGTTGACAATATATATATATATATATATATAAAAAGAGCATGAACATAATAAAGATGCCATTAACAATACCATTAATAATTTTTTTAAAAAACAAATTACAAAGAAACATCAACTAATAATTGGCATATGAAAAAGCGATAAATGAGACAGACGGACGAGAGACAAAAGGAAATAGGGTTAGAAATACAATTTGGAAGGAACGAAAGACAAGGAAAAAAAACAAAAGGAAAGGGCTCGTTGCTGCTTAATTCCTTAAGGGAGTTTAAAAAGGATACTTCATGTTTAAGGGAAAAGGATGACACTTAATTTAAGAGGGAGTGCGCCTCTTTACAATACAATTTTGTGCTTTCGAGTCTGATTATTTGATCAATAGATTGAGTGCAGTGTGGTTTATCAGTGAGGTGCCCTAAGAAATAGTAAAGATGAAAATTGACATAATGCCCTTACCAATAAAACACATAGAGTGCCATAAGAAAAGCCAATGATACGTTGTTTTGTATGATTCCCTTGGGGCTGGGGAACGAGTTTAATATAAGGCAAAAATATGTGACGCGTCAGAGGAAAGGCCCTGCCAGGACTAGCCACGAGCTACTTGTGCCTTCTGCTAAACACTGCGCTTCGGGTAAGGAAGAGAGAAGGGAGGGAGGGAGCGAGGGGGGTTCACGGATCAGGATCGCTACCTGCTTCTGCCACTTTGGACCTTGAGGGAGGGAAGGAGAGAGGAGGGCTTTGCGACTCAGGACCGCTGGTGCTTCGGAATGGGAGGGGGAATTGAGAATGGGGGTGGGGGAGGAATTGAGAATGTGTTAGACAAGGTTTCTAACACACTCTCAATTAACCAGAAAAACAGTTATCGGGTATCCACCAATCCCTGTGGGTGCTGGATAACTGATATTCTACGGTATTCCCTTCTGGGGGGGTTGTGAACACATAGGAGGCAATTCTATAAAGGTCTTTGAAATCTGAGTGCTAAAATGAGGGGCTCAGATCGCAAATTCTATAATGGCATCTGAATAGCATATAAGTCTGCATGCCTCCGTTTAGGTGCACACTCCATGTAAATGTTAATGTAATGATGCACTTTAGCATGTAAGTGATAAGCATGCGACTTTATTGAATACTAAGGGCCAGATTCTGTAATGGGCACCTGGAAAATATAGGTGCCTAAAGTTAAGCACCTATTTCATGGCAATCATACTTAGGCGCCCATTACAGAATCGTAAAACTTAGGTGGCCTCAATGTAGTCCAGGGTTTTAAAAGCCTACATTGTAGGTGCCTAAGTACTTTAGAGAATCACGCATAAAGGCACCTGAACAAACCTACTCTGGAGTTAGGCGCCATAAGATTGGCGCCTGTCTAATGTAGAATAGTGCCTAAGAAGATGGGCACCTATCTCCCAATTAATTTCTAGTAAAGCTTATAATTGAAGCCAATATACTAATTAACCCTCCCCCCTTTACAAAACCACACGAGGTTTTTTAGCGCCAGCTGGCACACTGAATGAGGTGCTTGGACGGTCATAGAGTTCCTATGAGCGTTGGAGCAGCGCAGAGCATTCAGTGCACTGGCATTAAAAATCTCTTGAATGTTTTTTTAAAGGAGGGGGGTAAGTTAGGTGCCTAACTTAAGTGCCTGTTTGGCACCTATTTTTAGGTACCTTTTATAGAATTTCCCTCTTAAGTATAAAACCAACCCACACTCTGCTCTTGCTCCAACCATGCATACATTCCCCCCCCTCCCTTGTGTGAAGGGATGCAGTTCTGAACCAGGGCAATTGTGTATTAAGTTTAGAGAATGACACAGGGACAAATTTTTCCCCGTTCCCATGGGAACTCATTTTCCTGTCCCGTCGTGGTGAGTTCTTTTCCTGTCCCTGCCCCATTTCTGCAAGCTCTGTCCTCATTTGCACAAGCCTCAAACACTTTAAAATCATAAGTATATGAGGTTTGTGAGGTTAAAGCAGAGCTTAACAGGAATGGGGCAGATCAGCGACAAAACTCGCGGGGTCTGGATGGCTAAATTGAGTTCCCTCGTGTATCGTTCTCTAGTTAAGCTTATAGAATATCACTAGTATTTTAGCCCGTTACATTAACGGGTGCTAGAATATATGTCTGTCTTTATTTCTGTCTCTCTCTTTCCCTCCCGCTGTCTGTCTTTCTGTCTGTCTCTCTCCCTGGCCCCTTTTGTCTGTCTGTCTTTCTGTGTCTCTCCCTGCCCCTGGGTCTTTCTTCTTTTCTTTCTGTCTCCCTTCCTCCCGCTGTCTGTCTTTCTTTCTATCTATCTGTCTCTTTCCCTGCCTCCTATGCAGCAGCATTTCTCTCCCCCCACTTCCCTGTGCAGCAGCCACAGCAGTATTCCCTCCCCCTCCATTTCCCTGTGCAGCAGCCACAACAGCAGCATTCCCTCCCCCTCCATTTACCTCCCCCCACACCACTTCCCTGTGCAGCAGCAGCGTTTCCCCTACCTCCCCTTTCTATTCCCGCGGTCTGGCCAGCTCCCTTACTGCCCCCCTTCTCTTCTCGCGGTCCCGACAAACCTGCCGATTCCAGCAGCATGTGCAGCACTCTACACACGCTGCTTCGGGGCCTTCTACTGCCCTGATTTACTCTGGCACGTCCCTGATGACATCATACAATTAGTGTATCCATATGTTAAAACAATTAATCATAAATATATCACATAAAAATCATCAAGAGTACAAATAATATGCTATTATCACCCACCCTTCCCACCCTTCCCATTATATAATCAAATACATTGTACCATATATAATAATAAGATAATAAAATTATCCCCCCTCCCCCCTCATAATTGAACCTGTAAATTTAAGGGAAAAGATGTCATCTAATCAGTACAATATTTTGTTAATGGCTCCCACACATCTTGAAATTTCCTAAAACACCCTCTCTGTATTGCAATAAATCTTTCAATTTTATATATATGACATAGAGAATTCCACCAAAATTTATAATTTAGTCTATTCCAGTTCTTCCAGTTATAAAGTAATTTGTTGAATGGCAACCCCAGTCATTATAAGTAATAATTTGTTATTATTTGAAGAGATCTGACTTTTTCCTCTCATTGCCATATCAAACAGCACAGTATCATATGACAATGCCACTGGATTATCTAATAAACAATTAATTTGGTCCCAAATTAATTTCCAAAAAGTCATAACAAATGGACAATAGAATAATAAATGATCTAAAATCCCTGCTTCAAGATGACAGTGCTAACATTTTTTATACTTAGAGCTATCCAATTTCTGTAACTGAACAGGGGTCCATAATGCTCTATGTAATAGAAAAAACTTAATGTTTGTCTCATAGATGCTGACACTGTACATTTCATCCTCCAAGTCCAAATTTGTGTCCATTGAGTCGCAGAAACCTGATGCTTGATCTCAATGCTCCAAATGTCTCTCAGACCAGTGTTTGGTTTCTTTTTAATAAGTCCAGTTAACAATTTATACCACTGGGCAGCCTGGTGACCCAGGAAGTCCGCCTGAAAGCATAAGAACTCCATACTATATTGATCATTAAGATTTTTCCATTCAGGGAACCCGGCCTGAATGGCCTGCTTCAATTGCAACCATCTAAAACTTTCTGATTTATTAAGGCCATATTTATATTGCAACTGTGAAAACTCAAGCAATTTACCATTAGAGATAACATCATCCAATAAGCGTATTCCTGCTATCATCCAATGCTTCCAGGCAATCTTTTCTCCGCCAATTTGAATCTTGGAGTTTAGCCATATAGATTGATTTGTTGATTTGTAAATTGGAATAGTTGTTAAATTACTTACATAACGCAATGTTTTCCACGTATCAGCTAATATTCTGTTATCTTTACTGTACCTAGGCATTTTGATACTGAGCACATGACAAAGGCGTATTGGAGACATGAGTTACCATTCTAACCACAACCAATCTGGGAGTTTTTCCATAAGCTCTGGGAGGACCCAATACATACCATGGCGCAAAATATAGGATTGATGATACCTATAAAAATTGGGAAAATCTACCCCTCCCTCTGAAATTTTGTAAAGATACCAAAGCAACTCTAGGAGTTTTACCCAGCCAAATAAATTTTATAAGAATGCTATTTAATTTTTTATAAAAGGACTCCTGAAAATAAACCGGCAACATACCCATCTGATAACAAATCACAGGCAAAATCATCATCTTAATAGTTTGGCCTCTCCCCCACTATGAAATATGTAAAGGATTCCATTACTCACACAATTCTGTTACCTTCTGTAATAAAGATTTTTCATTCATTTTCATTGTTTCTTCCAGCGTATTTTTAATCCAAATGCCTAAATACTTTATTCCATCCTCTTTCAAAAGAAAGGGAAATGAATCAAACAAACCTTTTGTACAGTGGATATTAAGTGGAAGAATTTCTGATCTACTCCAATTTATCTTGTATCCTGAAAATTTTCCAAATTTCTCAAATCAATTCAAGTAAACAAGGAATGTTTGTCTCAGGATTTCTCAAATATAGCAATATATCATCCGCATAAGCAGAGACCTTATATTCCCAATCTCTACGAGGAATACCCTGTATCTCCTTCGCTTGCTGAATAACTAATAACAAGGGTCCCAATAAAATATCAAAAATAAGAGGAGATAAGGAACAGCCTTGTCTAACCCCCCTCTGCAACCTAAAGCCTTCTGAAAAATTATTATTAATATACAGTTTCGCAACAGGGGAGCTATACAATGTTTGAACCATTTGTATAAATCCTAAACCAATACCAAACCAATCCAACGCTTGATACATGAAGGTCCATTCAACTCGATCAAAGGCCTTCTCTGCATCCAAGGATACAGAAAAAGCCGGATCATCTAAGGCTTTTGATAAATTCAACATATGCAAGGTCAGCCTAATGTTGTTAGAAGAATGTCTTTGAGCAACGAATCCTGTTTGGTGCATTCCAATAATAAAAGGGAGAGCTTTAGCCAAACGTATAGCCAATGTTTTAGCTAAAACTTTTCCATCTACATTAATTAAAGAAATAGGCCTGTAGTTTGAAACCAGTGTGGAGTCTTTATTTGGCTTTGGTAAGACTATAGTTAATGATTCCACCATGGTACCTGTAATATAACCTTTAGATAGTTGAGCCTGATATAAATTTAACAAATATGGTAATAGGGTAATTTGGAATGATTTGTAGAACTCTACTGTAAAACCATCCCCACCTGGAGCGGATCCAACTCTAAGGGACTTCAATGCTGCTTGCAATTCTTTTATTGATATTGGCTTTTTTAAGCTTTCTTTTATATGCTCAGAAATTTTCGGCCCCTTGATTAATTTAAAAAATACCATTCCATCCTTTTCTTTATCTAAATAAGGCTCAGAAGAATACAGATCTTTATAAAAATGTAAAAATTGTTTTAAAATAGGACCATTTTGTGAAAAAGCATTTCCTTTTTCATCTTTTATCACCACTACTTTTGTTTTTTGTTGTTTTGCTTTTAAATAATTTGCCAGTAATCTTCCCGCCTTATTTGAATTTGCATAATACAATGCCTGTTGAGAAAATAAATCTTTCCTTATCATTTTAGAAGAAATCTCATTATATTTCCTTTTAGCTTTCAAGAGATCTTGTAATGTAGAGTATTCCCATTTGTCCATCAATTTTGATTCTAATATCTTTATATCTTGTTCCAAACTATAAAATTGTTTTTTAATTTATTTTTTAATGTATGCCTTAAAAGCATCCCACAGCGTTTCCATAGAGATATCTTCCACATTAATTTGAAAATAATCATTTATTTTCAATGGTATTTCTTCTATAAAACTTGGTTCCACCAGCAATGTATTATCAAATCTCCATACAGGTCTACTATCATCTTGGTCAAGAATTTTAATTTTAATCCACACCCCACCATGATCAGATAAAATAATTGGATCAATGGAGGCTTGTGTTACTTGCTGAACTAATGCATTTGAAGCAAATATATAGTCTATTCAAGTTTCAAGTTTATTTAACTCTTGATGGATCGCCTATTACAAATTTTCTAAGCGATGTACATAATATAATAAAACAACTTTAAACATAATAACATGAAAAACCAATAATAACTAACATGAAAGGGAGGAAAGGCGGTGTAGTTACAATAAGGGCCTGGAAAAAAGGAAAAAACAAAAGGTAGGGTAAAAATTTACAAAGCACTTTTGTGAATATTGATTAAAACTAAATGGATAGTTTAGAATTATTAAAGGTCATAGGCATCCTTAAACAAATAAGATTTTAATAGTTTTTTAAAGGTTGAAATATCTTGTTCTATTCTAATGTATTGGGGAAGGGAGTTCCACCATTTTGGACCTGCGACAGTAAAGATGTCTGCTCTTCTCGTTCCGATAATTTTTAAAGAAGGGACTGATAGTAAGTTTAACTCAGTTGAACGTAAAGATCTTTGGGGATTGTATGGGATCAATGATTTAGATATGAATAGTGGTTCACTAGATTTGAGGGTCTTAAAAATTAAGAACATCAATTTATACAGAATCCTATGGTTAACAGGTAACCAATGTGCGTCTATCAGTAATGGGGATACATGATCAAATTTTTTGCCGTTATAGATAAGTTTTATAGCCGTGTTTTGGACGATTTGGAGTCTCCTTTTTTCTTTTTGAGTAATGTTTAAGAATAGAGCGTTACAGTAATCGATTTTTGCGATGATAAATGAGTGTATTAAGATTTTTAAAGAAGAGGGATAAAGGAATTTGGCAATGGCTCTTATCTGACGTAGTTTAAAGAAACAGTTTTTGATGATAGAAGAAATGTGTTCGTGGTAAGACAGGTTTTCATCGAATATTACCCCCAAAATTTTAATTGAGGATTCCATACAGATAGGTAAGTTGTTGAGTAGGAATGGGTTTGTGAGAGAGATGTTTTTTTTCCAGTTAAATAAAATGGATTTAGTCTTGTTAATGTTTAGTGCTAATTTATTCGAATTCAACCAGTTATATACTTGTTCTAATTTGTGATTTATAGAAATGATGTCTGTACTACTTTCGGGATTCAAAGGGTGGAGTAATTGAATGTCATCAGCATAGGAGAATGGAATGAAACCTATGGCCTGACAAATTTCTAATAGTGGCGATAAAAAAATATTAAATAATAATGGAGATAGGATGGATCCTTGAGGGATACCGAATGTTGAGGAAAAAATAGTGGAATCTTCGTTGTTAAATCTCACAGATGAAGTGCGGTTGTTAAGATAAGATTTAAACCAATCTAAGACTTTGCCGCTTATTCCTTTTTCTTCTAATCTGTTTAGGAGTAAGTCGTGATCGATTGTGTCGAAGGCAGCAGATATATCTAAAGAAAAGAGAATAACCGATTTATGGTGGTCGAGATAGTATTGGATGTTAGTGGTTAAACCTATTAATGAGTATTCTGTACTATGATTTTTTCTGAATCCAGTTTGATGTGGGTGTAATGCATTTGTTTTTTCAAAGAAATCTGACAGCTGATTGAATATTAATTTTTCTGTAAGTTTGGCCAGAAATGTAACATTTGCAATCGGTCGATAGTTGGATAACTCGTTGATACTGATTTTGTAATTTTTAACAATAGGAGTAATTGATGCAAACTTCCATTGAGGTGGGACTATGGAGGTACGTAAACTGGATTGAATGATGGACAAAATAAAAGGGCCAAATTGTGAAAAGTATTTTTTCAAATAGAATGGTGGAATTAATTCTGACCGAGAACTTTTTGTATTGACTTGGGAAAAGAGGGATTCAACATCTTGAAGTGAGGGGATTGTAAAATTTGAACATTTTGCTGTCGGTATGAGATTAGGTTGATCAGCGTTAGAGGAGATAGTAGATGTACTTTGGGCAAAAGAATTGCGAATATTGTTTATCTTGAAAATGATTTGTGAACATGGGAGCAAAATGAAAATTTCCGATTATTAAAATGAAATATTCGCCATATATCTTTCAAATCACAATTTTGTACCAAATTATCTAATCCTAATGATTTCATAATTCTGCTAGGTTTTTTGTCCATTAAAGGATCCATAACAGCATTAAAATCCCCTGCCACAACTAATTTAGAAGCAGCCAGTGGTAACAACAATTGTTGTAGAGATTTAAAAAATTCAATCTGGTTCGAATTAGGTGCATATACATTGAATAGCGCCATGGTAGTATTCCCCATGCTCATGTCTACATGTATCCATCTTCCTGCAGGGTCAGCGGCAATCAACTTAAACGTAGCATTACATTTGTTACACACTAATATTGCTACACCTGCCTTTTTCTTAACAGCTGGGGCAAAAAAGCAATGTTTTACCCAACCTCCTTCTAGCTTTTTGGACTCTATAGCTGATAAATGAGTCTCCTGGATATAGCATATATCTATATTCTGGTTTTTTTTTAAAAAAACAAAAGAGTTTTCTTCCTTTTTATTGGATGGTTGAGGCCATTAACATTTAATGAAAATAATTTAAGCTCCATTAAGATAATTATTCCTATGACACCTAAACTTCAACAAATACATCATCTTCTTATAATTTTCCTGCATAAAACTCTTTTCCCTTAATTTACAATATATAGCATCCTCCCTTTCCCTTAAGTCTATAAATTTTATATTTATAAGGTTACAAAATCCCTTTCCTTCTCCCTCCCATAATCCTCCCTCCCTTATATACATAAGGTAATTTATAATATACATTTCTTTACTAAAATGAATTTATGTAGATTTTTATGTAATGGGTTTGGGATATAATTAAAGGAATAATTAGGGGGGTTGTAATATATAGATTGATTGATGTGTATAATGAAAAGAAATAGTGAAGTAGGATGCTTAGGGGAGGGGTGGATGGCTGGTCTGACCTTATGTCTTCAAGGTTTGTTTCAAATCTACTTAGTAGCTTCATCTTAGAGGACTAAGGGTCCTAAAGGGAATAAGATATAATGAAATGAAATAAGAAAGATAAATGAGAAGTAAAAATGACGTGAAGGTGACTTATACATGCAAATTTGATGACTGACCATGACCACAAGATAAAAAGAATTAGAGAAGTGCCAAAACCACAAGATTTATATCTGACCTTGACAAAAAAATAAATTAGAGAAGTGCCAAGTATGACCATGCTGTCTAAGGTGGCAAAGAACAACAGACATTAGAAGGAAGAGAATGTAAACGAATGGAGAGTACCGAGACTAGCCAGTGAAAATCCCATAGTGCATGATGTACACGTACAGATGTGGGAACAAACACTGGTGAATGTCATGATATGACAGTAAAAATGTGCTAAGAAAACCATATACATACCGGATAATGTGGGGTACAAAGATATAAAAATATGAGCAAAACAATGTACGTGTCTTTGAGCTAGGGATAAAATGAATCATGTATGAAACTAAAACAAAAATGCTTGGAGTATGTAATAAGCTATAATAACGGAAAAGTAAGAAATGTGCCCTCATGAAAAACACAGGTCAATAAATAGCAATATACAATGAAAGCAACAAGAGGGAATTCCTGCCTAACAATAATTTAAAAAGAGCAATAAGAATATTTGTGGGAAAAGATTTAATTCATATAAGTACCTTTTACTAAAGTGTGCTAATGGATTTAGTGCATGCTAACGAATTAGTGTGTCTACTTTTGATAGTTTTTTGAGGTAGGAACCTAACTTTCAATTACATCCAATTAATCCAATCTTGAAGTGCTGAGTGCTAATATTGGCACTGATTAAGCCTATTGCTCAATTAAGTTACGTGGACTTTAGAGAATCAGGGCCTAAGTGCCATATAGCCCATAGATATATAATAGGCTGGACTGCATTTAGCGTGTGCTAATCTTTAGCATGCGCAAAATCCATTAGTGCATCTTAGTTCTTGACCAAAATATATATGTGTAGTTTCAGTCTTTCGGTCATATTATGCAGGTGTGCTTAAACAGTCATTGAACTCCATCCCTTTTTCAACTTAATCATGTTTACTTGTGTTGCAGGTTTCCAAATCATGCATTTTCTGATCTTAACAAGCCCTGCTTTACTTGGTTCAATGGCAGAAGAAAAAAAAAATGGAATTTTTTTCTGCCCTGGCTTTCACTGATCAGAATACCAGCAGTCATAAGCCACCACCAGCAAGGCTGTTTTGGAATAGAGACGTTATGTCTTTTTTGTGATTCAGGGTGTAATTAAAGCTTTTTAATAGAAATAAAAAAGAAGAAAACTGGTCTCCAGCTTCGTAACTAGTTTGAAAGAAAAGAACCGAAGGGGACAGCGGGTGTGATAGGTGACATGCCATTCATTTTGATCCTTTCCTAATTGCTCTGATTTTCGGAAATTACTGTTATTATTTATACCTAAGCAAAAGTGCCTTCATGGAAAATGCTGCAGAGTTTTAATAAAGGATAAAATTACTGGAAAATTGGTAGAGATTTTTTTTCTTAAGCCTGATAAAGTACCTTTTGAAGGAATCTTAGAAGGCTCCATTGCACGGCTTGGGTTGACGTTCTGCATTTTCTCTCAGTACGAATGTAATCTGATTTTGGCTATTAATGCTAACATCTGTTCTATTACGTATTATAACATTAGCGTGTTGGTGATGCAGGTAGGCTTCATGTAATCTGGACTGCACAGGCTCTTTCTTCTGGAAGGCAGAATGGGGGGGCTGTTACTTGGCTGGCAGTCATCTTGTAATATATTCATTCTCTTTTCTTTCTAAATCCTGCTAGAACCCAAAGGCATACTAACCCCATCATCATAGCCTCTTCTCTGTGGGCACAGTGATGTAACTCTTAACAGCTCTTTTCTTTCCCCAACTGAAAAATAAGCAGGAAATTAGGAGAACAAAATTGAGAATATTATAATGCCTTTGTATTGCTCCATGGTGCAACCACACCTTGAATACTGTGTCATTGCTTCTCAAAAAAGATATAGTCAAATTAGAAAAGATACAGAGAAGGGTGACAAAAATGATATAGGGGATGGGATGACTTCAGTATGAAAAAACACTAAAGAGACAGCTCAGGGGAGACATTATATTGATGCATCAAATACTGAGTGGAGTGGAACGGGGCACACAATGAAACTATTAAGTAATAAATGTAGAACAAATTGGAGAAATAATACTTCATGCAACATACGTATAATCTCTGGAATTTGTGGCCAGAGAATGTGGTAAAAGCAGTTTGTGTAGCAAGGGTTAAAAAAGGTTTGGATAAGTTCCTAAAAGAAAAGTACTTAAGCCATTATTAAAATGGGAAAATTAGGTGCTTATTCCTGTGATAAGAAGCATAAAATCTGTTTTACTTTTTTGGGATCTTGTCAGGTACTTATGACCTGGAGTGGCCACTGTTGGAAACAAGATACTTGGCTGGCCCAGTATTCCAGTGCTTATGTTCTTACATAGTAACATAGTAAATGATGGCAGATAAAGACCTGCATGGTCCATCCATTCTGTTCAGCAGTCATATCAGTGCAATGTTGAACCAACAATCTAGTAATTATCCATTTTACTAGCTAAGTTCCCTTATAAGATGTTTTCCTCTCCCCCCCACCCCCCAAGATTGGCAAGACTTCTGCTCAGACAAAATGAATGTGGTATAAAATGCGCATGCTTGCTCCTGATCCGTAGAAGTCCATCCATAGAAGTCCTTCCAGCATTGGCTTCACTCCCTTACTGCTGGGGCATTGATATAAGTGCCACTCCTGCGCATCATAAATGAAGTGATAGTTGTTGATCTGTTGAGTTTTGTGTCGAGGTTGTCATCTTTCTATTTAAGGATCCTTTGTAGCTATCCCTCACATTTTTAAACTTCACCACCTCTCCAGGGAGGTCATTCTAGGCATCCACCATTCTCTGTGAAAAGTATTTCTTGACTTTACTCTTAAGTCTACTACCCTGCGACCCTTATATATTGAACTAAGGCCAGTACTGGGCAGACTTCCACGATCTGAATCTGTATATGGCCGTTTGGGGGAGGATGGGCTGGAGAGGACTTCAATGGCTGGGAGGGTGTAGATGGGCTGGAGTAGGTTTTGACAGAGATTTCGGCAGTTGGAACCCAAGCACAGTACCGGGTGGAGCTTTGGATTCTTGCCCAGAAATAGCTAAGAAGAAAAAATGTAATTGAATCAGGTTGGGCAGACTGGATGGACCATTCAGGTCTTTATCTGCCATCATCTACTATGTTACTACTATGTCCTCTTGTTTTAACACTTCTCTGTCTCTGGAAAAGATTTGTTTGTAGATTAATACCATTCAAGTATTAAAATGTTTGTATCATATCCCCCTGTATAAGACTCTGGCGAGATCTCATTTAGAATATTGCGTACAGTTCTGGAAACCGCACCTTCAAAAAGCTGTAAAAAGGATGGAGTCAGTCCAGAGGAAGGCTACTAAAATGGTGCATTGTCTTTGTCATAAGGCGTATGGGGACAGATTTAAAGATCTCAATATGTATACTTTGGAGGAAAGGTGGGAGAGGAGAGATATGATAGAGACGTTTAAATACCTATGTGGTGTTAATACGCATGAGTCAACTCTTTCATTTAAAAGGAAGCTCTGAAATGAGAGGGCAAAGGATGAAGTTAAGAGGTGATAGATAGACTCAGGAGTAAATACATTTTTACAGAAAGGGTAATAGATGTGTGGAACAGTCTCCTGGAAGAGGTGGTAGAGATAGAGACTGTCTGAATTCAAGAAGTTGTGTGACAGCCATGTGGGATCTCTTAGAGAGAGGAAGAGATAATGGTTACAGTGGATGGGCAGATTGGATGGGCCATTCGGCCTTTATCTGCCATCATGTTTTTATCTTTCTAAATGTATACTTATGCACGTATTCATTTACATGTACAAGGGACATATAAATTCAGGCGCCTAGATTATAGAATTGCCCATACGATGTTTATAACATAACATTAAAATCCACTTGTACAGGGGTGCCCACACTTTTTTGGCTTGCGAGCTACTTTTAAAATGACCGGGTCAAAATGATCTACCAACAATAAAATTTAAAAAAGCACAAAGCACACTGTACGTAGAGAAAATGTTAATTATCATTTATATTCGGGTTTTTTTTTCAAAGATGTAAAGGCAGATGACTTTAAAATATGCAATGTCACCTTGCTTTGTAGGGGGGGGGGGCAGGGAGAAAGAAAGGAGGGGCAGGGACAGAGAGAGAAAGAAACTATACAAAATAGACAAATATACCCCTCCCCTTTTACTAAACCACAATAGTCCCTCTTACTGCCTTCCAAAAAACAATAAATATACTGTGAATATATTGTTTGTGAATATACTGTGTTTCTGAATATATTGTTTCATTACTTATCTGATTAAAACAGAAGATACTCATGTTTGGAGGCAGATCATTATATGCAAATCTCTCTCATGCATATTAGGGCTATCCTGAAAACCCGATTGGCCTGGTGGTCTTCCAGGACAGGGTTGGGAACCACTGCTCTAGAAGATCAAAATCAAAGATTGTACAAGAAGTCTAAATGCAGAAAAATAAAAATACTCTGATTGTCCTAAGCTTCCAGAACAAGAAGTAGCCTTTCTTAACCAAAGCATTTGTATGTGCTTATTGAGTCAGATTGCGATCCAAAAGGATACCCAAAATTTTAATTTCGGGGATAATAGGGTAAGTAATTCCATTCAATATTAATTTGTCTTCTTGGATTTTAGTATGAGGGGAGGCCAAAAACAATTTAAAATCTCTCATCCATGTTTCCACTGTTTCCATAATGGATGTTAAAATTTGCAGTGTCTGATGATAAAGAAGTGATAGGGACGACTATAGTAATGTCATCTGCATAACTATAGAATTTGATTCTAAAAGAATCTAGTTTATTTCCCAGTGACGCTAAATAAATATTGAAGAGAGATGGAGATAGAGGTGAACCCTGAGGGAGTAACAATCATTAAAACGAACCTGATAGGTTCGAAAGTTCAGAAAACCGCTGAGCCATTTAAGAACATGCCCTGAAATTCCTACAGAGTCCATGCATTTTAATAGCATATCGTGATCAACTAAATCAAAATCACTATTGAGATCTAAATGCATAATCATGGCACTCACTCCTTTGCTGAATAGTTGATAGATGGTCAAGGAGAGATGCAAGAACCGTCTCTGTACTATGATAGGAACGGAAACCCGACTGGGACTTATGTAGGGTACTATGTTGTTCAAGGTATTTAGTCAGTTCGATATTTACCAGACCTTCAATTAATTTGATTAAGAGGGGAATGGCAGCTATAAGCCTATAATTGCTAGTAAGCGTGACAGGTTCTTTGGGATTTTGACTATAGGTATAATTATTATATGTCCTAAATCCATGGGAAATATCCCTTTATGTAGTAGTATCAGCTCAAATCACACCCTAGATATGTCCCCTTTAAATCTATATGTTCCAAGTCATTTCCACATGTATGAAATCACCTTATGCACTGGTATGGAATCTATACAATAAGTACAACTCTATACAAGGAGATGTACTGTGCAAGGCTTCTAAATGATCTCCTGTTTCTGGCAATGTTTTCATAAAAGAATGAAAAGATCTATGTTAAAGCAAGGTTTATGTACAAGGTATAGTAGACACAATTCAATCTAATCATGTTTTAATGCGTCAAATGGTATTGTCTGTTTATAATGGATATAGTGTAAAAATTCATTAATTTTATTTGATTCTTACCCTATGTAGCATGGCACAACACTACTTGCTAAATTTGTACAATGCTGAAAAATTATATTACTAAATCCAGAATCATCAAATTGGTGGATTTTTTTATTTTTTTTTTGCCTAGTACAGCTGGGTTTGAAAGAGCACAATCCATGTGGAAGCATGAATAAAAATCTGGATAGCAGCATCAAGGACTCTCAAGCTGAGGGAGCAGAGCTCAGCAGTGCTAATTTGTATTAGACTTCTTGTTGCATGACAGAAGGAGAAAGATTTAATGCTTTGCCACCTGAATCGAGCCACGCAACATTGGTTCCTATAACTGCCATGAATTTGAATCAAGGCCAATATCTCTAAATTTGAAACAAACGGATGATCTGTCTTGAAGGAAGATGCAGGCCACTTACGCTGCGGAAGGGGTCTGAGAAAACAGTTTAACATTTTTCTTTATATCATTTGCTTTGCTTTTTAGATCTGTTTGTGTTGCTTTTAGCTAGACACCTAGGCACAGCTTGCTCTTGCATGGGTATATATAGACTTCCTGCCTCTGTTATTGATCAGGGCCTGGAGCCAGTAACAGTATGTGGGGAAAGTTGAAAATCTGCAGATTTATAGATTTAACTTTTTAAAAATGTTTATATACCTGCACTTCATGGACCATATCAACTTAAGTGATTCACTCTCCCCTTCCATTTTTTGTATATGAGAGTAAAAAAGCTTTTGTACATCTGACCCAATGAAGGTATTTTAAAAGGAAGGAAGGGCGTGCGTGCCGTGTTTTAAAAAGTAGTACTGAAGGGGGGGGGAGAAGGGGGAGGAAAAAATTGTTAGCCGGCTGGGACGGATCCCTTCTATCCCAGCCTACCACTAGACCACCAGAGGTGAGGGAGGTGGTAGGTTACAGGTCAGGGAAGGGGGGGGATAGGGTGCAGAGCCTGGCAGGGAAGGGGGGGAAGGGTATAGAGCCTAGCAGGGAGGGGGGACAGGGTGCAGAGCCTGGCAAGGAGTATGGGGTTTGGTGCAGAGCCTGGCAGGGAGTGAGGGAGGCTAGGTGCACAAATTGGGTCAGAATGTTTTTTTTTCTTGTTCTCCTCCTCTAAATTTGGGGTGCGTATTATGGAGCGAAAAATACGGTACCTCTCTGGTGTTTAAAGCCACCAGAAACATCTGAAATTTAAGGGCCTAGTATTTAAAGGATTTATGCACTTAACTTTCAGAGTTTTCCTCATAAATTGGCCTTTTAAAAAATTTGCAAGGGCTAAGTCTATAACTTTTTACTCAAAATTTCACTAAACTCTTAAATTTAGGAGCATAGAAAGTAGGTAGCAACAGGGGTGGATTTAGGGTAGGGAACAGAAGTTAAGAGGTTAACACTGATTTTTAGTTCTTGACCCACAAATTAGTCTCATAAATCTAGGCAAATGAATAGCAGGTCTATCTTTAAGAACATAAGAATTTGCCTCCACTGGGTCAGACCAGAGGTCCATCGCGCCCAGCAGTCTGCACTCGCAGCGGCCCATCAGGTCCATGACCTGTCATGTTTACTTGATTTAGCCCTATAGCCCCCTTGTTTTTATCTTTACTCTTTCCATACTCTTATCTACCCTTATCTATATCCCTCAATTCCCCTATCCTTCAGGAATCCATCCAATCCCTATTTGAAACCCCGTAGCGTACTCTGCCCGACCACTTCCTCCGGGAGCGCATTCCATGTGTCCACAACCCTCTGTGTGAAGAAGAACCTCCTGGCATTGGTTCTAAACTTGTCCCCTTCCAGTTTCTCCGAGTGCCCTCTTGTGCCTGTGGTTCCCCGTAGTTTGAAGAATCTATCCTTGCCTACCTTCTCCATGCCCCTCATGATCTTGAAAGTTTCTATCATGTCTCCCCTAAGCCTCCTCTTTTCCAGGGAGCATAAACTTTTAAGCTCCTAAATTAAGATGAATTTTCAGCTGGAAAGATAGGCCCCTTTTACAAAGCTGTAGTAGCAATACTGCTGCAGTAAATGCACTGAAGCCCATTCAATTCCTATGGGCTTTGGTGCATTTATCGCGGCAGCATCGCTACTACAACTTTGTAAAAGGGGCCCTAAGTTTCGCTAAAAATAAGACATAAATTTAGAAGGCTAACTTGGCAGCATAAATTTAGGAGCTCAGCATTTTCTGAATATTGGGCACTAATAGGAAAATTCTATAAAAGGTGCCTAAATAAATAGGTGCCTAAGTTAGGTACCTACCTTAATTAGTATATTGTTTTCAATTATGAGCTTTAATAAGCTCATAATTGAAAAAAAAAGTAATTGGGTGATAGGCGCCTAGCTTCTTAGGCACGATTCTACATAAGATAGATCCCTAACTCAGAAGTAGGTATGTTTAGGGGGGCGGAGAAGGACTTAGGTGCCATTAGGTGCGATTCTCTAAAATACTCCTATAATATAGGCTTTTGAAACCCTGGTCTACATTGTAGTCACCTAATAGACACCTAAGTTTTAGTTGGGCACGATTCTGTAATGGACATGAAATAAGTGCCTAACTTTAGGCGCCTATCTTTTTAGGCACCCAGTTACAGAATCTGACCCTAAGCGTTTTTGGTGCTAAGTTTCTAAATTGGCTTCCCTTATATGTCCAGTTGTTTGTTGTTTATTGGAAGCTCCTATATTGTTACTAATGACTGGGGAATCAGTTCAGAGTGGTTTACATGAGCTTCTTTAATGGTGTTACATTAAATGAATTAAATATATGTATATCTTACCTACTTATAACATGTACCGTATTTCCCCACATATAGGCCGCCCCTTTGTTTATGCTGCAGGAAACGCCGATGTAAGTTTTAAAGCTGTTAGATAGGCCGCCCCCTTAGATAAGCCGCGGTGCTGGAGTCCCCCCATACCTTTTTAAATAACCCCCTTGCTGGACGGCTGTCGGCTGCTTCCTCCAATGTCACGGCCAGCAGTTCAGGGTAGGAACGATTTTTTTGGCATCTTTCCTGGCCCAGCGCTGCTTCTTTGACTAGAGGTAGGGTTCCTGCACACAACTGCTACAAGGAGTCTAAAGCCTTCCAGATGGACTCCAGCGTGAACTCTGCTGGCCTTTCCAGTGGGGGAATTGCTGGGTCCTCCCTCTGGCAAAGGCAAGTCTGCCCTCTCCTCAGTCTCTTCAGCTGCAACACGTAAATCCAGGGATGCCGGGGAGCCCTCCAGCTCAGAAAGGGAAGTAGCTTCCTGTCCCTTCTGAGGCACCGTAGTTTCCCTTTCTCGTGGCTGCTGGGGAGGGACAGGTCCTGCTGGGCTAAGCGAAACCTCGCTTCCGAGTGCCGAGACCTCCCTCCAACTCGGCATAGCCAGTTCGCCCCTCACTGCACCGCGGCCATCTTGCTTCCCCATTCGGTACTATTTTTATATGGTACCATTTTTATAGTGTCTGTATATCATACATTCATCTTTCTTTGTATTATTCGTGAGTTCATCCTTTCGTGAGTTCCAAGTGTTTCCTTCATAAGAACATAAGAACATAAGCAATGCCTCCACTGGGTCAGACCTGAGGTCCATCGTGCCCAGCAGTCCGCTCACGCGGCGGCCCAACAGGTCCAGGACCTGCGCAGTAATCCTCTATCTATACCCCTCTATCTCTTTTTCCCTCAGTATCCCACGATCCCTTTATCCCTCAGGAATCCATCCAATCCCTGTTTGAATCCTTGTACCGTACTCTGCCTGATCACTTCCTCCGGTAGCGCATTCCAAGTGTCCACGACCCTTTGGGTGAAAAAAAACTTCCTTGCATTTGTTTTGAACCTATCTCCCTTCAGTTTCTCCGAATGCCCCCTCGTACTTGTTGTCCCCTTTAGTCTGAAGAATCTGTCCCTATCCACCCTCTCTATGCCCCTCATGATCTTGAATGTCTCTATCATATCTCCCCTGAGCCTCCTCTTCTCCAGAGTGAAGAGCCCCAGCCGATCCAGCCTCTCAGCGTATGAGCAGTGTTCCAGCCCTCTTACCATTTTCGTTGCTCTCCTTTGGACTCTCTCAAGTACCGCCATGTCCTTCTTGAGGTGCGGCGACCAATACTGAACGCAGTATTCCAGATGTGGACGCACCATCGCTCGATACAATGGCATGATGACTTCCCGTGTTCTGGTTGCTATGCCCTTCTTTATGATGCCCAGCATCCTGTTGGCTTTTTTCGAGGCTGCTGCGCACTGTGCAGATGGCTTCAGTGATGCATCCACCATCACACCCAAGTCTCTCTCGAGTCTG
Organism: Geotrypetes seraphini; assembly: GCF_902459505.1. Classification (NCBI taxonomy): domain Eukaryota; kingdom Metazoa; phylum Chordata; class Amphibia; order Gymnophiona; family Dermophiidae; genus Geotrypetes; species Geotrypetes seraphini. Next base: position 90,769,738 of record NC_047090.1, on the reverse strand, counting down.
CTGTCTCCCAACAATACCCCCCCTAATTTGTAACTGAACAACGGGTTCTTTTTCCCTATATGCATGACCTTGCATTTGTCCACGTTGAAGCGCATTTGCCATTTGTTTGCCCAGTCTTCAAGCTTGTCTAGGTCCCTTTGTAGGTCCTCACACTCCTCCCTGGTCCTAACTCTGCCGCACAGTTTGGTATCGTCTGCGAATTTTATAACCTCACACTTTGCCTCCTTTTCCAGGTCATTGATGAATATGTTGAAGAGTAAAGGCCCCAGCACCGATCCCTGTGGCACACCACTCGTGACTCCCCGCCAGTCAGAATACTGACCCTTTACTCCAACCCTCTGCTGTCTGCCCGACAGCCAGTGCTTGATCCATCTGTGCACATCCCCTCCCACCCCGTGGTTCCACAGCTTCTTAAGTAGCCTTTTATGTGGCACCTTGTCAAAAGCCTTTTGAAAGTCGAGGTAAATGATGTCTATGGGCTCCCCATTGTCCACCCGACTGCTTATCCCCTCAAAGAAGTACAGAAGGTTCGTTAGGCACGACCTTCCCTTACAGAATCCGTGCTGGCTCGTTCTTAGTAGGCCATTCCTCTCGATGTGCTCGCAAATGCCGTCCTTGATCATAGCTTCCACCATCTTCCCTATAATTGAAGTCAGGCTCACCGGCCTGTAGTTCCCGGGGTCACCCCTCGATCCCTTCTTGAAGATGGGTGTGACATTTGCCAATTTCCAGTCCTCTGGCACCTCACCAGTTTTCAAGGATAGGTTGCAAACATGTTGGATGTTGCTATTCCCCCTAATTGTTTCTTTATTTACTAAAGTGTTCTGTGAAGAGTATCGTCTTTATTCCTTTCTTGAACTTTTTGGTGTGCTTTTCTAATTTTAATTCCCTCGGAAGGGAGTTCCACCTTCACCGAGAACATTCTTTTCCTTACGCTTTGTATTTGATGTCTCTGAAGGAAGGTATTTCCAGTAGGTATTCTAGGCTCGCACGTAGGGTGCGAGTTGGTTGTGTAAACTCCTGTCCTTGTACGGCGGTATTTCACAAGGTTCCATGTTCAGTGAGCCTCCTATAAAGTGTTCTGCAAATTGTGAATGTCCAGTCTTGGACATCTCTTTTCCTACCTAGGTTGCCCATCTGAAATCAGATTTTTGCCTAATACTCCCTAAAATCCTATCCTATCAAAGCTGAAATATGATAATCCTTCAGTTTTCTGAATGCTGATTTGATAATCAGCATGCTAGCAGCATATTACATTGTATCATTCTGCAGGGAAAACACATGATACTAAAGGGACCTGGTCTTTTTCCATATAATTTGATAGTTATAGGCAAGTTAATAGAAGTTGTCATGTGGAAAATAATGGCGTGGTATGGGTGACAGTAATACCGGCAATTGCTTTTCCACAATGTCCAAGCTAATAATTATAGCGAACTATAGACTTTCATGTTCATATGTGCTTACCAGTACTCAGTCATGATTTATTTATTTATTCAATTTTCTATACCATTCTCCCAGGGGAGCTCAGAACGGTTTACATGAATTTATTCAGGTACTCAATCATTTTTCCCTCTCTGTCCCGGCAGGCTCACAATCTATCTAATGTACCTGGCCCAATGGAGGGGATTAAGTGACTTGCCCAGGGTCACAAGGAGCAGCGTGGGTGCTGAGGCTGTAGCTTTAACCACTGTGCCAAACTCTCCCTCCATGATATCATTGACCACAACTGTTATCATTAAGCAAGCAAAATCCTGAATATGTGAGCATGGTGCGGGAATATGAAAGCTACCTGTACACTTGCACATAGAGTAATCTATATGCAAGTTGCATTTCATGTGGAAAATTTGAGCTGTACATACCCAGAGCGAATTTGATTTAAATCGCTAGTCAGCCATTCCTTTTATAGTTCCACTTTTATTGGTGCAGAAACTACCTGTTTCATTTTAACTGCATTAAAGTGATAGTATATATTGAGAATTCAAGTAGTAAATTCAGAGGTCTGTCCAAAAGCTATGGCCAGGGAAGGCAGACAGTGAATAAGAATAAAATTGCCTGACGGTCCTGCATGTTTGGTCTATAATATACATGATGCTGCATGTTTCATTCTCCCTTCAGGTCTTTTTTTTTAAATAAAATGTTCCCATTTCTTCATCGCCTCAAATAGATCTTAAAATTAATGGGCATTACTTTCAGATTCTTATTCTTCAGGACTGCAGACATTCCACTGCTAACCATTTGTTTTATTATCTATTCCTCTCTCCTGTCCCTTTTGTTTCTATTCAGACATCTCATTCTTCCCACAAAATTCTCTGTTTATATTTGAATACTACCTATGAGCTGATCAGATGTTATCTTTCTTCTCTTCTGTTGTAAATAAGTACAGTGGTACCTTGGTTTACGAGCATAATTCGTTCCAGAAGCATGCTCGTAATCCAAAGTACTCATATATCAAACAACTTTCCCCATAGGCCATAATGGCAACGGTGACAATTCGTTCCAGAACCCAAAAGGTGCCGAGGAAGTGGCGAAGGGTGGCCCAGGGATCTGTACCTGCCGGAAGCCGGGTCTCTAGTAACGCCTCTCTGTCTGCCAGCCGCTGAAGAACCCCGCAGTATCGCTTCGGGGGATGCCTCGTCTGTCCGCCAGCCACTGAAGAACCCCTGAGCCCAGACAGCGCCGCTTCAGGGATATTCCTCTTCTGTCCGCCGGTCAGCCTTCCACGCCGGGTGCCTTCCGCATGTTGGAGAGCCTATGAGAGCCCACGCAGCCGAATGCCGTCCCATCTGCACAACATCGCATGATTGACGTGCATGATCATACGCAATGTGCAGGGGGGACGGCACTTGGTTGCGTGGGCTCAGATAGAGGCTCTCCAACATGCGAAAGGCATCCGGCGTGGAAGGCTGGCCGGCGGACGGAAGAGGAATCCCTCTGAAGCAGCGCTTCCTGCAGCTGTAAGTGCTCATTTATCGGGGCAGTGCTCAGTTTGCAAGACAAAAGTTTGCTGAGTGTTTTTCTCGTCTTGCAAAACACTCGCAAACCGAGGTTCCACTGAACATTCATAAAATGTACTTAGAGGTTTTCATAAGTGCTCTTCTTTATAAAATTCCTTTTGAATATATTGACACACCAGATTGTTATATCTCAGCCTATATTGAATAATTCATTTACAAATAAGACCAGTGATGAACACTCCACCTCAGTTAGGACACGAAGAACAAGTCTAGTAGTGTCTTGGGTGTTTGAGGTCTTGAAAAAACATGTTTGAACTTTGCAACAGTTTGTTCTCAGTTGGTTGGTAGTATATCAGTTGAACATACTGTGTATCCTTATTCAGTTTGGGTTATGCATAATCTTGACATCATTGTGATTTATCAATATGCACCTAGATGGCAGAATGCCACTAAAAAATAATAGGAACCTCTGCTTACTCAAAAGCTCACGTGACTCAGGGGTTAAAGGTCCTTCTTCCATCTTCCACAGGTCATGGCTTCAAATCTCCACAACCCCCCCTAGTACATTAACAGCTTCTTTCTGGTCTCATAAGAGAGTATGGATTGTGAACTTTGTCATTTACATTAGCACTCTGCCCTTTCCAAGGTCCAGAGGGAAACTTATTTTTACCCTGAGATGGCTATGATGTCCTAAGGTATCATCTAACATAGCAGGAACCTCTGCCTAAAAGGAAGCTCCTGTGGCTCAGCGGTTAAAGCACATATTCCTATTTTTTTAGTGGCATTCTGCCATCTAGGTGCATATTGATGATGTCACAATGATGCCAAGATTGGACATGTCCACTTGCTCTGAAGTACAGCCATTGTGAGTATATTTGGTCCCAGCATATTTAACAAGACATTTGCATGGGTAACTTAGTAAAAAGGAAGCCCCTTATTGCATCATTTTGAACTTCCAGGCACCACTTGCACACGTAATGCCTATCTGTTCGCCTTCCCCTTCCCAAAAGGCTGTATCTACAAGAGATTCCTTGACAGAACACTGTCATTTCCAACTCACCCTCCTACCAATCTTTCAGGAAATCAATTAAAACCTGTCTCTTTGACAAATTCCTCTGACTCCTTCCTGCCTTGTAACTTCTCTGAAACACTTCCGGATAGACCTAGCTACTCCCGGCTTACCAATGTAATTAGAAATTTTTCTCTGTAACATCGCTGTCTGTGTACAGTCTCTTTCTCTGTAAACCGCTCTGAACTGCTCGTGGTATTGCGGTATACAAAAATAAAGTTATTATTATTATTAATGCCGTAACTTCTTGTCTCATGTTTAGGAATAATTTCCTGCATTCTTGGGTAGATTTAGTCATGTCAGGGTAGACCTAAATTCTTTGTCCAAGGAATAAAGCTTGAGAAAAGTGAAAGAACATACCCATTACAGAATTTAGGTCTTGTTCAAAAACAAACGAAACAAGGAGAGTAGGACGAGATTGAATTTCTAAAGATTTTTCCAACAAATCAGATAGGTTATTAATGTCAATAGATTGTAAAGTTCTCAGCTTCAGGGTAATTTTCCAGCTTCTTTTTTTTAGGAAGATAATAGATACGGTTGATGTTAATATTTCAGACAAATATTTTTTAAACATGTCACCCGCTGTTACCCCTGTAGCTTTAGGAAAATTAAGCAGCCTAAGGTTTAACCTTGTGTTAAAATTTTCAATTTGTTCCACTTTTCTTTGAATATAAAGTTTGTCCTTAACCAAGTTCCCAGTTGAAGAGACGCAACCTCTTTACCCATCTCATCAAGCCTATTGGTTGTGTCCTTTCTAATAGAATCCACAGACTTCGTTAAATCATCTATTTTACTCACAACCGTTGAAAATTCCAATGCCGATTTGGTTACTGCAGTTTCCAGCCTTTGTGGAATAGTCCAGACTCCGTCCAGAGTTACCGCTGCAGGGGAGCTCAATTCTCTGGCTTCCCTGGTTGACCCTAACATCGGCGTCAGGTTGCAGCACAGCTTCCTCTTCGCACGTCTGCATAAACCTTCCCTGGATTGGAGATGCGACGGCGTCACTGTAGTCTGACATTGGCTGCGGTGGAGTCAGGGTATACGGAGGAGAGAGTGATGTTTCTAGCCCAGAAACTCCGGAGGCTCCTTCCTCCGAAGTAAAAGCAGGCAACTCAACTCCGAAGTCCGAATACAGATGGCGAGCTTGCCATAAAGCATTCCATCCTCGTCTGTCCCAGCATAGAGAGATTCGGCTGGAGAGAGCCCGCCCTTTTGGTATGTGACATTGTAACAAGTCGCCGGTATAAAACGCCAAGTGAAATCAGGCAGTTCTATAAAGAGGAAATAGTCAGGTAGAGACGGAACATAAACACTGGCTGCCATCTTGGTTCCCCCTTCTTTTTCGTTTCTTAGCCTTTTGGAAATGAGATTTAGTATGCAATATATATATATATTTTTTTTTTTTTCCATGTGCTTTGCTTAAGTTATGCATTATTAAACATAAAAAATAGAAACCCCATTCACCTATATGCAGACGCCTCTAGCATGCCTAGGAGATGCCTAAGCTGCATCCACCTAATTGAAGCCTATTTAGCACCCAACACACTAAAAAGTAGACCTGCTTTTGCAAGCAGTCCTCTTACTAAAAAATAGAGGATTTAGTATTCTATATATATATATATGTATTTATTTATTTTTTTTCATGTACTTTGAGGAACATAGAGGCCAAAAGAGGAATTGGACAAGTGTTGAAGTTACATGTTTGATATTTATCCTAGAGAAATGACTGCTTGTAAATCAAGAGGATATAACCTTGGCTTTGGAATTGACATGCAGTTTACTATCTGAATGTGTGTGGTACAATGGTTAGAACTATAGCCTTAGCACCCTGATTTATTTATTTATTCATTCAATTTTCTATACCGTTCTCCCAGGGGATCTCAGAACGGTTTACATGCATTTATTCAGGTACTCAAGCAGTTTTCCCTCTGTCCCGGCAGGCTCACAATCTTTCTAACGTACCTGGGGCAATGGGGGAATTAAGTGACTTGCCCAGGGTCACAAGGAGCAGCGTGGGTTTGAACCCACAACCTCAGGGTGCTTAGGCTGTAGCTTTAACCACTGAGCCACACTCATGATGCTGTTGGTTCAAATCCCCCACTGCTCCTTGTGACCCTGGGCAACTGGAACAGAAAAGAAATATGATAAAGGAGCCAAATGTAAATACCACATAGGATATAAGTGGTACATAAATAATTAAAAGATAAATAAAAATAATAGTGGTGCCAGCCTTTTACAGCATACAATTTTAATGTTAAAAAACAGCATAAAATTGCCATTCTAATGACATCATAACGCTAACACACAATAACATTATAGATGTTATGAGGACGTCTATTTAACTCCTAAAAGGCGATTCTATAAAGGACGTCTATCAATATAGATGTGCATAGATTCGCTCAGCACTGCTGAGCGGGATTCTCTATAGTGCGTCCATGCATTATAGAATTGTGCTCAGCATTCTGCTGCTGGACATTTAAACAACGCCTACATTTTAGACATCCTTTACAGAATCTGGCCCTTAGTGCCTCGGGCCGCAGTAGAAGCCTCTGTTGTGGCTTAGTGAAAGGGGGATACGTTGTTATTATTAATTAGTAGAGATGGAGGGTTTAAAAAAAAAAAAAAAATTGGGGTGCTTCAATTTCTAATTTTTTTGATATCTACAATAAATATACATGAGTTAAATTTACACATACCACCTTTATTGTATGCAAATCTATCTCATACATATGTGTGGGTGCCCTGAAAACCTGACTGGGTACGTCCTGAGGACTGGGCTGAGAAACCACTGATCTAGAACCTCGGAATTCAGTCTTGTCCTTTGGCATCTGCAGGAACCATTCTGACATTCTAATGCCTGTATCCTCCAGCACTTTGGAGAAGGGAAAGGGAGTAGGGTATTCACTCTACGTCAGTATGGGAGTTTTCTGTAATAAGGGGTGACTATTGAGCATGGAAGCACATGCGTACTAAGCAGCCGTAAGCGGCTAGCTTTCGCTCTAGGTGTGTAAACAGTACATGAAAAATAACACATGATGCAAATTTCATTAAAATAGTGATTTCCGTTTATTAATTGTCAGAATGGACCTCAAAAGGGTTATTGCGTCATCTGGGAAATCGCTGGCCTTCCTGACAAAGATTTCAACTCGATAATTCGTTGCTCCCCAATATATATCTTTTATCCTGCATGACATCATTACTTGTCAGCCAATCCATTAACAGAGGCTGTCCTTAAATTTGGACAAAGAACTCTTTTTTAACATGGAATAAAAGTTTCAGAAATCATATTTTTTGTTTACATTCATTTATGAATATACTCTATACATGTTGGCAGGCAGCATGAGACATCCTGGTCCTAGTATTGACCAAACAGCAAGTATCTAATTTAGGGTGGAAGAGGTCAAATCTGCTACTATCCAGGGTTTGTCCAACTTCTCTTGCAGCATCACATTGATCATGCTGATTTATGGTTCATAGGCCCTGTTTTATTAAGGTGCGCTAATCGAATTAGCAAGTGCTAAACGCTAATGCGTGCATGTTAGTCTATGGATGTGTTAGCGTTTAGTGTGCGCTAATCGGTTAGCGCACCTTAGTAAAAGAGGGGGATAGTGTGGCGCAAGGGAGGAAGTGGGCATAGTCTTGAAGGAGTTAATTTTGTAAACATTTTCTGCATATAAAGCCCCATCTATATGTAGAAAAAGGGCCTCGAATGAAATTGCATGGTTGCATGTGTACATAAACTAAGTGCATGGAAAGAGCTTGCCTAGTTTTATTCAATCTGCACATAGGTGTTTCTGGATACATAGTTTGAGCATTTGACTCTTGTTTGCTATTGGGCTGTTCTGGATCCCTTTTTTTTATAAAGCCACATAGGTTCCTATGGTGTCTTTATAAAACAGGCTTAAAATAGGTGCCTTATAGGACTTCTTCCATTGGAGTAATGGTAAGAACATAAGAATTGCCGCTGCTGGGTCAGACCAGTGGTCCATTATGCCCAGCAGTCCGCTCCCGCGGAGGCCCTTAGGTCAAAGACCAGTGCCATAACCGAGACTAGCCTTACCCGTGTACGTTCTGGTTCAGCAGGAACTTGTCTAACTTTGTCTTGAATCCCTGGAGGGTGTTTTCCCCTGTAACAGCCTCCGGAAGAGCATTCCAGTTTTCCACCACTCTCAGGGTGAAGAAGAACTTCCTTATGTTTGTACGGAATCTGTCCCCTTTCAACTTTAGAGAGTGCCCTCTCGTTCTCTCTACCTTGGAGAGGATGAACAACCTGTCTTTATCTACTAAGTCTATTCCCTTCATTATCTTGAATGTTTTGATCATGTCCCCTCTCAGTCTCCTCTTTTCAAGGGAGAAGAGGCCCTCTCTAATCTCTCACTATACGGCAACTCCTCCAGCCCCTTAACCATTTTAGTCGCTCTTCTCTGGACCCTTTCAAGTAGTACTATGTCCTTCTTCATGTACGGCGACCAGTGCTGGATGCAGTATTCCAGGGGGGGATGTACCATGTCCCAGTACAGCGGCATGATAACCTTCTCCGAATAGGATTCCTAAGTGTCTGTGAGCATGTAACAGAATGTATGAATCCATCTGATTATTAAATACTTGTGCATGGTTTGGAAGAACTGCACAGTATTATTTTTTTAAATCATGATTTCTATTACCTCTTGATGATAGCATTAGAACTCTGGAGAGGGGTATTAGACTTGGAGTCTTTCAGTAACCAATCTGTATTTTGAAGAGCTTAGCTAGAGCAGCTGCAGGCAAATTCACTTTAACCTCTGTGTTGTGAATTATATGAGCTGTGGTGCAAGTGCTTTCAAGGGTGCACTTTCAGGCACACGGATACTTCTTGAGGGTGAGCAGAGACATAAAGTGTTATCCATAAGAATATGGGCCACCTCAGATGATGTTCAACAACTTACAATAGATATTCAGTATCCAAGCAAAAAGATGACGTGAATTATAACTCAGAATGTACTCAAAAAATAATCCTCTTCCATAGAAAAGATAACCAAAATATGCTCCAACGCACTAAATTGAAAAGCAGGAAGGAAAAAGCCTCAGATCCCCCGTCACTGCATACTCTGCTATAGTTAGGGGAATCTGAGGCTTTCTCCTTCCTGTTTTTCAATTTAGGCCCCCCTTTTACAAAACCACAGTATCAATTCCCGTGCAATAAATGTGACGATGCCTATACATTTCCTATGTCGCAGTTGCTGCACTGGGAATTGCTATTGTGGTTTTGTAAAAGGGACAGATTCTATAAATGGAGCCTATGTTAAGTGTCGCTAGATGCCCTGATGGTGGCCGCCAAGCAGCGCCTAACTAAAATCAGCACGCAAACCAAATTATGTTAATTAGCTTAAATGGTGGGGTAATTGACTGTATCTTTGAAGTTAATTGATACATTAAAAAAAAACACAATTAAATGAGTTCTATACAGAACTCAGCAGTTCCCAGCGACGCCTAAGTCAAGGCGCCCTCCGACATCTAACACGCCTACCTGAAAAGTAGGCATGGCTAGGGGCAGAGAATAGAACTGGTTGCTAGGTGTGCAGGTTAGGCACTGGTATATTAATCCCGGTAAAACCTGACCTAATGTACCGACACCTTCCTCTATAAGCGGCATCTAGAGGTTAATTGACAACTGCATGGAGTGATGACTACAGTGGAGGCTCGCTGTTTATAGAATCTGGCCTTTAGTGCATTGATACATATTGTATTGTGGTTATTTTTTTGTGTGGAGTTGGTTTATTCATTTCAACAATATACAATATCCAGATTTGGTAGGAAAGCCAACAGCTTGTGGTGTTAAAAGAACAAAAGAAACATAAGAATTGCCATACTGGGACACAAGCCCAGCATCATGTTTCCAACAGTGGTCAGTCCAGGTCCCAAGTACCTAGCTAGATCCCAAGTAGCAAAACAATTGATTTTATGCAGCTTATCCTAGGAATAAGCAGTGGATTTCCCCAGGCCATCTTAATAATAACCTATAGACTTTTTCTTTTAGGAAATTTTCCAAACCTTTTTTAAACCCTGCTAAGCTAACTGATTTCACTACATTCTCTGGCAACGAGTTTAATTACACGTTCGGATGTGGATACCCTGTGTAGGTAGTAAGACTTAGGCACCATATACAAATGTAAAGAGCTAAGTTACTTATGTAAATAGACATGCATGACTAAGTAGCCATTGAGGAAAAGCCACTACTTACATGTGTAAACCCATTGTTTATTTGAGGCATAGTTTGGGTGGAGTTTCAGACTGAACATGTATCTTCTTCTTTTGCAATAAAATAACATATACGTATTCACAATGATTAACTAATCAGAAACAGCTCCTGGCCAATTAAATCGCTTGTTCAGGACTATCTTCTGATATTCAGTGGCATTTGTTCTAGGCATTTTGGACTTGGACGAAAAGTTGGACGGAAATGTGGTATAAAGATGGACGATTTTGTGGCTTGGACGATCAGATCGGCAGGACGTAAAATTAGACGATTTTCAAAAGTAAAATAAAGTTGGACGTATCTTTCGAAAATGTGTCTTAGGCTCTTTAACTTTGGATGACTTGCGAGATAGACGTAAACGGACTTAGACGTCCCTTTCGATTATGCCCCTCCACGTATTTATTTATTTATAATTTTTAACAACCTGTACAAGAAAATAAAACTTCTTGTGAAAGAAATACAGCAAAAATAAAATTTACAAATTTATCATTTTAAACAAAATGAAAAGTGAAATAATTGTTTATCCTTCCTTAGACCACAAGGTGATAACAGAGGGGAGTTAAAGCCAAAATAAAGAGAAGTAAATTTCTTAATCAATAAGGTAAATAATGAAAGGAAAGACTATAGCACATGGTTGCTTTCTTATAATTCAGTGCGTCAACTTCAGGCTATCTTTTTCAGCTCTAGAAAGGATTTTAAATGGTCAGGAAGAGAAAATGCATACTTAATTTGGGCATACTTCACAATACACTTACAAGGATAAGCTAATAGGAAAGATGCTCCCAAGGATATTACTTGTCTTAAATTCTTTCCTGAGTTACCTTTTTTTACATCTAAGTGTGCCCATATTTTCTTGCCATAAAACAAATTTTTAGAAAACTTAACATAGGCGCCTTTTATAGCATCAAGGCCTTACTGCTTCCAACTGAATTTCTACCCCTAAATTTCCTTGTTGGCTTTTACATTTGTGTTAGATAATTGTAACTATCGGTTAACTGCTCATTGGGACTTGGGATTTGGAGTAGTGATTGGGAGGAAATTGTGCTTGCCTCTCTGGTATTCAAAACCAGGAAGTATGAGTTTAAAGTCTTGGATTTTTTTCCTCACAATTGGAAAACTACAGACATTTCTCATTTAAAAGACAAGCAAGGAAATTTATGACATCCTCTTAATTACTGCCCAGTTGCACAACTTCTATTTATGTTCAAAGCAACAGAGAAAATAGCTCAGAAGCTTCAGTCGTACCTTCACCAGCTACATGCACTTTAACCCTTACCAAACTGGATTCCGGCAAGGTTACTACTGTACAGAGAATTCTTGAGTATCTGATTGTAAAACCGCTTAGAAAACCTTGATAGGCGGTATATAAAATCCTAATAAACTTAAACTTAAACTTAAAACTTAAACTCTCTTGGTGCCACTAAACTATATTCATACAGCTCTTCATAGAGGTGATGAAATTCCGCTGGCATAAAAGCGTATGCCTAAAATAGAAATGTGTATCTGACCTATAACGCTAGTATTTTATAGAACTGACCCCCCTAAGAGCGTCACTACCAAATGTTTGGCAAAATTCAAATATCTAGATATATGTGATCGATTGGAAAGAAAACACAAGCTAGGTAGATTTTTCCTAAATTGCATGTCCTTCTGTGAATTACTCATTGCCTACTTTTGACTTCATCATGTTGCTTGAAGCCCAGAAGTAATTATCTGTCTGTTTGTATAGCTGAAAACTATTAAAAAAAAAAAAAAGAAAGAAGATTTTTGAGTGCACAAACATTAATAATGAGGCACTTTCAATCCAAGGTTTTGAACACTGAAAGCTTGTGAAAAGCCTTAAAGAGAATATAAAGTAAATAAGTAAATACCTTTAAGAATATATATCCCCCCCCTTTATGAAGCCCTGTTAGAGTTTTTTTATCCCACTGCGGTGGTAAAAGCTCCAACGCTCATAGAATTCCTATGAGCATTAGAATTCCTATAAGCATCGGAGCTTTACCGCTGTGGCCAGTGATTTTAATAAACCTAAGCAGCAGCTTCATAAAAGGGAGGGATGGGGGAGATAATGTGTTTTCATCTTCTTTTTAAAAATGTTACTGGGACATACGGCCTCTTTTACAAAGCCGTGCTAGCGGCTGCGCTGCGCAAACGGCCCTGAAGCCCATAGAGATTTAAAGGGCTTCGGGGCTGTTGCCGCGCGGATAGCTGCTATATAAATTCAAAATAATTAACTATCAACAATAACATCAGATGTCATTTTTTTGCGTCTTTGGTAACACATAACGTAGTGGAAGCTATGAATAGTTGAATTAATAAAAGAAAGTTTAAGAAATATATTTGGAATTGAGTGAATTAGAAGTGTTCTGTTTTATTTGACTAAAAGTTTCAGTAAACATATTTGAATTCAAAATCAAAGAAATATATTTCATGTGCTCTGAAAATATCTGTAATGAAAGAAATGAGATGGTTTTTCAAATTCATTTTTTCTCAGTTGTTTTTTTTTTTTTTTCTGAAAATATGAGACTTACTTTTAAGTCTGGTCATATGGAATTTTAGAATATCCAATAAAAGTGGGACCTTATCTAGATCTGTTGTTTCCTTTCGTCCAAGGTTACTGGCTTTAGATTTCCTGTTTGGCGTCATATGATTTAATATTAAGTTCTTTTTTTGTGTGCAGCAGTAGTATGTCCTATGGTAATTCTACCATGAAGGCTTCATTGTACAGTAGTCTTTGAAGGAAAAAGAATTTTGGGTGGCGAGTGATTTGATTTGGGGAGTTTTAGATTGTACTGTACACCTGAGCAAGTCATATATTTGCTTTTTCGTACTAACATTTTACTGATGCGGTTTCTTAAGATATGGGGAGCGGATGCTTTTTTTCCACATTCGGTGTAGCTGCCTTTGCTGAGCTGTGAATAACTTATGAATGCCGCACTGTTTTCGAGCAGAAAGGTTTGCCTAGAATTGAGCGGTGTGCCTGGGCCCCAGCTATTGAGAAGATGCCAGTCAATGATAGAAATGTCTTTCATGAAGCTCTACAAGTGAACTTCCCTGTGATCCAGTCTAATAATGCAAAGAATTTTTAATCAGGCAACGGGCTGTAAATAACCACATGCAAAATGGCAAGAAAGCGATTCCCATTAAAGTGTTCTTTACTATTCAGTCTTGCTGGAATTTTTTTTTTTTTTCTTTTCTTTTCTTGTGCTGAATATTTCTTTTTAAGTGGATAGATGTGGACAAATAAGCTAATTCTGCTCCTTTTTGGTTTTCCCTTCCTGTTGCATTCCAGTTACTGCAATGAAATGTCTTTTGTTTCCAGTATTTGATGAGCGATTTTAGGATGGAAAATTGTGGTTAGCTCAAGTATGTGGGTGTTTGTAAGTGATCCCCACTCTCTATCTAAAATTGCATAATTGCATAATGTGTATGTTTGTGTGTATGTGTATGTGTGTGTGTGTATATATATATATATACACACACTTTTTTTTTCAATATCTCATTTATGAGGACTGCATTTTTTGCATTGCAAAAAAACTAACAAATCATGCAAAAACTCTCCAGTAAAAACAGTACTATGGAAATACCTCTAGTATGCTAATAAGCAAGAAAAGCCTCAGACCCGACAAACTACACTTACAGTTCTTTGGTGTCTTCTTTCTTTTAATAATTTGTATTTCACTCTTAATCCTTTCGTCTCCAGTTTGTCAATTTACCCCTTCTTTTACTAAGGTGCGCTAACTGATTATTGAGCGCTAATCGAATTATCGTACGCTAATCGCTAGTGCGTCCATAGACTAACATACACACGGTAGCATTTAGCGCATGCTAAATCAATTAGTGCACGCTAATCGGCTAGCACACCTTAATAAAAGAGGTCCTAAGTCTAATTAATGTTTTCCCTTTGATTTTAATAATTATAATTCTGTTAACCGCTTAGACAATTTTCTTTTAAGCGGTATATCAAATTTTAAATAAAACTTGAAAACTCCTTTAGCATCAGGATGTTTTATATTTGTTTTAAAATTTTTTATTTTTTTTTCATACTGTGCTATATCCCTTGTCTCTTTTTTGGATATGGACTTCCTTTCTATTTGAATTGTAATTTTGTAAACTGCTCTGCTATTGCCTAAGGAAGGGAGGCGTATTAAATAAAATGCAACCTTCAATCACAACTTTAAAATTACATATCTCTGAAATGCGCTCAAGTACTGTGGTCTCTTAGTCCATCCGATGGCGGACAGCATTTCACAGTCGTTTTACGGCTGCATCAGGGAGCGCCAGGGTCTGCACTTGGAAGTGTGCCAGATTTCCTGCAGAGCAAACCTTGGCGGGTCTGAGCAGTTTTAAATTTGAGAAAAGAGAGCTTAAGATACAGGGTCAAAAACAGTGTTTTCCATAGGAAATGTACAGCAAAATAAAAAGCAGACTGCTAAGTAGAATCTAAGGTGTCCATTTACTAAGGTGTGCTCATCGATTTAGCGTGTGCTAAATTGATTACCACACCTTAGTAAAAGGACCCCTGAGCAAGAGCAACTGATTTATACAGTAGGATATCATGCAAAGAGATATGTGTAGAAATCCCTATAATTCTATCAACTGTACAATTAGCGATCTCTTGTGGTTCTGCTAAAAGTAAAACAAGCAGCAGAATTAATGATCCCAGGGACCAACGGTCTCCCAGTCCAACTTGTTCCAATCCCAGAACCCTGTATACCAAGGGTGGTAGAATTGAATAGCACATTGCTGCCTCCCATGTGCTCCTGGTCTCCCTGCTGAGTAATCCATACCTGGTGAGGGACCACAGAGCACAAGGTACATATATGATGTACACACGTACATGTGGACACTCGCACATGCACAAAGAGTCCAGATCTGTATGAATCTCTCAAAGGTATTGAAAAATGTGTGGCACAAGGGAGAGAATGGGATTATATGTCAATGATCTCTTATAGAGTAAAACTAGTGGAAAAAGTTCTAATTTTTTGGTGAGTTTACATAGAAACATAGAAACATAGAAGTTGACGGCAGAAAAGGGCTACAGCCCATCAAGTCTGCCCACTCTGCTTACCCACCCCCTGTCTATGCCCTAATGACCCAATTTCCTTATCTTGACCCTCGTAGGGATCCCACATGGGTATCCCATTTATTCTTAAAGTCTGGCACGCTGTCTGCCTCGATCACCTGCACTGGAAGCTTGTTCCAATGATCAACCACTCTCTCTTAAGAAATACTGTCTGGTGTCGCCATGAAATTTTCCGCCCCTGAGTTTGAGCGGGTGCCCTCTTGTGGCCGAGGGTCCCTTGAGAAAGAAAATATCATCTTCCACTTCGACACGTCCCGTGAGGTACTTAAATGTTTCAATCATGTCTCCCCTCTCCCTACGTTCCTCAAGAGTGTAGAGCTGCAATTTGTTCAGTCTCTCTTCGTATGAGAGACCCTTGAGCCCCGAGATCATCCTGGTGACCGTCCGTTGAACCGATTCAATTCTGCGCACATCTTTACTGTAATGTGGCCTCCAGAATTGCACACAGTACTCCAGATGAGGTCTCACCATGGCCCTGTACAACGGCATTATGACTTCAGGCTTTCGGCTGACGAAACTTCTATTGATACAACCCAATATCTGCCTTGCCTTAGATGAAGCCTTCTCCACTTGATTGGCAGTTTTCATGTCTGCACTGATGATTACTCCTAAATCTTGTTCTGCTGAAGTCCTAGTTAAAGTTTCTCCGTTCAAGAAGTACGTCCTGCATGGATTTCCGCTTCCGAGGTGCATGACCTTACATTTCTTAGCATTGAAGCCTAGCTGCCAGGTTGAGGACCAACTTTCCAATGTAAGCAGGTCCTGCGCCATATAATTCTGTAAACTGCATTCACTTACTATATTACATAGTTTGGCGTCATCGGCGAATAGTGTTATTTTACCTTGAAGCCCTTGAGTCAGATCCCCTATGAATATGTTGAAAAGGAGTGGACCCAGGACCGAGCCCTGCGGCACTCCACTGGTCACCTCCGATGTTTTAGAGAGGGTACCATTAACCACCACCCTCTGAAGTCTGCCACTCAGCCAATCATTGACCCATGCAGTTAGTGTCTCTCCTAACCCCATCGATCCCATCTTGCTTAGCAGCCTGCGGTGTGGGACACTGTCAAAAGCTTTACTGAAGTCCAGGTACACGACGTCCAAAGACTCTCCCAAGTCCAACTTTCTTGTTACCCAGTCAAAGTTTGCTCATGGGTGAAACAGGAGATAGTATCTTGTACCTTCCCCAAAAACGGAAAGACAAGAAAAACAGCAAAGGTGACCTGTGGTGCTCATTTCCTTTATTACATTGATAAAGACTTGACACGTACATGTTTTTTAGCCACTCTGGCCTGCCTCAGGAGTCCGAATCTTGAAATTAATGAAAGAAATAAATGCCACCTATATAATTACTCTGTTATTATTCTGGAAGTGAAAATGAAAAAAAAAAAGGAAGATGGTGAAGTGTATCTTCTTTAAACAGTTTGTCAGCCGCTAATGTTTCAGCGCCATTAGCGGCTGACTCACTGTTTAAAGAAGAAGATACGCTTCACCATCCTCCTTTTTTAAAAAATTCATTTTCACTTCCAGAATAATAATAAACAGGCTAATTATATAGGTGACATTTATTTCTTTCATAATTTCAAAATTCAGACTCCTGAGGCAGGCCAGAGTGGCTGAAACATGTACATGTCGAGTCTTTATTGATGTAATAAAGGAATTGAGCACCAAAGGTCACCTTTGTGGTTTTTCATGCTCTGGAGCACATATTTATACACGTGGAGCAGCATAATAAAAAAAACCCAAAAACATCTTAAGTCCGTTTTGGGCCTAGGGCGCTAGCATCCAAACTCAGCAGCGTCTAAAGTCCGTTCTTGAAAAATATGTCCAATATCATTTTTTTTTGAGAATCATCTACTTCTACGTCCAGCCGTTTGATCGTCGAGACCACTATGTCGTCTGTCTTTATATCACATTCTTGTCCAAAAAATCATACAAGTCCCAAATGCCTAGAAAAAGACCTTTTGGACGTGGGAGGGACTAGCAAAGTGATGGACTGACTACCCAGACATGCAACAGAGTAGTGGGGCACCTTACAGGGCACTGCTATGAACTTCACAAAAAGGGTGCCACATAAACAGCTCACCACAACTCCCTTATAGGTCATGGGGAGCCCCCCCGAAACACCCCCAAAGCCTATTATACCCACCTGTCTACCACCCCAATAGCCCTAACGGCTGTAGGTGGCACCTATATGGCAGTAGAGTAGGGTTTGTTTGTTTTTTGGTGGGCTCACATTTTTCACCATGAATTCAGTGATTAGAGTGGCTTATGGGCCTGGGTCCTCCTCTCTATGGTTCACTAGCCCACCTCCCTGACTACTTAAGACACCTCTGTGCAGCTCTACTAGGCTTTTCTATGCCAGGTGCTGATATTCTGGAGGCAGGTATGTACATTTTTATTCTGATTTTTATGGCTGTGTATGTGTGTGTGTGTGTGGGGGGGGGGTCAGTGATCACTGGGGGATTGTGTGGGGGACTGTACTTTGTCCCTGCAATTGTTATCTGGTCATTTTGGATACCTTCTGGGCACTTATACCTGTTTTTAGATCGCCTAAGTCACAACGTATGTTCCGTCTAAGCAGTCTTGTTAAACTTTTGATTATTGCTGCAGGACGATTAAGTCTAGGTCAGCCCACCTCCTGCCCTAATCACTTCTCAAAAAAACGCCCCTTTTCACTCTGGGCGCACAGTGGCAGTCAAAAGGCCTAAGCTGCTTTTAGATATGTCTAAAACCCGTTTTGATTATTGACACTTGGACGACCTGTATTTTAGGTCGTCCAAGTACTGATTTAGGCGGGTTTTTAGACGTATTTCTGTATCGATTATGAACCTTCTAAATTATTGTATAGTATAATTTTTACATTTTCTGACTAATATTTAGGCATGGGCATTTACATCCATACACTCTGAGGTGGCATGGCTTGCATGGGAAAGGCTATACAGATTAATGTTTCAAAATGATAATAAAAAGTTTGTACCTAAAAAGTTTGTGATGCTCATGTTATTTATTGTATTGCACACATAAGGGTGTGTTCATTCATGGTGCTTCCAAGTTTCCAGGCCAGGTCTTTACTGAAAGGAATGGCAGTTACATTCGGAACGACAAAACAAACCACTCCCATGGTGATAAAGGACTGAGGAACTGTGTGGAAGAAGAGAGGCAAGCAGCATAGCTATCTGGGGAGGAATGGGCCAAGGCAAAGAATCTTCATTTATCTGCCCGTCCTGCAGTAATGTCTTTCTCACTAAGGGGTGGGGAACGAGGGCCGCAATCCAGTCGGGTGTTCGAGATTTTCCCCAATGAATATGCATGAGATCTATTTGCATACAATGGAGGCAGTGTGTGCAGAAAAATCTCATGCATCTTCATTGGGGAAATCCTGAAAATCTGACTGCATTGCAGCCCTCGTTCCCCACCGCTGCCTTCTAGGAAGCTTTGTATCACCATCTCTTTCCAGCTATTCATCCTTTACTGCCTGGTAGTCTGTAGTAATCACAATTGCAACAGTCAGGTCATATGGAGAAGAAAGCATCTTCCATCAATCATCACCAGTGGCAGTGTTCCACACTTCCTTTACACCTAAATCACTGCCTCCTGTCTGGCCAGGCCCTTTGTTCCTTGCACATGAACCAGGGCTTTCCTTGTGGACATACCTGGTGATTACATTAGGAGGGCTTGATGGATGAAATACACCCCAAAATAATTCTCTCCTCACTCAGGATGAAGGGAATGTTTAAGGGGTACTTTCACATTCATTTTTATTTCACATTCATATTTATTTATGTATGCATTTATTAATTGATTAGAATTTGTCTCCCATCTTTTCGTTGTAGTTCAAGGTGAGTTATATTTGGATATATTAGGTATTTCCCAGTTGCATTGATCCAGTATTCTATAATGACACGTGCAGATTTTCAAAATGCCCTTGCGATGCCCATGCGTCTCCCATGTCCACACACCTTTTCAAGATACGTGCTATGAGAGTTAGGCTCACTGCCATAAAAAATAGGGCACAGCTAGATGCACGCAAAAATATTACCCCCTCCCCTTTTTATGAAGACGCATTAGCATTTTTTTTTATCGCCGGCCATGGTGGTAAAAGCTCTGACGCTCATAGAATTCCTATGAGCACTGGAATTTTACCACAGTGGCTGGCGATAGAAAATGCTAACATGGCTTCAGAAAGGGGGGGAGTGCCAATGAACTTCAATATTTGGTTGTTAGTGCCAATTTATTGAGGTTATTGCGCTCATTAAGGAATTAATTTGTGCGGGCAGGCACACAAATTTGGGTGCACAAATGTTTATTAGGGTACTTGTATACCGCCCTTCATAGGACCATCCAGGCAGTTTACAAATTATAAAGTAGCAAAGAACATCAAATGATAGGACACAAGTAACAGCAGAAAAAAAAAAAAAAATGCACTGCAGCCACCGAAACAACCAGATAGCCCCAGTCCTTTGCTAGGAATGGTCAAGCGGAACCTCCGCGAATATCAGGGAAGTACTGTATACAGTTAATAGGTTGCAATTTACCATAGTTACAGTACAAGTTGGGTTTTTTATCTGGTACAAGATTTTGCCCTAACACGACACATTCTAGGGATCTAATACCCATATCTGTAATATACAGTTTACAGGTTAAAATGGTACAAGATTTTGCAATACAAGGTTTTATAGTTAAATTTTTGTGTTTTTTGGCTAATATCTAGGCATGGGCATTTACACCTGTCCACTCTGCTTTCTAACTGAGGAGTTCAGGTTTTGAACCTGCAACCTTTTGGCTTCAAACTAAAAATTCTACCCAAGTTGAAGGAGCAAAAAAGTCCTTTAGTGGCGCTACTAGGAAAACCCTATCTACTTCAGCCTGGTTTCCTATATCCATCCTTGCTGCTTTGTTTTGTCATGGGCACACGTTATCGATGAAATCTGATAAAGATGTTTGCGATGCATGATAAAATTCTGGTGGCACAAAAATATATGTGTTGACCTGCTGGTGTTTGCTTTCCAGATGCGCATGTATAAGGACAGAATTTGCAAATGTGCATGTAGATTAGAATATATGACTTTATGTGGTAATTAAATTATCTGCTTTCTATGCTAGCATTTTATAGATATACACAGTAGGCACCTTCTTGCCCTCGTAAATTTGTCACCTATGTGTGTGTTTATTTTTTACTCTTTTGTATTATTTCCTTAAAATTTTATACATTCATGAAAGGAAATATTTGATATGTAATAATGAATAAGGATCCTGAGCATCAGCTTAACAATCTATTGAACTGGGTTTTGTAACAGAAAATTGTGCGCAATTAGCTTTCTGAATTGAGGCTGCGTGGCCATAAAAGGTGACATTTTCTATTCAAGTGCTGCAAATTGGTCTTAATTGCATGCTACCGATCACAATTTAACAAATGTTGTGTATACAATCAAAATACCTGTGAATGCCACATAAACGATGTAGGCTGTATTAGCTTTGAAAGAAAAAAAAAAAAAAAAGAGACATTAAAAGTTTGATTATGAATACATTTCCTATTCACATACTTCACATAGATTGTAATTAAATGGCAGAAAATAAAAGGGAGAGTCCGTGGAAGAACAGTAAAAATGAATGGACTGGGTTCATGCTTTAAAGCAGTAGAAACGGAAAATTACGCTAGCCTGCCAAAAATGATAATTTGTTTAAGGAAAACCAGCAAAGCAGTTGGATAGAGTTTATAGCTCTAGAAAGCTAATTATTGAGGAAAAGACATGACTGCTAAGGTCAATGGAAGTACAAAAGTAGAGCTGCCAAGTGATCCAGCTTTCTAGGGGGAGAGTGTGTGTGTTTATATTGTTAGTGCCTTTATTTAATCATATATGCATTTTGCTGTGTGTCTCTGTACAAATGCTGGGGATAATTCTATAAGATGCGATCTAAATTTATTTATTAGGATTTGGCTCAGGCCTTTTTCAGCTGCAGCACAAAGCAAGTTAAAGCCAGATACAGTAGGTATTTCCCTGTTTCTGGAGGGCTTACAGCATAAGATGCCTATTTACTAAGCTGCGGCAGTGGTGTAATAAGGGGGAAGGGCGGACTGCCCTGGGCATCATGTCGGTGGGGGCGCCCGAACCTCTCCGTCCTGCCACACCACGCCACACTCGTGCCATCCCTCCCCCATCCCTTACCTCTGTAGACCTTTGCCAGCGCGAGCAACTTCTCCTGCCCGTTGCTCACCCCAGACTAGTTCCCCTCTGAATCACTTGTGGGTCAAGGAGCCAGGAAGTGACGTCAGATGGAAATCAAAAGCTGGTGCGAGGAGCATGCTGGAGAAAAGCCACTCTCACTGGCAAAGATTTAGAGGCACTGGGGGGGAAGGAGAGTGGGTGCCGCCGCTCTTTCTACACCCTCTCCTCTTCGCTCCTTCCACGCTCAACTACACACTTTGACCCTCAAATCCCAGTTTATATTTGAATATATACAGTATTTTTATATTAATGCCGTGTGGTAATGTTGTCATTAGAGCATGGCCATGAAAAAAAATTACTGGGTGAGCAGTGGTGAAGCGAGAGAGGTTGGTGCCTGGCGTGGTGGCGCCCGGAATCACTGCACCGTGTGCCCCAGCACTCTTCCCCGCCGCTAGGGTACCCCCACATACCTCTTGAAATGTTCACTGGCATGATCAGCATCTTTCATCTGCTGCTCGCGCTGGCCTCAGCTCCTTTCTGATGTCATATCCTGGTCCTGCAACCAGGAAGTGATGTCAGAAGGAAGCTGAGGTTGGTGCGAGCAGCAAGTGGAAGATGCTGCTTGCGATGGTGATCATTTAAAGAGGGGGTTGTGGAGAGGAGGAGAGGCACTAGCGCCCTCAGGGCAGACAGCACCCAGGGTGGTCTACCCCGCTCCTTATTGGGCATCTCTCCAGCCCTGATCGTTACGGGTGCGGGGGGACGGGTTGCCTTGGGCCGCTGAGCTGATCGTGACAGCCACAATCAGTTCAGCGACTCGATTCAGAACTTATATCTGTTTTGACTTGGTCTAAGTCAAAACATATAAGTTTCGTCTGGCAACCTGTCAAACGTTTTTGTTTATGGCTGCCAGATGACTAAGGCCCTCTTTTACAAAGGTGTGCTAAGCATTTTAGCACGGATTTAGCGCATGCTAAATCAATGCGTGCACTAACCGCTAACGCATCCATAGGATAACATGCACGCGTTAGCGTTTTAGCTCATGTTTAGCATGTGCTAAAAAGCTTAGATCACCTTTGTAAAAGAGGGGGTAAGTCTAGGTCGGCCCACCGCCCGCTCTATCCATTCCTCCAAAAACGCCCTTTTTTTGCTGTGGGCATACAGAGGCAGTGAAAAGGCCTAAGCTGGTTTTAGATACGTTTAAAACCAGTTTTGATTATCTGTACTTAGATGACCTGTCTTTTTGATCATCCAAGTACTGACTGAGGCTGGATTTTGGATGGGTTCTTTTTTATTATTATTATTATGAGCCCTTTAGGTGCTTGCACACTAAGTATTCATACTTAAAATGTTACTCCAGGTTAAACCAGTGTTCTATAAGAGAAAGTAGGTACCTATATTCCTTTATAAGAGGGATCTTCAAAATGTTTCCACATTTTTATTTTTTAAACACTATTTATTAAATGTCTCAAAAGTAATTTACATCACTTTTCCATATAATCTCCCTGTTTTGCCTAACTGTCACATGACATTGTATAACATACCCTCTTACCACTTCTCCCGCTCCAACCATTTCTTGTGAAAATATGAAAGTGTGGAAACTTTCGAAGAACCCTCGTAAAATAGACTTCTACTTGTGTTCTCCAGGTGTGTAATTCTACATGCCCTGTAATAGAATTACCCTACAGATGACCTGAGTAAAAATGATAAATCCCAATAATAAATAAATAGATTACATATGACTTGACTTTGAGCTAATGAGCTGAATAAAAGCAAAAAAAAAACCAAAACCTCAGCAAAAAAAGGACATGTGTAAACTATAAACATCCAATATTGACTACAAATGGAAGAAAATATATTCTCATCCAGTCTTTTAAATTATTTAAATCACATTTGCAAGCCTATTATTTCAAACTGGCGTTTGACCCTAGTTCTTAACACTTCAGTTTAGTTCTTCCTTTGCTTTCTTCTTCTCCTCACATTTTTTTTCTTTTTCCCTATTTTGTTCTTACCTCTTGATATTGTAAATCTTTCCTGCCCTTGATTGTCATTTTGTGTCTAGTATTGTTAATTGTACAGTATATATTTCCCTGTTGTGTTTATTTTATTATTGTTTCTTAAAAAAATTATTTCCCTTTGATTTTTAACCATTGTTAACCGCTTTGATTTGACTTTTTTTTGCTAATAATAGCGATATATCAAATAAAATAACTGTATAACTGTAACTATATATCCTGATAGTTTCTCATTTTGTGTCATATTTTTGATGAGTGTATTTTTTTTTATCATTGTCATCCCTCAAGTGATGTATTGTACCCCCAGATGTGACAATACCTTTTGACACAAAGGTGAGCTCACCAATCCCCAAGCAGACGTGCGTACCAAGCAATGTGGTCAATTTAATATTATGTGCAGTAGCAGGGGGTTGGGGGGAGCATAATGAAATCATGAAAAGCAAGTAAAAGCTTTGCTGTTCTCCAGATGGTGAAAGGATTGAAAACTTGTGTGTCCCTTGTGCTAGCAATATTTAATTTACAGGTTCAATGGATAAAAATTCAGTGTGTTTTGCATTACTTGCGGTAAACCTCTACCATCCCGCAGAGCTGTTGTCCTAGGGAGAGCTCTGTAATAACCTCCAAACTAAAGGAATTGCCCCTGTGCAAGCTGTTCCAGCTTTTGTTGGGTTTCTTCAGTTATGATGGCAAACAGAGCATGGACTTTGTGCACTCGGTGTTGGTGCAACTGATTGCCAAGAAAGCTTCCTGTATCAGAAAGCCATCAAAGCGCTGTCTTCAGATGCATGGCTCCAAAACCAGTGCTTGATTTGTGGCACCCTTGGTGCTACCTCTTCATCCTGTTTTAAGATTCTTGCAATTATTCATCTCCAAGGGTACCACAAGAGATGTTTAAAATTTACCAACCTAGAAGAAATCTAAGATCAGAAAATACAATGAAATTGAGTATACATTACATTAGTGATTTCTATTCCGCCATTACCTTGCGGTTCAAGGCGGATTACATAAGAATTGTCATAATATTATTAAATACATAGGCGGATTATATAAAAATTGCTGTGGTATTAGGAAATACATAAGGGTTAGTTTGAACATTTTAGGTTTGCTAAGGAGTAGATAGTATTGTAGGTGAAGCTTGGGACGGATCTGGATGTGTTATATAGGTTTTATGTATTTTTTGAAGAGTAGGGTTTTTGTTTCTCTTTTGAAGGTTTTGTAATCTGTGGTCGAAGACAGCAGATTGGTGAGTTGTCTGTCCAGTTTTGCTGCTCTGGTGGCCAGGTTGTCATAGAGGGTTGGATGTCTATTGTGCATGTCGGTTCATAGACAACCCCGCGAAAGACAAAGGCGCGCGCCGACAACTGAGCGCAAGATGGAGGCGTGCGCCGAAGAAAATTACAGTTTTTAGGGGCTCCGACGGGGGTTTTTGTTGGGGAGCCACCCCAGTTTACTTAATAGAGATCGCGCCGGCGTTGTGAGGGGCTTGGGGGGTTGTAACCCTCCACATTTTACTGTAAACTTAACTTTTTCCCTAAAAACAGGGAAAAAGTGAAGTTTTCAGTAAAATGTGGGGGGTTACAACCCCCCAAACCCCCCACAATGCCCCCAGAACGCGGTGTGATCTCTATTAAGTAAAGTGGGGGGGTTCTCCCCCCACACACCCCCGTCGGAGCCCTAAAAACAGTAATTTTCTGCGGCGCGCATCTCCGCGCTGCGCTCAATTGTCTGCGCGTGCCTTTGTCCCGGCACGCTTTTGACCTGACACCGTGCATGTCGGGATTGGAGCATCAATGATATCTGTGGCCGGTGTGAAACTTTGGAATGTCCTGCCTGGCATTCTGCGATTCTGTGCGGGAAAGATCAATTTTAAGAAAATGTTAAAAACACAGCTTTTTGTTAATGCTTTCCTATGCTAATGTTTCAGTAGTCTCTTCAGTTTTAAGAATATTTTTGCCTTGAACGTAACATTCAATGCTCTTCTGCATTTGAAATGTTGAAATTATGATTTGATAATGTCTGTATTGATATGGTTTCATTTTCCCTAGGAAGGGGGAGAGAAACTTAAGTTTGCCTATTGTTTGTGTCATATGATCAGCGACTAAAAGGTGACCAGGATAATACGTATGTAAGTAATGTGTAAACCTGCTATCTGAGAGGTCCACTACATATATATAAAGTTGATATTCCAATTCTGACTATGTGGTCAGCAAGAATGGGTATATAATATTCATTAAAATACAGTACCTACCTGTGGCTGATTTAAGTTGTCAGGAGCGGGTTTCTGTTGTATGTTCTTTTTGTGCCAATTCTTGCAGTTATAACTGAATGGATTCATTTGCTGCTAGCCCTCCTGGCCTCAGATTTTTGAAAATATCAGAGTAGCAGGACCTACAATATAAATATAATATGCATTTCTTGTCCAAAAAGAATTTTTTAGTTTATCTCTCAAATATAAAACCTGGTTTTAAACTGGGAAAAAATGAAACAAAGAAAAACAATCAGTTTAAATCAGGGAAAATATAAATATATATATATATTTTTAATACCTAAGCAGGTAGCAATTCATATCCCGTTTATAAACAGTTTCTATCTTTGCATTACAGAAAGATAACTAGTGGTACTCATCATCAAGAGTCTTCGTCTGTAGACAAAATCTTTGCTTTGTCCTCATAAGCCCATTTTCTCCTTGCAATCTTCAGTGCAGGGATTCTCACACATAGTAAAAAAAAAATAAAAAGGCCTACCTCTGTCTCCCACCATAGATTCAAGCTTCGTTAATGTTGTCAACTAGTTTGTGCATGACAAAAAATAAATGCCACAAAATAAATGCCACGAAGAAGCTGAGAAAGAAAAGGATATAAAAATTAAGAAAAGCACTAAGTGTGGGGGGAGGGGGGGGAGGGGAGGGATAATTCTTTAAGTGAGCACCTCCATTTAAACTCCCCAATGTGTGCAATGAGAGCTTATTCTGTGATGGGCATCTGGGCGGCCAGATTCCTTTACAGAATACTAGTATAATGCAATACCAGGGTCCTTTAAATATGCATGCTTGCACTTATACTAGCCATAAATGCAGCAGGGGCATTTTCAATTTACACTATCCTGCAAGTTCTATGTATAAATAGGAGACATAGCCGTGTCTCAACCATACTCCGCCCCTATGTTCACACCCTTGCATGTAAAAATTATGCTACTTATGCATGCCCTTTCAAACTAGTGCATAGACGCTCTGCGGGCACATCCACAATAAATGCTCGTATTCCGTACACTAACCCATGTAACGAGTAGCCCAGCTCTTATTTATGTAAGTCGGTTGTGGAGTGATATCAACTTGGGGGCTATTTACTAATGGTAAGCACATGCTAACACTGTTTATCACATGTTATGTGTCATAGGACTTGCTCTGTAGCAGATGCGATAATGGCATTAGCACATATCAGTAAATGATGCCTTTGACTAACAAGAACATAAGAATTGCCGCTGCTGGGTCAGACCAGTGGTCCATCGTGCCCAGCAGTTCGCTCACGCGGCGGCCCTTAGGTCAAAGACCAGTGCCCTAACTGAGTCTAGCTTTACCTGCGTACGTTCTGGTTCAACAGGAAGTTGTCTAACTTTGTCTTGAATCCCTGGAGGGTGTTTTCCCTTATAACAGACTCCGGAAGAGTGTTCCAGTTTTCTACCACTCTCTGGGTGAAGAAGAACTTCCTTACGTTTGTACAGAATCTATTCCCTTTTAACTTTAGAGAGTGCCCTCTCGTTCTCTCTACCTTGGAGAGGGTGAACAACCTGTCTCTATCTACTAAGTCTATTCCCTTCATTATCTTGAATGTTTTGATCATGTCCCCTCTCAGTCTCCTCTTTTCAAGGGAGAAGAGGCCCAGTTTCTCTAATTTCTCCATTTTAATACACGTCCCCTCTCTGCTCTTGTCTGGTACCAGTGTTGCTGTGAGGATAGACTGCGAAGAGGTTTGGCATTTCTCTCCCTATCTCTTTCCCACATCCTATCATTTATTGTACTTCCTCTCTCTCTCTGCCTTTCCCCATCTCTCTTTCTCTTCCCTCTATTGTCTTGACTATAAAGCATACCATATAAAATACCACAGTAATCTATAGTATAGTACTTTTTGTGTCTAAGTAGTTTGAAAATGAGCCCCTAAATGTATGCCACCTAGATGCGTTGTGATGGGCGATATATTAAGAATTAAATAAACTTGAAACATAGGGCTCCTTTTATCAAGCCGCACTATCGGGGTTAACGCGTGTGACGTTTCATCATGCGCTAACCCCTGCGCTAGCCAAAAACTACCACCTGCTCAAGAGGAGGCGGTAGCGGCTAGCGCGGCCGGTGGTTTAACGCGCGGCTTGATAAAAGGAGCCCATAGTTTAATCGGAATGGCTCCATCATGTCTCTGGAATGAGTTTATTATTTAAGAATTGTTTCAGATTTAGTAACTGCAAAACAAGGTCATCTAAAAAATAAGGACCTGATTAAATCTTATTGAATGACCTGAAAAATAGGAGTAAATCAATAAAAACTAATAACATAGAAATGTTAGCCAATGTACTGGTGAAAATTCAATTACAAAAATGGAAAACAAAACAAGATATTCTTTGCGGTGCTCTTTGCACTGGTAATGTCATTCAAACAGAGCAGAGCTTTCAGCAATGCACTATCTCCATCAAGGGGCGGATCAAGGCCCTCTACATCCATGCCCATTATCGCCCTCCCATGGTATCCATCATCTCTCTCATTCTGAGAAACATAGAAACATGATGGCAGATAAAGGCCACATGGCCCAACTAGTCTGTCTTCCACCTGCAAGGCATTGCATAAATGGCGCTGAAACTTAGGTGCCTAAGTTAATTGAGAAACACCGTTTAAAATGGCAAAAATTGGTAGGAATAGAGCACCTGCTGGCACCTAAATAAAAGGTGCTGGAATTGGGCTTCTATAGGGGCTGTATGGCGCTGAATGACGCTATAGGCGTGGCTAATGTCAAAAGTGGCATTAGACGTCATAAAGCGCTTTTTCAGTTGCTATTCATGGCATAGATGGGCACTGGAAAACCCTGGCCTGCATTTCTGGTGCCTATATTTCGTGGAGGTGATTTTCTGTAGGGTGCTATCACGTGATTGACACACAATCAGCGGCCACTTTTTAGGCGGCTGCTGATATCAACACCCTATAGAGCAGTGGTCTCAAACTCAAATGCTTTGCAGGGCCACATTTTGGATTGTAGGTACTTGGAGGGTCTCAGAAAAAAATAGTTAATGTCTTAGTAAATAACTGACAATTTTGCATGAGGTAAAACTCTTTATAGTTTATAAATTTTTCTTTTTGGCTAAGGCTTAATAATAATATTGTAATTTATAGCTAAAGAGACATATGATCAAGAAACTGTTTTATTTTACTTTTGTGATTATGATAAGCATACCAAGGACCTCAAAATAGTACCTGGCGGGCCGCATGTGGCCCCCGGCCACGAATTTGAGACCATTGGTATAGAGAATCTGGGCCTCTAACTTCTTTCCCTACCACCTCTGAGATGGCGCTGTCACCAATACAGCAGTCATGTTCACTAGAGCAGCTTCATCATGCCCAGCATAGTATCTTGAGCATAGTGGGAAGACCTGTTGGTTCTTACCCACTATGTTTCAGAGGGAGTGGGACTAGCAGGCCTTTAAAAAAATTATTTATACAATTTTAAAGATACAGGTATATTCACAAAACTACACTTGCTTTAAGAAATACAGCCAAATCAGAATGTTAGGAAACAATTTTTAAAAAAGAAATATATATACTGTATATACCAAGTTTCCCCAAAAATAAGACAGTGTCTTATATTAATTTGGGGTCCAAAAAGCGCATAAGGGCTAATTTTCGGGAAACATGATATTTAGTTGGCCCGAGTTCTATTTCAAAGCAATTTAACTTCATGCTCTACCTATAATAATCTATGTCAGGCCCCTAGTCTGCCCTTAACTCCGCCTCCAAATCTATGCATACATTTCATGCATAGAATTATTCATAGAACTGGCACGAATAAAAATTAAAAAAAAAAGATGATTTATAAGATTGGCACTGATGGTGATCGCAGAACTCCTGGTACATTAACACTCACTGCTTTGGTGGCAAACCACAGTTAACTAGCACGGTATAGCAAGTCCTCACTTCAATATTTCAGCACAGCCGAACTTGTTCTCTACCCCAGCTGATGTAGCAAAGCTCACACTAATGTATATAAGGGCCAACGACACACACAGAGGACATCACCTTATCTACTAGCGGGTGAGTGTGTGGTGAGTTCCACGTGCATTGATCTGACTGCCCGCGGAGGAGGCCATCCACATGCGCTAGTATATCTGATGTTGCTGGCCCGTGCATGTGTTGGGGCAGAGAACAAGTGCGGTTGCACTGAATTATTGAAGGGAGGAGGAGGAGGCGGTACTTGGATGTCTTGGAGGATACTGGGGAGGTAGATGGTCACTGTGAGGGTTAGAAAGATGCTGCAGAGGGAAGGCCCGGCCCCAGGATTAAAAAAAACCCAACAACTAGGGATGGAGTTGGGGAGTGTCAGGGACATTCGGGGGGGGGAGGGGGGAGAGATGCAGAGTTGATCTTAACTAGGGCTTATTTTTGGGGTAGGGCTTATTTTCGGGGAAGCACGGTAGAGAGGAATTAGAAAAGCAGGAGAGATGAATTGTGAGACCACAAAAGAGGAGAGAAAGCCAATGAAAGAAAGGGACACATTTTTAAACCCATATAATATAAATCAAGTACAATCTGCCAGATAATGTAAACTGGAGAATATTTTTAAAGTGTAATTTTTTAAGCAGAGTTACATAAGTCTTTCAAACATAGGAGCCCTTTTACTAAAGTTTAGCATGCACTAACAGAATCAGACCCACTAGTGGCCTAATTCTTCACCTGATCCTTGTGTTTCCTCATTGAAGCAGGGAGCACAACAGGAGCTTCTCAGCAACGTGTCCTTCTGCCTCCTTAAAATATGCTGCCCTAGGTAGATGCCTAGTGAATGGGCCATCTCTTTCTGGTTGCCCAACATATATAATCCCTGTAACAGTACCCTCCCTGAATAATTGGGTAAAAGGGCAATTTGAAAACAGCTTATTCTCCTTGCTCGTAAAAGTACCCTCTTTATTTATTTGATTTTTTAGAATTGTCAGGATCTATCTATTGCTTTGCTTTGAGTGAAGCTGCTCCCCCCTCCCTCCTTTGAAGCTGCTGTCCTAGGTAATTGCCTAGTCCTTCCTAAAAGTTGGACCAGCCATGCAGTTGCAGTCTGGAGGCTCTTGTATAGGTACCAGCAAGGCTTAGAGCACACTTTATTTATTTATTTATGCAATTTTCTATACCATTCTCCTCAGGGAGCTCATAATGGTTTACATTCATTTATTCAGGTACTCAAGCACTTTCCCCTGTCTGCCCCAATGGGTTCAAAATCTGTCTAATGTACCTGGGGCAATGGGGGGATTAAGTGACTTGCCCAGGGTCACAAGGAGCAGTGTGGGTGCTGAGGCTGTAGCTTTAACCACTGCAGCACACTCTCCCCTTTCTGGACTTCTCCTGTAGAAGCCTTGTTATAAAATCAGTCCCATGATTCCATGCATATAATGGAGGTGAGGACAGTTGTACCAAGCCACAATTTTGACCAATTGTATTGAAATGTTGCTGTAATTTTTGTTCATTGGTCAAGGCCTTGTTATTTAGGGAGAACTCCATTATTAGGATAAAAGACCTGGGGCTTAATGCTCAGCATTTTGCTGATTGCTACTGACATTAAACTCAGGCCCTCTTTTACTAAGGTGCGCTGATTTAGTGCGCGCTAAACGCTAACGCGTGCATGTTAGTCTATGGACGCATTAACGTTTAGCGCACGCTAATTCGATTAGCGCACTTTAGTAAAAGAGGAAGTCAGTAATTCAATGCTGGGTCATGTCCGGGCTTCAGTACTGAATATCCAGCTTTGCAGAGCCAGCTACACCATAGCTCGTTCAGGACCCCTTTTATCAAGCTGCGCTAGAGGTTTTCAGCGTGAGCCAGCGTGATAAATGCTCCAATACTTATAGAATTTGTATGAGTGCTGGAGCACTTCACCAGACTGCAGTAAAACCCTCTAGTGGAGCTTGATAAAAGGGGGCGGGAAGGGGGGGAGGCGAAGTGGGGGGGGGGGAGGCGAAGTGGGGGGGGGAGGCGAAGTGTGATATTCAGCACTTAACTGGCCAAGGTGAACCACAATTTATGCAATTATCTTGGCAATTAAGTTCTGAATTATCAGCACTTTCTGTCCCCAAGAGCACTGCCAAAAAGGCTGGTAGGTGCTACTGGACATTTTCAGCAGTACTAACTGGATAAGTGCTGCTGAGAATGACTCGTCAGCTCAGAACAGGTGATGTAGCTGCTCATTTCAATTGCTTTGTTTTTTTTATTTGATGTACCGTCAAAGCAGTTTATGGTAACATGGACTAGTAATCAGATACTCTTAAGCATTTTTCCTTTCTGTCCAAGCAGGCCAAGGTTACCATATGGCTCAAGAAAAAAAGAGGACAGATTGAGATATCCAGGTTGCACTTCCGTTGAAAGCAATGGAAGTAAGGAGGATGGCTAGAGAAATTTATTTATTTAATTAATTCATGTTCTATCCCAGTGGTCTCAAACACGTAGCTATTTTGAGGCCCTCGGTATATTTATCATAATCACAAAAGTGGGGGAGAGAGTGGCGCAGTGGTTAAAGCTACAGCCTCAGCACCCTGAGGTTGTGGGTTCAAACCCACGCTGCTCCTTGTGACCCTGGGCAAGTCAACTTAATCCCTCTATTGCCCCGAGTACATTAGAGAGGTTGTGAGACCACCAGGACAGACAGGGAAAAATGCTTGAGTACCTGAATAAATGAATGTAAACCGTTCTGAACTCCCTTGGGAGAACGGTATTGAAAAAAATATATATAAATAAATAAATAAAAGTAAAATAAAACAGTGTCTTGATCGTATGTCTCTTTAGCTATAAATTTCAATACAGTATTATTATTAAGACTTAGCCAAAAGGAAAGATGTATAAACTATAATGAGTTTTACCTCATGCAGAATTCTCATTTCTTTAATAAGACATTAACTATTTTTTTCTGAGGCCCTCCAAGTACCTACAAATCCAAAATGGGGCCCTGCAAAGGGTTTGAGTTTAAGCCCACCGTTCTATCGCGTCCTCCCCAAAGAGCTCAGCATGGGTTACAGGTTAACATACATAATACACAGTTAATAGGTTACAATATGCCATAGTTACAGTGCAAAGCTTTTTTGGGGGGGGAGGGAGGGGGTACAAGTTTTTATCCTAACTCGACACATACTAGGGATCTACAGTAATACCAATATTCGTAATATACAGCTTACAGGTTAGATTTGTCACAGTTACAGAGTAAGATCTTACAATAGAAGTTTTTATCCTAACGCAGCACATACCGAGAATCTTGTATCAATAAACACTTCTTTGTAATCTATCGGTCATGGGAGTTATGTGAACAGGTATGTTTTTATTGCTTTAAAGTTGAGGAGTCCGTCAAGGGATCTTACCTGCAGGGAAAGGTGATTCCTGTGGGTTGGTATGAAGTTGGAGTAGGAATGTTGTTTTGTGGTTTGCAGTTGAAGGACATGACCGGGGGGGGGGGGGGGGGAGGGGGTGTTTTGAGGTGTATTTCATCCTGGGAGTGAAGAGACCTGTTTGGCACATATATCTGGATTTTACTTCCTTTGAAAGCAATGGATGTCTCTATTTATTTATTCAGTTTTCTATACCATTCTCCCAAGAGAGCTTGGAACAAGTTTATTCAGGTACACAAGCATTTTCCCAGTTTGTCCTGGTGGGCTCACAATCTATCTAATGTACCTGGGGCAATGGGGTGGGGGTGGGGATTAAATGACTTGCCCAGGGTCACAAGGAGCAGCGTGGATTTGAACCCACAACCTTAGGGTGCTGAAGCTGTAGTTTTAACCACTACACCACACTCTTCCCTAGAATTAATTTATTCAGGTACTGAATCATTTTCCCTGTCCTGTCAGGCTCACAATCTATCTAATGTATCTGTGGCAATGGGGAGATTAAGTGACATGCCCAGGGGCACAAGGAGCAATGTGGGTTTGAACCCACAACCTTAGGGTGCTGAGGCTGTAGCTTTAACCACTGCACCACGCTCTCCCTATCTGTCCTCCTGTTTCTGGAGCTGTATGGTAAATCTAATGCAGGCTCACAATCTTAACTATGGTACCTGTGGCAATAGAGTCACAAGGAGCAGTGCTGGGATAAAACCTGCAACCTCAGGGTGCTGAGACAGCAGACCTGATCACTAGGCCACACCTCAACCTGCTAGCTTTCAGGGATAAATTTAATGTTGCATCCAGAAAATATAACTTGATAATTCATCACTGGGGTAGCGTTAGTCCTGCTGTTTTCTTTTAAGAATGCCAGCATTTAAAAACCTGATCATCTTTTAACTTCCTATTTTTGCTGTTTATATATTCTCAGACTAGCTGTATTCACAGCGCTGCCAATACTTCCATGCCACATCCCTATTCATTTTGCATCGCTGCTGGGGATTTGCAACCATACTGGAAATAATAGCTCATGAAAAGTAATCATTGCAGAATTAAAA
Organism: Geotrypetes seraphini; assembly: GCF_902459505.1. Classification (NCBI taxonomy): domain Eukaryota; kingdom Metazoa; phylum Chordata; class Amphibia; order Gymnophiona; family Dermophiidae; genus Geotrypetes; species Geotrypetes seraphini. The sequence continues at coordinate 90,735,548 of NC_047090.1, read as the reverse complement.
ACAAATACAAAATGTATCCATTAAACATAGGCAGAATATTTAAATTGTCGCTCTAATGTTTTTTTTCCCCAGGAGGGCTGTATTTTAATGAAATAAACCAACACATACCTACGTTTATTCAACTTTTGAGAACAAATTATCTGTTGAAAAAAATTAGCAAACGATACAATTATTAATTTCAGCCTGTTCTGGTGTTGCACAAGAAGGTTGTTCTCACTTGCAAAAAAAAAAGCTCTTCTCTGTGGGTTTTATTTGCTTTTCACTTTTTTTTTTTTTTTTTTTTTTACTGTACTCTGCTGTTGATGCTGGGCAAGATAAGAAAACACATAGACAGAGGCCCATCCGTGGAATCCACATACTGGGCTACTAGACGGTTTCTGATAGTTTTCATGTTTGTGTGTTCAACGATACCTCAAGAATAAGTTGACAAGAAAAAATTCATGCTGAGAACTCAATAAAAACGTAAGAAAAAAATCTCACAAAAGTCTAGTATTCAAAAATGTAGCTTCTGCTATTTTTCTTTTGTAAAACGGTTAGAAAGTAATTTGTACTCTTGTAAAAAGTTAACTTAACAACCCCCCCCCACACCCTCCCTTTTATAAAGCCACGGTAGGTGCTGTTGCGCGGCAAACACTCCGTCACCCATTAAATCTCGATGGGCGTTAGAGTGATTACCACAGCAGCAGCTTCTTCCACGAATTTGTAAAAGGAGCTTTTAGAGACTGGCTTCGGAGAAAGCGGTTTCACAGTACATTGTAGAGCTGCTATTGATAAATATTGTTACTTTCATTACTGCTTTTTTTATTTTTTATTTATAAATTTCAAAATTTAACACAAGAATCCTCTTGTTACAGTAAATCAGAGAAAATACATACAAGAAAATTATCCATTTGTTATACAACATAATCCAGTAATTCTTAATAACAAAGTAAAAAAAAAATAAAAAAAGAATAATTTCAATGTTGTGAATAAATTATCATTACTGCTTTAAGAACATAAGAACATAAGCAATGCCTCTGCTGGGTCAGACCTGAGGTCCATCATGCCCAGCAGTCCGCTCACGCGGCGGCCCAACAGGTCCAGGACCTGTGCAGTAATCCTCTATTTATACCCTTCAATCCCCTTTTCCAGCAGGAAATTGTCCAATCCTTTCTTAAACCCCTGTACTGTACTCTGCCCTATTACTCCCTCTGGAAGCGCATTCCAGGTGTCCACCACTCGTTGGGTAAAGAAGAACTTCCTAGCATTCGTTTTAAATCTGTCCCCTTTCAACTTTTCCAAGTGTCCTCTTGTTCTTTTATTTTTCGAAAGTTTGAAGAATCTGTCCTTCTCTACTCTCTCTATGCCCTTCATGATCTTATAAGTCTCTATCATATCCCCTCTAAGTCTCCTCTTCTCCAGGGAAAAGAATCTTTTAAGAATCTTTTAAGAATCTTTCTTTTTCCCCCACTTGGCTCCATATCTCGGCTTTCTTTTCTTCATATAACCTTTGAAGCCGTTATCATAGAGAGATAGAATGCCTAACTAGGCACTAGGCGGCGAGTCGTACAGGTTGTTCTTGAGCACCTATTTATTGAAAAAAAAAAAAATTATAGCCCTCACCATCTACTATTCTGGGCCACTCGCACTTATCTGGTTAAATTGCTGATATTCATTACTTAACTGGCTAACCCCCGCCTTTTACAAAACTGCAATAGCGTTTTTTAGTGCAGGCTGGTGCGCTAAATGTTCTGCGCTGCTCCCGACGCTCATAGAATTCCTATGAGCGTTGGGAGCAGCGCAGAACTTTCAGTGTGCCAGCTTGTGCTAAAAAATGTTATCGAAGTTTTTGTAGGGGGGGGGGGGGGTTGGTGGTGGTAGTTAGTTAAACCAGACAAAGATAGGACTGATAAATTTATTTTTCTATACCATTCTCCCAAAGGAGCTCAGAACAGTTTACATTAATTTATTCAGCTACTCAAGCATTTTTCCCTGTCTGTCCCAGTGGGCTCACAATCTAATGTACCTGGGAGGATGGGGGGATTTGCCCAGGGTCACAAGGAGCAACATAGGTTTGAACCCCCAACCTCAGGGTGCAAGTATGTAGCATTAACCACTGTGCCACACACTCCCCAGTTAATTTATCTGGTTAAGGGCTAAATTGAAACTTAACTGGATAAGGGTCAACTCCACTCCCTGGCCACCCTAAAGATAGCCGGATTTGGTTTGATCAGTTAGAGAATGACACGGGGACAAATTTGTCCCCATCTCTACAGGAACTTAGTTTCTCCTTCCTTGCCCCTTGTAAGCTCTGCCTTAATTGCAGAAACCTTGAACACTTATGATGTTAAAGTGTTTGAAGCTTGTGCAGATGAGGATGGAGCTTGCAGGAATGGGGCAGGGGCAGGAAAAGAACTTGCGGGGATGGGACAGGAAAATGAGTTCCCATGGGAATGGGGAAAAATTTGTCCCTGTGTCATTCTCTAATTCAGGGTACTAGCTGGGGACGTGCCATTGAATATTCCTGGATAGTTTATAGTTTATTATTTATATTCCACCTTTAAAAAAGGTGAATTACAACCAAACATACACAGTTAGAAAACCAAAACAAACATGTCAAAAAACATCAAAATTGCCAATTCATCAACTTAACAAAGTATACAGCGAACCCTTCCCCCCCCCAACAAACATCAAGTATACGTATGAAAACCATAGGCATAAATGAACTACAGAAATAACAGTACAAGAAAGCACCACACCAAAGTTGTATTATAATCGGGCAACTCTGGACAGATGTTGCTTGCTGTTTTATGTAGATTTTTGTAATCTGCTTCTCTTTAAATAAACAATTACAAAAAAAAAAATTGGCAATTCATATAAAAGGCATCAACCATCATACTTCATCTTACAAAACAGATGACGCTTTTAACAGTTTTCTAAATTTACACAAATCTTTTTGTTACAGCACCACAAGTATGAAACTCGTTACCAGCTTATATTAGGGAAGAAAGGACCCTTAATAGATTCGGAGGAACGCTAAAATGTTGGCTGTATAAAGATGCTTTTGAATCTTGAAACTTTTACGGGATAGTTTATTTTTAATGGATAAAGACTTCCCTTCCCTTTCTGTTTTTTACCTTTTTTAGTCCTTTTCTGTAATTAATTTATAGTTCCACCCGTTTTCCCTTTTGTACTTGTCTGTTTTGTCCCCGTCTTATTATAATGAATGTAGTCGGTTTTCCCTATATTTTTATATTGTACATCGCTTTGAAGTATGAAATTGTGATTTAATCACTTTTTTAATTTTTTTATTAAACTTGAAACTTAAGTGATATTTAACCAGAGTGGAGCCTCTCCTACCCAATTGTGGTTTGACTATCAGGCCCTTTGAAAATACCCTCCCCCCCCCTTTTATGAAGCCGCATTAGGCCTTTTTTTATCACCAGTCGCAGTGGTATTAGCTCCAACGCTCATAGGAATTCTATGAGTGTCGGAACTAATACTGCAGCGGCTGTCGATAAAAAAGCCTATAGCAGCTTTGTAAAAAGGTGTGTGTGTGTGAGGAGGGGGGAGGGGGGAAGTTAGGTACTCAGCCCCAGTAAATTTTCAAAGATACCAATTTAGGATCATAGCTCTCAAAAGTTAGGAGAATAAATCCTTTGAAAATTGGGCCCAGAGTTTGCAGCTGGGCTATCCTATTTAGTATGTGGACCTGTTTCAGAATGCAGTTCCAATTAGATATTTAACAAGAGGATCAATGTTACATTTCAAGAGGTACAATTTTGTTTTCCTACAAAGGAAAGGGTTATGGAATTTTGTTACCAACTGAAATGAAACTGAATAATTGCCTGGAAATAGGTATTAATTGGGTTCTGATTTGGTGTGATAGGAATTTGATATGATCATTTTCTTGCAATCGAAGCAGGTTGCTTCGTATTTTGGGGGGGGGCTTTATTGGAATTGATCTGTTGCCCAGATCTGTGTAAATTGAGATAACGTAGACCAATGTCATGTTCAGTGAGCTAATTACATACATTTCTCATTTCTGTTGCCTCCTAGTCTTGATGCAATTCAATACTTATTTTTCCCTTTGTATGAAAATGAATTAGTACAATTTAGATGTTTTTATACAATAATTTATAATAATAATTTCTTTCTTATATACTGCCAAAGCCGTAGTAGTTCGAGGCGGTTTACAACAAAGAAGGGCTGGACAATCAGCGAATATAGGTACAATCAGCAGATAAAGATTAATAATAATAATTTATTTCTTATATAATCTCCCCCCCTTTTTTTTTTTTTTTTTTTACAAAACTGCAAAAGTGGTTTTTAGCACTGGCCGGAGCACTGAATGCTCCGCGCTGCTCCTGGCATGCCTGCACTAAAAACCGCTTTCGGTCACAGTCAGGTCCTTACTGCTCTCTAAAAGTGCAAAGAAGATCAGTGAATACTATAAATCTAAGCAAGAAGGAATCTAGATATATATATGCAACAGCAAGAGGGGAAGTGAACAGCAGAATATATTCCTGTACTACTAAGGAACATGTTTCTGGCTTTGAGTGTAGCCACTAATGATTTTTGAGATCCACGAATGAAACTATAAAAGGTTAAACCTATTCTGGTAACAGACTGTAAAAGGGACCCTATTTAGAAACCTTTAGTGCTGAGTACGAGGAAGTACATGAGTGTAAGAATAGCCATACTGGATCAGATCAATGGCCAATATATCCCAGTATCCTGTTTCCATAGGAGCCAATCAAGGTCAGATACCTGGCATAACCCAAGTAGCAGCAACATTGTGTGCTGCCGATCCAGGGCAAGCAGTGGCTTCCCCCATGTCTGTCTCAATAGCAGACTATGGACTTTTCATCCAGGGACTTGTCCAAACTAGAGAGTTGCGCCGGGACAGAAATCCCACCCATCCCCGCCCGTCCTCGCCAGGATCCTCTCCGTCCCCCACCCATCCCCGCCAGGATCCTCTCCGTCCCCACCCATCCCCGCAAGGAATTACCTCCATCCCCGCCCATCCCCCATAAAAAGCAGCAATTACTTCTGACAGGATCATCAATTCCACAGTTTCTTTTGTGTTTGTGTTGCTGTTTTCCGTGTGGAATCTCTTTGGTGGAACCCTTTTTTTGTTTTCTGTTCAGGTAATTAACTTATAAATCCCCTTTTTACTAAGGCTGACGTGTCCATTATATTATATGGACGAACCTGCTTTCAAAGCCTTCCATCCCCGTGGGAGTCCCGTGGGCCAGAGGGGGGTTCCTGTAGGAGTCCCGTGGGTTAGGGGGGATTCCCGCGGGACCCCCGCGGGACCCACGGGATTCCAGCGATCCCCATTCCCGTGCAGACCTCTAGTCCAAACCATTTTAAACCCATTTACATTAACTGCTGTTACCATATCTTATGGCAACAAGTTCCAGAGCATAACTATTCTATGAGTGAAAAAATAAATTTCCTCCTATTGGTTTTAAAAGTAATTCCCTGTAACTTCATTGAATCTTTCTAATTTTTGATGGAGTATAAAGTCAGTTCACTTGTACCCCATTCTACACCGTTCCGGATTTTGTAGACTTCAATCATATCTCCCCTTAGCTGTCTCTTTTCCAAGCTGAGGGGAAGTGTGAAAAAGAAAACAGAGCAACAAAGAAATGCAAGGCCAGAATGATAAAACATGAAAATTGCAGCTGCTTGGGAGATATTGAAGGAAGCGTATCTGAAAATGCAAGTTCTTCTAGTTAGTAAATATTTTCATGTCATGCAATTTCCTTGGCCATAGATTTTAGATGAGCTCCTTTAGTTACTACTGAAAATACTTATGTTTGAACAAAAATGTATTTTTATTTTATGGTGCTATCATTTGTAGTGTAGCTAAAACAGACATATACTCCTTTTGCAGTTTTATTTTTATCAATGCAGAATCTTCCTGACTAGTGACTTAAATCAAATCAGCCCTGTCTAAAAGTGTTTCATAAGGAGATAAAAATGCAGAAATCATAAAGCAAGCTTGATTACATGTCTTATAAGCTAAATAGAACAGGTTACAAAAACTTGCTTGATTAGTATTCAGAGCGTTAATATTCTAGAAATATCCTGTTTCATAAATGTAACCACAGGGCATACCCACTGTTTGTCAAGATTGAAAAGTGACAAGAAAGCATATGTTTTACTTCATAACTGTACTTATCTCTTCTTTCTGTGGTCTTCATTTCTAGTTAATATTTGAGGTAAATTATGGGTCCTTGGTTTTGACTCAGCTCGTTACTTCTTCAAGTCATTGCATTTTCTGCCAATAAATGTTATGTCCTTCAAATGTTATTGACTTAAATGGGATAGCACTCATACTCATAACAAGGAGTCATAAGAAAAAAGTAAGACTGCCTAGAGGGGAATGTACTAAAATGTGGTAAAATCTACTAAGTGAAAAATGCCTTGAACTGCCTACTGATCATTTATTATGCGCTGACTGATTTAGCCTGTGCTAAAGATTATCGCGCGCTAAATACTAAGGCGTCCATTATTATATCTTATGGGCATCTTAGCATTTAGCGTGAGCTAAGTTAGCGCACCTTAATAAAAGAACCCCTTAATGGGTTATTGTTTGTGAGAGGTGAGAGTTTGCATAGTGAGAGTGAGAGGCACCTCCCCTGCCCTCTTCTCTGCCCCCCCATCTGCTCCTTCCCCGCCCCTCCTACCACACGTTCGCACTCCCCTTCCCTTCCCCCGTACTTTTTTAACATTCCAAGTGCGAGCAGCAACCTAAACCTGCTGCTCACGCCAGTGTTGGCTCTTCCTCTGATGTCACTTCTAGGCGTTGGTCCAGGAAGAGATGTTAGAGGAAGAGCTAGTGCAAGCAGCAGTTTGGGATAGCTACTCGCGCCGGGAATGTTAAAGAAGTTTGGAGGAATGGAAGGGGTGCGCGTGTGTGGGAGGTGGGGAAGGAGCTGGGGGGGGCAGAGAGGAGGACGAGTGCTAGTGCCCCCACCAAGACGTAAACTATATTACAGTAGTCTAACTTAACAAGTAACAAAGTTTGCACCACCAACCTAAAGGAAGATAACTCAAACTATCTAAGAACAATTCTCAGTTTCTTCAGAAGTAAAAAAGATTTTATGAGCAAAAATGGGCTTTTTTGAAAATTGCTGGTAAAATGATGCATGTTTGGGGCAATTCTATAAAAGAGATGCTAATATGTGCATGTTATATGCATAAATGGTTTCTCATATTTCATCTTACAAAAGAGGAACTTCAATAATTTCTTAAAATTATACAAATTTCCCTGCTCACGTATATATTTAGGGATCTCTTCCATGCCTGTGGGCCTATGCTGGAGAAAATGCTTGCCTTAGACCAGTGGTTCTTAACCTTGTTGGAGGTACTGAACCCCACCAGTTTCATATGCGTGTTCACCAAACCCTTCTTTATTGGAAAAATAAAATATGATTTTTACAAATTAAAAACATATGTATACAGTGAGGGAAAAAATAATATCAATTTTGAAAACAAAAAAGTTCTCCTATATTTCGAATAATAATAACATAATAATGAAATTTACTGCAAATCAGTGTGACTTCTGCTGTTGCCTCTCAGAGGGATTAAAATATTAAGATAGGTATCACACGACGTACCATCACAACAGTTACAATTCGACTACTGTGCGCATCAAATCCCCTGCAGCACAGATAAGCCAAGCGATGTTGCGTGATCACCTGCAGCCAATTATGGACAAGCGGGGCGTATCATCACGAATCATAAGCGCTTCGGTCACGTTCAATCATCTATCAGTTAAATCACAAATTTTGATCAGGAATTGATTGATGTATATAAGGCGTTAGTTACAGATTGATAGATCAAGAAACTGAGTACACGATCAGTCTTGATCAAAATCACTGAATAACTGATAGATGATTGAACGTGTCCGAAGCGCTATATGAGTCGGAGGTGTGTTTTGACCTCCGCCGAACCCGCGTTAAGAACCACTGCCTTAGACACTTTCAAGCGCAATTGTTTAACAAGTGGAAGTAACAAGACGGCACGTTCCACAGAACGGAGTTTCAGGAGTGGAACATATGGCAGAATACTATCGACCGTAAATATTAGAATGTTGGTATTTATGCTCATATATGTGCACATATATGAGTAAATGTCAAAAATCTAGCTAAGTGCATTTCTGGAAATATCCACTTAAGTTACATAGGAGCTCTTTTACTAAATAGTATTAAACCCTTAATGCAAGGTTAACACATGCAAACAGACTACCGCAGAAACTCATTAAATCATTTTGCAGTCTTTTGCTTGTTTGCGCATGCTAACTCACATATTACCGACATTTTTAAATTTTAATGCTAATTTTTAAAAGTCTTTATGAACAGCAACCACTTTGTCTGACTGCAACTCTAAAGGTTCATGTGCCAGGACGTCCCTTTCTTTCAAATAAACAGGCACTACTTGATCCAGATTTTAAGCAAATTAGATTGGAGATGTATAGAGAGCTTCTATACCGCTACTAATTACTGGGGAGTCAATTCAGAACGGTCTATAAGAGCCTCTACAAAGGCACTACACTACATGAGCTTCTGTAGAGATGTTACCATAAGGAGTTGTGAGGTGTTGCCATGCATGAGCTCTATACTGATCATGGGACCTCAGTTATAGAACTCCCTTCCAAAGGAGTGTGTGGCGCAGTGGTTAGAGCTACAGCCTCAGCACTCTGAGTTTGTGGGTTCAAATCCCTTCTGGGCAAGTCACTTAATCCCCCCATTGCCCCAGCTACACTAGATAGAGTTTGAGCCCACCAGGACAGATAGAGAAATATGATAAAGTACCTGAATGTAAAACCACTTAGGATATAAGTGGTAAATAAATAAATAAAAGGAATTGAGAAAGATTGAGTTCATTTAGAAAAATTTTAAAGCACATCTGTTTTCTCAGGCAATTTTATGAATTAAAACAGAAATTTTAGACATTGTTCAGGTTTTTGAATACTGTGGCCCAGATTCTCTAAACAGCACTAGTTTATTAGGTGCCCAAACTCAGTAAAAAAAAACGCAATTGAAGTGATGTTATTAACTGAGTTTTAAGGCGCCTGTTGGCACCTATAAAATCAACGCAAGAATCGCGCCTCCGTAGGTGCTTTAGGCTGCCTAGTGCCACTGTGGACGTGGCTAATGCCAGAAGTGGTGTTAGGCAGTCTCGAGCACCTACTCAGGCCCAGTTCACCTCATAGGTAGGCACCTACTTTTGTCGGAGGCGGGATTCTGTACCCAGTGCCGTCATGTGATTGACACACGATGGGCGGCCGCTTTTAAGGCTGCTGCCGACTATGACACTAGTTACAGAATCCGGGCCTGTGTATTTTGAAGAGTAGTATGCTTTAATGTTATATCTATTCTATGTATGTAACATAGTAGATGACGGCAGATAAAGACACAAATGGTCCATCCAGTCTACCCAATCTGATTCAATTTAAATTTAAAAAAAAATTTTTTTTTCTTAGCTATTTCTGGGCAAGAATCCAAAGCTCTGCCTGGTACTGTGCTTGGGTTCCAACTGCTGAAGTCTCCATCAAAGCTCACTTCAGCCCATCTACACCCTTCCAGCCATTGAAGCCCTTCCCAGCCTATCTTCAACCAAAAGGCCATATACAGACACATACCGTACAAGTCTGCCCAGTACTGGCCTTAGTTCTTCAATATTTACTATTATTTTCTGACTCTAGATCCTCTGTGTTTGTCCCACGCTTCTTTGAACTCCGTCACCGTTTTCCTCTCCACCACTTCTCTCAGGAGCGCATTGTAAATTGCTCAGATTTATAGATCTGCGATATATAAGACATTTTTAAATAAAAATAATTTTGGGAAATGGTCATGGAAGTATTAGCAAGCTATTGTGTGTTATACTTAATGCATGCCATCTGGATAACACAACATTAATGGGGGAGTACTTAGGGCCAAGCGCCCTTTACAGAAGAGCACTAAGCACTGATTCCCACAGCCAGCTTTAGGCACAAGGAGTTACCTGGTGTAAATTCTGCCACACAAATTGGATGTGCGACCCTGGAATTCTATAACACTGTGCTAAATTTTTGGAACGTCCCAACCTGCCCCTCCCATGGCTATGCTCCCTTTTGGCTAGCTTGTGAGATGCTTTAGGTGCCCATGATTATAGAATAGCATGTAGGATCTCATGCAAGTTCGGTGACCTTTATAGAATCTGGGGGTTAACGCCTCCTAAATATAAGCCAGTAACAGCGCCAATGCTAACGGCTAACAAGTGTCGTGTGATAATGACTTTAGCACATGACAAATAAAAACAGATTGAAAAATTCCTTAAAAAGTGCCGTGTTAGATTTGGAGTTAACACTTGAGAAAATCCTGTGATAAGCCGCGTTAACTCCAAATCTTAATGCTTTTTTTCGCTGGAGAAGTGGAGACTTAGAGGGGATATAATAGAGACTTACAAGATCACGAAGGGCATAGAGAAAGTGGAGAGGGACAGATTCTTCAAACTTTCAACAACTACAAGAACGAGAGGGCATTCGAAAAAATTGAAACGGGGACAGATTCAGAACCAATGCTAGGAAGTTCTTCTTCACCCAACGGATGGTGGACACCTGGAACGCGCTTCCAGAGGGTGTGATAGGACAGGGTACGGTTCAAGAAGGGATGGGACAAGTTTCTGAAGGAAAAGGGGATAGAAGGGTATAGATAGAGGATTACTATACAGGCCCTGGACCTGATGGGCCGCCGCGTGAGCGGACTGCTGGGCACGATGGACCTTGGGTCTGACCCAGCAGAGGCACGGCTTATGTTCTTATTTTAGTAAAAGGGCCAAATTCATTCTCTTTGGTTGAGAAATCCCTAGTCCTTTTAGGGCAGGATGCACAAAGCTCCAGCAACCCAGTAAAAAAAATACTGGGTTGGGAGCGATTTTGTTTTTCTAGAGCATGCTCAGCACAAATATGAGATCATATGCATGCTATTTTAGCTGAGTAGCCCAGTAAATTGGGGAGGAACTGTGCCTGGTGCCTGCGCACAAAAGCTAACTGGTAGGTTCAGCTCTTCTGTGCAGGCCCATTACAGTTCCCAAACGCAGGAGCTCCAGAACATTTATTATGTGGGGGTTTTTTTTTGTTTGTTTTGGCTGTGATATGGATGTAGCCATTGTGCATCTGTTGTGTCTGTCCCCCGTGCCTAACAGCTACATTCTGACCATAGTTGTGGGACATGCACTCACACAACAGATGCACAAAAAGCTACCGGCAGCTCCAGACTAGTTGGAAAATTTTGCCTGGGAAAAGGTGGGCACTCCCTTCTGAGCATTACAAGGAGTTCTCATTTTAATAATAATGAGCTGCTTTTAATGCATTTGCATGGAGTTCTTCTCAATGAATGGCTGCTCTTGCGATTGGTAGAAGCCCTCAAGAACCTTTTTGATAATCTGAGGCTGAGCTGCCTGACGAGCAAGGCTGGCTACCACCAGTCTTACTTCCACAGCAAGCTCTGAGCATCTCTCCCTTAGTCCTTTACGGTTTTTTTTTCCCCATATTCACTTTCTGCTTTCTGTTACGAGCTTCAGAAGAGAGGGCAATAGTGGTAAAAAAAAAAATAATAATAAATTAAATACAAGAATGATGATGGTGGCCACCCCAGAGGTCTCTAGGGGGCCCCAGGCCTTGCATTGAAGAATGCTGCTTTATACCATACCTAGGATTACCATACTTCCGGGAAAATCCGGATATGTCCTCTTTTTAGAGGATTGTCTGGGCACCCGGAGGAATTTCCAAAACCCGTCAGTTTGTCCGGGTTTTGGAGGCTGTATCTGGAAGCCTTTGCGCATGCTCGGCTGTTACTGTGATGACTTCATACGCGCAAGCGCATGCATGTGATGTCATTGCATCGATGTATGCACATTCATGAAGGCTTCCAAATGTGGCCTTTGAGCTCGGGGAGGTTCATGTGGGGGCTGGGGGAGGAATGGGGCAGAGCTGGAGGCAGAATGGGGCGGGAATGGGGGTCGGAACGGGGCAGTGCCAGGCGTCTTCTTTTTTTTTCAAAGAGGAAATCTGGTGACCCTGCCCATACCCACCTTATCTACCTCTGGTTTGGGGGATCTTGCATCTTATGCTGCTCTTGGGTGTGAGAGAGTAACACTGTCCTTTGTTTTTGGTTTGGAGTTTATAGTTTTTGGTTTTAATCTGTGGCCTGAATACTATTCTCAGAATATTATGATGGCAGAAGGTAACCTTAGAAAGCAATATTGATATTAATACTGCATAATGCAAAAATAGTGTAACTCCTCCCTCTTTGTACACTTCTCCATCGTTATTCACGGGGGATACGGGCAGAGCCGAACTGCGAATGGTGAAAAACCACGATTATCCGGCTCTGACCCATCCCCACCTCCCTGCCGCCTTCCCGGCCTTACCTGGTGGTCTAGTGGGCTTTCGGGGCAGGAGCAATCTTCCTACGCTCCTGCTCTGTGCAGATCGCCATGAGGAAATGGCTGCTGTGAGTTCCCGAGGTCTCTCGAGACTACGACGGGAACTCCCTACAGCCATTTCCTCATGGCGATCTGCACGGGGCAGGAGCGTAGGAAGATCGCTCCTGACCCAAAAGCCCGCTAGACCACCAGGTAAGGCCGGGAAGGCGGCAGGGAGGTACAAAATATGGTTGTTTTTTATTTTCCCCCTCCCCAGAAAAAAATTGCGATTATTATTCTCACGGAGTTCAACTTCTGTAGTCAGGTCACCCTAAAAGTCAAAATGAGAAATTTTTCTAAAAAGAGGGAAAAGATAGCATAAAATATAATACTTCACCCTAAATAAAAGGTACCGGGTGAACAGTAAGTGAAACTTTTGAAACAAATACTGATTTTAAAAGTATTTGTTAGTTTATTTATACAAATCTAATAAAAAGTATATATCTATACAGCTTCAGAATAAGTTTCCAAATAAAACAGTTCTCAAAGAATTTGTTTTTTTTTTAATAAAATTTTTCTCACAGGGTCCAGGTGTATACTTCCACAATTAGAGACATCTTTGAACCTGTACAGGTTAGTATGTAGTTCCTTCTTTCCTTTCTCTTTTTTTCTGCAGGGCCGTTGGGGACCAGCGCTTCTTCTTTCCAGATGATTTAGCTTCAAGGAATGGCGTACCTACTCCCTAACTAAAAAAAAACAAAAAACATCAAAGGAAGCAAAACCCTATATCCCTGTTTAGTGACAAAAAAACAATAAACACTGTGGCCACTAGCTACCCAAATAAATCAAAGAATAATTGAAATTTCCTTGAGCTTTCCACCCACAAAATTTAAATTAAATATTCATTTAAATCAAGATTTTACTCCAATAAAACCTATTCCATAGTATAATTGAATGCCTTGAATTATCAGAACACTTCAATAATGTTTCCTCTGCACAAATTCTTACCCTGCAAACAAAATACTTTATAACCTTTTTCCTAGCATTAGCCGGAGCAAAAAATTAATTCTTTGCTACTACTTTAATTACTTTAAGTACTTTGACCCAAAAATGACCCCAACCCCCTCTTCTATTAAACTTCACTAGCAGTTTTTAACACAAAGAGTCGCGCTGAATGGCCCGTGCTGTTCCCGACGCTCATTGAGTTCCTATGAGTGTCAGGAGCAATGTGGGCCATTCAGCGGGGCGCCCCGCGCTAGAAACTGCTAGCGCAGTTTCGTAGAAGAGGGGGTAAGTTTTTGCATGACAAATACAATCAAGTATAGTTTCTCTTTTTTTTTTTTTTCCCATGAAATTTTTAGCAATGTAGAAAAAGGTTAAAAACCAATACAAAAGAAATAGCATTCCAGTGATAAAAACAGAGAAAGATCAACAAACTTTTATGCAGTTCAAAGATAAAGGGCTCCTTTTACTAAGGTGCATTAGGGCCTTAACGAGTGGAATAGTGCGCGATAGACCTTAATGCCAGCATTGAGCTGGCATTATTCTAGAAGCGCACCGTGCGGTGTAGCGTGCGGTAATTTTGGGCGTGCGCTAAAAACGCTAGCGCAGCTTAGTAAAAGGAGCACAGAGTTTTTTTTCTCCATTTAATATAGTACAATTATTAAATGGGAACAAGAAGGACAGGTGAATGACGGGGGAAAGGAGAAAATAAGAGGACTACAGTTCCTATCACAAAACAGCTTCACACAAAACAACTTTTTAAAGTTGCTTTCTAACCATCAGCAACTACAACGAACCTGTCATTCCAACTGCTGGTTCATAGTCATTCGCGCGCGAGACTTCAGCGCGCCGATATTGCAGCGCTGACAATTCGGCGCAAGACACCAGCGCGCCGCCTAAAAAGTGACTTTTAAAGAGCTCCGACGCAGGGTGTGAGTGGGGAACCCCCCCCGTTTACTTCATACTCTTCGTGCTACCATGGGAAAAAGTTAAGTTTTCTCTATAATGTGGGGGGTTGCACCCCCCAACCCCCCCAATGGCAGCACGAACAGTCTGAAGTAAAGTGGGGGGGTTCCCCCCCCCACACACACCCCCGTTGGAGCTCTTTAAAAGTCACTTTTTAGGCGGCACGCTGGTATCTTGCGCCGAATTGTCGGCATTGCAATGTCGGCACGCTGAAGTCTCACGCGCTTTTGTCCCGTCATCCAACTGGCTAACCACCCAACTCCTTCCAACTGCTCTCCTTAGCAGTTTTAGAACTCCCCAGCACTGCTCACTTCCTGGAGAGAGCTGTGCTGTCCAGAATTCTAAAAGTAACATGTACAGCTCAAAATTCTTAAATCTGCAGGAATACTTTTTTTTAAATTTTGATTATAACCTTTGTTACAATAGCTTGAAGTTTTCTTTTCTTCATTCATTTCCTTTCCAACCTGATGAATACTAGTAATTTGGGCCAAAATCCAGAAATGAAGTAGACAATGGGAACGAAGACAGGGACTTATTTTGCCTTTCTCTTTACACTGTTGTTTTTTCAAATATTAAAAAGGCCAACCTTTGCAGTGCTTTGCAAACAGTTAGATGTTGTTGTACGCTCTCTCGTGCTGGTAACAAAGAAAAAAGCAGGGGCAAGAGGAAGCAGAAAGCCGCAAGTTTATCGGTTTGAACAGGCCAGCTGCAGAATTAAGTGCATGTGAAATTTAACAAATCCCTCGAGGTGTGGAATGATTCCAAGAATATTCTGGTGTGTGTCGAGTTACTGAGGTGTGCTGTGGCGGATGGAACTTAATGCCCTAGGCAAGCACAATAAGACGGAGACAGTGTACGACGATTGCTTCGTCCATGGACAGGAAAATAACATAAGAACATAAGAATTGCCATAACTAGCTGTCTCGATGAAGCTTTCAGGACAGACTGAAACATGGCGTAGGCTTGCATTCTTGAACAGCGGTGGGGCACAGTATTTATTCTGGTTTTAAGGAATGACTTGCACTGCGCGAGGCTCGCTGCTGCTGGAACTAATATTTACAGATGAAGATCGTGTTTGTTTTGTTCGCAGAGGCCTCTGTTCTGCAAAAGTCTCTGAGCTGTGTGAATGGCCGAATCAATGGAATAGTCTTTCTTATGTTGCGCGAAAGATATTTGGGCTGGCATGGGGGAGGGTGGCTATTAAGCATCATGTGCAAAAATTTAGTGCCCGCTTCGGAGTTTCACAAGGGAAAGGCTGGAACAGACGTATTAAACGTTGAATTGCATAGTGACTTTCTGGTTCATATATGCAGAAAGTTAAGTAATGCATCCATAGAAATGGATACGTGATCTCACATTTTTCATTCTCTAGGTGAACAGAATTCCTGTAGGTCACCCCCCCCCCCCTCATATTACGGTAAATACAAGTAAATTTTGTTTCTTTCCTGTCATTATATAGAGCCCTGCTGTGCATGCTTCAGTACAAAAAAGCTTGTCTAGACCTCTCAGTGATGAAAAATAGGTTCTTTTAATCAGCTTGAATGACACACATTTGAAAATGATCCAAGCCTCTAATTCCTGTAATATCATCTTCTGATGTATTTTGCTGTTGATCAGACCTTCCGCTTAAGTTTCTTTCTCCCTGTTCAACAAAGAATCATCTGGAAGTTTTTCATGATCTAATCTGCGTCATTTATGCACAGAACATTGAGATGACAATTCCAGCTTGTTTTCTATCTCCCGCATAAAGAATTTAATGTTATTAATAACATCAGTAAGCTATAGGTTATTTCTGGTAATTGGAGCGATTCTTTTCGAATTGAATGCACAATGTTATGGATTAAATGGAAAAGGCAGGGAATGCGCCCTCATTTGTGTGTTGCTGAATGGAACAGATGAGCAGGTTTTTTCATCTTCCGGAGTAGATGGATAAGTGAAATTACTAAACATCTCATGACACACGTGTTCTCTAAAAGTTTTCTATAACACAAGGCAACTTTTGTAGACAGATAATACCTGCCAGATAGGGCAGAGTTAAGCTATAAGCAAATGAGACCTGGGGAGTGTGTGGTGCAGTGGTTAGAGCCATAGCCTCAGCACCTTGAGGTTGTGGGTTCAAATCCCACACTGCTCCTTGTGACCCTGGGCAAGTCACTTAATCCCCCATTGCCCCAGGTACATTAGATAGAGTGTGAGCCCACTGGGAGATATAGGGAAAAATGCTTGAGTACCTGAATGTAAACCACTTAGACTATAAGGAATGTGTGGCGCAGTGGTTGAAGCTACAGCCTCAGCACCCTGGGGTTGTGGGTTCAAACCCCGCGCTGCTCCTTGTGACCCTGGGCAAGTCACTTAATCCTCCATAGCTCCAGGTACGTTAGATGGATTGTGAGCCCACCGGGACAGATAGGGAAAATGCTTGAGTACCTGATTGTTAAAACTGCTTAGATAACTTTGATAGGCGGTATATAAAATCCTAATAAAACTTGAAATGCTTAAATAAATAGGACCCGACTAGCCCTACTTCATTGCAGTGGTATAGCCAAAGGCCCATCCAGCACAGCAGTGATGCAGCTGGTGGGTATCTCCAGCCCTGCCAAATGAAGACTCCTGGCATCTCTTCCTCTAGGAGATATGGGGAAGTCACAAATCTCTATTCCCCCGACCCCCTCCTAGTAACTTTAAATCCTTGAGGTCTTCTCTGGCATTGAGAGACGTTCCCCCTTCTTGTGTGCTGGCCTAAGCCTTCCCTCTGATGCAAGCTCCTGCTTGTGGGCGGAGCCAGCACAAGAGGATGAGTTACTGGTCTCTGTCGGCAGACCTAAAAGATTTAAAGGTACCGAGGGGGGTGGAGGTCGTGGGAGTGGAGTTAAATGATCCTATGATCACTTGAGGGGAGGAGAGAGATGCTGGGCAGGGGCTAGTTTTGTCATGCCCACCCACTTTGGGTTCATCTCAAATCTGGTTGTCTGGCTTTGTCCATTCTTCACTGTTCTCCAGCTGTCATGAGAGGCTGTTGATCAGTACTTCCTACTTGATGCTTTCTCCTCTGCAGCCAGAATCATATGGGGTCCTGCTTTGGGGGGTTTTAACCGTCTCCTTTCCAGCTTACTGATAACGCCTGATTACAAAACCCTCTGAAGGGAAATAAAAACCTTGCTATTCAAAAAATTTGCCAAGACAAACTAATGCAATACCTCTATCATCTCTTATGACCTGTACCTAACCCTGTATCTCTCCTGGTAATGTCCAGCTGACCTCTTTTGTAATCCGCCTAGAACTGCAAGGTAACAGCGGACTATAAGTCACTAATGTAATGCATTTATATTATGGCGAGGGACTTAATGTATTTATATTATGATGGGGGACTCGATGTGCATTTTGCCTAGGGCCCACCCAAAAATGAATCCTGCATTATGGGTTGTTCGTAATAGGCTTCCTTGGGTAATGGTAAAACAAGCTTCTGCGCATCCAATGAGCGTAATGCGCGTGACAGAGTATATGGAATCATCTTTCTTGCCAGATATGAAGGAGCGCCCAAATGCAGGGCCTTGAATTTCAAACAAAGGATTTTGAATTTTGATCTGTATTGGATCTGTAAGGATTAGCCAATTAAGCATGAGCAATCAGTAGTTTAACAAAACCTTAATTGGCAGTAATTAGGATTTACATGCGGATCTGTCCTACACCCTGTTCTACAATACGCATGCCTAAATCTCATAGTATTGCAACTTAAATGGTGGTATGGACATAGGAAGTGCATAGGCAGGTCAGGAGAGTTGTACAATGATGTAAAATACCTGCATTTGTGTACCTAATTGCTATCCATTAGGTGTGAGCATTTATACCAGCTTTTGGCAAGTATAAGTGCTCACCATCATAATTAGGCAAAAAGGTCCTGATTCTGTAAAAGACATCTAAAATTAGGTGCCTAGATTGCTGCACCTAACTTATTTAAAGAGCTTAATCTAGGGGTGGGCAACTCCAGTCCTCGAGGGCCGGAATCCAGTCGGGTTTTCAGGATTTCCCAAATGAATATGCATGAGATCTATTTGCATGCACTGCTTTCAATGCATATTCATTGGGGAAATCTTGAAAACCCGAATGGATTCCGGCCCTCGAGGACTGGAGTTGCCCACCCCTGGAAATCGGTGCTGATAATGAGCAATTAGCAGCTCATAATTGTCAAAATGTTAAAATTAATTGGGTGATAGGTGCCTACGACTTTCAGGTAGGCGCCTAGTCCAAGGTACATACCAGAAAATACGCATGGTTAGGGGTGGATCTTGGGCTGATCTTGGACATGTTTTGTATATAGGCGCCTAAAGTGGACGTAAGCGCTGGTATTTAGGCCAAGAAAACCCTGGCATAAATAGGGGGCGACAAAGTCTAATTTAGGCGCTGCTAGGTTAGGTGAAGAGGGTAAGCTGCAATCTGATGGCTGGACATTTTGGAAAACAACCATGGGGATGAAAACAACCATGGAGGACCTTACTGGACTAGCACATAACCGATTTCTTTTTAGATCTGTAATTCATCGAGTCTCTGGGACTCAAATACGAGTCGATGACACCTAACTAACTAAGGTGTGATTCTATAAACAGTGCCTAACTTAAGATTGACATGCACTATGCTCCGTGTTCTCCGGCGCCTGTGTTTTATAGAATCATGGCCAAAATGATGGCTCTGTACAGAATACTGCCTTAGTGTGGATCATACAAGAGCCTTACTTTGGGCGCCATTTACTGAATTTGGCCCATACAATTCTATATCAGGTATTATATGGGAAGGCACCATTGTATTTAGTGCAAGTACTGAAAAAGTATTTACCGTCTCGATCCTTGCGTTCAGAGTCTACAACGAAGTTAACACTCGAGCATGCACATGACGTACATTATAAGAAAAACATGGAGGCCAGCAATCTCTGTGGCTGGTCTACCACTGTGGAATGCATTACATGGCACAATAAGGTGTTGTCAAGATTTGAAATCTTTTATGAAATTTAAAAAAACTTATTTATTTGTTAGAGCATATTTGTAGCTATTTATTCAGCTGTTTGTTGATTTAGGTTTGCAGATCTGTGAAAGAGGCTTGAGCTGCACTAGTGTTTTTAGTGCTGGCTGTGCCGGTAGGAGCTCCGACGCTCATATGGGCGTCGGAGTTCTTACCGCTGCGGCTGGTGCTAAAATTGTTAGCGCGGCTTTGTAAAGGAGGGCCATAATGACTTAAATTGCGTATGTGACTATTGTAATCCGCTTAGGTTCTAAACCAGGGGTATCAAAGTCCCTCCTCAAGGGCCGCAATCCAGTCGGGTTTTCAGGATTTCCCCAATGAATATGCATGAGATCTATTAGCATACAATGAAAGCAGTGCATGCAGATAGATCTCATGCATATTCATTGGGGAAATCCTGAAAACCCGACTGGATTGCGGCCCTCGAGGAGGGACTTTTGACACCCCTGCTCTAAACGGAATAGAAATTGTTTAAAGTAGTTTTGCAAGTGGTATTTTCTAAGCTACAGCAGTTATTGTGATTATTTCCAGATACTTTTTATATGTACACTATCTTTTGCTGCCAACTGACATGCTTATGTTTATGCTTATTAAAATTTAATGTACTGCTTAAACTAACAACAGATCTAAACGGGTACAATAAATAAAACCACAAGATGAAAGGAACTCCATAAAATCAATAGGGCAGGACTAATGGCATACATGCCATAGAAACGTACTAGTCACATACATACAGGCAAAAGCAAAATTGTATTGCATTCACAGAGACAGACTGTATTACCGGCCTACTACCAGCCTCATCGCCACAGGCCTACTGGAAAAAAATGTCTTCAAAAGACTCTTGAATGATTTAAATTTTTCTTCTACAGCAGTGTTCCGCAAACCTTTTGCAGCCGTGGCACACTAAACTCGGGGTCACAGATGGAGGGCCTCCAGAAATGCACGAATGTCGACGCAATGGCTACATCGGCAGGGGTGGGGGCGCTGCAGGAGGAGAGGCGCTGACTGACTGCTTACAGGATGTGCCTCTCGCCACAAGAGGTATGTCATGTAAGCAGTAAGCTGGCACTGGCACCCCTCCTCCTCGCCGGCGTGTCATGGCACACCCGGCATCTCGCCATGGCACACTAGTGTTTCGCGGCACACAGTTTGCGATACACTGTTCTAAACATAGGTGTTTGGAGATTTGATTGGAAAAAAATCTAAATTCCCTAAAATCTATAATACAGTTCTAAAAAAAAGCAAGGAAAAACTTCTACGGTGACAAAATCTCCAAATCCAACAATCAGAGTAGCACATTATTTAACATCTGGCGTTCCTTAACCTCCAAAAATGACTCCATACTTCCCTCCTCCCCCTCAGCCAATTCTCTAGCAAAGTTCTTCAACGATAAGGTCTCCACCTTGAGGCACTCCTTCCCCCTGCAATCTCCTACAAATCTCTGATTCCAATTGACCCCAACCCTATCCCAACAGACTCCTACCCTATCCCAGCAGACAGATCCTGGTCTTCCTTCAAACTTGTTTCCGAATCCCTGGTCTATAATCTCTGCCTCAAATTGAAATCCTGCAACTGTACCTTGGATCCTTTCCCCTCCTACCTCTACGTGAACACTCCCCCTCAGGCCATCTCATCTCTTATCATTCTCATAAACTCTGCCCTCCATTCGGGTCTCTTTTCCCCAGAAATGGGCCATATTTCCTTAACCCCACTACTGAAAAAATCTGAGCTTGACCCCTCTACACCATCCAGCTACCATCCAATAGCTAACATTCCCCTTCTTACCAAGATGCTAGAGTCCATCATATCCACTCAACTATCTTCCTACCTTGAGAAATTCACCATTCTTCAACCCTACCAATATGGCTTCCGTCCCAATTTCAGCACCGAATCCCTTCTGACCTCCTTAATCTCAAAAGTTCAATATCTCCATTCTCGCAACAAGTTCGCCGTCCTTCTTCTTTTTTTTTTTTTTTTCTGTTCAATAATTTTTATTAAGTATTTTAAAGGATACAAGAATCATTTAAAGTACATAGAAACAAAATAAAGCTTTCTGTATATAAAATATATAAATCTATGTTTAACTGTATAAGAGCAAAGGCTCCAATTATTAAAAATGTATGTAAGGGATATATAAGATAAAGATATATATATATATATAAGATAAAGACCTCTCTGCAGCTTTTGATGTCGTCCATCATGATATTCTAATTTACCAACTCACCGAGATAGGCATAAACTCCACAGTCCTTGACTGGTTCTCAAAGTTCTTACGCTCCCACTCCTACATAGTCAACATGAAGGGCACTTCTTCCTCCCCCTGGAACCCGATCTGTGGAGTCCCGCAAGGCTCACCTCTCTCTCCTATCCTTTTCAACATTTATATGTCCTCCCTTAAACTCCTCCATCTCTCCCCCCTTGAAACACTCTACACTTATGCAGACGACATCTTTGTCCTCCTTGAGACCGACCGGAACCTCACCAACCTCTCGGCGAACATATCCTCATGTATATCGAACCTTCAATCCTGGGCCCACACTGTGCAGATGAAACTGAACGAATCTAAAACAAAACTTCTCTGGCTCGGCCCAAAATTGGACCAACTGCCCACCTCCATCCCACTGTCCTCTGGTCCCACTCTGCATCTTGAATATTCTAGTAAAGTTCTGGGAGTCATCATTGACTCTACACTTTCCTTCAACGACCACCTCAACTCCCTAGTAAAAAAATGCTTCTTCAGCCTTCACATGCTGAGAAAAGTGAGATCCTGTTTCCATCAAAAACACTTTGCCGTCCTTGTCCAATCCACCATCCTTTCCAGACTGGACTACTGCAACTCTATCTACCTTAGCCTAACAAAGAAAAACCTTCAAAGACTCCAGCAGATTCAGAATACCGCTGCTAAGCTTATCTTCGCAAAAAGCAAATTCGACCACGTCTCACCGCTTTTATCCAAGCTCCACTGGCTTCGGATTATCTCCAGAGTCCACTTCAAATGTGCCTGCCTCACTTTCAAGATCCTACACGGTATTCCCCCTCCCTTCATTCTTCTTTCTTCGAACTCCTCTAACCCTAATTCTGCCAGATCCACCCATAAACTGAAACTTTCCTTTCCCTCTCTAAAAGGTGTTTCACTTGTAGGAAAACTAGGTTCTTCCCTCCCTTTCAGAATCATTCAGCTCTGGAACAACCTTACCTCTCCTCTTAGGAATCTGAACTCCCTCCAACTCTTCCGTAAACATCTGAAAACCTGGTTATTCTCAAAAATGTAACTCCTCCTCCCTCTCTGGTTATTCTAGTCCTCTAAATTTTCTCTTCATTTTGCCTCTTCCCTCCACTGGAGTTTCTTTCTACCCTAACTCTTGTTAACCGTGTTGAGCTTTACGAATGTAGAGATGATGCGGTATACAAACCTAAGGTTTAGATTAGATTAGATTAGATTAAAGATAGAGCGTAACAGGAAAAATGTTTTAGATCTAGCAAACTGCCATTTGGCCCTTTTAAGAGATGGTACAATTAATCTATGATCCTGTAATGATCTTAGTATCCTAGATGATGTGTAAGGGATCGTTAAGGAATATGGGTAACCTGGTGTTTAAGAATAAAGCACTTTATGAATAAACATTAAGGACTTAAACTATATCCTATATGAAATAGTCAACCAAATAGTCAACTTTTCCTTATGACCCAAAAGTTTCAAGGTTGTGTTCTGAAGTGTCTATAATTGTGTACAATTCTGGATTTCGTAGCTTCAAAAAAGAAATAAGGATGGAGTCAGTCCAGAGGAAGGCTACTAAAATGGTTGATGTTCTTCGTCATATGGGAATAGACTTAAAGATCTCAACACACTCCCCCCTCCCTATTTGTGGAGTTAGGGGCACATGCCCTTCGCAAATACTATGTATTCATTAATAACTTTAGGGGCTCCCCAACTGTTGAGTCCCGCCCCCTCCCATCTCCCAGACCCCTCCACACCTTACCTTAAAGCCCTAGTGGTCTAGCGGTGAAGTGGGGCAGGAGCGATCTTCTTATGCCCCTGCCCTGTGAAAGCCACAATCAAAAATGGCTGTTGCGAGTTCTCGTGGCGATTTCATGAGTTCCTGCAGTCTTGCAAGACTGCTGCGGGAATTTGCAACAGCGATTTTTGATCACAGCTTTCACGGGGCAGGAGTGTAGGAAGATCGCTCCTGCCCAGCTTCACCGCTAGACCACCAGGGCTTTTAGCTAAGCCGTGGAGGGAGGCAGGAGGCTTGTGAATAACCAAATTCATGAATGCCAAACCCATGAATATGGAGGAAGACCTGTATGTATACTTTGGAGGAAAGGTGGGAGAGGGGAGATATGATAGACATGTTTAAATACCTACATGGCATAAATGCGCATGAGGCGAGTCTCTTTCAATTGAAAGGAAACTCCAGAATGAGAGGGTATGGAATGAATTAAAGAGGTGATAGGCTCAGGAGTAATCTAAGGAAATAATTTGTTACAGAAAGACTGTGCCTGAATTCACAAAAAGCGTGGGACAGGCACATGGGATCTCTTAGGGATAGGAGAAGATAGTTGGTGCTGCGGATGGGCAGACTGGATGGGCCATTTGGCCTTTATCTGCCATCGTGTTTCTTTTTCAGTACAAATGTAAGGGTCATGTTTACTAAAACTTGATATTACGTTCATGCATGCTAATATCATTAATATGCATTACTAGTAAGTATGTTCCATTGCACAAAAGGGAACTTTTGATAAAGAACATGCTCATGCACATGATAGCACAGTTTAGTTAATCTAGCAGTAAATCAATTTAGTAGACAGCAAGGCAGGTGAGAACAGCTGGGATATGATGGGTAAGACAAAGGCATCGGTTAAATAAAAGTGCGTTGAAGAAAGCAAGTGCAACTTGTATCAGAGGGTGATTGACAAGTTAGTCCTGATTTGGTGTATTTGGCTAGTCAGTCGCCACCCCCATTAAAGGCTTGTAAAATGACCCAGGCTTTTCATCTGCTTCCTAAAGTACTATTATTACTATTATTGATTTCTATAGCGCTACCAGACGCACGCAGCGCTGCAGAGAGTCGCAAAGAGTAAGAAAATAGTCCCTGCTCGAAAGAGCTTACAATCTAAACAGGCAAGACAGACAAACAGGATGTCATGGATACAGTTAAGGGGAATGGTTAATCAGCAGGCTGGGTTGGAAGCCAGAGGAGTAGGGTTAAGGATTGAAAGTTATATCAAAAAGGTGGGTTTTCAATCTGCTTTTAGGGAAGGGGCTTGATGGACAAACTCGGGTAATTTATTGCAGGCATGGGAGCAGTTAGATGAAAGGAACGAAGTCTGAAATTGGCAGTGGAGGAGAAGGGTAACGCTAAGAGTGACTTATCTGAGGAACGGAGTTCTCTGGGAGGTGTATAAGGAGAGAGAAGTGAGGAGAGATATTGAGGGGCAGCAGAATGAACACACTTGTAGGTCAGCAATAAGATCTTGATCTTGCGAAGGCACATGGGGAGCCAGTGAAATGACTTAAGGAGAGGGGTGACATGAGCATAGTGAGGTTGGTAGAAGATGAGTCGTGCAGCAAGGGGGAGAGGCGACACAGGGATACCAGTTAGGAGTAGATTGCGGTAATCTAAGCGTGAGGTTATGAGAGCTTGGACAAGGGTCTGGGTACTATGCTCAGAGAGGAAGGGGCAAATTTTGGTGATATTGAAGAGATAGAAGTGACAGGTTTTAGCAGCTTGTTGGATATACATAGAAAATGAGAGGTCAGAATCAAAGACCGCTCCAAGGTTGCGAGCAGAGAAGATTGGAACAATGTAAGTATTATTTACAGAGATGGAGAAAGGAGTTGGAGGAGCAGCAGAGGGTTTAGGAGGAAAGAGGAGCAGCTCAGTCTATGACATATTAGGTTTTGGTCAGGTATAGCCCTTCTGAGAGCGAATTTCTAGTGCATGGGGACAGCCCTTGAGAAGGCCCGTTGGTGGGTGTGACATGTGATTTCTTCTGGTGAGGGCAGAGTTAGGAATGCTCTTTCTGAGGGCCTTAAAAATATAATATATTCTGTATTTGTTTTGACCATTTTCCTTCAGATCAGAGAAAGGATTTAAAATTTTCCCTTAGTAGGATATTGTTAGTCAGTGAAGTTTTAGCAAAAATCACGTAAAACTATCAGTTGTGCTGCAACATTAATTGGAGCTAGTGCAAACTCTTTGTAGTCAGACCCATTTACAGGGCATTACAGTAGTCTTGCTGTGACGTTATCATAGCATGGATACTGTGCCCACTCTCCTCAATAGATGGAGAGGGATTTCGAGGTCCTTGCAGGTGATGAAAGCAGTTTTTAACAGGTACCTGAACCTGTGACATCAAAATAAGTGACAAATTTAGCAGTATTGCAAAGTGCTTGAGTTGTGATCTTAGGGAGATTTCATAATTCCCCGAAGGGTTTTGATATTAGATACTTGGCTGTTCATAGTATGAACTTGCAGAATGTTTATTTTAAATAGGGTTTGGAGGGGGTGCCCATTTTTGAGTTGCTGGTAGACAATCAGATTACTCAGAACTCTAGGTAGAGCTGATTCTATGACCTGTAGGTCAGGGCTCAAGTGGTTGATGAACAGGATAGACCATGTCCTTGTCTGATAGAATTTGAGCCATGTAAATCTTGTGCTGCCAAAACCCCTTTTTGCTACCCGTTGAAGGGGGAGTGTGTGGCACAGTGTTTAGAGCTATAGCCTCAGCCCCTGAGGTTGTGGGTTCAAATCCCACACTGCTCCTTGTGACCCTGGGCAAGTCACTCAATCCCCCATTGCCCCAGGTACATTAGATAGAGTGTGAGCCCACCAAGGACAGATAGGGAAAAATCCTTGAGTACCTTAATGTAAACCACTTAGACTATATAAGTGGTAAATAAATACTGAAATAAAATAAATAGATGATATTATGGTCTACAGCAGGGGTTTCAAAGTCCCTTGTGGGCCGCAATCCAGTTGGGTTTTCAGGATTTCCCCAATGAATATGCACGAGATCTATGTGCTTGCACTGCTTTCAATGCATATTCATTGGGGAAAACCCGACTGGATTGTGGCCCTCAAGGAGGGATTTTGAGATCCCTGGTCTACAGTGTAGAAAGAAGCTGTATTGAGGTAGATTTATCTCCCTGCCACAGTTTAGAGACCATCTAGCCCAGGGGTCTCAAAGTCCCTCCTCGAGGGCCGCAATCCAGTCGGGTTTTCAGGATTTCCCCAATGAATATGCATGAGATCTATGTGCATGCACTGCTTTCAATGCATATTCATTGGGGAAATCCTGAAAACCCAACTGGATTGCGATCCTCAAGGAGGGACTTTGAGATCCTTGATCTAGCAGGAATACAAGGACTATTTCTGTTCCATTTGGCGGGTCTTAATCTGGATTGTCAGGGATCCAGCCAGTTTCTCACTTTTAGTCAAGCCATTGGCTTTCAATGCAGATTGTGTTCTAAACATTCCCCCAGAAAATCCAGTTAGTGCTGTATTTTATTTCCTGTGCAGTGTCTGACATCGCTTCAATGCCTGATTGCAAGCTAGCTCCAGCATCTGCTCTTTTCCGTTCCTCTACCCATTTTTCCTTGCTGCATCACATTAAATAGCTTGCCCGAAAGCTGTAAAATTACAAGTTACTTGAGAATGTTATGGCCTAGAAGAGCCTCTTTTTCTGCAGTGTAGGGATTGTTTACTTTGCAGTGATTCTACCCTTTCCAGTTTTTAAGGACGGCCGAGGCTGTTTGTCAGACAATAGGACTTGGTGTTTGGCCATAACTGCACGTCTCACTCAACAGGCAATCAGCATTTTAATTAGTGATTAAAGAAAGTCATTGTGCTCTAGCTGCTTTATCACAATAGCCAAATGATGTTGCATTGCAGAAATAACGCAAAAGCG
This sequence comes from Geotrypetes seraphini, assembly GCF_902459505.1. Lineage (NCBI taxonomy): Eukaryota > Metazoa > Chordata > Amphibia > Gymnophiona > Dermophiidae > Geotrypetes > Geotrypetes seraphini. Next base: position 90,708,254 of record NC_047090.1, on the reverse strand, counting down.
CAACCTCTTCTTATTATGCTTCCATTAGTGGCTTCTGTTTCGAAGCTATTTGTAACTTGTCTTAACACAAATAAACCATCCTTGAAAGGCAACAGTAAAGCTAGTTAAAATGTTTGGATATTATAACCCATATTTGTTTCCTGGCAAATCTTTCCTTATTAAGGCTGGCTCTTCATGCACACTGCTTTTTTTTTTTTTAAGTTTAAATGTGTTTACTTTATTTTATAAACCTAAATAAAAATGTAAAACCCAACAGAATGCAGACTACCGGCCTCTTGTACAAAGCCGCGCTATCAGCTGCTGCGCAGAAATAGCCCCGAAGCCCTTTAAATCTCTATGGGCTTTGGGGCCATTAGCGCGGCTTTGTAAAAGAGGCTGTATATTCATAAGGGCTGATAATTGGATAATGACCCTAAATCTGCCCATTTTTCTTTCCTTTTCCAGTATAGCAGAGCACTGTTTATCCAGAACACTCAGAACCAAGGTCATTTGGATAATGGATTTTTCTAGAAAATGGGAGTTATGGATAATAGAACCTATGAAACAACTAATTTTTTGGTTTATAGAAGTTTTTACCGTTAATGTATTTGGTTCTGAGAATTGCAGGAACAATATTCATTTAGTATTAGAGGGCAGAACAGGCTCCTGCCCACTTAAATCACAGTGATATTCAGCAGCACTTAGCTGAGCAGTGCCATTGAATATTGTCTTTGAACGTAGTGGCACTGTGCCAGAGCGGTCCGGGGTGGAGGCAGGGAGGAGCCGGCAGCTATGCAGTCACCGCCGTACTCAGTGCCAGTTCCTGCCCAGCTAAGCGGGCAGATTGGACTGCGTAAAATCCAGGCCTTTTTTTTTTGCTATGTAGATGGCAGCACTAGGGCTGCCAGATTTTCTCTTCAAAATAAAAGAGGACACCAGGCCCTACCCTGTTCCGCCTCTAGCTCTGCCCTGTTCTGTCCTCCAGCTCCCCGCTCCCCCCATAAGAACTTCTGGCTTTCTTCCCCAAGATCAGGGTAAAATCTGGAGGGCCTCTGCCCATGCATGGACTTCGACACGATGATGTCACATGCATGCTCATGTGCATATAACATCATTGCGTCAACGTCCGTGCATGCGCAGAATCTAATCTAATCTTTTATTTGTATGCGGCTCATACCTATACAGGCTCAAGGCGACTGTAAAGAGAGGCAAGAGGGGGAGAGGATGGGGAGGGAGGGAGGAGAGGAGGGAGAGAAGGGAGGTGGTAGGTAGGAGAGAGGGAAGTGTAAAAGAGATTAGATGTCAAACAGATGGTTTTTCAGTTTTCTTCGGAAGATGATGCGGCCTCGAAGCCGGGGACTTCCAAAACTCGGACAGACTGCTGGGTTTTGGAAATCCCTCCAGGCACCCAGACCTCTAAATAGAGGACATGTCCAGATTTTCCTGGATGTCTGGAAACCTTAGACACTGAATATTGTTCAGCACCCAATGGCTTCTAGGGTGGCACTTAACCCCAAATATTCAGTGCTGGTGCCTTGAGGTGACATAGCATTATCTGGGTTTAAATCTACTGAGGCTGTCAGTGACATAGAAACTGCTGACCACCATGGGCAGTATATCGACCCATGCATTTTTTCCCCCCCAGATAACATGGTTCTGGTTAATGGATCTTCAGATAAATGGTGCTTTACTGTACCTTGGACCATCCTTGATCATCTGTTTCACCTTTTACTTTCTCCACCACTGAGGCCCTGTTTTACTAAGGTGCGCTAACTGATTAGCGCACCTTAGTAAAACAGAGGGTAAAGGTTCTCTGTGCATGCCCTAGTATAATTAATTTAACGTGAAATGCTTGTTGAATTTTATATTTGTATATTCTTTTTTAGCTAGCATTTCTGTTTTCTTTATATTTTTATCACTGAGATTTAATACACGGCCAAGCCAGCACTTCTAATTCAGTGTCATAATAAATGTACATAAAAATGAACACGTTTTTATATAAGATATATTTTCATCAAACATAAGCTTTCGAAGTTCCCACCTCCATTGTTGTTTTGAAGCCCTGGACTGCTTGATTAGTTATTTCTCCACTCCCAAATCGTGCACTCAGCACTGTAGCTCTTACCCCTCATGGACTAACATGGAACAATGATGACACTCAGGCATTTATCGACTCATGTGGAATTTATTTGGCCGCAGCCATAACATAATAATCAAGCATGAACGGTGATGACCTGTACACTGTAATCGCACTTCTGACAATGGCATAACACACAAGGTACATCACCAGGCTACATATAACCAACCGATGATCAGGCGCACAGCATATGCCTCTTTATCCCCGCACAATGTGGGGTGCCGTACAAGCAACCCCGGCTCACCGGACCCTTCCCGTTCAAGGAGGTGTCCCCTCGTCAGCGATACGTAGGTGTGAAGATCATGGCCTGGCCTCCCTGCCGTCCAAGCAAGGCGACGTGCCCCATGTCTTAACCACAGTAAAGATGTATGCCTTCTATCCATATGCTGTGCTTACCTGCCACTACCCGTGATAGCGAAACCTCGCTAATCGCGGGTTCCCCCCCAAGTGTCATGGTTGCGGCCCCGCAGGTTCACATAGCCTCAATGACAACATCCTGTATTGAACTGGTGAATATATCCATAGCCTCAATGACAACCTCCTGTATTGAACTGGTGAATATATCCAGAGCAGTGTCGGAGCGGTGTACCCCATCCAGGTGGTACCGACGCAGACAGCTGTCCTATTGCAGGCAGGCATAAATTTTGCCAAGTACGTATTGCGTTTCTTGCGAGTTATCTCCACGGCTGTGTGAGATCTAAGCAGGGTATATAAGGGACTACAATAAGGTACTGTGGGGGAGCCTGCTGGCTCAGGATAAACAATCGGTCTATTGCGAGTTATCTCCACGGCTGTGTGAGAGCTCGGAGCTTTGCCTACTAACTGGGTATAAATTGTATAAGATGTGACCAGGTAAGGTAGCGTGGGGAAGCCTGCTGGCTGAGGATAAGGTAGTGTAGGAACCTGCTGGCTGAGTAAAACAATCGGACCAGATAAGGTAGTGTTGGGAAGCCATCCGTATAAGGTAGTGTTGGGAAGCCTGCTGGCTGAGGATAACAATAAGGTAGTGTGGGGAAGCCTGCTGGCAGAGGATAAACCAACGGACCACAATGCGGTATACCGAAATAAAGTTATTATTATTATTATTATTAAGGTAGTGTGGGGAAGCCTGCTGGCAGAGGATAAACCAACGGACCACAATGCGGTATACCGAAATAAAGTTGTTATTATTATTATTATTAAGGTAGTGTGGGGAAGCCTGCTGGCAGAGGATAAACCAACGGACAACAATGCGGTATACCGAAATAAAGTTATTATTATTATTATTATTAAGGTAGTGTGGGGAAGCCTGCTGGCAGAGGATAAACTAACGGACCACAATGCGGTATACCGAAATAAAGTTATTATTATTATTAAGGTAGTGTGGGGAAGCCTGTTGGCAGAGGATAAACCATCGGACCACAATGCGGTATACCGAAATAAAGTTATTATTATTAAGGTAGCGTGGGAAAGCTTGCTGGCTAAGGATAAACAATCGGAGTACATAAGGTCGTGCAGGGAAGCCTGCTGGCTGAGGATAAACAATCGGACCAGATAAGGTCGTGTGGGGAAGCCTGCTGGCTGAGGATAAAGAATCGGATCTACCTTTTATTGCCTAACTGTACAATGGTCGCTGGGGTGGATGGAAGAGCATATCCAATGTCCTGATGAGCATATCCTGTTGAACTTCACCAGCCCAGTGTACTGATTAGAGTACTGATGAGCATCCAAAGCAATGATAAGCATATACAGCTGTACTTCCCCAAGCCACTGCCCTGATAAGCATTCTGATGAAACATATGGAACTTCCACAAGTAATGTACGAAATAGCATAATATACTGATAAGCATATAGTGATGAACTTCCCCAAACCAAACATTCTGATGAACATATCCAACGTACTGATGAGCATATCCCCAGCAGTGTACTGAGGAACCTCCACAGGCAATGTACCGAAGAGCGTAATGGACTGTTGAACTCATACACAAGGTGCCTTGTACTCATGTACCTATAACCCTGTACCTTTAACCCTCATTATCCCATCAACCCAATGATACAGGAATATGGGACCAGTAGATACTGGGACCTAATGTCGCAAGCCATCAGGTACTTGAGGAAATGTAAACCCTAATTGTGAAGGTCATTCAGCATTTCTTGAAGTGTTGTAAACCCTAAGGTAAACTCCGTAATGTAAAACGGAAGTATGAAGGGCCTTCAGCATTCCATGTGGTCCTGTCGACACAAAATCGAGGCAGCATCCATCCCGAACACTGATGTATAAACGGAATGTAGATCCCTGGTTTTGCCCGAATAACCGAATGTAGATCACTGAGTTTGCTACCACTCTAGGGTGAGCAAGATCTTGAGCAGTGGTCTCAAACTTGTGGCCTTCAGGTACTATTTTGAGACCCGCGGCATGTCCCATCACAATCACAAAAGCAACAAAAACAGCCTCGTGACCAAATGTCTCTGCCGCTACAAATCACACTACTATCGAGGCTTAGCCAAAGGAAAGATCCATAAACTATGAAGTTTTACTTCATGCAAAATGTCCCGAATGTAGACCCTGACAACTCAAGGCCTATTCCCACCGAATCGTACTGTACCGCCTGTGATATAACTCCATTCTGTATCGGTATGTATCCTTAAATCCGGTGTAAACCCTGATAACAACCCTTATGTCGCTCCCCGATTATAGACACGCGCTATGTGTTGAGCTGCTTACGTGGCGTTCGGTCTCACCTCCCAGATGGTGACTCTCCTTCCGAGTAAGGGATTCTTCACGTTCCTATCTCCTTGATGCTTGTGAGTGATGTTAGCTGGTCGCCCTGCTAAGGTCTCTGGTAATAAGGTCGTCAGCAAGGTGGTCAATAAATGATAGCCTGGCCGTGTAGGTCATGAAGAGTGAGTGAGGCAAGAACATAATTAATACAATAGGTGCGCCCACATCTGTTGTCAGTAGCATCCCCGTATAAGGGTCTGGTATGGTCGAGGAGAAATTCAAGGAAGTCAAATGAGGACTCAAGGCCTACGTCTTACGTCCCATTCTGCACTGGCAACATGCTAAGGATGGAAACATACTCCAGGTAATAAGGTCATAAGCAAGGTGGGAAATGATGATATCATGGCCGTGTCCTGATGAAGCGAGTAAGTGAGGCAAGAAAACAGTTAATATATGAAATACACATGAAGTGAGGTCAACATATCCCTTGTCCGTAGCATCACCCCGTCATAAGGGCCAGCCATGGTCAATGAGAAACCTCGAGGAAGCCTAATATGAGGGCTCGAAGCTGTAAGATCTATGTCTTACTGCTGCTCACTGGCTAAGGAGGAACTCATACCTGAATGGAGGCGAAAATTTGATACGAAGAGTCTTGTTGAAGAGGGATTGATACTACGACTCCTAAAGCTAGCGTGGTTACCCCACATGTGATAATACCCTTTTCTCTGGGGGTAGGGCCATGTGTTACTTGCTTCAGAAGGAGGTTGAGCCCTAGACTGTTCAAAGAGCGACAGTGCCTCCCATATACTTTGTGCTAGTGTAACATGGTCCCCTGGTTGACCGCTAGCAGAGGGCATGGTCTCCCCCGTGAGAGGTGAGGGCATATTATGTGAATGGATGTGTCGGTGTTGGAGCAGCTTGTGGTGGCTCACCTGGGACAAACGTCGACTGCCGTTCTAGGAGTTGGTGCATTGTTTGAACCCCGTGTTGCTCTATCTGCCTCTGGAACAAAGCCATTAAGTCGGCCAGTTCTTGTTGAGGCTGTGCGGCCTTAGAAGCACAGAAGCCGGTGCCGCTGTTGAGGCCGCAGAAGCCGCTGTTGAGGCCGCAGAAGCCGCCGTAGAAGCCACCGCTGTTGTTGTGATGCTTGTGGTCCTAGTCTTTCTTTGACTCTTAGCCGTGGGCTTTTTCTGCAGTGCTGGTTTTGATCGTGGCTTACGTTGAGCAGGCATGGCTATAATAAGTACTAAAGAATAAAGACAGTCAGTACAGGCATACGTGGATTGGAACCCGAGACAGGCCCTAATATTAGTAAAGCCCTCGTTCTGGGATCATGCATAAAATACAATATAGGACTCAGTTGGAGGAAGAGCGCATTGCTGCTAAGTTGTAGGTATCACATATGATGGGATCTGAATAGCATATAATGGCAGCTAATAGCAGATAAGAACCTTTACATAGCATATAAGAGCCTTTAAATAGCATATAATAGCCTAATAGCATAGCATCAAATAGCATTTTATTAACTAGCATATAATAGCCTAATAGCATAGCATTAAATAGCATTTTATTAAATAGCATATAATAGCCTAATAGCATAGCAAATAATTGCCTAATAGCATAGCATCAAATAGCATTTTATTAACTAGCATATAATAGCCTAATAGCATAGCATTAAATAGCATTTTATTAAATAGCATATAATTGCCTAATAGCATAGCATTTAATTAAATAGCATATAATAGCTGTAGATAGCATATAATTGCCTAATAACATAGCATTTAATAGTATTTTATTAAATAGCATATAATTGCCTAATAGCATAGCACGAGCATTCACACCAAACCCATCCACATGAATAGCACAACCGCCACACAAAATCACAGTCCAGTCGGGCCACCGGCACAGCACTTCCACCGATGGAGCACTCCCTAGTCGGGCCACCGGCACAGCACCTCCACCGATGGAGCACTCCCTAGCCAGGTCCAAGCACAGAGGGGCCACGCGAGTGGCCTGCTCCGTGCCGGATCTAACGGGAGGACCAGGGCCCACCCATTCTACCAACGGAGCGCTCCTGCAGAGAGGGGCCACGTGGGTGGCCAGATCCGGCAGGATCCACAGGGAGGACCAGGACCCACCCACAGCCCCCTGGCCATGCGGGGGAGGGGCGCCAAACTCTCCGAGCGAGCGAGCAGCGCCCCCCCCAACAGGATCGGCTCCCCTCCCCACAGCGGTCAAGCGGAATGCGAGGGGCAAGGCCCAGCCGCCAGAGCCAAACACTCCACTCCAAAAGTTCCCCTTCCCTTCTTTTCGTAGAGGCAGGCGGCACGGAGGCGAAGGCACGCCGCAACCAGGGCGGCGGACAAAAAACCGGGGCGGGGCGAGGCAGGCCGCCCTCCCCCGCGCAAATCGGACGGCTAGAGTCGAGCGGCCGGCTGCAGCATGGCTTCACAGCACAGAAATCGGGGGAGCTCGCGGCCCGCCGCAGCCGGCCGCCGACCACGTTCCCCAGATCCGTCCCATCGACCGCGGTCCCCGGATCCGCCCCATCTCAGTGGCCGCATGCAGAGCGGCCCAAACCAAGCCACCCCACCTCCCAGCGCGCCGCGCAGCCGGAGACGGCGGCGGCAACGCGAAGCCAATGGAGATGGGCCGCCGAAGACAATCTACCCGCAGGCGCAACCCACCCCCCGACCACGTCGGGGCCAGCGGCCCACGGCACAGCCTGCACCGGCCGGCGACTCCCCACCCGGCAGCGGCCCAACTCCCCCATGCAGGCATCCCGCGGGCGGCGGCCCCACACACGCAGCCGCAGGAGAGGACACAGGACCCGATCGCCGCGGGAGCCGGAGGCGCCCCAGGTGAGGGAACAGACCGCAGTCGAGGGTGAGAGGAAGGGAAGCCGCATCTCTCTTGGGATCGCCGTAACGAAAGGGCGACCTCCCTTCCGCTCACCCCTATCCCCTAACCCCCCCCCCCGCTCCCTGTGTTGATTGGTCCCTCCCTTCTCCTCCCTTTCCCCTCCCCCCTCCCATCCTATCGCTCCGGCTTCGGCCGATTTGGCCTCGCTCCTCCCTAGAAGGGATCGGAGCTTGTTCTTTCTTATCTGTCCTCTCCTCTTCTTTATTTCATAGGGAAGAGCTGTTTGCAATGATCCGTGAACGTCCTGAATACCATGAATACCCCTTCTTACCATCCCCTCCCCTACCCCTGATCCTTCTTATCCCTCTCTTGGAAACGATCTCTGATCTAACTTTGTAACCCTTCTTCCATAACTCTTTTTGTAATCCGCTTTGAACCGAAAAGTAATGGCAGAATAGAAATCTGTAATGTAATGTAATGGTGCCTAACTTGTAAGCGCCGTTGAGCATGATTCTCAATCATCTGCTGAGCGCCATTTATAGAATCATCCCTAGTGGCGCCAGTGGGTGATGAAACCTTATGCACACTGCCACTTAGGCCTACCGGTGTCTTTCAGTCAAACCACACCCAAACTCTGCTTCCAATCCGTTCCTATCCATACCTACTTTCTGGTAGATGCTTACTTCAACGTGGTAGGCACCTTCCAGATAAGTTTTTAAAATTGTTTTTAAATACTTTTTAATGGCACTTTTCAACAAGGCTAATTAAAAAATGAAGTTAGGCACCTAGATCTGGGCGCCTATCTTTAGGCATCTTTTACAGAATCGAGGCCGAAATGTCTTTACCGTATAAAAATGAGCAGACAAAAATCTGCATTATATGGAAAGGGGGCTCACTCTTTCCATATAACGCACCACACGTGTGAAGTAGTGTGCATGCACAAAATTCTATACGTATTCAAGGCCTAAGGGAAAAGAGTGCACCCTCTTTCTGACAGAACGCCCCTTCTTCCCATATAGGCCCATAGGATAACATGCACGCGTTAGCGTTTAACGTGTGTTTAGAGCGGCTAATATTTAGTGTGCGCTAAAAAGCTTAGCGAACCTTTGTAAAGGAGGGGGATAGTATGCACTATTATTGGCAACTGACAGAGGGGCCCTTTTACAAACTTGCAGCAAAAAAAATGGCCTTAGCATGCCCTTCTGCAAGTCTTTCCTGTGTGCTGCAGCAACTTTCTCCACAACTGGAACATGGCTAATTTTCCTTTGTTCTAATTAATGGCCATGCATTAATGTTGCTATTAGCACATTGCCATTAACAAAACTTAAGGGTCCTTTTACTAAGGTGCGCTAGCCAATTTAACGCACATTAAAAATTAGCGCATGCTAAATGCTAACGTGCCCATTATATTCTAAGGATGCGTTAGCATTTAGCGCGTGCTAAATCGGCTAGTGCGCCTTAGTAAAAGAGGGGGTTAGTGCGTATTCATGTACCATCATCTATTTTTTTAGGTGGTAAAGGCTAATCCACTAATCCTGCTCTGCATGGTAATGTAGATGCCCAAAGGCCCAGGCCCTATAAACGGTGCCAGAAGTTAGGCGCCTAGATCGGCGTGGTTAGAGGAGGATTCTGGGTGGATTTGGGGTGTGGTTTGACTGAGGTGCGCTCATTTAGACCCTGGCATAAATGGAGTGCGCCTAAGGTTTCTACGCTTACTGGCGCTTAAGACTGCTTAGGTGTCGTTAGGCGTGATTCTATAAACGATGCCTAGTAGATGATTGACAATTATGTTCAACGGTACCTACAAGTTAGGTGCAATTTACAGAATCAGGGCCTGACTAATTAGCGCAGGAACACCCGCCCTTTGTCCCTTCCAGACACGCTCCCATGCCCAAAAACTAAAAAATATTTTTTAGTGTGTGGATAGTGCTTTCACATTTGGAACTTACTGTGAGACACCTGAGCGCACCCCGCGGTAAACCCTTTTAAGCTGTGGTAAGTATTTACTAGTGCTTGTCACGGCTTAGTAGAAGAACCTCAAAGTGACAGAATGGCCAAACAAAACCAAATAAAATGAAAATTCCCATAAATAGCACAGGAAATGACATAAAACAAAAATTTTCTGGCTGCCCATCTCTAATATCTCATACTCATTAATATGTGAATTCAAAAAGCAATAACAAGATAACAAACTTCTACTGACTTTTTCATGCAAATGGATGGTTTCTGAACAGAATTCTATCCTTGACTCATTTTTGAGCTATAAATATTTATACGGTCAGGTTGCTTTTCTTGCTTGATGTATTTACATGTGTGGATAACATGCATGCACAAATAGTGACACTGGAAATCGACCCAATCTAGAGATTTCTAAGGTGCTTAGAAGGGCATGGTTTTGGTGGGACTTCTCCTTTTTCGAAAGAAAATGTGTCTGGGGGAGGGGGGGGAAAGATCGCTGTTGGGTTTTACACAGCTCAGAGATATTTGCAGATTTTTTTTTCAAAAAATTGCTCATTCTGACCAGAGTTTTACATGAGGGATTAAAGAAGTCATGGGGCCAGATATGCAGCGCTATTTAGCCGGCCAGGAATGCTCCTGGCCAGTTAAAGAATACATAGCAACTATCTAGCGATATTCAGCGGGAGACAGCTGTTTCCCGCTGAATATCTGGCTTAACGGATTGACCATTGTCCTGCTAGGTCTCATGACATAGTTGAATTCAAAATGAAGAGGGAGACAAAGTACAAAACGACAAAGCAGAATAAACAGCACACTGAGTCTCCAGATAATGGTGATCAACGTTTTATTGAAAAAAGTTCTGTACAATCAATGCTGATGTGTCACAAAAGAAACACATACTTACAAATAACTTTCAAATTGCAGACACGGGCCATGTTTCGGCATATTGGACTGCATCAGGGGTCTATTTAAAACAATTTTGTTAGTAAAGGTCAACACAAATATAAAACATGACAGATAGACATACATACTACAACATACAAAAAATGAGAAACCATGCGAAAAACATGAATGAAACATGCCTAACAAAAACATCTGAAAATATAGTACTTAAAAATGTTCAGATGTTTTTTGTCAGACATGTTTAATTCATGTTTTACGTATGGTTTATCCTTATTTTTTCAATGTTGTAATATGTATTATTTCTGTCTTTTTTAAAAAAATTTGTTTATTTATCATTTTTCAAGAACATTACAAGAAACAAACTTCTTGTTAAAGCAAAACAGCAGAATAAAGTTAAAATATAACATTAAATCAAAGATTTTGATATTAAGGCAATTATAATCGCTTCCTTAGACCCCAATAATGGAGGGGGAGTTAAATCCAGAATAAAGAGAAGTATCTTTCTTCAACATAAAGAAAACATAAAAAGGAAAGGCTTTAACGCAAGTTCCTAAGTATTCCTTACACTGGTGTCAAGTGTCAACTCTATCTAACTATCTTTTTCAGCTCCAGAAAAGATTTTAATTGATCTGGCAGAAAAAAAATACATATTTATGTTGAGCATATTTCACTATACACTTACAGGGTATAGGGTAGCTAGAAGGAAAGTTCCTCCTAAAGATATAACCTCTTGCCTTAAGGATAAAAATTGTTTCCTTCTCTCCTGAGTGATTTTAGTCACGTCTAAAAATGCCCATATTCTTTTCCCATAAAACTGACTTTTGAAAAATTTAAAGTATAATTTCATGAATGAATCGAGATCTTGTTGGAAAACAAATGATATTAATAGTGTTGTCCTTAATGTAGATTCATTGATGGGTTTTCTGTCTTGTTTTATATATGTGTTGACTTTTACTAACAAACTTGTTTTTAAACAGACACCTGACGCAGGCGAACATGCCATAACATGATCCGTTTCTGGTCTTTTTTCAATAAAATGTTGATCACCATTATTTGGAGGCCCATTGTGCATGACATAGCTGGTTTTCACCAATATTCAGCGGCTCACTAGCTAAGTTCACCAGCCAGATAGAGCCACATAAAAAGTAGTCTGTCTTTGGCTGTTAAAACTTAGCCAGCTAGCTGCTGAATCTTGGCAGCTAGCTGGCTATGTCTTGGCAGGCCAAAAATAGACAGGAATCTTAATGCTGGTTACCAGATAAGCCTGTCCTACTGGTTACAACCACAGATTGGAAGATGATTATAACAAGAAAGTAAGTAGCCTCTCTAGAATGAACTTTATACCTTAAAAGTAATTTTTTTTCTTCCTACAAAAATATCGTAGGAAAAAAATGCATTTATATGCAAGACATTTAATTAGTGTGTATGTGATATCACATTTATCCCAGTTTCACTTGCATGGAATGATATATGCCCAACTCACTGAACACTATTCCTCTCATAAATTAAACTCATTAGTTGGTTTAATGTGATATTGTATGCCAGTCTGTTATAGATCTCCTACTAATAAACTGAACTGCCGTGGGTGTGCATTTTCCCTTTTGTATTCTCTTGACTTTTCTTCTGAAACATTTTCAGTGTAAGAGTTAATCATCCTTGCACATGGACACTGCCGTCTACCTTTACGAAAAAGCACACATACTTCTTCCTTGGATGTCGCTCCTATAAGTTTTATGTATTTATTAGGATTTGTTTACTGCCTTATTTGCCCAAGCTGGTGAATGGCAAAAATAAACCAGAGTCAGTAGACAATTATAGCAGTAAGCACAATAAAATAGTATGCATTATGGCATAGTGTGATACATACATATCACATGGTGCTCGCATCGCTTCCATGCACTCATCAATTAAACCTTAAGCAAATACCCAATAAACACTTCAACAACTTTTCTTGGAACAAAGTACTTGGCCGCAGCTTTATTAACATTTCAACCCGATGACAATATCAAAATCAAATTAACTTTCTTTCAGAGCGGCATCCTATTATCCCTCTTCACTGTCAGCTAGTCGGTATCGACCTAGCTTCCTTGACAAATCCAAAATGTATTCATGATCAGCACCAAAACCATCTCACCTGTTGCCCAGCCTCACAGCCACTTGTGGCAATGTTGCGCACCAGTATTCCACACCCCCTCACAAATCCTGCAAACCCCTTCACCCCATACTGAATGGCCGCCTGGAACTATCGTTTTCGGAGCTGCGACACCCCTCCTACCACAACCCAGCCCCCACCATGATGATCAACCTCCTAAACCCTCAAACCAGACAAAAGAAGAAATCAAAGAAACAGAGAAGGGGTGGGTAGGCAAAACAATTTACTTTTACCTCTCCTTCAGGTCCTAATCCACTCTCCAAGGCTCTCATGCAAACCTCCCAACCCTTTACCTCCCAATCACCCACAGAAACAAAACTACCTTCCCCTCAGGGACCCAATTACCCACCTTCATCAATCAAATCCCCTCTCACACCCACCAATCGCTGTCCTCCTTTCTGCAGCAACAACTCTACAGCCACCAATCTAACAAAACAACCCATCACTCCCCCCTTACACCCAATCCCTCCACCTCACTGCCCTCCTCCCAGTTCCCCTCCCCTATCCCAACCTCCACTACTTCTCCTCAGCTAGTAACTCAGCAACTATTATTAGCCAACTACTAAGCTACTAAGTTAGTGGGCTTCCTTAGTTTCAAGTTTCAAGTTTTATTTTAACTTATTGAATTGCCTATTTATTTTACTAAGCGATTTACATAATAAAAAAACCCACATATACCAGTATTCACAGTAAGTTACAAAGATTTGACAAATTGACATAAAAACTAACAGTTACATAAGGAATGGAGGGCAGAACTACAATATTATTTATTAGAAAAGAAGACATAAATGGTAAGAACAATAGGAAGGGGTGGAACATATAGATCAGATAAAGTGAGTTAGATAGCAATAAAGATGACTAACAATACAAATTGCATATGAAGTCATATATAGGTATAGTTGGTCTTTTGTGATGTTTGAAAATCTCACAATTTCCATCACAGTTGTACTAGGGAGGTATGGATATAGGTCTCTTTTTTTATACAGTCCACTGTAGTTGCTTCTCTAATAGGGATGGCCATAATATCTGAAACTGTCACAGAGCCTGGTATTCACTGTCACTATCACATCTTTGGGGGGGGGATGGGAACAGTGACCACTGGAGGATTAAGGGGGGAATCATGCCTTTATCCCTCCAATGATCAGCTATACCACTAAAGAGCACCTGAAGTTAGGTGGCGGTAGATGCCCTACCACTGCCTAAGTTAATTAATTTTAGTTGGTCTAATCAGCACATTAATTGGTTGTGCCAACTGAAAATCAACTTAAACTCAATTTAATAAAATGGAGGTGCCTAAGGACACCTCCAAAAAGGCCACCATTATCCTGTCTATGGAAGCGCCTTATGACGCTTAATGCCATAGTAGGCATCATAAAGCGCCTACATAGATATGATTCTTGCGAAAGGTGGGCGCCGGAAATGTAGGCCTTGAAAACCCTGGGTTGCATTTCCGGTACCTACCTGTCATGCAGCTGTCATGCTGTAAACAACCCCAATGCGTGCTTGACACATGATCGGCAGTTCTTTTTAAGGCGGCCGCCAGTGGCGTCGTTTAAAGAGTCCGGACCTTTGTGACTTAGCCACGACTGAAACAGATCCAGATTTAAAAAAAAAAATCCCAATTTTTGCCCTGGATATTTTTATCTTGTTCCATTTTCCCTGAAAAAAATGTCTAAATTCTGGGCCTGATTGTTCCCCTTGCTGAGAAAACCATCTAAAATCTGAGTTTCAAAAATCTCGACTTGGACATTTTTCCACGAAAAACATTCACCTACTGCATTGTGCAGCTTTTGAGTTGGGTTTGTCTTTTGAAAATGAGCCCATAGGGGTCTTGAGTCTTCATAAAATATCCCCCCACTCGGTCTGACCTAGGTGACCTATAAAGAAAGTACTAAAATTTATATACCAATTATACAGGTAAATAGCTAGAATCCTGGCTTTTATGTGCATATGTGTGCATACATGTAAATGCGGTGGGAGGGTAGGGGAGAGGGGTACATTGTGGAATTGGTTTAAGAGGTATGTATTGATTGTTCTTGAAGGTATTTATTTATTGATTAATAGGTGGTAGGGTGGGGGGAAATAATTTTCCTTTTTATAAATTTTGGTAAGTTTAATGTGCTTTAATTTTAATATTTTATGTAAGTGTATTAATTATTGTGCACTTCTGTAGTTTAAAAATTGAATAAAGAATTAACCCCCCCCCAACAAAACATAACTGCCTGTGGCAGTAAACATAACATGATTCAGAGAATTGGTGTAGACTGGTCTTACAGTTAAGATGGAGGGGTAGGCTCTTCACTTTCTTTCCTTTGTCATATAGCTATTTATATTCCATCTATCTTCCTTGGCAGATTTTAAATATACATGCATCAAATAAAAGCAAAGCAAACTAACAAAAATAAAATTAGATAAAAACACTTAAACAGTTCTAAAATATCTACCATGAGGAGAAAGTGGTGTATAGACAGAACTCCATGAAGGCCTGGGTTAATGCTAATGTCTTCAAATGCTTCTGAAATGACTCAGAAGAAGTGGTCAGTCTCAAATGAACTGGTAACCTGTTCCTTTCTCATGGCCCAGCTATGGAGAAAGCGCCAGCATTTCTCTTAGCAAAATGTATTTGGTGAAGTCCTGGGACTGTTAAATGCAGCGTTCCTTCAAGGTTCTGGTGGGCCAACAAATTCTTAGAAGCGGAGATAAAGGGCACCTTTCACCAAGCTGCGATAGTGTTTTTAGCGCGCACAAAATTTTTTTTTGCGCAGGTTAAACCCATGCTGCGCAGCTAGAACTAACGCCAGCTCAATGCTGGCGTTAGCGCCTAGCGTGCGCTAAAACCGCTATCGCAGCTTAGTAAAAGGAGCCCAAAGTGGCAGAGTTTATGCCATTCGAATAGGTATAGCTACCTGCCTTGAGTTATCTGCACTGAACTGGCTGGGAAGCTGCTAGCAAGACCCCCAACAGTCAATGCAGAAGTTTTGCATTTACCAAATGTTAAATTTTTGGCAAATAATACATAGTAGCAGCAAAATCGCACTGTACTTCATTAAATAGGGTTTGTAGTAAAGTATCATTTCCAAAATATTGGGGGTTTGGTGTGGGTTGTCTCCACTGCTGAAATAGTATGTAGGGTTTTGGGGTGCCAAGAGTTAAACCAAGGAAAGTTGAGTGTGGTGCCTGATAATATTGAATGTTGCTACAATGAAACCTAAGTTATAAAAACTACAGTTAGATAGATCTGTAATGAGTAATTATAGACCCATAGCAGTAGTTCCTTTTATGGGAAAAATAATAGAAAAAATAGTACTTTAGCAATTAGAGGGTTTTGTAGAAAAAGAAAAGTTACTTGACAATCATCAATTTGGATTTCGTGTAGTAACTACTGTGGATGAAATAAGAAAGGCTTCTACAGTTTTGTTGGGTAAATTTAGGACATTGGGATTAGAAGATACTAGGGTTTGCTTGGTTTGTATCTTATTTCCAACAACACTCAATTTGAGTTGTTCCCATTTGAAAGGGGATTCCTCAGGGTTCTGTGTTGTCAGCATTAATGTTTAACTTGTATTTTGTGTCATTGGGAAATGTATTTCAACATTTGAAAGTGAGCTATCACTTCTATGCAGATGATGGTCAGGTGTTGTTTTCTTGCAATGGATGACTGGACATGACGCTGCAACCAAAATGGTCCATGTGTTTACAAGCTGTCAATACATGGATAATGGATCACAAGTTGGCATTCAGTCTTACAAAGACTGATGTGATGCTGATTGCGAAGGAAGAAGACTCTAGGTGGCTACAATATATTGAAATCAATAATATGCAAATTCCAGTAGATGAGCAACTTGGTGACCCGTCAAATGCACGCAGGACATTGGCGCACCGACAGTTCCACCTTGACATTTGCGTGCAGGACAAATGCGTGCCGCCCTATGTCTTACTGTTTGCGTTCTGAGGGGTGTGTGTGGGGAACCTCTCCATTACACTCCCATTCTCGTTGAGGTGAGTTTGGTAGGGCCCCCCCCACTATACTTACAACTCGCGCTCTGAGGGGGGTGTAGGGGGTACCCCCCCCACACACTCACACTCTCGTTGAGGGGTGTGTGGGGGAAAACCCCCCTCACACACTTGCGCTCTCGTTGAGGTGTGTGTGGGGGTTCCCCCCACTACACTCACAATGCGTGCTCTGACCACTTACAACTCGCTCCTTCCGCCTTGACAATTCCCCTCCCTTCATGCACGCACTTGTCGCTGCGCGCATTTGATGCAGTGGAATTGTCGGCGTGCCAATGTCCTGCACGCTATTGATGGTGTACCGAGCAACTTAAGATATTGGGAGTTGGTTAGATGCTACCTTGAGTATGCAGGCACAGGTGTTGGCTGTGATAAGGTCTGCTTTCTTCCAGATATGAGTGCTTAGTAGTTTAAAAGTGATGTTGCCACATTATGATTATAGGCTCATTGTGCAAACTGTTATCATTCAACAATTAGATTACTGTAATGCGTTGTATCTGGGAATTACAGTTGCCAGATGTAAAGCTTTGCAAGTTGTTCAAAATGCAGCAGTTCGGTTGATCTGTAGAGGAAGCAGATTCGATCATATTTCACCTTTACTGAAATGACTTCATTGGTTACCGGTGAAATATCGGATTGTTTATAAAGTTCTTTTGTTGATTTTTAAAGTGATACACTTTCATATCCCCTGGTATCTGACTCAGGTGCTGGAAGTATGTCAACCAGGTCGAGGCCTAAGGTCAGAGGGGACGTTACGAGTAGTTAGTGAAAGGCTGACAAGCATACATTATGCAAAAATGAGGGCTTCAGTAATCTCAGTGGCAGGGGTGCTACTATACAATAATCTGACAGGGTCATTTAGGATGCTCCCTGACATTCAAAGATTTATAAAGGTCTTAAACATGACTTTATTTATAGAGACCTTTTCTTGAAAGCTGCTTACTTTAGTAATACTGTTGGAGTGTTTAAAAAAAAAAAAAAAAAATTGTTCTATTGTTTTTAAAAACTGTGTATGTATTTTGTGAACTGCTTAGGTTTAAGCAGGGTACAAGTTTTTATATAAATAAATAAAAACTTGAATTGAGGAGAAATAACTGCTCTTCCCTAACAGGGAATGTCTAGATGAAGACAGAATGAATCTCTCTGTGTATCATTTTAGTCAGGCTGTGCTAGCTGAAGGCTTCTGAATTTGTCTAAAATTTGGATTACTCACTCTGGTGCCAAATGACCTGCTTCTAGCATGTTGGATCCACTGAGGCACAGCTGTATCATAGCAGCATATCTTTATTATTTTCTGAAACCTGTCGTCCTTGGCAGCTGTCTCCTTTTCTTGCAGCTTCATAGAAAAAGGAAACGGAATCTTGGTGGTCATGTTGTATTTGGGCTTTGTAATTTTAAAACAATTGGAAAAATGGGCATAAGCTAGACGATGGCAGGTTATGAAGCAATTGTTTTAAAATGTTTGATATTGTTTCCTTGAGAGACACCTGTATGGTTAATATCCAGAAAAGTTCATATGTTTCGTTAATGCAGTTGATCTACATAATTCACTTGAAAGCTATGGGGGCTGAAATGTCTCTCCCTGGGAAGTAAAATGTAACTTTGATGCTTTAATAGTAAAAAGTAAAAGTTATTCTGCTAGTAGAGAAATAAGCTAAGACTCCCTTGTATTTTCTTCTACTTAACCACACCCAGTGTTATAAATAAATACAGATTCTAGGGCTACTGTGCTGAGGCCCCTCAAAACCTTATACAGGCAGCTAATTGGTTACATGTCAGCAATGATAGGATGGGGATGAGACGATATACCGCTTTTTCTGTGTGGTTTACACAATCAAAGCAGTCTACATGGGTCAGTGAATACAGCACAGCCAACTAAAGTGTGGGCTTGGGGAATTTTAAAATGTAGACAGTGGCGTAGCGAGGGTGAGAAGCGGCTTGGGCAGTGGCACTCCTTCCCCGCTCCCGCCTGCTGTGCCTGCCTCCCCTTTCCATTCCCTTCCCCGGTACCTCTAGTTCAGGGATCTCAAAGTCCCTCCTTGAGGGCCACAATCCAGTCGGGTTTTCAGGATTTCCCCAATGAATATGCATTGAAAGTAGTGCATGGACATAGATCTCATGCATATTCATTGGGGAAATCCTGAAAACCCGACTGGATTGCGGCCCTCAAGGAGGGACTTTGAGACCCCTGCTCTAGTTGAAGTTTTTGTAGCAGTCAACAAAGTGCTCCTCGCCACCCCATCGGCCCTCCCTCTGACATCACGTCCTATGTGCGGTACCCGGAAGTGACGTCAGTGGGAGAACCGACGGGGTCGCGAAGAGCACGTTGTTGACTGCTGTGAACAACTTCAACTAGAGGTTTGGGGGAAGGGAAGAGGGCCGCGCTTGGAGGGGAAGAATGGGAAGAGGCGGGAGGGAGGAGGAGAGGAGGAAGGGTGCCGACGCCCCCATCAACATGGCGCCTGGGGCGTACCCTCTCTCACCCCCCTTTCTACGCCACTGACTCAAGGGTCTCATCATACCTATGGCAGGGGTGTCAAAGTCCCTCCTCAAGGGCCACAATCCAGTTGGGTTTTCAGGATTTCCCCAATGAATATGCATGAGATCTATTTGCATGCACTGCTTTCATTGTATGCTAATAGATCTCATGCCTATTTGTTGGGGAAATCCTGAAAACCCGACTGGATTGCGGCCCTCGAGGAGGGACTTTGACACCCCTGCCATAGGGTGTGAAAGTGCAAGAAATATGTTATGCTAAGACAAAGAGGTAGGAAGACCTAGAAGTAAAATAGAGCCTTAAAACAGGAAGTTTGGTATCTTGAGCAGCTTAACTATTTTTTTAAATGCTACATCGCATCTTGGATGTAGTACATTACAGAAATTTTAAACATTCCTCTAGCAATCGGGTTCCTGTAATGTACCAGAGGTTTAAACTTAGACAAATGCAAGGTGATGCATTTGGGAAAGAAAAACAAAGAACATGACTATAGGATGTGGGGGGTGACTTTAACCAAATGCGAACAAGAAAAGGATCTGGGGGTAGTGATTGATAGAACCCTTAAACCTTTGGTTCAATGTGCGGTGGCGGCGAAAAAAGCAAACAGGATGTTGGGTATGATTAAGAAGGGGATCACGAGTAGATCGGAGGAAGCTATAATGCCACTTTATAGAGCTATAGGTAGACCACACTTAGAATACTGTGTCCAGCACTGGTCTCCATATCTTAAGAAGGATATAACTCTGCTGGAGAGGGTGCAGAGGCGAGCCACGAAACTAGTCAAAGGTATGGAGAAATTGAGCTACAGAGAACGCCTCAAGAAACTGGGATTGTTCACCCTCGAGAAGAGAAGACTGCGAGGAGATATGATAGAGACTTTTAAAATATTAAAAGGATTTGACAAAATAGATCAGGAACCCTCATTACTAACATTTTCAGATGTGACACGGACAAGAGGTCATAGTCTGAAACTGAGCGGCAGCAGGTTCAGGACTAACATCGGAAAGTTCTGTTTCGTACAACGAGTGGTGGGCACTTGGAATGCTCTCCCGGAAGAGGTTGTGATGGAGACTACTGTTCTGGGTTTCAAATGCAAGTTGGATGCATACCTTCTTGCTAATCATATTGAGGGTTACGGGAAAACCGGGTCTCCATAAAGGAGTACCTAAATGGGCCTCCGCGTGTGCAGATCGCCGGACTAGATGGACTTAGGTCTGATCCAGAGAAGGCATTTCTTATGTTCTAATTATTCCTGTTCTCTGATGAGGTTTAAAGATGATCCAGGAATATCTTAAAAGTACCAAAGTAAATAACATTATATGAGAATGTGTACTGAAGCTTAGGGCTCCTTTTACTAAGCTGCGTTAGGGCTTTAATGCGCAGAATAGCGTGCGCTGCATTGCCACACGCGCTAGACCTTAACCCCAGCATTGAGCTGGCGTTAGTTCTAGAAGCGTAGCGCGCGGTAATTTCCTGTGTGCGCTAAAAACACTAGCGCACCTTGGTAAAAAGGAGCCCTTAATGATTAATGTACAGTATTATGCTTAATTTGGATTCATGTTATAACACCTTTTTCATTTGATTTGATATGGTGTATCTTTACAAATTATTTAATGAAAAAAACCCCCAAAACATTTAATGCTGCTTTTTGTACCATCCTTAACCCCTCTGTCTCTTTTTACTAAGCTGCTATAGAGGTTTCTACTGCGGCCCGAAGTGCTAAATGCTCCGACACTCATAGAATTCCCACAGTGGTATAAAATGACTGTGTCCATTTTGGCGCGGACAGCTTTTAACCTGGAGATGTCTAAGATACTGATTAAACGTTTTCCCTCAGCTTCTCTTTTTCCGGCCTCTTTACTTTCTTCTATTTTTTTTTTCTCTCAGTCATGACTAGATGCTATAATGTGTTTTCTAGAGTTTTGCCTCATATTCTTCGTTGTTGTCTTGTCAAAAACGTGTTTTGAAACCAGTTATTGCAAGAGCCACATTATAAATCAATACCATTTTGTATTATAATAATCGTTGGCCTTATATGTGTTGGGGAGACGGGGACGGGGAGGTGTCTTTATATTGCCCATGGTTTGATATCTGTTTTTGGACCTCCTGGAAGCCCATTACTACAACAGTTGGTGCTGGTGTACAGTACACATTAACTAAATACTTGATTATTTACGTAAAACCTGATTTAAAATAGCTGTATTGCATATACAGGGGAAATAGGTTGAGGGAGCAAATGTAAGCATGGAATCATCACACAGTGGGAGATGCCCCTGAGTTTGCCCCTGACGAAGGATACGAAACGGGGCTCTGTAGGGCGATCAGTTGAGACACTCCCTTAAACGGACCACCTTTATTTGGTGGACCTAGGCAGGTTTTTTCAAGATAAGTCCTAATGGTTGAATTTTTATGTTTGATGACTGTTATTGATTTTCATTTTTTGACCTAAAAGTGGACTGTTCTTGCAAATGATTTTATGTTATTTAATGTTTTTGAATTCTTAGCGCTTGTTATGCACTTGGCACTTTGGGTACTATTAAGTTCATTTGATATTTATTGGTAATTGATATTTAAAAAGAATTTACACATATAAACAATGAATTTAAAAGTTTCCAGGTGAGCATTATGATGTTGTGGGTTAACCCGGCTTAGCACTTCTATGCAGCATGCTAGGATATACCCGGGCGAACTTTCCATTGATTGGAAAAAGTTCCCGTTAATTGATTGCACACCTGGCACTGGGTTATGTTTTCAATGTGCTTAAGTACCCTTAGTCCCAACAAGCCTTATAAGAATCGAGAATAGGTCTTTGTCTAAGAAGCATAAGATTTTCAGACCGCTCTCTACTAGAGTAGGCTTTCAACATATATGCTTCCAGTCACCTACAGAATTATGGCGCTTGTAACTGATTCTGAATTACATGAATCAACTTCTAGCAAGTAAGTTATTAAAATAATAAAATGGTTCATTTTGGTGCCTGTATCAAATACCAGAAATAACCCCCCCCCCCCCAAAGTTTGGACATATAAAATATGTAAAGAGATTGAAAAAATTGGAGAAAATTGCATTCTGGACTCGCCATGTGCAGAGGGGAGGAGTAAAGCAGTGGGAGTTTACTACTATCTACCCAACTAGTATTTTATGTGAAATTAGTCAGGTTATCAAACATGGAAACACAACAATTAGGGGATTTTTCAATTACCAAAAACTACTCACAATCTTCCAACAATAAAAGAAGGTGGAACGCCACCATCAGTGGAAACTCAACACCCTGAATCCTAGTCAGTGAAAAACCATCATTACACTGTACGTCTTCAAAAAAACATAAACATTTACATAAAAACATAAACATTTACATTTAAACAAAAAAACATAGTACATTTAAACAATAAAAAGCTGTAAAGTTATAATTTTCAAAGCTTAAAAATTGCAATATGCAAATGTGATGTCATAGTCCTTCCAAAAATCAAATGGTCAACCATACTTCAGCAGCGCCCTTATTAGGGTTGACCAATTAACTTCCTAAATTCTGAGCATTAGAAACATGATGGCAGATAAAAGCCAAATGGCCCATCCAGTCTGCCCACCCGCAGTAACCATTATCTCATTGTTTTGCCACAAGAGTGTTACTCATTTCTGTTAAGTGCCAATTTGCAGAAACAAAATTCTATGTTTTCCCATTGTTTCAGTCATTCTCTTCTTGGTTGGGCTGAGAACTTTTCAGAACCCCCTCGTACAGCTTCTCATTGCAAGCCCCTGGGGACTTTTGTGTGATTCTAACAGAATTGTTTCATTAAAAATTCTAATCCATTCCTGTGTGGTTGTAACAGATCACTCAGAGTCATATGTGACTGCAGTGGTATGATTGCAGCAAAGGTGGAACTTGTGATATTTCTTATGTAACAGTTTCAGAAAAACCAAAGCCACTTTGCCACATTTAAGTCATAATAATACTCTGCAAATCGTGTTAGAAGTTGACTACCACAAAGTATGGCAGAGAAAACCAGAAACTACTCCCAATCTGCCAACAATAAAAGAAAGTGAAACACCTTTCCTGAAAGCCCCAGTGTTTAGGCTGACTATGGGCCAGATTCACTAAACTCACCGATCATGTCCCTATCAGTTTGCAACCCTGACTCGATTCACTAACCTTCTGGCCGATCCTGTCCGCACCTGATCCGATTCAAACATGCAAATGAGGGGAAATGCACTCTTCAGCGATTCACTAAACAAACCGATTGGGCTGGCCGATCCAAACGTGAGTGACTGCTGAGGACCAGTCGCTTACATCCTTTCCAACTGCCCTGCTGTCTGCCACCCTGAAAAAAACAATCAAAAGCGCCCTGCTCTCTGCTTCCCCAGTTCTCTGCCGGCCCTGCTCCGTTAGCCCAGTGCAAAGTCAGTAGCATTCAGGGAAGCCAACGCTGGCTGTATGGACCTAGCAAGGAGGAGTAAGGGAAGAAAAGAAGGATTCCTTCCTGCCACCGAACTCCGCTGTGAATAACAGCACGTTTTAAAAATTTACAGCTCACAGAAAACAGCGTCGGTTTAAACTGAAAATGCAGTTTGGTTTTCATCTCCCAAAGCGGTAAACTTGTAATTAAGTGTTTGGGGCTGTAAGCAGGACTTCTTGGGGGCTTTTGTAGCTTTTCCCCGTTGTTTTCTTTCTTCCTGCTACAAGGCAGGAGGGGGGGCGGGTTTGTTCAAACATCTTCCACTGGATTGCTATGCGAGTTAGGCAATGAGCAGGCCGCATTTTCTGCAGTTGATTTTTTTTTCTTCTGTTCCGTGCTGACAGAGGGAATTCAGGGGAGCAAGCACATGCGCAGACCATCTACAGGCAAAGAAGATGGTCTGCGCATATGTCAGGATCGCTCTACAGCGATCCATGTAGTCACTGTGGGGGCGTGCCACCGATTGAGATAATTTGCATGTTGAGGCTTAATGAATTCGTCGGCTGGGACGACTCAGACACGGATTGGAAAGGTAAGAGGGGTTTAGTGAATCTAGCCCTATGTTCTGATGACTAACACAGTCTTTAACTAACCCGGAGAGTTGAATTGTTCTTTTTCCTAGCTACGCTTGAAGTCTTGTTTGTACTGCAGTTATATTTGGGGTTTGACCGTTCAACCAAAGACAGAAGGATGATTGAATTCATCCTGGAATGTTATAGAGCTAAATTTAATGGTGAGCACAATCATACTCTGCAATGATTTGTTTTCTGTACTGCCTTATTAAATTTTGTCAAATGAGTTTGGGCAGTCTTTTTGGAAGACTCACATCACACTTTTTGCGTACTTGCTCTGTCAGTAGCCAGTGGCAAATTTCTTTTAAGCACGTTTCATGGCACCTAAGGACGCTCTCCAGAAAATGAGTCCCAGTTTAGTGACACAAACACTGCTTTTGACAGCAAAAATATCATAAAAACCCCAAGATTCATTCTCAGAATTGGCTGAACCATCAGATAATAAGCATGGTTGCCTGTAGTTTCAAATGACATGACTCCCAATTGCCACAAGTCCATAAACTCAATCCTGTTTTATATTTGTTTGATTTTGTCTCATGGTCCTTGAGGATATATGACTTCAGATTTTCTTTTAACTAGTTTTTTGTATTTTCATTAAGGCATTCTATATTCACTTAGGGGGAAATTCTGTAAGAGGCGCCTAACTTAGGCCCCCTTTTATGAAGCTGCATTAGACTTTTTATATCGCTAGCCGCTGTGGCATTAGCCCCGATACTCATAGGAATTCTATGAGCATCAGAGTTTTTATCGCCACGGCTGGTGATAAAAAGGCCTAATGCAGTTTCACAAAAAAGGGGGGGGGTTAATTAGATCATAATTGAAAAAATAAAATAAAATTTAATTGGTAGATAAGCTTTTGTATATATCTCTTAAATTTGAATTTGAATGCCGGACTATATGGACCTTTAATTTGACTCATTTTGGAAGCTTGTATGTTCCATTTGTATTAAACCCAGGACAGCAACTGTATCTGGCTCCTTTTGATTGTGGAGACTCTTAGAAGACTGCAAAGCCAAAGGAGATCAGAGAAATTGTTAAAGAATTTAAATCTCTCTGTCTTTCCATAAGAATGTGACATTTAATTCAAGATAGTTGTTATCACAGAAAATTGTAAAAGGGTTGTCTCAATCCATTCTGACTTCAAAAGAATGCTTGCCTTTTCATAGAACCCAAAAGAGAAAGTATAAGGGTTGCATTATGTGACTCTGAGAATATTGGACTAGCATTATGATGTGGGAAGCCTTCCAATCTCTCAGTATTGTAGGTTTGCTTTCCTGCAACTTAAAGGAAAAGTGAAATTCTGATGTTATATGATACCACTTGAATATACTTTGTACTTTAAGCATACAGAAAATATAAGGGCATCCTCTTCCTGGTTCCATCAAAGACATTTTATACTCTGATAAGTTTTTATATTATTTCCTCAAAATGAATACTGACTCTAAACTAGGCATAACAGTTTTAGGGGCCCTTTTACAAAGGTGCGCTAACCGATTTAGTGTATGCTAATCAAATTTGCGTGCACTAACAATTAGCGTGCATTAAATGCTAAGGCACCCATTATATTCTATAGCACGTGCTAAATCGGTTAGTGCACCTTAGTAAAAAGACCCCTTAGTGAAGAATTTTAAACTTAAGAACATAAGAATAGCCTTACTGGATCAGACCAATGGTCCATCAAGCCCAGAAGCCCGTTATCACGGTGGCCAATCCAGGTCACTAGTACCTGGCCAAAACCCAAGGTGTAGCAATATTCCATACCACCAATACAGGACAAGCAGTGGCTTCCCCCTGTCTTTCTCAATAACAGACTATGGACTTTTCCTCCAGGAACTTGTTCAAACCTTTCTTAAAACCAGCTACGCTATCCGCTCTTACCACATCCTCTGGCAGCGCGTTCCAGAACTTAACTATTCTCTGAGTGAGAAAAAATTTCCTCCTATTGGTTTTAAGAGTATTTTCCTGTAACTTCATCGAGTGTCCCCTAGTCTTTGTAATTTTTGTACCCGTTCTACTTCACTCAGGATTTTGTAGACTTCAATCATATCTCTCCTCAGCAGTCTCTTTTCCAACCTGAAGAGCCCTAACTATTTTAGTCTTTCCTCATATGAAAGGAGTTCCATCCCCTTTACCATCTTGGTCGCTCTTCTTTGAACCTTTTCTAGCGCCACTATATCTTTCTTGAGATAAGGCGACCAGAATTGAATGCCCCTGTATCGCACCATGGAGCGATACAGGGGCATTATGACATTCTTAGTTTTGTTAACCATCCCTTTTTTTAATACGAACATAAGTGAAGATTGATGCAGTATTTGCTGCGGGGAAAGCTAAAAAAAATCAAAAACGGACCCTCCCACCCAATCTAAGGTTCCATTGCCAGCTGAGTCTGGTGATCATTTTGAACTCATCAAGGATATGTTACAAGAAAATTGGACAGATATTAGGGCAATGCAGGAGGAGATGTCAAATATGGAAAATCAGTTAAAGATATGCAATATACGCACGGATTAACTGGAAGAAAGGATGGTGGAAACAGAGACTCAGAGATCAATTTGTAAAAAAGATCATTCGGTCATAAAGAAACTTGAAAGGGAAGTTGAGGACTTGAGTAACCGCAGCAGGAGATGTAATATTCGTCTTGTAGGTATGCCTGAGGGAGTTGAGGGGAATAATTTAATCCTATTCCTAGAAGAGAACCTACCAAAGATCCTTTCACTAAGTAAACATCTACCTTTTGAAATAGAACGAGCCCATCGTATATCATCTAGGACTGGGCCATCTCAGAGCTCTAGACCAATCATATTCAAACTTTTAAGATTTCAACAGGCTTTTGAGATTCTTAAAAAGGTCAAACAAGAAAAGGGAATGAGTCAAATAATCCTTTTGGACAATGTACATTTAATGGAAGAACCTCCAATTTATTTTATATACTGAAAAGTTTCCAAATCTGTCAATCAAATCCAGTAAATGTGGTTGGTAGATTCAGAATTCCTCAAATGAAGCAAAATATCATCTGCATATGCAGAGACCTTATATTCCCGACTTGCATAAGGAACACCCTGAATCTCCTTTGCCTGTTGAATAGCCAATAACAAGGGTTCCAAAACAATGTCAAACAGTAAAGGAGATAATGGACATCCTTGTCTAACTCCAGACATAAGCGTTCAGAAAAATTATTATTAATATATAATCTGGCAGATGGGGAACTATAAAAGGCTTGAATCATTTGTATGAATCCAGAACCAATACCAAACCATTCTATTGCTTGATACATGAAGGTCCATTCCACAATATCAAAGGCCTTCTCTGCATCCAAAGATCCAGAGAAGGCCATCTCTTCCATGGCTTTTGTTAAATTTAACATGTGGAAAGCCAGTCTGGTATTGTTTGAAGAATGTCTTTGAGCAACGAACCCCGTTTGGTGCATACTGATGATCTAAGCGTAAAGCCAATAACTTAGCCAGCAGTTTTCCATTTATATTCATAATTGAAAAAAACTAGAAAATAAAATTTCTTCTTTCCTTTCTTGGGACAATAGGGATAAGAGACTTTTCTTTTCATCATCTATCTTACAGTAAAACTGAGAGAATGACCAAAACACAGTAGATTTCATACTGCTTCATACTAAATTGTGAGGGTCTAGAAAAAAAATCTAACAAATGTTCTATTACCATTTTTGGCAAGTAACACTGGACAACAAATGTTTCCAAAAGTTTTCCTTCCTTAAAACAAACTGGTGATTCTGATAGACCCCTTTAAAATAAACACAAATATAATTTCCCACTGACTATATCACGTAGGAATTTTGAGAAACACGATGGCGACTGGGCCTTGAGCATCTGCGGAGATCTCCGAGAATCTCGGAGAGAGCAAGAACCAGAAGGCCTTGAGCATGTGCAGATGCTCAAGGCCCAGGCAAGAGACAGAAACTTCTTGCACCGGCACATCCTGTATCAAGCGAGTTTCCCTTACTTCCTATGGGGAAACTCGCTTTGATATACGAGTAAATTGGTTTACGAGCATGCTTCTGGAATGAATTATGCTCGTAAACCAAGGTTCCATTGTATATCGCTTCAACACATCTAAACCAATGAACATATAAACAATGCTTTGTGGATAAATTATTTCTTTAAATGTAAAAATGCACATCTTATATCACTGTTAGTGAATCCCATAAAAGTTTCCTTTGGTTTTCATATGCCAAAAATATTGTCATAAATTGCAGAGAATTTATTATCTAAGGGTTCAAGTTGATGGTACTGAATGCTAAAGAGGTTCATTAAGTGTTTTCTTCTAGCATCTCCTGAAAATATACGAGGGTCATTTTATAAATAATGTACACTTTTTTTTTTTTAATTTACATGTTTTATTATTTTTTTTTTCAAGTATTTCTTTACAATCCTTTAATATAGTCTCCCTGCTTTGCAATGACTGAGTCCCAATGTCCGGGAAGCTTCATCATTCCATCCAACACACCGTTTTTGTTCAGTTGCTGAAAGGCTCGTGTCCCGGCGGAAAAAAGCTCTTCCAGAGATGCAAAATGATGTCCACGCATAGGTTGTTTGAACTGTGGAAAAAGGTCAAAGTCTGGTGGACTCATGTCTGGACTGTAGGGAGCATGAGGTAACACCTCCCAGCCGTATTCGTGTAGTTTTTCAATGACGAGTGGAGAGCTCCACGGCCAAAATAATTTTGACGAGCTCAATCAAATGTCAAACAAATGATGATTTTCATGAAGGCATCATCATTACAGACAAAGTTCCATGTGGAAGAAGTGTCACAGTGTATTATCGTGATTTTTTGCAAAAAATGCACTGAAAAATGCACAAAACCCGGCCTCAGTTGCTCTTGGCTGGGCCACTCATTCTTCATGACAACGCTCGCCTGCACATAAGGAATGTTATAATTGAAAAACTACGCAAATACGGCTGGGAGATGTTACCTCATGCTTCCTACAGTCCAGACACGAGTCCACAAGACTTCGACCTTTTTCCAGAGTTGAAACAACCTATGCATGGACATTGTTTTGCATCTCTGGAAGAGCTTTTTTCTACCGGTATCTGAGTCATTTGGCAACTGAACAAAAACGGCGTCTTGGATGGAATAATGAAGCTTCCCGGATGTTGGGACTCGGTCATTGCAAAGCAGGGAGGCTATATTGAAGGACTGTAAAGAAATACTTAAAAAAAAAAAAAAAAACCATGTAAATTAAAAAAAAAATAAAAAAATAGTGTGCATTATTTATGAAATGACCCTCGTAGATTGGAATTTTTTAGGGTGAGGGGGAAGAGGGAAAGAACATGCTAAATTAATTTTTTCTTTTAAATTTCCCATCCTGCTCTGGGATCTCCATGTAGTTTTGTATTTAATTCTTAATCATTGCCTGCTTTTGAGCTCTGCCTGATCATGTCTTCTCATTAAAGACTGTGTTTTTGGTTCTTATCACCTCCGCCAGGAGTACAGGGCAATTGACAAGCCCTATCATGTACAAAATATACTTGATATTTTATCAGGGCAGGCATGTACTTAGAATAGTTTCTCATTTCTTTGCTATAGTATCTTCTTCCTTCCAAATCAATCAGGATATTTTATTGCCTTAATTTAGCTCTCCCTCTTCTGACACACAGAAAACCACATTTAATTGCTTAGAAGTTAAAGAACTGCTGCCTTTTATTTGGATAGAACAAGATCCTTTAGAAAGCCAGATAAATCATTCTTTTCAGTCATAATAAGAAACAAGCTTATTAGCATCTATATCTACCATTTCCTGATGGTTTAAGAGTGCATTTCTAACATGTAGACAGCCTCCAAGCTCCAGAGAAAACAGCAACTCACTTCACAACATCCATATTTGTACCTTGTACATCAAGAACTTTATCTTTTACTGGGGCAGTGCAGGCAAATACATTTCTTTTTGTTTGCTTTACTTGGTCATTTTGAGGCTTTTTTTCATTCTGTTTTCTTTTGTTTCATTGTGTTTTTATAAATTATTTTAGGCACAGCTGGCAAAGAACAATACTAAAACAATGGAAAACAAGCTCAGAGGCAGGATGGACGTGTTCAAGCCTGCCTTGAACAGGTTCCTGCAGGGCTAGAAAACAAGAATTAAGATGATCAGAAATACAAAACACAGCTCTCAAGAGGCAGAGTAGCTCCTCCTGGAAGATAGCTGTCCCCTTATGCAGGGGGGTCACAGGTTTAAGATTAGCTTGTGGCTGATAGCTATTAACTCTGAAATAAAAGATGAAGTGTAATGCTAGAAAGAAACCTATCAAAAGAAAACCAATTAGCCATAAGAAGGGATATAGGAAGCAAACTATTATGATCCAACACGGGCCCTGTGTTGGCATTCTGCTTGCATCAAGGATCATTCAAACAACAGAAATATATAAAGCATGGAGGGGCATTTTCAATATGACATCCATATCTGAGTTTGGACGTTTTGCAGAACATGTACAAAAGTCAGGTAGCAAACATGACCATTTTTGAAACAGAAAAACATCGTCCTTTTTGTATCGAAGATGACCATTTCTCAGATGTGCATCTAGCTTTTTAAACCATTAAAAACCAAACAAGTCCAAAAGAAAAGCACATAAAACAAGCCTTTAGGATGTAGAAGGAGCCAGTATTTTTAGAAGATTGGCCATAAA
Source organism: Geotrypetes seraphini (assembly GCF_902459505.1). Lineage (NCBI taxonomy): Eukaryota > Metazoa > Chordata > Amphibia > Gymnophiona > Dermophiidae > Geotrypetes > Geotrypetes seraphini. Next base: position 90,677,377 of record NC_047090.1, on the reverse strand, counting down.
GTCATCCAAGCAGAGCAGTGAGGCCTCCTAGGGGGCACTATAGTGAACATCACAAAAAATGTCCCAGGTACTGATTATCTAGGTTTGCGGGGCAATAAGGGCATTTGCCTGGGTTGTCTGTTGAAATAGGTGTTTGTTATAAGTTAGAGGGTGGTATATTCAATATATTTATAATATTTATGAAAAAAGTAAGGTTGATTAATAAATTATTAATGTTGTGTGCATATGAATTAGTTCTTCTCTTCTTCTAAATGTATGTTATGTGGTTAAACAAAAAATAGGGGAAGATTTGTATTTGAATACGTCCGTTAGCAGTATTGATTGGGATTCCATGCATATTCATTGGGGACTTCCTGAAAACCCGACTGGATTGCGGCCCTCCAGGAGGGACTTGGACACCCATGTTGTAAAGGGATTCTGTGAGCTGTTTATGATCTGGATGAGGTATTAAGCTGTGTTGACAGTAATCACAATTGTTAACACTACCTTGGTCTTGAGGATGAGTGAGGGGTGGTTCTGAGGGGTACCATGATTTTGTTTAATTGTTTAATTTTATTGTATGAATTCTAATTTGGTTTGAATCACAACTTGTTATCCATTATTAATGGATTAGAAACTTGGGGAAAGTAAGCTATAAATTTTAAATTAAAGTGCTTAAATATATTACTATGGTGCATTCCCAAGACACTACTAAAGTAATGGAATTATACATACAACAAATATTGAAGCTATACTCTTTTGGGATAAATACTGTTATGATTATTGTTGTATTTATATATTACAAGATGTTTGTAGATTCATTCCTCTTAAACAATAGCACTTGTTGGAAAGGGTCCATTTATCTGTCTATTCACCTAAACACATCTATTTGCACATGTGCCTGCAAAGAACAGTGATGCTGGAGAACCAGTGGGAGTCTCCAAATCCCACCAGTAAGAAGAGAAAAGTAGGACATTAAAGAGCCAGTGGGAGGGAGTACCTAAGTTCTGCTGTGGAGAAGAGGAGCAGTGTTGAGGAGCTGACTGGAGGCCTCAGATCCTGTTGTCAAGAAGAGGGGAGGATCAGTGCAGAATAGCTGACTAAAGCCCCCATTTGTGGGGAGTGGGGAGGGAGAGAGAGAGAGTATGAAGGGAGTATGTATTTTGTTCTGTACTGAAGGAAATGTCTCTCTATCTCTGGGGTTTTACCACTCACAGTCTGATTTATTTTGCTTTCCATTTCACTTTTTTAATATTATGTTTCCAGTATATAGTCGGATATTTCTTTGCTAAGTGATGGCCTGTATTTTTCTTGTGTAAAATGCATGAGGGATTCAGTTAATATGTAGGTTCTTTATAGGAATCTGTAATGGTCTGTCTTTTCCAGCACTTCCTGCGCTTAATAAAAGACCTACGCCCCCGTTCCCTGGAGGTGTGTTGGTGTTCTAGATCATTTGCAGTGCTAACTTTTTGTTGGTAGGGTGGGGGTAGATTGAGTCCTTTATTTGAGGCTGGTATGGTAAACGTCTGAGGGTATATTTGCAAGATTTTGTCTTATATTACACAGTGTCTGGTAGTGGAAGGAGCCTGTTTTGCTATCACTGATTTGAAACCTGAGTTTGTATGTTGAGCTGGAAAGTGAAACATTCTGTTTCTGCTATTCATGTCTTGTTGGGAGAGTTTTTTTGGTTGATCTGGGAGCACTCCATGAATGAATAATTATACTCTATATAATTGATTTTTCTGTGAGTACCTGTGTTCCTCACCCCAGGCCTCAGAGGTGTGCAGCAAGATCCTGGCGGCTGCCAGCAGCAGAGGGCTCAATCCTGGTGGGTAAATGAGACATTTTTTGTTTTTGCGTGGTTTCATTCCATTGCCCATTAGACTGTTCAACTTTGGTTTTATATGCATATAATATATACAGTCAATATATATGGTTGATGCATTTTTATGATTTTACATATAGTAAAAACTTAATTGTTTGTCTTCCATCAGTTTGTAGTTTTCTGTCACTCCCAACAATAGATCTGAAGTGGGGGTTTGGGGTGTGTGTGTGTGTGGGGGGGGGCATGGTCACCATCTCATCTCTTCCCTCAGGCAGCAAATTGCCTTGGACCGCCCCTGATTGGAGGAAAGAGGAAACACACCACTATATCACACTATTAAGTGTACATTTTTCAAATTGTTAATGTAAAAATGTTTTGTTTTCATTGTATGTTCCTGGTACTCTTTTAAACTTTGATAGGACCCATAGAAATAATACCTCAAATGTGCAATGATAAATTAAAATGCCTAATATAGACCTACATCATTCCTTATTTTTACTAGCTTCCCATTTAGACTTGTAAATTGCAACTCTGTGTTATGCAGAAGTGCTTATCACTATGTTTATATCAGGCGGATGTTTGGGAGGCTCTAGGAAGTGGAAGAGTTTCAGAAAGCGGTGAACTCATAAAAATCCCGTGAACTTTAGTAGAAGAGTAACATTGGTGCTGAGCACAGGGGGAAGCAATCAAACACCTGTACCCAATTAAACAGCCTTCTGGTAAACTCAGGAGAATGCCAGATTATTTGCAGAGTCTGATAGAAACAAGGAGCTCTAGCCAGCATGCCAGAGAGATTGGGTTGAGAGAAAAACCCTGAGATGGGGAATGCCTAAAGATTAGTTGTCAGGACCAGTGGCGTAGGTGCCCTCCTTGCTGCCCCCCCCCTTCCACCTTCAGTTTCAAACCTCCCCGTGCCCTCCTCTCCCCGCTCCTTTCGAACCACACTCATGCCCTCCCTTTCCACCCTGTACTTCTTAAAATCTTCATGAGTGTGAGCAGCTTCTCTAAACTGCTGCTCGCGTTAGCTTTCCCTCTGAGGTCACTTCCTGGCCCCGTGACCCGTAAGTGATTTCAGAGGGAGTCAGACCAGCGTGAGCAGTAGGACAGTAGTAGTTGCTTGTGCTGATGAAGATTTTAAATAGGTATGGGGGGGTGAGGAAGGGAGGGTGCGAGAATGGCATGGGGGAGCAGAGATGTTATGGTGCCCCCACTAAGATGGCACCCGGAGTGGTCCACACCCTCTGCCCCCCCCCCACACACACACACTTACTACACCATTGGTCAGAACATAAAATAAAGGTAAGAACTTAAGTTTATTTCTTTAAGTTTTATATGTAAGGATCTGAGAAGCAATGAGCATTTTGGATTTTTATCAAAAGTGCAAAGTATTTACTAAGGTGGTTTACAGGCTGTGGTGGGGTACATATAGCCAGGCTAGAATAAGACACTGCAGTGTATGAGGGGCCGCTGAAAAGTTCTCAGCCCAACCAAGAAGAGAATGATATGGAATCATGAAACTTACAAGTTATCCACACCTTTCTTGACACTTTTCGTTTCATTTCATATCATTGAAATGAAAAGTGTGAACAAAAGTGTGGAATACTATAACTTGTAAGTTTCATGGCAACAAGGCAGACCAGGCACATGGTTCGATTTCATTCACTGATGCTATGAAATGTGGGCCATTTATAAGTTGTTTGATCTGTGGACCATCGAAAATTCTTGCCTTCAGTTTTTCTATGGTAGGTCCAGGTAACATATGTGCTATGAGGTTCATAATCAGAATGAAAATACATCTAAAAACCCGCCTAAATCAGCACTTGGATGACCTAAAAGACAGGTCGTCCAAGTGTCAATAATGAAAACGAGTTTTAGACATATCTAGAGGCAACTTAGTCCTTTTGTCTACTGCTGTGCGCCCAGAGCGAAAAGGGGCATTTTTAAAGGAGTGGTTAGGGTGGATGTGGGCGGACCAAACTTAGTTGTTCTGCAGTGATAATCGAAAGTTTGACGAGACTAGATGGAACTAATATATTGTGACTTAGACGATCTGAAAACAGGCCTAAGTACTCAGAAGGTATCCAAAGTGACCAGATAACCACTGCAGGGACAAAGTACAGACCCCCACACACTCCCCCCAGTGATCACTGCCCCCCACATTGCCATAAAAATCAGAATAAAAACGTGCATATCTACCTCCAGATCATCAGCACTTGGCATAGGAAAGCCTAGTAGAGCTGCACAGAAGTGGCTTAAGTAATCTAGGGGGTGGGCTAGTGAATCATAGAGGAGGACTCAGGCCCATAATCCACTCTAACCAGTGCATTTATGGTGAAAAATGTGAGCCCACCAAAAACTCCCCAAACCCTACTGTACTGCCATATAGTTGCAGCCATAAGGGCTATTGGGGGGTAGACAGGTGGGTATAGTAGGTTTTGGGGGGTATAAGTGAGTTGTGGTGAGATGTTTATGTGGCACCCTTTTTGTGACGTTCACAGCAGTGCCCTGTAAGGTGCCCAACTGCTTTGTTGCCATGTCTGGGTGGCTAGTCCATCACTTTGCTGACTCCTCCCACATCCAAAAGGTCCTTTTTTTAGACTTGGATGATTTTTTGGACGAGAATGCGGTATAAAGATAGATGACTTGGCGGTCTGGACGATCGAATTATAAGCTGGGCTTATAATTAGACGATTCTCAAAAAAAATTTTGGATATATTTTCCGAGAATGGAGTTTAGATGCTGCCAACTTTTGGGCGACTAGAGCTCTAGGCTCAAAACGGACTTTTTTAAATTATGCCACTCCTCGTATTCAGTGCACGAACTGTCTTTATTCAAAGCCTTTACAAATTGTTTCATCAGGCCTAGCTTTATATGTAGTGGTGCAATATGATTCTATCTCGTGCTACCATACACATACAAAAAAATGTGGGTAATTTAAATACATAAATTTCCCATTCAAAAACGAAAGCTTGTTATGACATCATGATTCTGTAGCAGTAAAAAAATAATAAATTCAACGATATCTAAGAAACTAGAGCTGATGTGGTCTATCCAATGCAATGTTCTGAATCAGTGCCCCAAATAACCCCAGGAACAGGTCAAAAAAACTGTTTGTTTTTTTTTTGTAGGTCTGTGTAATTCAGTGTGAAAACAATAATGATATTATAACAGTACCTTTCCTGCTGCAGAAAAAACATCAATTTATAAATATTACTCAAAACAGCCTCAAAGACTCAACAAGCATAGAAGCCAGCATTAGCTGTCTAAGAAAACCATGCTATACTGGAGCCCAGAATTATGTAATTGGCGGATATTACCAGAAAAAAAGAACACTTAAAAAACAAAAATATATTTCTAAAGTGCTCCAAAAAAACTTGTAATATAGAAGTAGCTAACGAAAAGGTGCTTCCACAGCCGGAAAAAAGGACTGAAGGCAGAAAAAGTTCTCAAAAAAGAAAAAGAAAGCAAAGCATAAAAACAAAACAAAAGCTCATCTGGGTTTTCAGCTGAGAACAATCCAATCTGTGAGTTTAGTAAAAAGTCCGTGCAGTGCGTTGCCACTTTTCATTAACCGGAACACATTCTCTGGCAGGGTATCATTCTTGTAGGTAGAAGACTAGCTCCTCGCCAATTCCAAGTCTGATCCGGTACATCAGCACGACACCCGACGCCAACAATCAAACATTCTGGTGGGAATCCCTGTGTTATACATATAAAATGGAGGGTTGTATGGCCATACAGCAGGGAAGATTTGAAGAATTTTATAGAGGTGTGGGAGCCATTGACTAAATACTGTAGAGGAATAATTGAATTTATTTTATTTTATAAGCAAGTAAATGTACACATCCTGGGGTGGGGTGGTGTAGGGAAGGGAATGGAATGAAATTTTATGATTTTATGAATGGTTTCATGAAGGTTTGAGTTATTTGTTTGTATATTAGCTGGGAGGGAGGGGGAAATTTCATTGTTGCAGTAATATTTGAAAGTTTGCTGCGCTTATTATACAATATACATATATGTGACTCATTATGGCACATTTGTAGTTTGAAAATCAATAAAGAATTAAAAAAAAAACCCAAAACAAAACCAAAAACTGAAACTAAAAAGTAGACGTCAAAATGTCATACAGCCATACATTATACGTCATAATATCGTTATTATTTTCACACTGGATTATTGATAATTGATTCTGTATAGGGAGTGTGATCTCCTTTTTCAAATGGTACCACCACTTATGCCACGTCTATGGCTGATGTAAATGGTTGTGTTTAAAAGCGGCAGATGCACACGTAAACATGAATATTCTTTAAAGCATATTCTAAATAGTGGGAATGATAATAATCCACCCATACGCCTCCCTTTGCAGTTACACGCAAAAACACATACGGCATCTATGTGCAGTTATGCACATAACTGCCAGTTTACCCTTGTTTTGGTGCACAACTACAGTTAATTGTGTAATTGGTTATTAACTTATGGTACACTATATAGAATTACCCCCTTAGGGCCGGATTCTTGAAAAGCCGCTGAATTTTAGTCGTTGGCAAGGCACCTACCATCAACTAAATTAAGGGTATTAATTGGTTCTAAGTGGTGCGATAATCGCTCACACCATTAGAAACCAATTAAAACCTTGTCAAAACCAAAAATTAAGTGATGCTAGGTTGAACTCCAAGATTCAAATTGGCAAGTCTAAGATCTTCTGGAAACATTGGCTACAGACAGGTATACGTACTATAGATCACTGTTCTTCAACCACCGGTCCATGGACCAGTGCTGGTCTGCAGAAAATTCCTGCCTTTCCGCGCTGGGCCGGCGAGATCGACATCTGCAATTTCCTGCTGGTCTGCGCAGGGCCGGCAAGATCGATGAGCTGAAGTCCGCGCAGGGTCGGGGAGATCATGGAGAGCCTCCAACGGTGGCCTTCTCCCCTCCCAGCAGCTGTACTTACCAGCGCAGTGATTCAGGAAGGCAGCCTTGGGGTTTTTGCTGAGTAGTGGCCGCCTCTGATGATGCAACTTCCTCATTCCTCAGAGGCGGCGCGACCCATCAAAGGACCCAAGGCTGCCTTCCTGAATCGCTGTGCTGGTAAGTACCGACAGCTGCTGGAAGGGGAAAAAGCCACTGTTGGAGGCTGGGAAGCTGCTGGGCAATGGAAAAAAAGGGACAGCTACTACTAGACCTGGAGGGAAGGAGAAGGAGACATTCTGCTGGGAGGGGAGGAGAGAAAGGAGTCTGGGAAGCTGCTGGACAAGGGAAAAAAAGGGACAGCTGCTACTGGACTTGGAGAGAGGGAGAAGGAGAGATGCTGTTGTGAGGGGAGGAGGGAAAGGAGTCTGGGAAACTGCTGGACAAGGGAAAAAAAGGGACAGCTGCTACTGGACCTGGAGGGAAGGAGAAGGAGATATGCTGCTGGGAGGGGAGGAGGGAAAGGAGTCTGGGAAGCTGCTGGATAAGGGAAAAAAGGTACAACTGCTACTGGACCTGGAGGGAAGGACAAGGAGAGATGCTGCTGGGAGGGGAGGAGGGAAAGGGAAGGGAAGAGAGTTACTGTTGGACAGGGAGAGGAGGGAAGAGAGAAGGAAACAGCTGGCAGGGAGATTAGAGGAGGGGAAGGGGAGAGACAGGAATGAGAAAGTAGAGAGATGGGAAGGGGTTCAGCAGAGAAATAGAGAGGGACAAAGATGCTAGATTTGGTATATGAGAGATAAAAATGAAGAGAGCAGTGAAGCTGGAATGAATCATGTAAAAAGGAGAGAGGGGGCATAGGCTGGATGGAAAGGGGAGAGGGGCATAGAAAGAAGACAGATACCATATGGAAGGGGGAGAGGGCAGACAGTGGATGGAAGGGGCAGATGCTGGACTGAAGAGACAGAGAGGGCAGACGCTGGAAGGAAGAGAGTGAAAAGAAGATGAAAACAGAAACCAGAGACAACAAAAGGTAGAAACAAATAATTTCATTTCTATTTTGTGATTAGAATATATCAGATTTGAAATATATATCCTGCTAGAGCTGGTGTTAGACATAATTGAGGACTGCAAAGTCCAGGCAGTGGCTTAGGGCTTTCTCTGACCAGGGGGGCAGTTGCCCTAGTTTTACTCCCCTAACCCTATTCCTGCTATGTGTGACTGCGGTATTCTGTTAGCATGATATTTCTGTGTAGCATTCTGTAATAATTTTGCTTATTCAGTTTTCTTTAGAGTAGAGGGGATATATTTGAAGGGGAGGGGAGACGGGGTTTTGTTGATCTTTGCTCTGTATTATTTGTATTTATAAAATGACAATTGTGCAGAATAGTGGTTTTTTTATACTTTAATAAGATACATTCAATATAAAATCATAACTGAGGCTTGTGCAGATGGGATCAGATGGTTTGCGAGGACCGAGCTCGCGGAGACGGGGCTTTAAAATTTTCCGCCGGTCCATAGGTGTAAAAAGGTTGAAGAACACTGCTTTAGATGATGTGTTATCAAATGGAAAAATGCTTGATTTTTCACAACTGCAACAATCGTTTGGCATTGCAAAGTCTCAAACATATAAGTGGTTGCAGGTGAAGCAGGCCATTCAAAAGGGGTACCCTGATTGGCGCAACTTAATAAATCAGTATAGTTTGCCAGGCCTATGCTTCCAGACAGATATGCTAGGGCATCAGGCAGCCAAGTGGTATAAATTAATATCTGAATAAAAAACCTAAAACTAGTCTAAGGGACATTTGGAATATTGAGATAAAACAACAAATTTCTGTTACTCAATGGCCACGGATTTGGACTTGGAGGATGTGATGTACACCATCAGCATCTGTGAAACAAACATGATTTTGTTTTGTTGCACAGAAGTTTTTGGACCCCCTGTTAGATTACAAAAGTTAGATTGTTCAAAATCTAATAGATGCTGGCACTGTTTTCTAGACATAGGGACACTGGATCATCTGTTGTTCTATTGTCCTTTGATACTCAACTTTTGGAAATCTATATGGGGACATATTAATTTGATTCTGGAGACTGCGGTTCTGCTGTCATACGAAGCAGTAATCTGTGGGACATTGTTATCTACTACACCTCCAATAGATAGACATAAGAGCAGATTACTTGGTATAATGACTGAGGTAGCCATGCAAATGGTGATTAAAAATTGGAAGAATTTTGACAGATTAAATTTCACCTTTTGGTGGAATTTATTATGCTTGTGTTATAAATACAAGCAAATGAATTCTGAACTAATGGGGAATAATAAGTTGTTCAAACTGACGTGGGGTCCATTGACCAATTTTATCAATCTTAATTACCGTAAATGGTTTATTTTTCTATTTTCGGTTAGGTTTGCACATCCAGGGGGGGGTTGGTGGAAGGGAGAGGGATACTTTAGTAGGATTTTATTGAATACATTGGAATAAGGGTGGGGGTGAAAATGGTTTATTATATATTTATTGACTGATGTATGTGCTGTTTTTCAAATTACTTGTATGTATTCCTTTACACACTGTTTTTAGACTGAAAAATGAATAAAGAGATATATATATAAGAAACCAATTAAAATCTTGTCAAAACAAAAAAATTAGGTGAATCTAGGTGGCCTCTGGGATCAGCACCTAGGTCCATGGTACCTAGTGTCGCCTAGTGAAGTTGAAGCTCGGAAGTATGCATGTTTGGGGGAGGCGCCAGACTTTGGCATCGCTAGGCAACACTAACTTTGATTCCGCAAGGACCCTAGATGCCAGAAATGTAGGCCTGTAAACCCTGGCCTACATTTCCAGCACCTAGAGTCCTTGCTAGACACCAGTATCCCAGATTCTGAAAGTGGCGCCTGGCTGTGCTTGACTCATGGCAGGCGCCCGTTTTCTAGGTGCCTGCCGCTGCTTACAGAATCAGCTCTTTAGTACTGAATTCCTGGCCTAAAGAGTTAACCTACAGATACCACCTTGTGATAATTATTAGAAAGCATGATACTCTCTTCCAGTCATTAAATTTCCTGTCATATCAGAGTAATAAACCCCCTTTCAACTCATCCCCCAAATCCCCAAACAGCTCCCTTGAAATCAGAAAAATCAATATCATAGTTTACTACAATAATATACTTTTTCTTTATTTAATAGGAAGAATATTTCCAGTGCACCCAACTTCTTCTGAAGAAGTAACTAAAGGGAAGAGCCCTTTGGTGTTTGCTCTTTTGATAGCAACCTGTGCTTTTCAATGTGCCCCTCCTCTGGTGGCCCTTAATCTTGCATTTAGCTCTGCTAATATCAGCAGGATTGGAGGGCAGAATTGCTGGCTGTCATCCAGTTCAAAGAATGATGGGGGAACAATGTATAAAAGAGAATATGGGGGTAGGAGGAGGCACATTTTACAATAGGGTACCCTTGTTTACCTGTTTGGTAAAGGTAGCTCTTCTATGTCTTTGTAAAAGAAACCCCTGGAATGAATCTAAATAGTAAAAATCCTCATGCATGAATTTACGACTGTTGCTAAGGTGGTGTAAATGTGTGTGTCCTCTGTACCTGCATAGGTTATAAAATTCACATGCATGTCACAACTCTGCTTCATTTCTAACCAAACTATACTCAGAAAGCCTGCTCATAGGTCACATACAAATATGTGCAGTCTTGCCATGCACAATTTATAAGCCTGCATGCAGCGGTGCAGTTTTATAATATCACATTTTTATGTGTAAGAGTTTTTAAATGCAGAAAAGCTTTATAAAAAGTACCCCCTCTGTGGTTATGGAAACAGTGATTCTAGGCTGAACTGCCCGGATTTCTTGAGTGGCTGATGACAAGAGGCAAATAGCATACCTAGGGAATTGGGTTATGGCAGCTGAGCTCACGAAGCAGTTGTATTTTATTGCTTACATACAGTGACAAGAGTTTAAACTTCATGATTGTCAAAATGGTAAATGCAGGGAGAACACTGGAATGTCTGCCAATACCAAGAGTGGCAGGTCTGCTAAATGCAAAAATGGTTATTTTCACCTTGATGTCATCGTTTACTGTTTTTACTTAAGTGATCTGAAGGCCTACAGACTCAATATTAAGCTTTTAAAAAAATGTTTTAGTAACCTTATTTTGTTTCAAAAAGAATTTGTGTGTGTGTATGTGTTTTTTGGTGTAATTTTTTTTTTCCCCTTTTTGATGTTGTGATTAGTATTTGACAGCTAGCTAGCTTTTAAAATGGATCTGGAAGTATTTTGGCAGCCACAGAGTGTTGTAATTGCGCTTTAATGGATATGAGCTATTCACCCAGATCAGACTCAATGTCAAAACAGGCAAAAATACAGCTGTCAGTCTGGGCCAGTCTGGGCCATACAAGCAACTGTGTCATATAGTGTTATAGACTATCTGAAAATGAAATGTGGGTATGTCTACCTATGAACATATATATGTGTGTGTATCTGAATATCCTTGCAAAATATCTATATGGCTATAGAACGTAAATATTTTCTGTTCTGATCTCTGCATGTCTGTGAATATGAAATTATGTACATTTTTGCACTGCACTTGTCAATTGGAGACATACAGGCCTGTTCACAAAGGCAACTTAAGGTGTTATTAGAGAATAGTTCCCATTAGACATATTGGGAGTTGTTGTTAATAATGGACTGTTCTTCACAATAACACCTTTGTGAATCGCACTGACAATATGATAATCAGTGCCATCTCTACATATCCTCAGAGGTCATTGCATTTGCTTTGGAAAGTATTCTTTTTTTTTTTAAATTCTTTATTCATTTTCAAACTTAAAGTAAGTGTGACAATATGTCCAAACAAATTAACAATAAATATATCACTTAATAATCATCAATGGTATAAATTATATGCTCTTATCTCCCACCCTTCCCACCCTTTCCTATCATATAATCAATACCTTATACAATAAGTAACAATAAAATTACCCCCTCCCCTAATTAGTACAATAATTTGTTAATGGCTCTCACACATCCTGAAATTTCCTGAAACATCCTCGCTGTATTGCAATAAATCTCTCCATTTTATAAACATAACATAAGGAATTCCACCAAAAATTATAATTTAATCTATTCCAATTTTTCCAATTATATGTAATTTGTTGAATGGCAACCCCAGTCATTATAAGTAATAATTTGTTTTTATTAATAGAAATCTGATTTTTTGCTCTCATTGCCATTCCAAACAGCACAGTATCATATGATAATGCCACTGGGTTGTCTAGTAAACAATTAATTTGGTCCCAAATTGATTTCCAAAAATTCATAATAAATGGACAATAGAATAATAAATGATCTAAAGTCCCTGTAGATCAGTCACTCTTGTTTTACTTGAAAATAGTTGTTTTTCCAAAAGGCAGTGGCAGAGTCTTGACTGTCAAGATGGAATGGATTAATGATGGCCAACAAAAGAAAGAAGAAACAGAGACAACTTTTGAGCAATCCCCAGAGTGTTTTATTTAAAGGTGTGTTTAGTAGCCAGCGCATACTTTAGGTACCGACGGTCATTTCAATGTATGCTGTGTATACTCAGCTTGTGGAAAGACATATGCTGGACAACACATTGTTTTGGTCCTAGCTTTGATTCTAATTGCATACAAGGACCCCTGTCGGAGTCAAAAGCTGAAACACAGCTGTGTCGTGAATAAAATGTAACAGGTAGTCTCCCTTGGTTGCTTCTGCTGCAGCTCTTTCTTCATGAATTAATGATGGCTTTGTGTCTTTCTCAAGTGGTTGAATTTTATACATTTTTCATTGGCACACAAGAGAACTTTAAATTTATGTTTCCTAGTTTGCCAGTACTTAGACCAGTATCCAATAAAACTTATGCATTTGCTGATGGATGTTGAATGTGCAAGTCCCCTTTCTGTCTGCTTAAAAAAATTAAACAGATAATATCAGACTGTGTATTAAAGAACCACATGTTTTCTAAGTAATGAGGAGTCAGGTTAGGGAAAAAGAGAAAACAGAACTGTTTAGCTACAATGTTCAGCCATTACAAAGACCTATTGACCTGCTGAATTGATCTTGGCTGGCATGATTAGTGCACTTTAAATTTAGTGCATGGTAAATTACTGTACAGTAGGCGGCAATAGCAAACGGGCTGCCTCCACGGAGGTGCTCCAAGGCTGTGTGGGTAGGAGTCTGTTCCACAACAGAACCTAGGCACTTAGACCCTGATTCTATAAAAGACACTTACAGTTTGAGGCGGATTCAGGGCAGATTCAGGGAGGAGTTAGGCTCCAGTAGGGGCCTACCTTAGTTGCACTCATTTAGGCCAACTCTGGCGCCACTGGGCGTGATTCTATAAACAGCGCCTAGCAGATGATTGACCACAGTGCCAAACATAGGCGTTAGACATTGTTTATAGAATCAAGGCCTTAGGTTCTGTTACAGAATACAAGCATAACCTGTATCGCTCCTAACATCTAGAGAGCTAAACTAATGCCATCCATATAGCTGGTGTAAGTGCACATGCCTAAAGGTGGCAGCAATGTATATAAATTACAGAATTTTGTAATCTGTAAGTTAGGAACATAGGTGGGATCCTTCACTTATGTCCCACCCAAGCACTGCCCATGCATATATCCCCCTTGCAATTGCATGCTGAATAAAATAACTTATTATCTACAGCACTCAGGTGGGTTACTGCAATATGTGGGTATATGTTAATATTCTATACATTCATATACATTATGTGGATGTAAATTTTTATACCTCGTTTATAGAATTGCCGGTTTAATGTTCATTTACTTACAGATTGACATGCACTAAGCTGATTAGTGCATGTCAAAAAGTTCTAATGTGCATTAAACATTTTTTTTTTTTTAATTAAAACAAATGTTTGAAATGAATTGAATAATGTCTAAAAATGTGGGGAAAAGACCAGATGTACTGACATTTTTTTTTGTCTGTGCAGATCTCTTGATTGATTTATTTATTCAATTTTCTATACTGTTCTCCCAGGGGAGCTCAGAACGGTTTTTTACATGAATTTATTCAGGTACTCAAGCATTTTTCCCTGTCTGTCCCGGCGGGTTCACAATCTATCTAATGTACCTGGGGCAAAGGGGGGATTAAGTGACTTGCCCAGGGTCACAAGTGTGGTACTGAGGCTGTAGCTTTAACCACCAAAGAGTCTAGCCACCTAAATTTGTGAGGTTGGGTGCTAGTGTGGCTGGCCTCTGATAATAGTGTCTGATTAGATAAATTTAACCTCAACAAAAGTAGGCATTCTTGGTGAAGTTCCTAAAGTTGGAAGAAAATGAGGGGCTTAATTACCCAACTGTACCACACCAAAAGTATGCCTAAGTTTAAGTAAACACATTTTCAGCAACAGTCAGTTTGGGCCACCCAACCCATGCAAAAAATTTGTACAAATTTGTACATTCTGGTCTCTACCATTAATTGGCTTTGATTATTCTAAACCTATATTTGATACAGTTCTTTTACTGTTATACTTTCAGGTTGAATTTTTCCTTGTAAGGTTAGAAATGGATTTAATGTGATATAATTACACCACATCTAGTACGTTCCCTTTATCCAACTCTCTGGTCATCCAGTCAAAGAAATTGATCAGATTTGTCTGACCAGATCTGCCTCTAGTGAATTCATGTTGCCTCGGGTCCTGTAATCTACTGGATTCAGGAAACTTCACTATTTTCTTTTTTAAAAGAATTTGCATTAACTTACCAGCCTGTTGTTTGCACTTGATAATAAGCTTCACCCGATCTTGATGACAAAGGAAGTGCTACAATTACTTTCTGAGGGTAAACTTTGGCAGGAGATTCTACCATGTTTAAATGAATATAATTTCTGATTTCATTTTCCAATCTTACACTTTTCACTTGCATGTAACAATAATAAGAAAAAAGAATACTGTGGCTAATTCTAGTCACCCATAAAAAAAAAAAAAGATCTGGAGAAGGTGCAGACAAAGTTGAATATAGCACAGAATGACTGGTACAGGAGGACGGACTTAAAAATGTAATACTCTTTAGCTATAGAAAATAGATGAGATGATGATGGGTGTAACTACCATGTTTTGTCAGTAATAAGCCCTAGCATCATTTTTGGGGTAGGTCTTAATATAAGCCCTACCCCCAAAATAAGCCTTAGTCCCGGGATTCAATGGCAACTCTTCAACCTTTCCTTCCTGCCCCACTGCGCAGCCGAACCTCTGCTGACCCTCCATCCTTCCCTCCCCGCCAACCGCGAGCGAGCCCTACCTTCATTTGAAGCAGCATTGGGCCGGCAGCACTCTAAAACGGCTGCTTCGGCCTTATCCGTCGGGGATTTCACTCTCCGCATTACTTTTTAGAGTGCTGCTGGCCCGACACTACTAGATGAAGGTAGGGCTCGCTCATTGTCAGCGGGGAGGTAAGTATGGAGGGTCAGCAGGTGTTCGGCTGTGCGGTGGGGGCAGGGGTGGGGTGCTCAAGGGTTCTGCTGCATGAGAGATGGGAGGGAGGGAGGGAAGGATGGATAGAAGCTGGGCAAGGCTGCACGAGGGATGGGAGGGAGGGAAGGGGAAGGAGGAAAGGATAAAAGCTGGGCAAACTTCTGCTGCACAGGGGGATGGGAGGGAGGGAAGGAAAGATGTTGCACATGTGGGAGAGAGAAAGGAAACAGGAAGAATTTGGGTGAAGGAGAGGGAGGGAGAGATGATCATGTGCATACCCCAAAAATAAGACCTAGTGCCTTTTTTGGGAAACACGGTAGCAAGAGAAAAGGGGCAATATTGTCTTTCTGCTGACCAATGAGACCTACCATATTTTCACCCATATACCGCGCACCAGTGTAAAATGCGCACACGGGTATAGCGCGCGGGGAACACAAATTTATGTAAAAAAAAAATTTAATATAGCGCGCACACGCGTATACCGCGCATGCAAAAACTCCTTCCGCCTACTCCGAACCGGCATCCTCCCCCCCCCCCCCCCCGCTCGCTTACCCGCGTTTTACAACTTTTTTTTTCAATCCGATCCGGCATCCCCCCTGCGAACCGGCATCCTCCTCCCCCCGCTCGCGTCACCCCCCCCTCCCCCGCGATCCTACATCCCCCCTAGCACTGCAAAACATCTCTTACCCGATTGGGCACCGGCACCGGCACCAGCACCAATGCACAGGACGTGCCAGTGCCAGTGCCAGTGCCCGAAGATCCTCCCTTGTTGGTTTGGGCTGGGCTGGGCGGTGCGGTGTGGGAGAGATCCTCCTTCCTGCGCCGGGCTGGACTAGGCTTTGAGCATTTGCGCATGCTCAAAGCCTTCTGGTCTCGCTCTCTCCGAGATACATGATTTCTGCTTCACACAATATCTTAATCATTTACTGCTTATTCTAGTATTATAAGCAATAAGTACACTGCGACATGTTATGCTGCTCTGTCTTCGGCAGCGTAGTAAGGGTGGGCACTTGTCTCTTTCATTTATCATATACAATTCCTAGCACATAGCCCTGGGCCTATGCTGTATAGTCTCTGACACAATCTAACCCTTCACCAAATGTCCGGATGTCAAAGCCACCTGGCGGGGCTTTGAAGAGGGGATGAGAGAAGGAGGAAGATGGAAAGAAGGTAAAGCATGGAAGTTCTGAAAGATCCCTGTAAGTCCTGACATTATTAAATCAGGTGAAGTGGGATAAGGAAAAGCCAGAAGCTCACAGAAACTGTTCTCTCTAGAGAAACATTTCTCTCCCCCTGCAACTGGTATCTTATTTCTGCAGCTGATGAAAACAGTAGATTAGCTGTGAAAAGATATTTCACACCATTTACCAGAGAGTATGCAAAGATGGGGAAATGCCCTGTTTTTAAGTTAAGTTGGCTACTGTATCAGTGAAACTTGAGAAAAAAGCATAAGGTCCTGATGCTGCGGTTTAGCACTAGGGCCCACCCAGCCAGATACCATGAAGAGATAAACACAGACCATGGTCCGAAGATAAAATTCTCAGAAGATAGAATTCTCAAGAAATATCATCTAATAGCAGGCGTCAGAAATATTTACAGTTGGGAGGGGGTTTGATGCTCGGAAATGCTTATATGGTATAGAAAGAGACATTTCTGGGAAAAGGTTAGGTCTTACGGAAAACAGAGTGAACATATAACATGACGCAGGTAAACTAGCCAATAAATGAATGTAGTTAGGCAGTAGTGCATAGGAAAATAGCCAATAAAATTGAATCATGTGATTTAGGCCAACGTGGTGTTGGCCACTAAGAAATGTATAAAAAACAGGCCTTTAGAAGGAGGAGATCAGAACAGACACCAGAGGATCTTCAGGCCTGGAGATCACCTTCTGTTACGCTATATGCTAAATGATTTATTTCTGTAAGCTGTTACTGATTGACTAAATAAATATATATACTTATTGAAACCAGTATATAGCGTGTGAGGTTGCCCTTGTGGTAGGCCTGGACAGCTGCCTACTTCATAATGTAATCTGAACTTGAACTGAATAGGTAAATGCGGAATAGAAAACCTGATTAACATAACATAAAGGGGCATTTTCAATATGGTGTCTAAATCAGATTTTGGACGTTTGGGAGAAAATGCCCAAAAACCCTGAAGAGAAAATGGCCATTTTCAAACCAGAAAAAGTCTTATCTTTTTATTGATAAGACCATTTCCACGATGTTTTTATCCTCAGTGTGTCTATCTTTATTGGGATGTAGGAGGGGCCAGCATTCTTAGCAGACTGGCCACACAGACATCCCAGCAAAGCAGTGGGGCACCCAGGTACATATCTCACCATAACCCCCTTATCCTATATGGTAAACCTTCCAAAACTTACTGTACTATATGTTGGTACAGTAGGTTTTGGGTGGATTTTGGAGGGCTCACGCTATCCACCACAAGTGTACTAGTTGAAGTGGGATATGGGCTTTGATCCCCTTCTCTGCACTTGACCACTAGGCTACTCCAGAGACCTGCATACTGCTCTCTTAGGACTGGCCATAACTTCTGAAGCTGTCATACGAGCTGGTATGTACTGCTTCATTCACACCTTTGAAGGGTGGGAGGGGGTCAGTGACTCCCCCTTCATGCCTTCAGTGGTCATCAGGTCAGTTTGGCCACCTTTTTGGCACTTATTTGCTATTGAAATAGGTCAAGCCTCAAATATCCAAGTTTTGCTCTGGATGTTTTCTGCAATGTTCCATTATTGCAGAAAAATGTCGAAATCATAATCCTGCCCAAAACATGTCCCCTTGAGATTTAGACGCACTGCAGACAAACAGTATAGAAAACCATATAAAAATTAGTTTTGAAAATGCCATTATTTGGATGTTTCTCTGTTTTGAGAATGAGCCCCATAGTCACAATTTCTTGTTTTTCTGCTGTCTTGTTGCTGTCTAATTTCCGTTGCTTTCTCTGGGCCACAGAAATACTTTATGTCAGGAAGGAGATATTTACTGGGATGTGTGCGTCCAGAATTCATCATGATTCAGTGTGAAAGCCACTCGCCCTTTGCTCCCCACCCCCTCTTGAGTGGAATGAAATGTGCCTTAAAGTGAAGTGAAATATATCACGTGCAGCAACAGTGGGCCTTCGGTTCGCCTCTGTTCCCGGTGTGAAATCGATACACTATCTTTCCTTCTGACCTGTTCCATGACCTCCATTGCAGCTTTCATGCTGAACAGCAGTTACTTTGAACAGCCTGGGTCTGCCACAGCTCGCAAATGATTCTCCAGATCTGTCTAAAACTGATGGTGATAACAAATGCTCAATTTTTTTTTAAACAAATAATGCAGTTGTAGATTTTCTTCTAATTATAATTGACAACAAGATGCAGAATGTTTTCAATGGAAGGTACTTGTGTGAGCTGAATTAATCTGTTTTACTGTGGGCATATTGAAACTTGGTGTCCATAAATTTAAATCCTGAAGTTCAGATTGAAGGAGAATTGGAAAGATTTGCATTTCAAATTAATTCTGAGGCTGAGGGGAAACACCAAATCTGCCAGTATTTGCTTTGCCCTCTGTTGGTTCTTTCAGTACCTCTGAGTACCAAATTATAATATTCTCCAAAACAATGTGGGTTGGCAGATGTCCACCTTCCATAGATAATCTCCCTTATAAAAGAATAGCAATAAAGTTGTCAAGGAATGGACAGAAATACCAGGAGGCAGGGATGACAACACACTCTTAACGATTAGTCCAGTGTTTCACAATCTGATTTGCTCTGCTCCCAAAAAGTCACCACAGCCTGATGCTGAGGTTCATTCCAGCACTTTGACTATGTCCTCAGTATCACACAGCCAAAAGAGATACCAGCAGATGCTTTCAAACATACAAGAACTCCTCGCTGGGTATGTGTAATTGCAAATGCCTCTTATTCCTAGCTAAAACATGTTCTTTGACTATAGGAACGATAAGGCAAGGATCGTTGCCTGCTTTGTTTAGCACAGTGTTTCTCAACTTTTTTAAGCCAAGTATCCCCAAGTCTAAAAAATATCAACCGAGTACACTCCCCCGCCCAGGCTCTGCCCCAGACCCGCCCAGACTCCGCCCCTGACCCCACCCCATAATAATTGTACTAATTGCAATGCAATTTCTCCAATTCAGTTTTCATTTATACACAATATAATCTTATTAGTACATAATGGTAAGCACAATGAGAGTCACTGAAGGCAGCAGGAGGTAACTGCGAACCCGCCCCCCCTGCAGACCCAGAAGGCTGTCCTTTGATGTCAGCTCTGACATCGGAGGGAAGCCCTCTTGGTCGGCTTAGGTGAAGGGGGCAGGCAGGAAGGAGGGAACCCCAGCAGCAGCTTCGATGGAGGGTGGAGGGCAGACAGGAAGGATCCCCAACGGTGGCTTGGATGGAGGGCAGGTAGGAGGGATCCCCAGCGGTGGCTTCGGTGGGCGGGCAGGCAATATCCTCGGTGGCGGCCATTGCTGCATACCCCCACAAGTGGTTTGCGTACCCCTAAGGGTATGCGTACCACATATTGAGAAACACTGGTTTAGCACATACATTGTACCCAGCTCTTTCTCTTTGTGCCCTTCCTGAGTCTCTTTCTTAGAGTCCTTCCACCCTCTTTCATATTCTCAGCTTGAGTTAGATGAGAGAATATATACTAAGCAAGGATGTGCTCTCTCTAAGTGCTGGGAGCAACAGTAGCAGAGCTCTGTTAGCTGCATATGGCAGTCATGATAACAGACTAAGATTGTTCACTGTAGTACTCACATTTTGGCTTTTTTTTCTTATAAATAGAAAGTTCTAAAATTGGGAGGTCTGTTCATAATGGACAAGGGATCGATGCATGGTGAAGGGTCAAGTGTAGGAAATGAACAGGAGTCTACAAGTAGTGAAAAGCATGGGATGCTGGAGTGTCTGCTGGATGAGGAGCTGGGTCAGGTGGGTTGAATGCCAAACTAAAAGACAGCAGCAGAGGTTGACAGGCAGGGGAACCAAGGTCAGGTTCCTCTGTGCAGGATAACAGAGCCAAAATGGTGGCCAAAGCACAAGGAATGATTAATCCAGCAGAGGATTACTCAGTGGGTCCAGCATCTTCCTCTCTCCCACAATAACCAGTCTCTCCGTCTCTTTCTACCTCATTCCGTGCCCTGATCGCGCAACACAGTGCCCTCGGTCTTGCCTAGGACGTGACCCGCCCTCCTCTGATGTAAAATTTTCTGTTTCCGCGAGGGCGGGACGCGTCCAAAGCAAGAGCGAGGGCCCTGGTGTCGTGCGATCAGGGCACGAAGTAACCCCCTCCTCCCCCTTCTACAAAACCGTAATGCGGTTTTTGCGCCGGTGGTAACCGCTGCGAGCATCAGAGCGGTTTCCACCGCTAAAAAAAAAATGTGCTATGGTTTTGTAAAGGAGGGAGTGGGGGGTGTAAGGTAGAAAGACCCGGAGACGTCTTCGCCTGGAGCGCTTCCAACACAGCTGGGACAGTGCTGTGAGGGAGCGAAAAGGTGGTCATGCATGGTCTAATGCAAGGTTAAGAACATAAGCGATGCCTCCAGTGCCAGAAGACCCATGGAGATAGCGGAGAAATTCATGGGTTGCAAATGGCAGAACAAAACAGACAGCAGAACTAACACTAGAGGTCATGGTTTCTATTTTCTAAGAGGAACTGTGAGGAGTAGGAATGAGTGAGGTCCACTCCTACCCTGTTGACCACTAGATCACCAGGGATGATAGGTAGCCCAGGGAGGGTCTACTGGAGCTCAGGGTAGAGGCAGGATGGGGGTTTCAATGATGATTGTGGTGAGGGAGGCAAGAGTATTCCAGTGATTTTCAAGGGAGCATGAAGGATAGAGGGGGGCAGGAGGGTGGTCTGATGCTGCTCAGGGGGATATGTGTTTTCCTTATTCATTAGTTTTAATGCTTGTATTA
Source organism: Geotrypetes seraphini (assembly GCF_902459505.1). NCBI lineage: Eukaryota > Metazoa > Chordata > Amphibia > Gymnophiona > Dermophiidae > Geotrypetes > Geotrypetes seraphini. The sequence continues at coordinate 90,656,278 of NC_047090.1, read as the reverse complement.
GTTACTTAGAATTTTATTATGTATGATGTTATTATTATATTGTATGCCGAGTACCTATTGTGTAAACCGCTATGAACTGCTGGTTAGGCGGTTTATAAAAATAAATTATTATTATTATTATATGTGACCTCCGCTTATGTGGGTCCTGGCCAATATTTAGTTGGGTCCCCTACAAATACTGTATCTTATGTATATCAGCCAGAACCCTTATAAATCTAGGCAGCTATCTTCAGTCTAGACGTGGCCCAAAATTGAATAATGGGGCCTAATTCTGCCATGGTAGTCAGCATTTCAAAAAATGCAGCCTGTTTCCTACTGAATGCTTATCCTATTGACTCAACTTTCTCTTTTCCATATAGTCCCATTTTTTCTCCAATTTGATCCACACTCTCATTGTAGTATGTATACTGATATCACAGAGCCCCCCCCATTGGTGATCCCCCAATGCACGAACCATCTTTATTCAAAGCCTTTACAAATTGATTCATGAGGCCTAGCTTTATATGTAGTGGTGGCAGTATGATTCTCTCTCATGCTACGAAAGGTTCATTGATTACATTTTGTCCTCCAACCATCATATATTCCCTTGGAGGCCAATCTTTTTTTTGCCCAATGTTCATGGTTGGCTCTACTATCCCAAAGGCATAAATTCAACCATCTCTAAGAAATTAGAGCTGATGTGGTCTATCTAAATCAGCGGTCTCAAACATGTGGCCCGTGGGCCGCATGTGGCCCCCCTGGGACTATTTTGTGGCCCGCGATCTGTCCTCTCCACTTCACAAGTTTTCCAATTGTGGAGAGGACAATCGCGTACAGACTGCGGCTCGCCTAAAGCAGGGGTCCCCAATCTGATTCTCTTCCCATCTCACTGCCCTCCCCCAAGCCATCGCAATCGGGGAACAGGCCAGCGCCGAGGTCTTAGCTTTCCCTGCTTATCTTCCCCAGCTCGGAGCCGACCAATTCTTGCCACCCGACGTCAATTCTAACATCGGGGAGGAAGTTCCGGGTCAGCCAATTGCTGCCTGGCTGGCCCAGAACTTCCTCTCCGATGTTAGAATTGATGTCGGGTGGTGAGAATTGGTCGGCTCCGAGCTGGGGAAGATAAGCAGGGAAAGCTAAGACCTCGGCACTGGCCTGTTCCTCGATTGCGGCGGTGGCGGCTTGTTCCCCAATGGTGGTGGCTTGGGGGAGGGCAGGGAGAAATAAAGAAAGAATGAGGGGAGACAGGGAGACAGAAAGAAAGAAGGGATATGGGACAGAGACAGAAAGGGGCATGGAGAGAGAAAGACAGAAAGAAACGGTTGGCATGGAGAAAGAAAAAAAGAAAGAAAGGGGGCATGGAGAGAGAGAGAAAGAAAGAAAGAAGGGGGCAGGGTGAAAGAAATAAAAGTTGGGGGAGGGAAGGAGACAGATGCCAGACCAGGGGAAAGGAAGGAAGGAGGGAGGGAGAAAAGGGAAAGAAAGATGTCAGACCATGGAAATAGGGACGGAAGAAGAGAGAGATAGAAGGGAAGGGAAGACATGGAAACGTAGATTTTGAAAAGAAAGCAGAAAAATTGAATATTAAGTTAATGCCAAAGATGGATGCAAGGCAGAAAGTGAAGACGGAGAGAAAAACATTCAAAGGACAAGAAGGCGCTATGGAAACATAGTTAAAAGCACAGAAAATTAGTCACCAGCCAACAAAGGTAGGGAAAATGATTTTATTTTCAGTATAGTGATTGAAATATGTCAGTTTTGAGAAAAGACAGATATTAAACTTTAAATGTGAGGGCTGCAGAAAAAATAGAGTACTTGGAGGGCCGCAGAAAAGATAGTTAATGACAATTTTGCATAAGGTAAAACTCTTTATAGTTTATAATCTTTCCTTTAACTGTTAAAGGAAAGATTTATAAACTATAAAGAGTTTTACCTCATGCAAAGTTGTCATTTTTTTAATAAGACATTAACTACTTTTTCTGCGGCCCTCCAAGTACCTAGAAATCCAAAATGTGGCCCCACTAAGGGTTTAAGTTTGAGACCCCTGATGTAAATGCAATTTTCTGAATAAGCACCCCAAATAATCCCAGAAACAGGTCAAAAACCCAAGGCACCAAGAAAAAATGTTTTTTTTTTGGTTGGCCTGTGAATACGTGAACCACTTTGGTTGTATGACAGAAAGGTACGATATCAAATGCATGAGCCATGCATACATGAATTATAAATACACAAGTACAACAATTTACCCCCTCCCCTTTTTTTAACAAACTGTGGAAGTGTGTTTTAGCACAGGCCGGCATGCTGAATACTCTGTGCTGCTCCCGACGCTTATAGGAACTCTATGAGTGTCGGGAGCAGCGCAAAGCATTCAGCACGCTGGCCTGCGCTAAAAAACACTTTCTCAGTTTTATAAAAAGGGGGGGGGGGTTTAGAGCAGGTATCAATGTGTGCGTTGGTATTTGTGCGCTAATGGGACTGACTCTGGGTGACTCATAGGAACGTGTGTTGCATTTATAAAATAGATACCTCTTAGACCTCTGATATAGGTATTCAGTTTCAATTTAAATAAATAATTAAATAAAAAATTATATATATATATCCAAGGCCTACATTTTCCAGCGCATATCTTTGATGTGAATCGCACCTCTGTAGGAGCTCTACAGTTCATAATGCCACTATAGGCATGGCTAACGCCGGAAGTGCTGTTAAGCGCCGTAAAGCACCTCCGGAGGTGTGATTCACATGAAAGGTACTGGAAATGTAGACCTTGAAAACCCCAGCCCACATTTCTGATGCCTACCTTTGCCGGAGGCGTAATTTCCTAAATAGTGCCGTCGCATGATTGACTTGCCGCTTTTAAGGTGGCTGCCGACAATGGCCCCATTTAGAGAATCTGGGCCTATAAATATAGATTCAGACATAATATTAGGTCGTCCGTTCCTCTGAGCCTGCCACAGGATGGTGCAGACTGTTTTGATTTGCTTTCCTGACCTGGTTTTATATGGTTTACTCCTAGAGGAATTCTTGTAAAAAAAATTGCACAATGGAAAATATAAAAATTATGCAGCAAAAAGTACAGAAATTCTATACATAATTTGAATTTTGCAAAGTTCTGCATATATTGTTTGTCAAAATAGCATAATATAATCATTATCTTTGCATAACATGAATATAAACTACAGTGTAGAAAAGGTTCTTTTTCACAGATGCCATATGTTAAAATGTTTGGTGCAAAATTCTCACAAATGTTCTATTGTGTCTGGAATTTATAGATTTTAATTTGGTAATCTGTGGAGTTTAAAAGGAGTTCCAAATAGTGCCGACTTATTGTGGCTGCCAATACCTGGTGCTGTACCTGAGAACAAGATTCAAATCTTGTGGACTGCAAAATTAAAATGCATATAATCAGAAACCATAGGGCAATAGCCCATTCGCTTTATTTATCCATTCTCCATCCCTCAGCTTATCCTCCTCTTTCTTGCTCCCATCCACCTAGCATGTCCCATACTTAGTTGGTTAGTCCTCTCTCCCACGACTTTCCAGAGCCAGGCTGCCAGTTGTCCCTCTTACCAGCCTGTGCTTCCCAACCAGCCAGTCTTTCCATCTCCCAATTTACCAGGAAGCCCCCCTCCCCACACCCACTGCCACTTTTCCAAGCCTTCTAGCTGGTTCTCCCTTCCCTTCAACAACCTCTCTAGCTTGGTACACCTCCAACTCTCCTTGCCCAAGTTAGCCATTGACTCAATTCCTCTCATTCAGCCATTCATTCCATTTTTCCCAGTCAGAAGTATATGCCGCCCTCTTCCATTTAGTCAGGTTTAGTCTGTCGTCCTCTGTGGTTGCAGTCTCTTCTGGTAGAGTTGCTGAAAGGGATGATATCTACCAGCACTACATGGCTTTCAGAACGCTTGTGCATTTTCAGTAGAACATCTAACTCTGATTCTGGATGTCTAGAAATCCAGGAGAGAAAATGTTCATTCTCAAAACAGCAAGACATATTTCTTTTCTTTCGAGAATGACCTATTTGGACATTTTGGTCCTTAGTACATCTATTTTTTTTGCCCATTCCCTAATATAAGGATGTCCACATGAAAAATGCACAAAGGACAGCTTTTCAGACATCCAAGAAGACCTTATCTGAAAGCTGATTGCGGCAGGGGAATCCCAATCAGCTGAGCTGGTTTCGTGGCGTCCTGCCGGCTCAACTGATTGAGGATTCCCCTGCCAAGATCAGCTGAACTGGTAGGGAGAATGTGATTCCTTTCTCCCTCCCTCCTACCCACCGATCCCCCCCTAATCCTCCTCCACAGAGAGCCACATCCTCCCACACCCCTTTCCCCAACATCCCTGACACCCCCGTACCTTAATTGGCACCCCCAAAATCACCCGACACATACCGTACCTTAATCAGCACCCCCCAACATCACTTGACACCCCCAAGATCCCCTGAACCCCCCACCTTAATTGGCACCCCGTGACATCACCCGACACCCCCCAAGATCCCCTGTCTCCCCCCCATACCTTCTGATGAAAGATCAGCAGGTAGGAAGCCCACTCCCTCCTGCTGATAAGGCCACCTTTTCAGAATGATAGGCTTTCCCCTTTTAATGCAATTGGGATGTTGTAGGAGGGGTCTAAGGCCCTGATTGCCTCAAAATGGAAGGCCCACAATTTTTAGCCAATCAGGGCCTTAGGCCCCTCTCACAGCATCCCAAGATACATTGGGATGGGAAGGTCCGTAATTCTGAAGAGGCAGACCTATTGGCTTCCCTCCTGCCGATCTTTCATTGGAAGTTACGTGGGATCTTGGGAGGTGTTGGGTGATATATGTGTGTGTGGGGGGGGGCTCGGTTGATGTTGGGAGTTACCGATTAAGGTATGGGGCTGTTGGGAGATGTCGGGGGGTGCCAATTAAGGTACAGAGGTGTCAGGTGGTGGGGATGTTGGAGGGGAGGGGTATGCGTCTCAGAGAACAGCGGTGCTCTATGGAGAGGGGTGGGGGGATCAGAGGGAGGGAGAGAGGAATTGTGTTCTCTTTGCTGGTTCATCTGAGCCTGGCATATTTTTATGAGTGCCAATTAACATCAAGAATTGGTTCTTAGCACACAATTATTGCTAATTCAGGTCTCGCTATTTAATTAATTGGCACACACATCTTGGGCGTGCAAGCAAATTTGGATACTTAAATTTAGGCACCATATATAGAATCCAGGGGTAAAAGAAATAGAGGATGAAAAATGAGGTGGAGGAGGATGAAGAAACAGGGGAAACTGACCATATTATTTCACACGTATTGCAATACAATGGTCCAACTACTAGAGTTTGTACCATACACTTGACACAGTTTTGTTTTTAACATCATCATCAAAGTAGATTTTATTTTTCCATTTTAAGGAAAAATAAAAGTATGGCAGAGCATTAGTTTTACAAGAACATAAGCTGGGAAAACTGAAGATGAGCAGTAACATTTAGCAGTATGAAACACGGCTAATAAAATTCTTTATTTTTAAGCTAGGTTTGCTTCAACCTCATATTGCATAGTTAGTTGAATGTAATCTTTTCTGCAAGAATATAATTTTGAGAATTGCTACACAGAACCTTCTGAACACTTCTTGTCATTCAAAGGAAATAGAAGATCAATACCGAGCACCTCCCATCTCCCATTAGCTAGAACAATCCACTTTAATGTTGACCGCTTTATGTTTTTGACTATCCGTTGCCTTTACATTTGTTTTCTGTTCGTCCACTACAAGGTCTTATTCCATTTTCTTTACTGTCTTGCTTTTGTCAGTAATCATTGTGCATCATCTATAATATTTTTCTTGGGTTGTTTTTTTTTTTTCAATCTAACAGATTTGAGAAAAATTATACACTAGAAATTGAAAATGTTTCTTTTGGGAGCAAAATAATTTCCAAATGGGAAGTTTCAATTTATTATTAGGATTATATACATATATATACCGCCTATCAAGGTTATCTAAGTGGTTTTTACAATCAGGTAGTCAAGCATTTTCCCTATCTGTCCCGGTGGGCTCACAATCTATCTAATGTACCTGGGGCTATGGAGGACTGAGTGACTTGTCCAGGATCACAAGGAACAGCGCAGGGTTTGGATCACCCCGGGTGCCAACATAGCAGGGTGCCTCTCCTCTTTGACCCCCCCTGCTTGCCCCCATTGCCTTGACATGGCTGCACACACACACACACGAACATATATGCACAGGTATGCATGTATATACAAACACACCCATGGAGAAGAAATGTAAATAATGTGCAAGGATGCTCCACATACTCCACTTCCCCTCCCATCTCTATACCCACTAGGCTGACTTATATTCATTCAATGCGAATTTCATTTTCCTTGTAGTAAATTCAACTGCAAAAGTCATTGACTGTACCAAACAGCTTTTGTAATGGTTATTATGTGTACTGTAAACCAATACCTGTTGCCATGGGTCGGTGGGTCTATGGTTAAACTGTAGAATCCATCATCTGTTGGCAGCAACATCTAATAGTTTGATACAATATATTATCACATTTGATTTCATATTTTTATTCTTTCAAGACCAACAGAATGTCTGGTTACTGCTTCATTCAAACTGCCCCTGCACACACGGCTTTTCCAAGGCATATAGAGTAAAAAAAAAAAAATATACACACACGCACGCAGAAGGGTTAGAAAGTATTCCATGAGTGCTGTTCTTCATGCTTTCCTCACATGTTATTCTCACATATAAATTAAGTGTCTTGATATCTAATAAGACTGCTTATAGACTGACTTACAGGATGTTGCCAGAAGGGCAGTGCTGACATGTTCATTTCTTTCAGGATATCCATAAGAGCCTGAACCAAAAATCAAAAAGGTTTAGTGCTCTACATCAAATTACACTATCCAGTGGCCATACAGATATCTTAGAAAAGCAGATGACAAAGTACATCAGGTATGAGTTAAACTCTGGAATTTATTAACAGAGAATGTGGTTAAAGGGGTTACCATAGCAGGGGTTCATAAAGGTTTGAACAAGTCTGTATGGAAGATGATACAAGCGATCTACATGAACTGGAAATGGTTTTCAAGGGTGATGACACGGAGGGTAAATAGTGAAGTGTCATAAGGATCTGTTCTGGCACAGGTGCTATTTAACTTATTTAGAAATGATCTGGAAATTGCAATGATGAGTGAGGTGATTAAATTTACAGTTGATGCTAAACTGTTCAAAGTTGTTAAAACACATTCAGACTGAAAAATTGCAGGCAGACCTTAGGTAAATTGGAAGAATGGGTGTTCAAATGGCAAATTAAATTTAATGTAGGCAAATGCAAAGTGATGCACATTGGGAAGATTAACCCAAATCATAGTTACCAGATGCTAGGGTCCACCTTGGGGGTCAGCGTCCAAGAAGAAGATCTGGGTGTTATTGTAGACAATATGCTGAAACCTTCACCCAATGTGTGGTGGCAGCCAAAAATGCAAACAAGATGCTAGCAATTATTAGAAAAGGGATAGTAAACAAGACTAAGAATGTTGTAATGCCTCTGTATTGTGCCATGGTGCAACCTCACCTTGAGTATTGCATTCAGTTCTGGTTGTCTTATCTCAAAAAAGATATAGCCGAACTAGAAAAGCTTCAAAGAAAATGACCCAAATAATAAAGGGAATGGAACTCCTCTTATATGAGGTTAGGGCTTTTCAGCTTGGAATAAAGTTGCCTGAGGGAGATATGATAGAAGTTTACAAAATCCTTAGTGGTATAGAATGGATACAAGTGGATCAATTTTTTACTCTATCAAAAATTACAAAGACTAGGGACCACTTGATGAAGTTACAGGGAGATACTTTTAAAACCAAATAGGAAGAAATATTTTTTTCACTCAGAGAATAGTTAAGCTCTGGAGCATGTTGCCAAAGGTTGTAGTAAGAGCAGTTAAGATAGCTGGTTTTAAAAAAAGGTTTGGACAAGTTCCTGAAGGAAAAGTCCATAGTCTGCTATTGAGACAGACAAATTCCTGATTCAGGGGCCTTGTCTTCCCCTGCTACTTTTATACAACCAAGCAAAAAAAGGAGTATAGAATTACTTTTAATAAATATGCTCTTCAAAATATGATCATCAAAATATCAGCATATATCTTCAAATATTTGATACTGTCCATAAATATAACATTACATTTATTTATTTTTTAAATATAAAGTGAAAAGTGGTCAGTGTTCTTTGTCTCCTGCACAGACAGTGCACTAAGAGAACAAGTTTGGGACCATCATAACACTCTTCCGTCCCAATACAAACATGTTATTACAACGGCTACTTGTTGGAAATGGAAAAGGTAACACTTACCTTATTTTGGAGATAGCTGATCTTGTTCCTTCCAGTGAAGTTGCTTTGGCATCGGCAGATGGAGGATTTCCAGACTTTACCAGTCTATTGATATCACTGGAAGAGTTCAGTTCCTCTACCTCCATTTGCTGTTACGAGTGCATAACCCATTCATTCGGAGTTGCCTAGCAGGATTCAAGGAAAGGAAATTAACACATATGAATACGTTTTACCTTATCACTAAAATTGTGAAGGAAATGTCAATTCTGTACCACCTTTCATTGTCATTAAATAGCATGAATGCTGCTGCACCATAAAATCAAACAAGCAAGAACATTATAACAGACACCTTTAATTTCTTTGAACTCATGTGCTGCTCCTCAAGATCAGTGTAGCAGATCTTTCAAATAGTTGGGGGCTGAGGATGACCTCGGAGGCAGATCTGCAAACAGTGTTAGTGATGTCTATGGCTAAAACGCCCATATCTTCTCAAAATCCTTTCCCCGAGCACACTGACTAGTAAAGTATCCCCTGATGGCTGGTTATAAAATTGGAACAACATATATTTCAGGCACACTAAAGTCATGCTGAAAAAATGAAGGAGGGATGCTGAGCTGTAATATAATAAAATTCCCATTTATTGACCTCTTCCAAAATGTACAAATATATTTGGTACATAGATAAAACCGCGTGAGATAATAGCGTGCACACAAAGTTGGTCCGAGACTCGCACGCAGGACATCAGCGCGCCGGATTTAAACTGAATTTGAAAGTGTTCCGAGGAGGGGTTTTGGGGGGGAACCACCGCACTTAACTTATTAGTGTTGGCACTGCCGTGGGGGGGGGGGAACCCCCATTATAGAGGAAACAGGCTTTTTCCCTATTTTTTAGGAAAAAAGGCAGCGCCAACACTACTAAGTTAAGTGGGGGTGTTCCTCCCCCCCATACACACATTCACACTCCCCTGGAGCACTTTCAAATTCAGTTTAAATCTGGCGCGCTGATGTCCTGAGCACAATTGTTGGCCCGGCTTTGTCTGGGTGTGATTGTCTTGGGCGGTTTTGATGCATCACCATATATTCAGTAGCGAACCTATGAAAATAAGGGAAACAGTCCATAAAAACAAAGTAAGGTGGCAGACTGCTCTTTGGGATACTGAGGAGAGGTGACAGACTGCTTCTGGGTTATCGGGGTCCAGCAGTCTGCTCCTGTGGTGCCTGCTGCTCTTCAAGTTGGCCTGTGTGTGAGAAACGTTTACAATTAGGGTCCTAACATCATTCATGGGTTGCATAGTGGTGTAGCTGAGGCAGGGACTAGGGAGACAGGTGTGAGGGTTGTTAGCAATGAGATGACATTGTAGGGAACTCTGGTGACTTGTGAACGGGTACGTAGGATGGGGTGGCACGGGGACAAAGGATTGCTGGATGGGGCTCATGTAGACAAGGCTGTTGAGGTGTGTGCATTAGAAGTGGCAAACCAAGTGCAGGGAAAGGGGGCGGTCTGCCCCAGGTGCAGGAAACTTGGTGGTATCGGGAGCAGTTGCAGGTCTGCGGTAAACCTGCACATGGCCGTAAACTCTGCCAGCCCCACCCCCTCTGATGTCAACTCTGTTCCAGGGTTGGGAACAGCAGAGCTGATGGTCACATGCAGGCAGGCCGCAGAGTTGCAACCGCTCCAGGACCCCCCCTCCCCTGAGCTGCCTGGAGGAGGGAGGTGTTTTGGCCAGAAGATGGGATGCTCCACCCCAGGTTTCTACCACGTTAGCATGCATATTTGTCCTGGTGTTACCTGGAAGCTACCAGGAGACCTTGTGGTAATGCATGATCCTTCTGGATGACTGTGTGGCCTCCCCAGAGGGTGATGTGGTTGGGTTTTGCAGTTGGACTTTTAGGCTTGGGGACATGTATGCATGCTAGGTGTTGGGCAGCTGAATGGTGGCCCTCACTGATGGTCATACTTTGGGAGTGCAGGATGTGTAGCTATAGATGTGGGTTCCCAGGGTATGGTGAAAGAGAGAGGTGGATCAAGTTTTGGGAGGCCCTTTGCTGTGGATATGTCATGGGTCCTGGGTTTATGCCTTGTAGGCATATTTCCAATGGTTGTATCTCAGCCTGTGGTGCTGACAGTCTCTATGCAATGAATATGGGTTAGGGGGTATGAGTGGGGCCAGAGAGGCTGTGTAAGCCTTCTGTGGCCAGTGTATAGTCCTACATCACTCTCCCCTGAGTCAGCTGCTTGTGTTGTATAAGGATTAGGGGAGTTCAAAACCTACTGTTGTTGTTTATGGGAACTGGTATTGTTCCCCTGCAAGGTGCTGAATATGAGTGCATGCTATGCTGTAGCCTTTTGGATTGATGGCTGGTGGTGGGCTGATGCCTTCCCTGCCCCCTCTCCTGAGCCTTCCTATGTCATTTCATTGTTTGGGGTTCTGGGGTGGCCACCCAGAAAGGAGGGTTGCTGTGCTGAGTACAAGATGGGGAACAGGGTGGCTGCAGGGGTGCTGTGTGTAGGATACTTAAGTTCAGCCCTGAGGCGCAGTCTGATGCAAAGAATGCGGCTCAGATCCTCCCAGTGCACACACCTGTAGAGGCGCCATAGTGACTTTAGCTCACACTGTACCTCGAAACGCCTGCAAGACTCAAGTTGTTGGAGACTGGAGCCAGGTGATGGGCCTTCTTGCCTTCACATCCATGATTCTTAGTGCGGATATATGCCATGCAGTGCTCGTCACATGGCCTGAGGCAACTAGCAACAGACTGCTTGTAAGGAGAGCTAGGGAAGGAATGATCAACAGGGCCAAGTGGGTTGTGAGCTGGGGTAGGCCTGAGGCCCAAGGGTAGCATGGTGGGCTTTGTGTGGAGCATGTACACTGTTGGTGATAGGTGGGGGGATGTAATTGGGGACAGGCAGATGTGGTTTTGGGTGGCTCATTGCACTTTAGTGAGCTCCTTTCCCCAATATTGCTCAGGGCATGGGACAGTGGGGAGGGAGGAAGCTTACATCTGTGGGGGCCTCTCGTATTAGGCTACAGGTAGGCCGGGGCCACCAGGAAACTCCTCCAACCAAATTGTGTGGATTGTGCTTTGCACAATGTTGTTTTTTTCCTTTGGTAGGACAGGAACAGTTAGATGTTTTGGGGCCACACCCTGCCTGTGTATGTAGATGGCTCTCCAGACCCTCATGGACACACTGAGGTGGGGGCAGGTGATTTTGGTGCTTGAAGATGTGCATCCTGTAGTGGATGCACATGAGCACCAGGGCCTCACTCTCCCAGGAGTAATTGGGCTCCCTCATCATGTTAGTACCTCTAACTCTAACTCTCTCGCTCTTCCTTCCTCTGTCTATAACTAGTCTATAACTATCTGCTCATCTCTCCCTCCTCCTCCCTCTTTCTCTATCTCTACCTCTATCCGTCCTCTTTATCTGTATCACTCTCTCTCTCTCTCCTCTCATTCCCACTCTCTCTTCTCTGTCTCTGTTTGCACAATGACTCCACTACCTCTGCTCTCCTCCTCTCTCTATCTCCTTGCACATGGGCGTCAAAACGGGGGAGGCCACAGGCGACACAGCCTCCCTAAAAATTGACGGTCACCGATTGGATATAGCTCTACTCCCCCACCCACCTCCGCCCAGTGCTATCCTTTTAAATCTTCAGGCAGCCGCCGCACAGATTCAATGAGTAGGCCTGCCCTGCAACACTTCATTCTGCTTACAGGGGCAGGCCTGCTTGTTGATGCTGCGTGGCGGCTGCCCCAAAATTTAAAAGTACAGCACCGGGGGTGGGGGGAAGAGGTGGGTGGGGGAGTCAGGAGCTGGTGAGAGATCGTGCCGCAGGACTGCGCTGGGACCTAGGGCAGAGCCCCTGCCCCCCCCCAAACAAAAGAGTGTTCTGCTGCCTATGACCTCACACGCACAAAAAAGATGTTTCTCCACATACAGTGCTATATATACACATTCAGCACATTGTGGGAACGTCATCCGCTATCACGGTTAAGTGTAGACGTCATCACTGATGTTCTCTACACACGATAATATTGCAGATGTTTACCGTGACATATTTTCAAAGTATGTAGGTCCTGTGTCATACTATCGGGTGAATTGCTGTCTCTCACTATATTGCATAGTTTGGCGTCGTCAGCGAATAACGGCTTCAAGGTAAGATAATGTTATTCGCTGAAGACGCCAAACTATGCAATATAGTGAGAGACGGCAATTCACCCGATAGTATGAACAGGACCTACATTTGTTGGAGCTTTGGTCCTCGACCTGGCAGCTGGGCTTCAATGCTAAGAAATGCAAGACCATGCACCTCGGCAGCAGAAATCCGTGCAGAACTTACACCTTGAATGGTGAGACCTTAGCTAGAACTTCAACAGAACGAGACTTGGAAGTGATCATCAGCGCAGACATGAAAACTGCTGATCATGTGGAGAAAGCTTCTTCTAAGGCAAGACAGTTATTAGGTTGCATCCGCAGGAGTTTCGTCAGCTGGAAGCCTGAAGTCATAATGCCATTATACAGAACCTTGGTGAGATCTCATTTGGAATACTGTGTGCAATTCTGAAGGCCACACTACCGAAAAGATGTGCTGAGAGTAGAGTCGGTGCAACAGATGGACAACAGGATGATCTCGGGGCTCAAGGATCTATCGTACGAGAAAAGGCTGAAAAATTTGTGGCTGTACTCACTCTAGGAACATAGGGAGAGAGGAGACATGATCGTGACGTTTAAGTATATTACCGGCCGTATCGAGATTGAAGAAGAGATTCTCTTTCTCAAAGGACCCTCAGCCACAAGAGGGCATCCGCTCCAACTCAGGGGCGGGAAATTTCATGGCGACACCAGGAAATATTTCTTCACCGAGAGAGTGGTTGATTCTTGGAACGAGCTCCCAGTGCAGGTGATCGAGGCAAACAGCGTGCAAGAATTTAAGAGCAAATGGGATGCCCATGTGGGATCCCTTAGAGGGTTAAGCCAAGGGAACCTGTCACCAGGAGTGGGATCCCTAGGATAGTAGACTTGGGGGTGGGTCAGTAGAGTGGGCAGACCTGATGGGCTATTGCCCTTATCTGCCGTCATCTTCTATGTTTCTATATTAGTGAACAGTGATAACCATTTCTGGATGCCATTTTCCTAGACGTCTGTGTCACCAATTTTTGAAACACCTCATGTGTTAGGTGTTTTTAAAAAAAATTATTATTATACCTGTTGCATTTTGGGCATCTTGTGGACATCATCTAACTTTCTATTTAGAAATCATATCGAAAATGCCCCTTCACATTACTAAAGCAGACCAGCAAAGACCAGCATGATGCTTTTGACAGAAGATGGTTTATCAAATATAATAAATCAAAAAGATGATAAATCCAAATAAATAAAGTCAGTCAAACTTTCCCAAATCTGTCCCACAGCCAGTTGGGTTTTCAGGATATACACAATGACCATGCACATGATAAATCCCATATACAAATTTAACTTGTCCCGACATGTTTAGTGGAAGATATTGAAAGAGAATTCACTGAATCGCCCGTTTCTTGTGTTTTGAGGTCAAGTAGTCATCCTTATATCTCCCAATTTGAGAAAATAAAAATTAAAGTGGTTTTTAATGGGAAAAGATATAAACTTTGTGAACAGTTTGTAAATAAAACAAAATTCCTTTAAAGTTTAGTTGCAAGGTAGCTAAGAAGGAAATTCATCAAAGAATGCTAAGCGTGATACCGCTAAAGATACCCCATTATATTCCTATGGACATTGTTAGTGGTTAGCGTTTGCTCCTTTGATGAATTTCCCCCTATATGTAATAACTACGTAGGCCATTTACTAAAAACCTGCAGAGTGCATAATGTGTGACAACAGCATTAACACACCAACCCCAAACACCCCAACAAAATTGTAGCGAGGTTTTTAGCACTGGTCACAGCGGTAACAGCGCCGGCGCTCCAGAGCTGGTATTAAAAATCACGCTACGGTTTTGTAAAAGGGGTAGGGGGGGCAACTTAGCAAGCAGCCCCCTATATTGTATGCAGTTTCCCATAGATTTAATGAAGACCGTTTCAAAGCTATTCACCTAGGTAAACTAACCTGTTTGAAAAGTCTGTCTTACTCAGCCTGACTGAAAGGGTGTGCAGGCTCTCACAGTAGACATACTTGTAACTGTTGGAATTTTGGAAATGTGTTTAGGTCATAAAGGTAAAACAACAGTATACATGCTCTTTTAATTTCACCCCCCCCTCAGCTGTTTAAATGAATAATAAGTACAAAGTAGATGCTTTTAGTACAAGTTCTTTGTTTGCTAAGGGAAACCTCTTTTGGGAAAATTAGATAAATGTATGTGTAATGAAAGTTGGTTCATAGACAAAAGCGCGCGCCGACAACCCAGCGCAGACAACTGAGCGCAAGGCGGAAGTGCGCTGAAGAAAAACAGTATTTTAAAGGGCTCCGACGGGATGTGTGTGTGGGGGAACCCCCCCCAGTTTACTTAATAGAGATCGCGCCGGCGTTGTGGGGGGTTTGGGGGGTTGTAACCCCCTCATTTACTGGAAACTTAACTTTTTCCCTCTTTTTTAAGGAAAAAGTGAAGTTTTCAGTATAATGTAGGGGGTTACAACCCCCCAAACCCCCCACAATGCCGGCGCGATCTCTGTTAAGTAAAGTGGGGGGGGGGGGTCCCCCTCCACACACCCCCTCGGAGCCCTTTAAAATACTGTTTTTCTTCAGCGCACTTCCACCTTGCGCTCAGTTGTCTGCGCTGGGTTGTTGGCGCGCCTTTGTCGTCGCGTGCTTTTGACCTGTCACCATGAAAGTCCCTGCATGCTTTGTAAAATTGTTCTCACTGCCTACCGAAGATTGGCAGCCATGAGGGCCAAACAAGAGTATTGCCTCAAAAGATTATTTTCTTCACTACTTTTTCTCTTTGGGTTTCTTTTTTTGTGTGCGCGTGTGTGTGTTTTGTTTATACTAAGGGATCCTTATAAAAAGGTGCATTAGGGCCGCGCGCGCGCTAGCCACTAAGGCGGTAATCCGGTGCGTGCGCTAAAAACGCTAGCACACCATTGTAAGTGATGACGCAATGTAAAAAGTAAGCAAACATTGAGTTGTACCTGAAATGGAATTATAAGAACATTTTTAATAGATAATTATAAATAAAACTGCAGAGTTGAAAATTTAACATCTTGATATTTTGGTATGTTGTTAGAACATCCTATTTTCTGTGTGGAAACATACATTTGATATATTTTATAATCCTTCAAGTTGTGCAGGATCTTTTTTTTTCAACTAGAAAGGCACTACTTATCACAGAAAACTAGGGTCCAGTTAGTTTAAAGTTCTACTTGCATGTGAAAGGCCCCTTCCCAACCTTGTCATGCATCAAACTGTTATGACTGGCAATTGTTTTAAAAAATTCATTTTGTTATGAACTAGCCTGTTTTCAACTGGGCTGTTCAGAGATGGATTGCTTTCTGGAGTTTTTGACAGGTGTAATTGTTAAGGCGTCATCTGTTCTTGTTTGCACAAAATACATTTTAGCCAACTGTAGGACTTGCCCGCTAATCTTTCTCACATCATTCCATTCTTTGCTTGCCACTAGACAAATCCCCTGTTATTTGACCAGATGGTGGAAAATCCATTCTCATGATAAGTTGCTTCTAGTTTGCATTTAGATTACCTGCAAAAATGGAACAATTTACTACTCTGCCTCTAACCATCTCTTTCCTTCTTTTTTTTTTTCCCTTAGTTTGACTTCTTGTAACTAATTATTTAAATTCTGCCCTGTGAGTTAAAATTAGTCATAGTGAACACATTTCTGCTATATGTAAATGCACTTAAATCAGACCTTGAGTAACACGATGATAGGTCCATCCTTAGAGATGACATGATGTGGGGATGAGCAGACAGGGCTTCCTGATATGCCAACATAACAGACAATCATTGATTTGAGTTGGAAAAATCAACTGTGTAGCTGAAGGGCTTAACATATTAGCGACAGCACAAACAATATTAGATATGGGTGCATCATGCAGAATTAATTTCATAGTAATTCTGCATTCTATTTCCTAGCACTTGGAATGGCTTGCCGCCTTATGACTAGAGACATCTTTGAAGCAGTTTAAAGTGGATTTAAGAACTCATATATTTGTATTAGCTTTTGATTTGTGTTAGTGTTTATTGTTTTTGTTAGATTGTTTTATATGTGCGAGTGATCTTGAGATGTATGCGCTTTTACTTTTAAATTATGGAGTTCCATTTCCAATTTCTCTATATATTATTTTACCATTGTATATCGCTTAGATTTGGTTGTACCATGATTTAGCGATTTATCAAACTTTTGATAAAGATAAAGGAAGATATTATAGTGGATGACAGTACAAAAAGATCAACCAAGCTGACCAGTCTACCTAGTTAATCCTGACCATACTGCCACAGAAATGGGCCAGCTAACAGATCATGATTGCAGATTTCACTTCTAATGTTACGCTGGGAGATTTTGAGTGAGAAACGTATTGGGGTGGATAGGACATTTTTGGGAGGCAGATCTGTAATTCCCTACTTTTTCCTTATGTTTGTTTATGAGGGTCTGCTGAAAAGTTCTCAGCCCAACTAAGAAGAGAATGATGTAGAGCCATGAAACTTACAACTTATGCCACTCTTTTTGTTTCATTTCATATCATTGAAACAAAAAGTGTCAAGAAAAGTATAGAATAACTTGCAAGTTTCATATCTCCACATCATTCTCTTCTTAGTTGGGCTGAGAACTTTTCAGCAGCCTCTCGTATTGTGATGTCATAATGCCTCATTCCACCAATGCCTAAGAGCCAACCTCATTAGTGATGTCATAATGGTTTGGCTTCCCTATGCTTGTGCCCATTTACTAGATGAGTTTTTCTCATGGAAATGAAAAGTGCCAGAAAAGTGTAGAATAACCTGTAAGTTTCATGGCTCTACATCAGGGGTGCCCACACTTTTTGGGCTTGCGAGCTACTTTTTAAATGACCAAGTCAAAATGATCTACCAACAATAAAATTAAAAAAAAAACACAAAGCACACTGTACGCATAGAAAATGTTAATCATCATTCCTATTCCAGGGTTTTTCAAAGAGGTCAAAGCAGATGACTCTATGCACTATCACCTCAGTAACAACCATACAAAAATAGACAAATATACCCCCCTCCCTTTTTACTAAACCACGATAGCAGTTTTTAGCGCAGGGAGCTGCGCTGAATGCCCAGCTGCTCTCGACACTCATAGGCTCCCTGAGCTAAAAACCTCTATTGTGGTTTAGTAAAAGGGGACCTTAGTGTAAAATATAGACAGCAGATATAAATTCAGACACATTTTGATCACAAAATTTAAAATAAAATCATTTTTCCTACCTTGACTGGTGATTTCATGAGTCTCTGGTTGTACTTTCTTCTTCTGACTGTGCATACAATCTTTCTTCCCTTCTTTTAGCCTGTATGCTTCTTCTCCTCAGGACCTCATTCCTTCCCCCAACTTTTCCTTCCTCTTCCCTGCCCTTTCTTTCTCTCTGCCTCCCTTTCTTTTTTTTTCTGTTTCTCTTCTTTCCTTCTGTCTCCCTGCCTGCCCTTTTTCTTTCTTTCTTTCTTTCTTTCTTTCTTTCTCCCTGCCCTCCCCCAAGCCACTGCCACTGCCATTGCCATCGGGGACCAGGACCCAAATGCCACCAATAACAGGCCCCAAGCTCTCCCTGCTTCGGCCAACCAGCATTCCTCTCCCCGATGTCAATTCTGCCGTCGGGAAGAGGAAGGCTGATCAGCCCAAGATCGTGATCAACCTATTGGGGGAAATGCTGCCGGGTCCTGCCTTCGCGGAAACAGAAAGTAGGCAGGACCCGGCAGGCAGAAGAACAAATGCTTCACTTACCTGTCTCCTGCATTAGCCCGTAGCGAACGCTTGCTTCAGGGCTCTCAACATGTGCGTGCCAGCTTCCCTTCTCCGGTTTCGGAGGGAAGAGAAGAGAAGCCGGCACGCACACGTTAGAGCCCGGAGCATAAGTTCGCTACGGGCTGAAATCTTCAAGCCCGTTTTTTGGTTTTTTTTTTTAATGTTCATCAGCGGCAGATGACAGCTGGGCGGACCGCCCAGCTAAAAGGCCCTAGGGAGAACACTGGAGAGGAAGGCTGATCGGCCCGTAGATCAGGACGGCAACACGAGTCTATCACAGAGCCCGGGATGGGCTCCGCGATCGACTCGCGTTGCCTTCCTGAGCTACTGGTCGATCGCGATCGACGCGTTGGGCACCCCTGCTCTACATCATTCTCTTCTTGGTTGGGCTGAGAACTTTTCAGCAGCCCCTCGTATTGAGATTTGTTATATCACCTTTGCTAACTGGCAGACCAAAGTGGTTAACAGTCTAAAAATGAAAGGAAAGCAACTACAATATCAAATAAGACAGAATCATACATTCAGAGCAGAGTCAGGCCAAGGAGGAAAAGAGGGAGGGGAATGGAGGGGATTGTTCATAATAGGGGTTGGGGAGGACAGGAATAAAATGATGATAATAGCTAGAGCTGCACATCGATTAATCGCAATTAAAATTTTTAATCGCATAAAGCGTCCCGTCTCACTTTTCCTTCTATACTCATACAATGGCAAATATAGATAGCAGAAGTACATTTTCAGAACCGACATGTTTTAATGACTAAAATGAAAATAAATCATTTTTCTTACCTTTGTTGCCTGGTGATTTTATTTTTCTAATCATTTTGTTCCGTCTTTAAAATCACCAGGCAACAAAGGTAAGAAAAATGATTTATTTTCATTTTAGTCATTAAAACATGTCGGTTCTGAAAATGTACTTCTGCTGTCTATATTTGCCACTGTACGAGTATAGAAGGAAATGTGTGAAGGGGGCACTTAATGTGATTAAAAATTTTAATCACAATTAATCAATATGCAGCCCTAATAATAACAGGAAGATCACTTAGGTAGGATCAAAAGCATTATGAAAGAGCCAGGTTTTTAAGGACAATTTAAAGTTCTTGAAGGATAATTTAGCACAGATGTGTAGGGGTATCAAGAGAAAATGGGCCATGAAGAAAAATGCATGATGTCATGTGGATTCTAGCCAGGCATGCCTAGGACTGTGCAGAAGTAGATAATGATCATTAATGGACTGAAATAATCTAGTAGGTAAGCAAGGGTTGCTTTTGTGGAGAAGGACCACATCTGCCCTTCTCTAGTTCTCTGATACCTTTCCTGACTCCAGATAA
Source organism: Geotrypetes seraphini (assembly GCF_902459505.1). Taxonomy (NCBI): domain Eukaryota; kingdom Metazoa; phylum Chordata; class Amphibia; order Gymnophiona; family Dermophiidae; genus Geotrypetes; species Geotrypetes seraphini. Next base: position 90,636,755 of record NC_047090.1, on the reverse strand, counting down.
GCATTGAAAAGGTCAGCCAGTAGAGAGCCAAAGTTTTTTCAGTAAGAGGGGACACAGTGGTTAGAACTACAGTCTCAGCATCCTGAGGTTGTGGGTTCAAATCCTACACTGCTCCTTGTGACCATGGGCAAGTCACTTAACCCCCCATTGCCCAAGGTACATTAGATAGAGTGTGAGCCCACCTGGACAGATAGGGAAAAATGCTTGAGTACCTGAATATAAACTACTTAGACTATAAGTGGTATATAAATACTACTATAAATATATACTCTTGGTGGTATCCCATCTTTTTGTCCATCTTGTGACAGGGACCTCCTGTCATGGTTCAAAATCTGCTTTAAACCCTGCCACTAAAGCAAATGTGCCTATTCTTAAGCCAAGGAACCTGTCCATTAACTCTGTTCCCAGTGCTAAGATCAGACAGACAGAGCAGAACAGAGTAGGGATGGCAGAGAGGAACAGAATTCCTGTTCCAAGCCCCTATAATTCCTTTTATAAACCATCTGTTCATTCTCAAGTTAAACCTCTGGTCAGGTAATCTGACACAGGAAGAGTTAAGGAAAGGGGTGGAGCTGACAGGCAGAACGGGCTCAGAGCACAAGTGAAAGTTTCACAGCAGGATAAATCCAAGCCAGCTGAGAACACACACAATCAGGAACCTGGAAGGAAGGACGTTCCTCACAGAACAAGGAACAGAAGGCTAGAAGCTTTGTCTTACTAACTTCTGCTAGAAAACCTCCTATCCCACAGCACAGCCATGCTGACATAACTTTGTTTCCTAAGCAGAGGCTAATTGGAAGGGAAAAGTTCCTTGGGCAGTGCTGTCCAAACGCTGCTCCAGAGGATAGCTTGTATCCAGCTTCAGAGAGTGAGGAATCTCTTATGGAGATGTCTTTGAGGGGAATGAAATGGACTGCAGCCCAGAAGCCCTAGACTATTTGTCTGAATGCAGAATAAGTCAGTAAGGCACTATGTGGGGGAAGGGAATGAAAGTTTGTTCTACAACAATGATCTAAAGTACTTAAAAGAAACATTTCTGTCCTCAGGAGGGACTGTATACTGAATGAGTGTTTGAGGTGGGAATGTGAGGATTACTTAGTAGCAGAAATTAAACTAGAATCCCTGTATGCAAGCAAAACATAGTAAGTGGGGGATGGGTAATGCTAACTAACCTTAGAAGGATAAATAAAGCCCAGAATGGATTCAGTGACCTGACATTGCACATCCCTGATAGTGGGAACTTTTGGGAGGGGAATCTTAGACCATTAAAACAAGGGTGGATGGTTCCCAGCCCACTGCCCAGAAATAAGAAGGGTCGGTGGGGTATTTATAATTCAGGCAGTCAGGTGGGGAGAACTTCCTGAAAAACAGTGGGTTAAGCCCAGCAGTGTGCCAAGCCTAGAAGGCATGGAGCTAAAGCCCTGGGCCGGTTGGTCCACAGAGGTGATTGTATATAAGTTCTTGAAACCAGAATGCTGCCCAGAACTGTGCAAAGCATGGCAGCAGACCTGTGAAAAGAAACCCTGTTTAAAGGGAAATGTTTTGGGGGTTTTTTTCCTGATGGAAGCAAGGACTTGCTGGAAAAGAGACCTTTTGTTTGTGATAAATTTCCTTCCAAGCATCATCAGCCAGTGTGGCTGAATTAGAACCAGTGCAAGGTGAACTGGATAATAAAACTTGGAACTGTGAATTATTGGTGGAGAGGTTTTTTCTTCTCTGTGCTCAATCCAGAGTGGTCCTCCAAAGAGCGCTATTCTTGCGCCTAGGGTGGGAGCTGGGTTGCTTTTCCCTGGCCCTGTCACAATCTTTAGTTTATCTAGTTCCTCACAAACACAAGCCCCTGAAAATCCATTCCTATTTGTGTTTGTCTTCTGCAATCCTGCTCCCAGCTTTTCAGCTGAGAGCACAGAACAGAAACTTTGTTAAGCAATTCAGCCTTGTCTTTATCAGCTGCTAAATATTCCTCCCCTTCACCTTTGAGTCTCACAATGCCAGTTTTGCACTTTCTCCTTTCACTAACATATCTAAAAATAATGTCTTGTCCCCCCTGTTTTACCATGTTGGCTGATTTTAGCCTTCCTGACTACTCTTCTAGTTTCTCTTAACTTTTCCAGATAATTTTGTCTGCCTTCCTCCCTCTATAATCTCTTGTAGTTTATAAAAGCTAACCTCTTTTTCTTTTTCATCTACTACTTTTAAGAACCAGTACTTTCATTTACTTTCCTTATACAAAGGTTTTGTTGCCCTTACAATAGCTTCTTTCAGTTTTGCCCACTGCTTTCCTTCTTTCAGCTGTTGCTATCCAGACAACAATTCCTTAAGGTAACCCCCATTTAAACAAAGTTAATTTTTTGAAGATTAGAACCTTCACTTTTGAATGAAACCTCTCCACACCTGTCTTAATATTGGAACACCACCCACAAAGAAGTGTAAATGCTTACAGAACTGGGACCAGTAATTCTTTATTTTAGTAAAAGACCCGACACTGCTAGTGTTTGGGTCTTGGCCTGCCTCAGGGGTCTTTTTGGTTTTCTGTCATTCAATTCACTTGTTTTAAATTGTTTGTCCCAAACTCGAAATTAGACCGCTGGACTGTATCCAACAAAAAGCTTTCCTCAGTCTGCATTAGACTAATACTTTCTTCTGTCCGTGAGCAGTGGTCTAATTTCAAGTTTGGGGCAAACAATTTAAACAAGAGAATTTAAATTCTCTCCACCACACCATCTCTACAGCCACAAATTCATCTCCAGGATGCGAGTATATAAATGTCAGCACTTATATGTGTAAATCAATGTGTTTTCTCTGTTCAGTATTTCAACATGTAGCTTAGACAAATGGCTTTTCCGACTGCATGCGCAGACATACTTGCACTTCTGCACATATTTCATAAAAGGCTCTACATGATTCTTGTCTAAGATCTGACGGAAGGGTGTTTCATAATGTGGGGGCAGTGATTGAGAAAATGGTTTTGCAGGTAGAATTGAGAAATAGTTCACAAATAAAGGGGACAGAAAATAGATTTTGAGTAGTGGAACACAGATTCCGGGAACTGGCATATGGAATGAGAAGGTTGTCGATGAATGCGGGTGAATTGGACTGCTTGATTTTAAATGTTAACAGAAGTGTTTTGTAAGTGTTGCGATGAAGAATGGGTAGCCAGTGAGCTTTGAGCAAGAGGGGGGGTCACATAGTCAATTTTTTTAGCTTTGTAGATGAGTTTGATTGCAGTGTTTTGTAATAGTTGAAGCCGGCGAATTTCCTTTTGTGTAATACCTTGATACAAGGTATTGCAGTAGTCAATGTTGGAGATAACAAAGGAGTAAATCAGAATGTTGATGGAGGGGGGTATCTAGTAAGGAAAGGATAGAGTGGATGAGTCAGTTTGTAAAAGCATTTCTGAGTGACATTGCTGATTTGGTGATGAAAGTTAAGATCTTTGTCAATAATAACTCCTAGGAGTTTGATTTTATTGTCAGGTTTGATAGTGCGTGAATCAATGCAGATTGGATGGTTCAGAGTTATTTTTGGAAACGTAGGAAAAAATATGCTCTTGGATTTGGAGATGTTTAGGGAAAGCTTGTTTTGGTGATGCCAAGAGCTGATCTTGTTAAGTTTATTATTGATTTCTTCTATTTTTTCTGATGTAGTAGAGTTCAGGGGGTGAAGTAATTGGATGTTGTTGGCGTATGCAAAGATAGTAAAACCTATAGATTGTGCCAGGGTAAGAAGAGGACTCATAAAGATATTGACCTCGGAACAAATTAACCCTTATAATCAGTCTACAAGGTACTGTAAAAAAGGTGTTACCACAATCATCGGTCTCTAAAATATACTCTACAGAATTACAAAAAAATAGCCTTCCCAATGATAAAGTTTCAATAAGGAATATGCAGCAATGTATTTATAATAGTAGTTGTAAACTGGGATCAATAGTCAAACAAAATAGAAAGGTACATATAGGGGGAGAGTGTGGCACAGTGGTTAAAGCTACAACCTCAGCACCCTGAGGTTGTAGGTTCAAATTCCATGCTGTTCCTTGTGACCCTGGGCAAGTCACTTAATCTCCCCCATTTCCCCAGATACATTAGATAGATTGTGATTCCTACTGGGACGGACAGGGAAAATGCTTTGAGTACCTGAATAAATTTATGTAAACTGTTCTGAGCTCCCTTGGGAGAATGGTATAGAAAATTGAATAAATAAATAAATAAATATGTAGAAAAGCAGAAATCCGTCCACTTTCAGTCACAGAATTTCTTCAGCCTGTTACGCAATCACGCTATTTCCACTCCAATATCCAAAGTCCAAAAACCAAAATCCCAGCTAAGACTCAGCAAAAAGAGGAAACACCCTCTTGGAGAGCAGCGTAAAAATACAAGCATAAGCTGTGATGCTCAAAAGGACCCACCATCAGAACACACAAGGGTGAGGGGGGCAGGGGAGAAAATGACATCTTGGAAATAAAAGGTAAGACCATGAAGGTGGTGAGTTAGCCCATACGAAGAACAAATCTTCAAGGAATATTTAAACATGACATAGAAAGTGTCATCACAACGATAGCCTGGCTGTCATATCAAGCTTGGTTTAACCATTAAAACCTGCAAAAACAACCCTAATTTGACTCCTTTTTCAAACTGAAATAACATACTTTTTTTTTTTTTAATAAATCATCTTTATTGGCAAACATCCAAAAGAGGAACAAAGAAAACAGACCATCAAACACCAGGAAACACAATCTCACGCATAATATACTGAACAAGAGGACTAATATCACATGTGGTATGCTCTTATCCACACATGTAAGGCCTGATTCTATAAACGTCGCCATAAGTTAGGCGGAGGTAAGTGCCTAACTTGTTTTAATTGGCTTTAAATGGCTAGGTACTTGATTTTGCCATCTAAAAAAACAATTAAAAACTCATTAAAAAGAAAAGTAGTCATTGTAATCGCATTTACAGCAAGCTGCCCAATAGCGCCCAAGGTCAAAATAGGCATAGTTAGAGGTGAGGATGACCTTAGGTGCAGATAGATGTGATTCTCAAAAGAACATAGGCGTCTGGCCTACTTTACCTTTGCCTAAGTTTGGTGACAGGTGCCGTTAGTTGTGATTCTTTAAACGTGATTGACATGCGGCTGGCACCGTTTTTGTAGGTGGCTGCTGATTTAGGCGACGGTTACAGAATCTGGCCTGTATAAATTGAGAAGTGTTAAGAGTTCTCTGGGTATTATGTATAATGAAGGATCATGCCAAAATAAAGTAGTTTTCTTTTATATTCTCCATAAAATAGCATACCGAAAGTTATGTTTATTGATCTGGAAAGTTCAAAAAACAAGCATTAATCTGGTTAATTCCCTAAAGGCCCCTTTTATCAAGAGGATTCTAGTGTGAGCCGGCATGGTAAATGCTCTGACGCTTATAGAATTCCTATGAACATTGGAGCATTTACCTCGCTGGCCCGTACTAGAAATCTCTAGTGCAGCTTGATAAAAGGAGAGTAAGTTACTAAGATAAATGGTTTTGATTAGGGACTCTGTTATTTTTTCAAAATAAACTGTCTAAAGTTCTGAATGTATTTTTTATGTTTCCTGTAGATTAAATATTTCCCCTTTACTAAAGATGTGTTTAAGTCATAGACAGTGGAATGCTATTTGGTGTTGGGGCCAAGGAGCTCTTCCCTAGCTCCAGCAGAATCCTGCAGCATGGCCCATCACTAGCTCCCGACTCTATCTCCTATCTCATAGAATGAAGGGTTCTGGGGCAGGTCTACTCGTTGATGTTGCACGGCGGCTGCCTCGAAGATATAAAGTACATCGGGAAATGGGTGGGAGGGCGGGCACCAACCATCGACCACCAATCTGGGGGGAGGCTGTGGCTTCTGTGGCCTTCCCTGTTCAGATGCCTATGGTTTCGGTTAAGGCATAGTTTTGCAGGAGATCATATCTAAAGAGACTTTTTGGCACTGAGGTATCTCGTTATTAACCTGGCAAAATTTAGCATGTGGTGGTAAAAGAATGCTCGCAGTAAGGTCTGGAAGTAGATGGGGATAATCCTGGCATGCGGAGAGAAATAGTTGCCATGGTAACACTCATCATATTCTCTATTGGTGCAGTGGCAGATAACACAGAAGCTGTTAACTGCACTTTTGAAGTTGTACTTAACTGTTCCATGGTAATTGCTTGCCATGCTGCTGGCAGGTGTTATGATAATTCATGTTAACATCGGTGCCATCCTCTTTTTTCTCTTGCTCACATTAACATAAAGTTCTGTCTTAGGAAAGGAAATTAGGGTACCGCGAGGATGCATGCTAAGTGTGAATTCTATAATGGTAGTTCCGTGTAATGCTGTATTTATAAAATACTGCCTTAGTGTGCAGTTTCATGCCTAGCTTCAGGCATTAGCACTTGTGCCAGCCAAGGACCGGTGTAAATGCTCACACCTAACTACGGTCAGTTAGGTACGGAAATGCATGCATTCTATAACTGTGTACCTAAATCCTGGGAACACCTGTGACTTGATCAACAGTATTAGGGTTACCATATGGCTCCAGCAAAGGGACGGATTTTACTTCCATTGAAAGCAATGGTGGGAGTATGTGGCACAGTGGTTAGAGCTACAGCCTCAGCACCCTGAGGTTGTGGGTTCAATGCCCATGCTACTCCTTGTGACCCTGGGCAAGTCACTTAATCCCCTATTGCCCCAGGTACATTAGGTAGTGCAAGCCCACTGGGACAGATAGGGAAAAATGCTTGAGTACCCAATAAGTGGTATATAAATACTTAAAAAAAAGAAAGAAGTAAAACTAGGATGTCTCAATCCATCCTCTTTTTTTCTGGAGCCATATAGTATCTCTAAACAGTATCAATATCAGTTCTAATAAGATGAATAGAGGACTAAACGGTGGTCAAACCAAAGCCAAAGAAGGCCTCTATGTATGCCAAATAAACCTACTGAATATCTGCAAATTTACGACAATAGGAGGAAAAAGGATCTCCTATGATTATTGGTCCTGGTCTGTGTTCCCTCTAAGCGGAATACATGAGCAATCACTCATACATTCTAGGTCCCGTATTTGTATAGGGGTTATCTGCATTCCGATAGGAATGAATGTTGAAAAGCATACAGTTTAATTTTGTGGTTAACCATTATGTGTTGTTAATAAGATTATATTGTATGTATATATGAAAAATGAATGGAAAAAATGGTATTACAAGTAATACTATTATGGGGGCAGGGTCTGGGGTGGGGTTTGGTCCGCGACTTTGCCTGTTTTAGGCTCCTTAATGTGATTGAGTTTGACATCCCTGTTCTAAACTGAGTGGAGGTCCTCCAACTATATTGCTACTAATTCTACTACTATTTATCATTTCTATAGCGCTGAAAGGCATACGCAGGGCTGTACATTTAACATTCAATAGATGGTCCCTACTCAGAAGAGCTTACAATCTAATTTGGACAAACAGCTACCAGCAAGAGGCGAGGCATCATTATTGTGTTTTCAATTGCTAGGGACAGGCAGGTTCCCTGGAGTCCTATAAAACTTGCCTGCCCCCACTATTGAATATTTGATAGTGAAACAGCACCCCCTCCCCCCCACACACACACAGACCCTAGCAGGACTATAGATGGAAGACTCCCACTTAGCTTAGAGAGGACAGTGCTCCCAGCCATTCTGATTTTATGGATTTCCATGATGAATATGTAAGAGAGATATTTGTATACCAAATACAGTAAAACCTTGGATTGCAAGTAACTTGGTTTGCAAGTGTTTTGCAAGACAAGCAAACATTTGATTAAATTTTAACTTGATATACAAGCAATGTCTTGCAATACAAGTACATACAGTATACACCCACCACAACTGAGCCGATGGCTCTTCTCTCTCTGACGCTGCAAGAGCGTAGTGACTGTTCTAAACGAGCAAAATCTTGCAATACGAGTACCTAAAGTATTGTGTATTAAAGTTTTGGGGTTGTGGAACGAATCATCTTGAGTTTCCATTATTTCTTATGGGGAAATTTGCTTTGATATATGAGTGCTTTGGATTACAAGCATACTTCTGGAATGAATTATGCTCGCAAACTAAGGTTTGACTGTACTTGGAGGCAAGGCAGGGAGATCCATCTCATACACAGTCATCATGAATATCCTGAAAACCAAACTAGTGAATAGACATTTGTGGCTCATCTGAGAAATACTGATCTAAACCACAAAAAAACCTATTTCAAAATATGAATTAGAAGAGAATATGCTTGAAATCTACTGCAAAACCATGACTTGTTTTGTGTTTGGGTAAAACAGTTTTAATGCAGAAAAGAAAGTTTCTCTTGTGGAGCTCCGTGTAATCAACTGTCTTTGCCTATATCACATGTCGCAGAACTCGTTATCAAAATCAATTTGGGGGAGATTATACTTGAGAGTCATTTGTAAGACTAATTCTAATACAGAGTCTCATAAAATCTGTTTTCACGAGGCAGTTCTATTCAGACTTCATTTCTGGCCCAATCTCCTGCTTATCAGCAGCTTATTGTACAAGTGTATTTGCATATAAATGTATGAAATACTGGTAAAACCTATTAACAAAGTGACTTTTTTGTTTGCATGCTGAATTACGCATATACGCTGCTATCAATTTATGTCTTAAATAGTAAGCATGTTAATCAGGTAGCCAAATATGTCTTCTGTAAGTAGAGTGCTGCATGCTGTGTATTGCTTAAAGATATTTTATGTTTAAAAGTGTACCAGCATAGCTTTATATTTTCTTTATTCTTTCTTGTCTTGGTCCTCTCTTCTCTTCTTGTGGGCTTTTGGTTTTAGCTACAGTGAATGGATATTTTTTTTCTCTGTTTCTTTTATTTGGTTTTCTTGTTTGATTGGATTTTTTATCTTATAGTATTAAGAAAATGTACCTTTTGGGGCCTGTCCTGAGGTTGTGCATTGCGGTGTTGTATGCTATGGCTTGGGAGAATTGAACTCAAGACTTCAGTGCATTGAGTGGAACTCTGATAATGTTAAGTTCTGGTAATGACGGGGGGGGGGTTTGTGGTGGAAACCCCCCCCCCCACTTTATTGGTTAGTGTTCGCGCTGCTGTTGGAGGGGGGTTCGGGGGGTTGGAAACCTTCATTATAGCGAAAATGGAACTTTTTCTTATTTTTTCCGGGAAAAGTTCCGTTTTCTCTATAATGTGGGGGGTTTCACCCCCATCCTCCCCGCAACGGCAGCGCGAACACTAACCAATAAAGTGGGGGGTTGCCACCCCAAACCCCCAATCGGAGCTCTTTAAAAATTACTTTTTCCCCCGCGCGCTTCTGTCTTGCGCCGAATTGTCAGCACGCTGGCGTCTGGCGCGCGATTATCCCGTCACCAAGCTCCACAGTCAGAGGGAAGGATGCTGTTGTCAGAAAGGTTTGGTTTAGGATCAAAAGAACATTCATTCATGTCAGTTGTAAAAAGAGGGATGGAAAGTGAAAAAATGTTTCCTACCTCAAATTGGCAATAGCATAGTAATGCATGTTATTCTAGGATTATACATACATTTTATATCAGTGTATCGCAGACGGTGTGCCTTCTGAGATTTCAGGTGTGCCGCGATACGCTGGGGAGGAGGAGAAGTGCCGGCGCCGGCACACTGCGCAGGTGGCTTTAAAATATCCTCAAAGATGACACCTTGATCCTTTCCCTGGGTGGTGCCGCCTAACGTGGAACCCTGCATAACGTAGCTATAGTTTGGGCTCCTCTTTCACACATGCGTCACTTTGCACTTGCTCACATTAAACGTCATCTGACATTTTGATGTCCTCTTTTAATTTTTCACAATCCTCTTGGGATTTAACAACTTTGAACAACTTTGTGTTATCAGCAAGTTTAATTATCTCACTAGTTATTCCCACCTCTAGATCATTGATAAACATGTTAAAAAGCAGCGGTCCCGGCATAGAATTTGGGGGTTGTAAAAGTACATACATATTGCTGTTATAGAATAGATGCACTGCCTGCTTTGTCTTTGCACCTAATTAAGGTGCCCAAATAAAGAAGGCAATTCTACGAGAGTCATTTCATAAATAATGCACACTATTTTTTTTTTTTTTTTAATTTACATGTTTTATTTTATTTTTTTCAAGTATTTCTTTACAATCCTTCAATATAATCTCCCTGCTTTGCAATGATCGAGTCCCAACGTCCGGGAAGTTTCATTATTCCATCCAAAACACCGTTTTTGTTCAGTTGCTGAATAGCTCGGGTGCCGGCGGAAGAAAGCTCTTCCAGAGATGCAAAACGCTATCCACGCAAAGGTTGTTTCAACTCTGGAAAAAGGTTGAAGTCTGGTGGACTCATGTCTGGACTGTAGGGAGCATGAGATAACACCTCCTAGCCATATTTGTGTAGTATTTCAATGACGAGTGGAGAGTTCCGTCTTCCCCACAACCAAAAGAATTTCAATGAGCTCAATCAAAAGTCAAACAAATGATGATTTTTGCTTATGATCATGAAGGCATCATCATCATCATCATCATCATCACAGACAAAGTTCCATGTGGAAGCAGTATATTATCGTGATTTTTTGCAAAGAATGCGCAGAAAAATTCACAAAACCCGACCTCAGTTGCTCTTGGCTAGGCCACTCATTCTTCACGACAACGCTTGCCCGCACATAGGGAATGTCATTGGAAAAACTACATGAATACGGCTGGGAGATGTTACTTCATGCTCCGTACAGTCCAGACATGAGACCACCAGACTTTGACCTTTTTCCAAAGTTGAAACAACCTACGCGTGGACATCGTTTTGCATCTCTGGAAGAGCTTTCTTCCGCTGGTACCCGAGCCATTCGGCAACTGAACTAAAACGGTGTCTTGGATGGAATGATGAAGCTTCCGCTTCCCAGATGTTTGGACTTGGTCATTGCAAAGCAGGGAGACTATGGCCCTCTTCTATTAAACTGCGCTTGCAGTTTTCTAGTGCGGGGAGCTCTTGACGCTCATAGAGTTCTTATGAGCATCGGGAGCAGCGCGGGCCATTCAGCGCGGCTCTCTGTGCTAAAAACTAATAGCACAGTTTAATAGAAGAGAGGGTATATTGAAGGATTGTAAAGAAATACTTGAAAAAAATATAAAACATGCAAATTAAAAAAAAAAAAAATAGTGTGCATTATTTATGAAATGACCCTCGTAGAAAGGGACTCCTATTTTTAGATGCCAAGAAGGTGCCTGTTTGGAGCCCATTCTATAAAGAAAAATAGTATTCTATAAAGGAAAATAAATGCCTAATATAGCAGACAAATACATGCCTTTATTTTAGGCACAATCACTTACACCAGACAAAAAACGGATGCAAATACTGGTGCCTTGGTTGATTAAAAAAATCGACTCCAAAGTTCTATATATGGCACCAAAATTTAGGCACACTACCGAGATATGAGCACAAATTAATTAGTTAAAGAACTGTTAACTATCAATAATTGGGTGCCAGTAATTAAAATGTGTTCATGCATTGGCTGCTCACTATTCTATAAGGCAGGGTTACCATATGGCTCCAGAAAAAGTAAAAGTGAAGCAATGGAAGTAAAACCCTCCTGACGAGATCTGCTTTTCGAAACCTGGGCAAAGTGCCGGGTATTGAAAAGCCGTCTGGACGCACCCTCTAAAAAGAGGACATGTCCAGGTAAATCCGAACATCTGGAAATCCTACTTCAGACGCAGCCCACGGCCCCGAGCTCCTAAACCCAGGCAAACTGCTGGGTTTTGAAAAACTGTCTGGATACTCAGACAGTCTTTTAAAATGAGGACATGTCAGGTAAATTATGGTAACCCTATGCCAACATGTACACCAGGTTTTAGCAGGCGTAAGTTTGGCACCCAAAGTTAGGCATGTGAATTGGTGCTGAGCGCTATTCTAGCCTTTATAGCACAGATATTTTTTTTTTTAACACCCATTTTTGAGCGTAGTGCAGAACTGTGCACGGTACCCAAACTTTACCTAAGTATATGCCCATCTTCAAACTATGTACCATCACACTGAAGCAGAAGCTTTACTTAGATGAGTTTTCCATGATGAAGCTGTTAGCAAAACAGGACCTTGTCGGGAGCCCAATGGATTGAATTTAACTCTGGAAGTGAGCGGACATTATATATATATATAAGATTTACTTATGATGCTCAAATCCCAAAATTTGGATCTCTGCTAATGTGCCTTTTGCTGCTGGGGAACGGGACACCTTTGCAGATAAGTGACTTGTTAAATTTTTCTTATTTGATCAAGTTGATTTGAGGAGTTTGAAGACGTACCTTGATATCAAGAATATTATTACTGAAGCAGTATTTTGATATTGTCAGCAATGGAGTTTTTTTGACCAGGGATGTATTCCCTGCTTCAGCTTTATGGCTGAGACAGGAGTGTCCTGGACATATTAGTTAACTTTATATCTCTGGGGACACTGGGGCCTTTTTCTCCATTTACCTGAATAAATAAGTGGGTATATTCTGTGCGTATTTTTTGGTCCTTTCTCTGGCCTGCTTGGAATGAATGATTTTTGGTGAATTATTTTGATCTTTTCATTCAGCTTGTGTGTTTAATTGCTTTTTGTCCATCACATTAGGTGCCATTTTATTGAGTACTCAGAAGAATATTGTCTTTTACAGTTCTTCTTTCCTTGTCTATTACAAGGCGATGGGATTTGATATACAGTACTGCTTTTCTGTGATTACAGTCAAAGCAGTTTCCATTTTATATACACTCTAGGTGTTCCTAGACTATATTACAGATTTGGGATTCTTTATGAGATTTTGTTTTCAAGATGGACATTGTATTTGTTACCACCCACCTGGGGACCGCGACTGTCCGCTCCTCGCGGACCGCTCCCCGCAACCATATTATAGATTCTATGATCATTTATCCCCTCTTTTACTAGGGCACGCCAGCCGATTTAGCGCACGCTAAACGCTAACGCGTCTATAGAATATAATGGATGCATTAGCATGTAGCACGTGCTAAATCGGCTAGCGCGCCTTAGTAAAAGGATCCCTATGTGACTTATTATTTGCACAGTAAAATAACTGTTTGGTTGATTATCTGACATCTCGCTTGCCTCTCTCCACTGTTTTGTTGTGCTATTTTTGAGGCAAAATTCTTCTTTCCCCCTCTTGTTCACATATTATATACAGGCATATTTTTGTACCTGGGGCAACAGAGGGTTAAGTGACTTCCGCAGTCCCAAGGACCTGAACCCAATTCTCCTGGTTCTCAGGCTGCTGCACTAACCATGCTCCTCCTCCAGGGGGAGCTTATAAATGTGGACTACCTTAAAGACAGGTTATTTTTCACAGGCTGTGCTATTTTAGCACAGGATCTCATTGGAGGTAACGGGACCCTGCACTAAAATAACATGACTTGTGATAGAATGTCCCGCCTTAATGGTAGACCATGTCGATAACTTTGGGCCTGATGTTCAAAACATTTTAAATGGCCAGGAGAGGCTCCTGGCTACTTAAATTGCTTTACCGGAACTAACCAGTCATTTTCAGTGGCACTGAGCTAGATAGGGCTACTGGAAATGCTTAGCTACCATTCGAGCTGAAACCAGCTATTTTGTGGCTTACCGCAGAAAAAAAAGGCTTCTCGCAAGGCGTGCTGAAGCATCCTGTGATCATTACTGGATGTGTGCGCTATCCACATGCTAAAAAATACAATTTTACTTTTTAGCGCTGGGGCAGGTCTGGGGGGTCAGAGAGTAGTCATGTTCTGTGCTAATCGGTTAGCGCAGCTACATTACTATGTACCAACCAATTGGTGCTTGCTTAGCGCACGAGCCCTTATCGCCTGCATATTGGTTGGTGGTAGGGGGTTCACACACTAATGGGAAAATTAGTGAGTGGCCATTAATAGGGAAAATAGAAAAATCGGCCATTTTACCTCAATGGTAAAAATGGCCTTAGCCAGCTACCTTACTTGTTTCATTCGTGTTTCAACAGGACCTCAAAGCTGTTTTAAAATTCTATTTTCGTAATTTGCAAACTCCGTTTCTTGGTCAACGTATTTGGATATACCATGACGTTAATAAAACAACAAAAGAAAGGAGGAAAATATTTTTGACAATGAGGCAAGAGACCAAAGATCTAAGAGCAACATTTCCACTGGCATATCCTTGCAAATGCCTCATTAAATATTTGGGGATAAAATATACATTTTTTTGTCCCAGAACATCTCTGGAGTTTTCAGGACATGAAGAACATCTCCAGCCTTTAAAAGGTGTGATTATGAACTGAGGAGCTGTTCCCCTTAAGTCATTTCCTTTTTGTTTTTTCTTTTTTCTTGATGTTTATTAAGTCTCTTTATTTTCAGGACTTCTCCCCCCACAAATGTTTTGGGGTCCAAAAAGATTGTAAAATATTTTCTTTAATTGAATATTTATGTCTTTTTGTATTATTAATTATCGTGTTACTTAAACAAGTGCATTACTTGTCATTTATTTTTAATAATAAAGAAAGAGGAAAAAAAAATGGTCTTAGCCCGTAGGAATGACCTGCATAAGGACACGCTAAGGCCACTTTTAACCACATATTGGTAAAAGGGCCCCTTTGCCAGTCAAGTGCCAATTTCAGCACTTACCAAGCTAAGATAACCACATAAATAGGACTGCAGAAAACGCGGTTTCATAGACGGTTAAACACTGAATATTGCTTGACTATTGGACCTCTTTTACTAAGCCGTAGTAGAGGTGTCTACCGTGGCTTGGGGTGCTAAATGCTCCGATCAGAGCAGCATTGGAGTATTTAGCGTCCCAGGCTGCGGTAGAAATCTGTATTGCGGCTTAGTAAAGGGGAGGGGGTGTGGATATTTTCACTGGTTCTGTATACCTAAGCCTGGAACTGAATTTCCAAGTATAACACTGGTGGCAGTTAGCAAAACGCTAATTGTCGTTAGCTGAATATCAGGCCCTTTCTTCGTAAAAGATCTTGCTTTTGGCCTGGACGTTTGTCAGCCTTGGACAATTATCTCACAATAATGCCTCTTGTTCCTGGCACTTTGTAATAAGAAATTTTGAATATGTGCTGCATTAGATACAGCTGTTAAAGGTCACGCTAGGGAATGGAAGGGTCCTGAATTACATTTTAAAACGTGTGAACTGAATGCGTTCCGTGGGTAAACTGTTTTGTAATAAACAAGGATTCATACACAAGGAAGTGCAGAGAAAATATATTGCACAGGTGCTGAGAATCTCTGGGATTTGAAAGGTGTGTTAGGTATAAATTAGCTGTCATTTTTTTTCAGTCGTGTAATGGAATGATGAGTTGTAATTTGCATAATCCTTTAAGAAGTCAAATTATACTGTCATGTAGCAGACTTAACATGCTAGCTAGGATTCCAGAGCTTTGAAGCTAATTAGTATGTACCTTCCAGGACAGTTAAATTCAGACTGAATCCTCTCGCCTGAAATTCTCCTCCCTTTGCCCATTGTCTGATAGTACCTCGATACGAGGTACAACTAGCTTGTGAAGAACTGGTTACTTAAATTCCAGAAACCATATAATACAGGGAATGCCATTTTGATTTAGCAGAGTGTTACGTTTTTAATGCTATTGAAATATTTCATTATAGCTAAAATGATGATTTAATTTCAGCGATCTAATTGCAGTGTTATCATTGGGTGTTACAGGCAAAGGAGCGGCAAGGGATACAGTGTTTCGCTGACATAACAGAGTTGACACGATTATCTCTAAACTTGATTTCTATTGAGTTTCCTTGGATTCTGTGTTTGCAGCTAATTTAGGGTTGGTGGAGCAGCGCAAACTGAAATTTTCCAGGTTTTCACATGTACAGATGTTGCTTTGGCAACACTGCTTGCTTTTTATGTGCTTCATTGACTTTTATCAGCTCTGTTGTAAACGGACCACCTCTAAGGGTTAGGAGGCAATCTCCAAGCCTGTTTGGTTCTCGTCTTCTCTACTGAGACTAACTGATAGGATTTTGACTTTGAATTGGCTGCATACTTTTGGCAATAAACCACTGGTGGCTGGACCAAATTTAAAGAGTCACATGACATAGACTTCCAAATGTCTGTCAGGTGAAAATAACTGCATGTGAACTAATGCCCAAGGGATGATAGTCTTATCCCCTCGTCAGTAAACGGAACTAGTTCTTCCCCTGTATTGTACTTTAACACTTGTTTTCCTTTCATATATATGCTGAGTTACCATATTAACACCCTCCCCCTTTTACAAAACCGCGCAAGAGGTTTTTAGCGCTGGCCGGTGTGCTGAATGCTCTGCGCTGCTCCGGCGCTCATAGGAACTCGATGACCTTCGGAGCAGAGCATTCAGTGCATCAGCCAGCGCTAAAAAACCCTCTTGCGCGGTTTTGTAAAAGAGGGGGTAAGTTTTTTAGCACTTTTCAACCAGTGTGGAGAATGCAAACAGCAGTAATTTGATTTTCCTCCATTTTGGGGCTGATAGCTTCAAGAAAAATCCATTGATGGATCCAAAACAGGAGAAAGGTCAAATATTGTCACACACTTGTTCTATGGAAAATGACCTTCATATAAGAAGACATAATACATAACATAACATAACGTAACTTTATTTTTCTATACCCCCTTAAAAGAATTCTAGGTGGTTTCCACAAAAGAGAAAAACTGGGCAATCAGTGAAATACAAAATAATAATGATAAGAATACAGCCTATTATTTAAAAAGACATTAAAATTTAAACTGATACAGTAAAATTATTGTGTTAAGAATAAAAGCACAAATTAAGAGATAAATTTATTAAATAATACTGCCTTAATTTCTTTTCTGAAAGCGCCATAGGACAGCATGGTTTCGCTGATATAGTTACTCAACCAGGACTGTTTGCTTGCTTGAAATGCAAGCATCCTGTCTAAATAAGACCTAAGTTTACAGCCTAAAATCTTCAGGTTAGCAAATAGGTTACAATTCCTGGTTATCCTCACGGGGTTATATAGCATGAAATGAGATAGCAGGTAGGTAGGTACCAATCCCCAAACTGAGGAGGCAGTCCTTTGAAATAGGGCTGAAGGTGAAATGTACATGAAAATTCATGCATACAATTAAGTGTGGTTTCCACTTTCTTCTTTGGTTTTTGTTGCCTCCTCTTTTATAGGGTTAGTCTCACGATTGTTTCTTGAAAGCTTCTATACTGCTACCAATGACTGGGGAGTCAATTCAGGGCGGTTTGCATGAGCTTCTGTAAAAGTGTTACAATACATGGGCTCGATACAAGAGTTACAGGGGCTTCTGTAGCGATGTTACAATACAGAGTTATTAATAGCAAAATTGTTTAAAAATAATATGCTTAGCTATACACCAAACAGATCACTACGTTCTGAGAATTTAGCTCTACTGAAGACAAACGTTAACCCAAGGCTTGTTGAGACTGGCAAAATGACTTTATGCTGTACAGGAGTTAAAATATGGAACTCCCTTGTAGGCCAAATACAAAACTGTAGTGAAAAGGGCATGTTTAGAAAATTACTCAAGACGCAGTTATTTGTAGATGCCTTTTTTACCCAATAATTTTCAGCTCTGCGCAGTTGATGAATTATTCATGATTCTCATTATGTAAGTATGGTATTAGTTTGTAGATATGATTTCTGATGATCGTTTTTGTCTGTTTTATTATGTTTTTATAAAATTATGTATTGTAAATATGTAAACCATTTAGTTTTAAACGGCATAGAAATTTTTTAAATAAATAAAATAAAAAATAATCAGTCATCCTACTTATATTACTGGCACATCGATCATCCTTCTAAATAAATAAATAAATAAATATGCATATGTTTATACCAAATCAATACGTATACAGTCAAACCTTGGTTTGCAAGCATAAGTCGTTCCAGAAGCATGCTTGTAATCCAAAGCACTCATTTATCAAAGCGAATTTCCCCATAAGAAATAATGGAAACTCAGATGATTCGTTCCACAACCCAATAACTTTAATACAAGATACCATATGTACTTGTATTACAAAACCTCGCTCATTTAGAACAGTCACTACACTTCCGCAGCGTCAGAGAGAGAAGAACCATCAGCTCAGTTGTGATGTGTGTATACTGTATGTACTTGTATTGCAAGACATTGCTTGTATATCAAGTTAAAATTTAATCAAATATTTTGCTTGTCTTGCAAAACACATGCAAACCAAGGGCTCCTTTTATCAAGGCGCGCTACGGGGGTTAGCGCGTCGGACATTTCATCATGCGCTAACCCCCGCGGCAGCCTAAAATCCTAACACCTCATCAATGGAGGCGTTAGGTACTAGCGGGGCAGGCGGTTTAACGCGCTTTTGTAAAAGGACCCCCAAGTGACTTGCAATCCAAAGTTTTACTATATTCACATATAATACTAGGCTTAATATTGCAGCTAAGTACACAATATTTACACATCTCCTAAGGAGTTTGGCCAATTCAACTAAATATTATCTATATACAGTACACGTATCTGTATCGTGTTTTATGTTTATCTTTGAAATATTATCTTCCTCAGAGTCTAGTTTTCTGGGCTTTGTCTATTTATATCCCTATTGTGTTCATATTATTGTGTTCCTGATTTTATTTTTTTTTTGGGGGGGGGAGGAGTGGGGGCTAGCCAACTGTCTTCTTTAAGTTGTTTTATTGCTTATTAATATCTCAAAAGACCTTCATTTTGGAGATATGTATTTGGTTCTCAAGAAAGAACTAAAGAGGGGAAGTTTTGAACGGACATCAGAATTCCTTGTTCAAAAATGTGTGAGATGGACGTCTACTGTATATGCTGAGGATGTCCAGCATGAATTGTCATTTTACAAACTGGAACATCCAACATGTTAACGGCAAAAAGAGCAGGGGCAGGGACTTCTGTCTTGCACCATTCTTAGAGGAATGGCCACACAGACATCCCGGCATAGCGGAAGACCAGCCTAGTAGTGCAGTGGACTTTAAACCAAGGGCCCCAGGTTCAAATCACACTTTGGCTCTTATTTTGTAATAGTAAGCCCTCCAGGAACAGAAAAATATCTACTGTACCCGAATGTACATCACTTCAGCAGCCTTCGGGTTTGCAGGTAGCTTATATACTTAGGTATTGTATCTATTTTTCTGTTTTTTGGAGGGCTCATACTAATTAAAAAAAAAAAAAAAAGAGTTAAAGTGGGGATTGAACCAGGGTTCTTTGTTTTAAATTCCACTGCATTAATTCCACTAGGCTAACCCTCAGACTTGGTAAGAGCGGATAGCATAGCTGGTTTTAAGAAAGATTTGGACAGGTTCCTGGAGGAAAAGTTCATAGTCTGTTATTGAGAAAGACATGGGGGAAGCCATTGCTTGCCCTGAATAGGTAGCATGGAATGTTACTACTCTTTGTGTAGTGACCTGGATTGGCCACTGTGAGAATGGGCTACTGGGCTTGATGGATCATTGGTCTGACTCAATAAGGCTATTCTTATGTTCTTATGTTCTTGATTTGCTAAGATTGCCCATAATACCCAAAGCTGTCATAGAGTCTGGAATCTCCTTTTGGTTTCACTTTCAGGGGAGAGGAAGGGGGACAGCAACCAGTGGCTCAGTGAGGGTAGAAGGTGCCCGGGTTGGTGGGGGCCCTCCAGACCCTCCTCTCCATTCCCTCCATCACCACCACACGCACGTTCTCCCTTCTTTCCATACCTCTTTAAATCTTCGCCAGCGTGAGCAGTTTCTCTGGTCTACTGCTCCCTCTGGTAATTACTGTTGGTCATCCTGATTTTGGACCCTCCCTAGTCCCACCTAAAACATGCCCATAACATGCCCCATTGCTATGTTGACTCTCTTCAGTGTTCGACATCCCTTTTCTGCCATCATAAAATTGAGATTTGGACGTTTCAAGCACATGGGCATCCATTTGGGCATTTTGAGATCTCCGTATGCTTTGAAAATAAGCTCCAAAATTTAACAAAATGTCATGTAACCTTGTAAATTCTGTGTTTTGCTTTGACATAGTACCAGTTAAGGGGGAAGTTATCAATATGGCTACCATTAAGATGTACTATTTTATTATTAATCTAGATCAGTGTTTTTCAACCGCTGTTCCGCGGCACACTAGTGTGCCGCGAGATGTTGCCTGGTGTGCCGTACGGTCAGGGCCGCCATCAGGGCAGTACCACCAGTCTAGGGAGAGGGGCGGTCCGCCCCACGTGGACAGGAGAGAGCTGGACGGGGGACCCGCGGAGTTCAATACATCTCGAGCCGCGAGGCTCGTCTTCTGTTTCTGCCTGCCCTGCAGCTAACATATAGCCGATCGCAAGCGTTCCCCGATGTCAGCGCTGACGTCGGAGGGAGGGCTTAAGCAAAGCCTGCCCTCCGACGCCAGCGCTGACGTCGGAGAATACTTCCGTTCGGCTATTTGTGTGTGGCAGGGCAGACAGGAAGCAGAAGACAAGCCTCGCGGCTTGAGCTTCGTTTTGCTGAGAAAGTTGCAAAGATGGGCTGGTAGGCAAACACGGAACACAAAAGGGGGGAGGGAGTGCGTTTTGGACACAAGGCATGAACTTGGGAGAGAAGAAGGGAGGGAAAGAGATGCTGAGGTGGGGGAGGGAATGGGTTTTTGGACACAGAAGGCATGGACTTGGGAGAGAGGAAGGGAGGGAAAGAGATGCTGAGGTGGGGGAGGGAATGCGTTTTTGGACACAGAAGAAATGGACTTGGGAGAGAGGAAGGGAGGGAGAGAGGAAGGGAGGGAAAGAGATGCTGAGGTGGGGGAGGGAATGCGTTTTTGGACACAGAAGAAATGGACTTGGGAGAGAGGAAGGGAGGGAAAGAGATGCTGAGGTGGGGGAGGGAATGCGTTTTTGGACACAGAAGAAATGGACTTGGGAGAGAGGAAGGGAGGGAAAGAGATGCTGAGGTGGGGGAGGGAATGAGTGTTTGGACACAGAAGGCATGGACTTTGGAGAGAGGAAGGGAGGGAAAGAGATGGTTGTGTACACGGGGAATAGAAGAAAGGAGAATTTTTGGTCATAGGGAGGGAGTGAGGTACAGATAGTGGCATACCAGGGTGGGGGGGGCGGTCTGCCCCACCCCGGGTTTACGTCCCAAGGGGGTGCACAGCTGGCCACCCTCCAGTGTTGTCCCTAGGCCGGCAAACTGCGGCTCTTTAGCCACTTGAGTGCCACCGCCGCCAACGGTGTTGTTGGCGGTGGCAGCATTATAAAATACTTTCTTTGTGTTTATTTGATTCCTATTCAAGAGAATTACTTTATATATAGTCAATATAGGCACAGAGTTAAATTTTTTAACATTTTCTAATGGTGGTGTGCCTCGTGATTTTTTTCATGAAACAAGTGTGCCTTTGCCCAAAAAAGGTTGAAAAACACTGATCTAGATATTAGTAGCCAGGTCTCTGTGGTAAAATAACATATTTTAATGGTAGCCCATGTTGATAACCATACCCCTAAGACAATATAGTGGTGAATATTATTTAGGAGATTGAGTTTCAAATGAATACACATAGTAATTTTATGGGGAGAAATGAGTCAGTAGAGTGGGCAGACCTGATAGGCTATGGCCCTTATCTACCGTCATCTTCTATGTTTCTATGAACAGCCAAGATTTTTGTTTATCTGTTATAGCATTGTGTTGAGTGAGATAAGAGTAGCCTACATCATGAAGGATAAATTGCAATGTGGAATGGTTAATTTTAAATTATCTGCGGCGTGATAATATTCATATTTGCTTCTATTGTATTTATCTGTTTTGATCCATTTTCTTGACTATTCCTTGTTTAATTTACCCTCTCCTTTACTAACGTGTAGCACAGGTTTTAGCATTGGCAGTGGGGGTAACTGCTCTGACGCTCATAGTAACATAGTAGATGACGGCAGATAAAGACCCAAATGGTCCATCCAGTCTGCCCAACCTGATTCAATTTAAATTTTTTAAATTTTTTCTTCTTAGCTATTTCTGGGCAAGAATCCAAAGCTCTACCCGGTACTGTGCTTGGGTTCCCACTGCCGAAATCTCCGTTAAAACCTACTCCAGCCCATCTGCACCCTCCCAGCCATCTTATGAGCGTCGGAGTAGTTAGTGCTGCTGCTGGCGCTAAGGCCCGCGCTACTCATTAGTAAAGGAGGGGGTTAATCTTTTGTTAGAGAATTGTTTTGCAATTTTAAGGTACATTTTCAGCCATAATCTCATGTGGATACCCTAGGATCTTGTAATTTCATTGCCACTGATACATACCAAAGAGCTTTTTTGATCAATACTTATTTGTAACTAAGAATCTTCTGTGCTTTTATCTCAGGCTTTCTCGAATGTTGTCAATGGATTTGTTTTCTTTGTCTTCCCTGAAACAATATTTCATGTATCTGCCATCCTTTTTTTGAGGATTCTACCTTCCTCGAAGTCTTGTACCATAGCCCTGAATTGGATTGGATTTATTATATAATTTACCGTTATTGACATAAGTATTTAGTGGTGTACAATAAAAATCTTATTAAAATACAATACAGTCACTTCACAAAATCTATAAAAAAATAATATTAATTAACAGAATCAAGTCAATCGTTGCTAAATCCTATAGTCACAGTATGCTTCCATAATATTGCTGAAACTAGTATTTTAGCCCTTTACATTAATGGGTGCTAGAAGTCTGGTCGGCTCTCGTAGTCCCTTGCCGCGGCCCCCCCTCTTCCCTTTCCGCGGTCCCAACTCCAAACCTGCCAACTCCAGCAGCGTCTGCAGCACTGTACACACGCTGCTTTGGAGCCTTCTACGGTTTGGAGTCGGGACCGCGGGAAGGGAAAGGGAGGGGCGGCAAGGCGAAGAACTTACTTTTACCAGAGCAGGGAGTCCAGCACTGGCGGCCAGTCCTGCTGGCGAGTGTAGTTAGGTGCTGTAAGGCTGGTGACCCGCGCATGCGCACTCCTGCCACCACGGACCTACATCTCACGGAACAGAGAAAATGGAACACGCAGGTAGGAGTGCGCATGCGGGGCAAGGGTTATATTATATAGGATAATTCTGTTTTCAACAGCTTACAAAATTACAAATATGACAAACCATCAAAGAATTTATTAAACAAAGAATTCCATAATACAGGATCTAGAATTTCCTTAATGCTGAAAACATGTTTGCTTCGACTCTATTGTACATGCCTTTCAAGGTATAATGCTTTTCCTAACATCTTTGGAAATTATAATCTTGTTTTTAATAAAACAACATAAAACACCTTTCAATTATGACTCTTGGGAGGGGCATAATAAAAAAAAAAAGTCTAAGTCCCTTTTGGCCTAGGCCCTAAACGTTGAAAGTAGAAACAGGGAAAATGTCCATTCTCAAAAAAAAGTCCAAAAGGAGTTTTTTTTGTTTTTTTTAATAATGGCCTGCCTCTACGTTCAGTTGTTTAAACGCCCAGACCACCACTATGTCTACACTAACAACATATAATCAACCAAAAAAAAGCCTAAGTCCCAAACACCCAACACGAGAGCTTTTAGGCTCCCTCCTGCCCGCCGCATTCATTCGGTGGGAGGGGGGGTTGAAAGATCGCAGCAGGAGAGATTGACTATCTCTCCTGCCGCAATAGCGATCCCAAGTGCCGTGATTGGCAGCACTTCAGGATTGTTAGTGCAGTAGGGGAGATGAGCCATCTCTCTTGCCACGATCGTTGTTGGGGTGGGGGGTAGGCAAGTTGCCGGTGCCGCTGAGCTGATCGCAGCAGCCGCGATCAGCTCAGCAGCCCCTTTTTCAGCACTTATACATGTTTTGACTTGGTCTAAGTCAAAACGTATAAGTGCTGACTAAGCAACCTGTCTAAACTATTGGTTATACCTGTTGTACGACTAAGTGTAGGTCGGCCCACCTCCCGCCCTTTCCCCTCCTCTAAAAATTCCTCTCTTCGCTCTAGGCGTTTAGAGGCAGGGGAAAGGCCTAAGCAGGTTTTAGCTACGTCTAAAATCAGCTTTGGTTATGGGTACTTGGAGACGATCAGGCTTTTTGTTCGTCCAAGTACCCATTTAGGTCACTTTGTAGACTTTTTTTTTTATTATGAGCCCCATACTATATAATCTTGAATATAAACCTAGATTTTTGGGCCAAAACAATAGCCCAAAAATGGGGTCCTCGGTTTATTTTCGAGCCTCCTTTGGATGATGGTGCTTTTTTCCTCCTCTTCCCATCCGATGACCAACAGTTCTATTTTTCATCCTTCCAGATGCCTGGCACTACTATCCCCCATCCCTTTCCCATGATCGGCACTGCTATCCCCATTGATGACCATTGCTGTTTTTCCTCCTCCCCCCCGAGGACCGGCACTTCTATGCCCCCCCCGATGACTGACACTCCACTACCCGCTCCCCCCTGCCCCAGACTGACATCGCACTTACAGTCCCGATGCTCCGGAAGCCGATGCTGACGCTCTGTGTTGGGCTTAAGGGCCTTGAGCGTCTATGCATGCTCAAGGCCTTCTGGTTCCCACCCTCTCTGGGATTCTTGAAGGGAGTCCAGCAAGCTGTGAGCATGCACAGATGCTCAAGGTCCTTCAACCCAGCATAGAGCATCGGCCTCAGCTTCCGTAGCATCGGGACTGTAAATACGATGCTGGTCTGGGGCAGGGAGGAGTGGGTATTACAGGATAGGAGTACCTAAGATGGTGGCCTCTTCTGTACTTTTCTTTTGCTGTGGTCCACCCCCCTCGGAAGCAACTTCCTCTTTCTGCTTGGGTGGACCGCAGCAAAGGAATGGTGCAGGGGAGGCTGCGGGCAGCAAGATGAAGGAGATGGGGGCACATGAACGGAGGGAAGGGGAAGAGATGGAACACAGATGGAGGGAAGAGGAAGAGATGAGAGATGGTGCACATGGACGGAGGGAAGGGGAAGAGATAGAGCACATGGATGGAGGGAAGGGGAAGAGATGGTGCACAAAGATGAAGGGAAGGGGAAGAGATGGGGCACATGGATGGAGGGAAGTGGAGAAGGAGGGAAGAGATGGTGTGCATGGATGGAGGGAAGGGGAAGAGTTGGAAAGATAGATTTGAGATGTAGGCAGAAATATTGAAGAAAACTGAATATAAAATCAGTACCAAAGAAGGATGTAGTGCAAAAAGTAAAGGAAAGGAAAGAAACAGCAAATGCTTAAGGAGGCCTTGGAAACAGATTTAAGATCACAGATGGAACCACATGATCAGAAAAATAAAATTATCAGATAGCAAAGGTAGGAAAATGGTTTTTATTTTTTCAATTTAGTGATTGAAATATGTCAACTTTGAAAATTTACATCTGTTGTTTTTATATTTTGGACTGTTCCGGAAGAAATGTGTTCTGGTGGGGAAGACAATTTATATTTGGATTGGTTTATATTCGAGTATATACAGTACATGGAACCCATCTAGTATAATACACAAAATGACAGTATTGAAGTAGGGAGATGGGACAAGAGTGATGATTAATATTAAATGTTTGCATAAGGAATGATTGTGATATTCACAATATCATGCTGTGGCCCAAGGGAATCACTAGGATTAGAAGTCTGGGGGTCCTTTTACTAAAGGCGTGCTAGCTGTTTTAGCGTGCGCTAAATGCTAACGCGTCCATTATATTCTATGGATTCATTAGCATTTAGCGCACTAAAATGGCTAGCACGCCTTAGTAAAAGAGGGGGAGGGTCTTTAGTTTCCTGTTTTAAATGCTAAACTACTATTTGTTATCTACTTTTAAAAGACACCCCCCCACCCCAGACTTTTTCCTTTCATTCTGGCAATGGTTAACTGGACTATTTCAATAGAACAGTTTTCTGTTGTTTGAAAACTGGCAATTATTCAACTCCTTATCAAGAAACCAGATTTAGAACCCTCAATCATCTCAAATTTCTGCCTGTTTCAAATCTTCCTTCTATTTTTAAAATGTAAGAGAAAGTAGGCCAGCTGTGTACTTTCCTCGAAAATACTAATGTTCTACATGCTAGACAAGCAGGATTTTGCCTTGGCCATCTTACAAGAGTTTGCTTTGCTAGGCATGTTGCTTTTTTTTTTTTTTTAGATCTCAGTGCAGCCTTTGAGTAGTTATTAAGCTCCTGGCTGTCTAAACTAGGCACATGGGATATAGTTTGCAACTGGTTTATATCATACCATGGCTAGGGTTACCATGGTATGATATAAACCTGGACATGTCCTCTTTTTATAGGACTAACCGGGTGCCTGGATGGTCTTTCCAAAACCCAGCAATTTGTCTGGGTTTTGGAAAGCTCTGGCCGCGTCTGGAGGGTCCCTGAGCACATCCGGATGATGTCACACGGATCTGCGCATGCTCAGAGGCCCTCAAATGCGACCCGGAGGTCAGGAATACACTTCTCCCTCCGTATCCACAGGGGTTAGGGGCAGAGCCAGCCCGCGAATATTAAAAAACCGCAACTAATATTCGGGCTGGCTCTGACCCATCCACCGCTCCCCCCCTCCCCCCCTGCATCCCTTTAGCCTTACCTGGTGGTCTAGCGGGATTTTGGGGCAGGAGCGATCTTCTACGCTCCTGCCCTGGATTATTCATAGGAAATGGCTGCCATGAGCGGACACTGAAACCGTGGATTCGGAGGGAGAAGTGTAAAAAGATGAAGCTGTGTTCACTATTTCATTCCCTCTTCCTTCATCCGCTTAGTATGGCATATCTTTTTCCCTTCTCTTCCCTTTAGCCCTTCCACCAACAGGTCCAGTACCTCTCCACCTTCCCTTCAGCAGCCCCCTTCCACAGATGTAGCACCTTCCCCCTTCCCTCCAGCAGCCCCCCTTCCACAGGTGCATAACCTCACCTCTTTCCCTCCTGCACATCCTGTAGCTCTCTCCCTTCCCTTCAGTTCCTGCCCTCCCCTCCGTAGGTCAAACATCTTTCTCTCCCTTACCTTCAGCCCCAGCCCCCACCTGTGCTCTTATTTCCTGTGTAAAATGTGCAAAAAAAAAAGGGAGAGTGAGACACTTATAAGTATAAAATTGCCAGTATAGCAACAACTTGTAAAGTGTACATGTGATTTGCTAAGATGCTATCATGGCCTTGATACAGTTATTAATATTGTGAGAGTTGATTGTTTAATCACTCCATTCATTTATTGAATTATCTCTCCTTTATTTCTCTTTGTTAACAATTATTTGATCTATAGGGTTGATACATACTTAAGGCCTTACTATATATTATCTCACAGTGTCATTCTCTAGCATAGATGCTGGATTGCAGTAGTATTCTATAATAGCAGCTTGGCACCCAGCTACTGCTATGGAATTCACATTCAGTGCATTGCATGTAGGTGCCACACTGGTGCTCTGCCAAAGAAGGATCCACTTGTGGGTTGATATTCAAAGTAGTTTAACTGGCTAGAAATGGATCCAGGCTGGTTAAATTGCCTGTTTGGGGCTAACAGGTCATTTTCAGTTGCACTTAGCTGGTTAATGCTGCTGAAAATTAGCAGTTAGTATTGAACTAAAAATCGTCTATTTGGGGACATTCTGGGGACAGAGCTGACACTTGGCCAGTTCAATGCCAAAATCCAGCACTTTACCTAACCAGGGTAACTGCATAAGAATTGCAATACTGTGACAGACAGAAAATCTATCAAGTCCAGCGTCCTGTTTCCAACAGTGGCCATCCCAGGTCCCAAGTTCCTAGCAAGATCTCAAGTAATAAAACAGATTTTATGCTACTTATCCTAGGAATAGCAATGGATTTCCCCAAGCCATTTCAATAATGGCCGATGGACTTCTCTTTTAGGAAATTAGCCAAACCTTTTTTAAACCCTGCTAAGCTAACTGATTTCACCACATTGTCCAGCAACAAATTCTAGAGTTTAATCACACGTTGTGTGAAGAAATATTTTCTCCAGTCTGTTTTAAATCTACTATAAAGCTGCATCGCATGCCCCCTGGTCCTAGTATTTTTGGAAAGAGCAAACAAGCGATTCACATCTACACTTTCCACTCCACTCAGTATTTTATAGACCTCTTTCATATCACCCCTGAGCCATCTCTTTTCTAGGCTGAAAAGCCTTAGCTGTTTTAGCTTTTCCTCACAGGGAAGTCAGTCCTATCTTTATTCTATGCTGCATAACTGGTTATGTGCTGAATATCACACTTAACTGGCTTTGCATTAGCTGATTCCACAAACCTGGAAATTCAATGCTGAAAACTGTATATGGCTCAGCATTGTATATCTGGGTTTATCACTAGTGACGTTGAGCCAAATGCTGAGCATCGTCAGCTGAATATTAGATCTTCTAGATTTTAAACAGTGAATGTTCTATGTACCTCCAGCACTTTTTTTAAAAAAATTTATATTCTGCATATCCTACAATTCTATGTGGATTACAAATTATTCAGGTACTCAAGCATTTTTCCTTAGCAAAGCAGCAGATGAATCCAGAGACCAATGGGATAGCTCACTTCTACCAGCAGGTGGAGATAGAGAAACTGATTAACAGGTGTACTTATTTGCTGGCACTCCTCCTGTCTCATCAGTATTCTCTATCTCCAAGCAGGTGGAAGTCGCTATTCAACTAGCTCCTGGATTCTGGCTGTGGCTGGAACTTTATTCCCTCCTGTTGAGGTTTTCTCTTCAGTGAGACTGCCATTCTGTTTCTCCTGTTGAGCTTTTTCTCTTCAGTGAGACAGGGGTGTCCGGCTAATCGGTGCCGGCTTTAGAGGTTACACTTGGGCCCCCCCTTGTCCCTGCCTCACCCTCCCTCCAATGATAGAGGGTCTGCCCTGGTCCCTATTTTTCTTCTTTCCCATTTAAAAAAAAAAAAAAGGGGGCCTACACAGCTGACTTTTTGCCCTGCTCGTGCTAGGCAGCAGGTGTTGCCGGCGTCTACCGGCACTATCCAGTAGATTGTGAGTATGTGTTTTATTCTACTGGTCTCTGAACTTTGTGGTTGTGTGAGAACTGTGGGTTTTTGACTATGGCAGTTTTGTTTTGTGGTGGAATATGTTTTTGACTGCAAAATGTGAGGACGGCTCCGGGTGTGTTATACATTATCTGAACTGGAGCTGAATCGTTCTATAGCGTGGGTGGTGCGAGCTTGTGCTCCCCTACTGTTGGGAGCCATGCGCCTTTTCCCCTTTCCTCCCCGAGGTGTGTTTTGCATTTTTTATATTTCTACGCTTCGGCTATGGGCTCCGAGTCCGGTGTGAGCGGCAATGTTCTAGGAGCCGGCCTATTTTTGCGCGAATCAGTCCGAGTTTGGGTCGCCATCACTGCAATACTCGGGGAGTTATTCGGGGCGGCTGCCTTTCTCAGCGCGGGCCTCGCCGTCTCCTTTGCGGAGCGGTGTGCTTCGGTTTTGGCTATGAGCTCCCGGTCTGTTTTGTACAGCGCTGTTGGGGGAGCCAGCCGGTTTTGATTCTAGCAGGAAAGTGCCCGCGCTTGGGCCCCCAGCGCCGCGGGGTTCATTGACTCATGTCCTACAGCTAACTTAAGCGTGTACCGCGACTTCTTTTTGTTGGAATCAGCTTTGCCCCGTATTGCAGTGCTCCATTTGCTGTGGTGTTTGTCCACATGCTTCTCTTAATAAAAAAAAAAAAAAAGGGAAAAGGCAACTGGTTGTTATTGGGGGCTATCCATTTATGTCCCTAGGCACTTACACATTAAGTTTCTGCCCTGAGTTTAGCTTCCTACGCTTCGTTTTGCTGCCTTATGGGTTGGCGAACAGCAAGTGGAGTAGGTGTCAAGGGCGTGCCAGTGTATCATTCGTGTGGTTCATTTCTTCCCTCGGGGTTCCGATAACGTGCGGCGATGTTGGAGGTTTCCTTAGGCCTTTTGCCTGGGTGCTGCGTCCGCCTGCTTGTGCTCTAGATATGTTTCTGCAGGGTAGTTGCAGGAATTCCGAGTTGAGGCTCTCTCTTGAGGCCTGATAGTTCTTTTCTTCTTGATGTGGGCCAGCTTGTCTGTGAAAACCTGGTGGCACAAGGGTTGTGTGCTGGGTTAGTAACAAGGAGCTGAGATTCAAGCCCCAGCTAAGGAGTAGAGCTGATATGGCTCCAAAAGTAGAGGCGGAGGTTCAAGTCTATTTTAAAAAAAAAAAAAGCTAGTCGGCCTTCCGCTCTAGAAGCTTGGTCTAAGTGGCGGCTGATCCCTAAGGGCAAGATCCTCTGCTTGCGAGGTCGTAGGGTAGCTGGCACTGTATGCCCAATGAATTCTCCCCTTACGCTCTCTTTTGGAGTGGAAACCTGGTCTGTTTTCGGCCAGGTACAGCTCGTTTCTCTGGGGAGGCGTATGCTGCTTCTGGATTACGCCTGGTGCGCCTTGTCTTTCCTTTGCTTGCGTAAAGTTCAGGCAGGTTGCTGAATGTCCTCATGCTCCCTTTCACATCGCAAGACGGTGTTCTTTTTCCAGGTTGACAGTTTTCTCATGAAAGAGTAGTCGCTTTACTATCAGGTCAGGGAGCTGTGAACATTTTTCAGGATGCTTGCACCTTTGCATCCTCCTCACATTTCCAGAGTCTCTCTGTTTTGCGTTTCTCTTTGAAGTGTGGCTGGTCCTCAGGACAGTTCTTGTAGTTCTTAGGGTACCACTTATTAGTGGGTGACCAAGATGGGGGCTTTGGGCAGGCTGGATTCTATTCGACTGCATTAGTTCTCAGGGTTACCCATTTCTGCAGTCAACCTGGGAAGATATTTACATTTTCTCTATGGACTCTGAGTCAGCACTAGGTTGGCCTGCCTCTCTTGGAGCAGCGCTTTCGGTTTTGGCACATTCCATTTCACCTACCCAAGGGTTCGTTGGCACTGCCAGGCGATTTGTCTGATTATGCTTGACTGCCTGCTTGATTTGGACGACTTCCAGTCGGGTCTTTTGACTGACACGAAGCGGGTGGTTTCTTTTCCTCAGTTCTTTACATGCGCATCTTCATATTTGCAGTGCTCTTTTTTCCTATACTAGTTATAGGTATATCGGGTTGATGCTGTTATTCTTATAGGAGAGACTTGTATTTCTTTCCAGAGACTTGAGTGTGGAGTCTCGATCTCAGATTGGCGTTCTTCGCTTACCATGGCTAAGAGTATGGGATTCTGTTCAGGTTCTAGCATCCATATTGCTGACCCCTCTGGGAACCTCGGCTTGCTTTCCCTTCTAACGCTCAGCAGCCGCTTTTATTCCAGTGGTTCTCGGTATCTCGGGGCGCCTATTAGTTGCTATGCTTCTCCGGCATTGCTTTGTATGATTTGGTGGCTCAGAAAGATTGTCTTTCCAGGGCATGCCTCGGTCTTTCCTGGACTAGCTTATGACCACCGACTATTCCGGACTGTCGGATTGGGGGGCTCGGTGGCTTCCATCCTCAGCTTCAGGAGTCTGGTCTTCATAGGCGACTAAGTTCTGGTTCCTTCTTCTACTCTTGAGCATGGTCAGGCTTCCTTTCTGGAGCTTCAGACCATTCTTCCGGAATGCCGCTGAGGGCCCTTTCAGTCAGTATTATAATGGGGGTGTTTCTCTGCAGCTTGGGCAGTAGGTGATGTACTCAGTTGCCAGGTACAGTGGTTGTTCTACTTCGATGGGTGGACCCTCATCTTTCTATTCTGTTGACAAATCATTTTTCAGGTCAGGAAAAGAGTTTGGTTAGTCTTTCTCTCTGCGAAATCTGAGCATAGCCCATTTATTGGATGTTACAGTGTACAGCACTGTGTACGCTCTAGAAGTGTAGACGTTAGTTATAGTGATATCTTCTACATCCTAGTTGTTGGGAATTTTGGCTCAGGTGTTCCACTTTTTTTGTGGTGGAAGTAAGATCTCCTGGAACTTGACCTCATGGCCTCGTCTCACAATTCCAGGCTTCCTAGCTTCTTAGGCGGGCACAGAAAGTGGGAGTTAAAGGGGGTAACAGTGTGGCTTCTTTCTTACAGCCATACCACCCTGAATGTGCCCGATCCCGTCTGATCTCAGAAGCCAACCAGGATAGGGCCTGTTTAGTACCTGGATGGGTGACCAACTGACCACCTGGGAATACCAGTTGCTGTAGGCTTTAAAAAAAAAAAAAAAAAAAAAACTCCTCTGGTTTCTCTTTTTTCACTGTTTTTCCCTGGCTAATGGTA
This sequence comes from Geotrypetes seraphini, assembly GCF_902459505.1. Taxonomy (NCBI): domain Eukaryota; kingdom Metazoa; phylum Chordata; class Amphibia; order Gymnophiona; family Dermophiidae; genus Geotrypetes; species Geotrypetes seraphini. Next base: position 90,604,739 of record NC_047090.1, on the reverse strand, counting down.
GCTTGGATTTGCCATCTCAAGCTCGCTTTAGGGGCACAGTATTGGTACATTCTCTGGCTTGGCTGCGCCATCCTTGCTATGTGGATCTGATGAGCCTTTCGTCAGCCGGATTAAGAAGTTTCCTTTTATCTCCGACTTTGCTCTCCTTGATTGAGATCAACATGGATATTCATACTACTTTGGTATTACGACCTAGCTTTTGAGCAGTTTTGACTGGCGTGTGACAGTAATGCGAAGCAGGTTGTTTCTGCTCTTATCCAGGCGCTACAGACGTCTTCTCCTGTGGCTTCTGCTTCCTTTTGGAGGTGTTTCCTTTCTTGAATCCTTCTCAACAGTTGTACCCTTCCTGAGTTCCTTTTTAGCACAGGTATATTGCCGATGGCATAGCGTTCAATTCCCTTCAGCTTCTATTACCATTCTTGGCTTGTTACAGGAACTAGGTATATGGCCCTTCGCTGACTTCTCAGCTTCCTGTAGTTCAGTTCTTAAACAGAAGGCGGTATATTCATGCGCCTCTTAGAAAGCCCGGTTTGGTGTAATTCATTCACGTACTTCTTCTAAGTTACCAATGGCTTCATTTTAGCCTTGTCCTTTGGGACTCTAAAGAGCTGTGCGGTTGACCATGGGATTCCTTGTGGCCATGGCTTCAGCTTTGCAGTTGCGATGTTGCAGGCCTTGTTCAACGGGGATTCCTATTCCTTATTTCCGTCATATGGGGTGTCAGTTCGGATGGTACCACTATTTCTTGCTAGGGGGGTGTCATCCTTTCTTTTACATCATGCTCGCTTTTCCTTACTTCTTCCTGGGAGGAGATAGTGGACGCAGTACTTTTATTCACTGCATTTTTTGAAACGTATGTAGCGTTCTCCGCAAGATCGGTTTCTAACAACTGTTAGTGGTTTATATCTCCTTTTTGGGATTCTTCATGGGACGCCTCAGGCGTATGGCGGCGTCCGATGCCTACCTCGCTCAATGGTCCAGGAGGACATTCTTTCTTTATACTTGCCTGCTGGCAGGGGAGCGGGTGGCGATTGAACTTCATGACCATTCCGCTGGAGCGATGGCTGCTTCTTGGGCTCGGCCCAGAGGGTTTTTGCCTTGGAGGAGATTTGTCTCACGGCTAACTGGTCTTCCGAGAGTACCTTCTCTCCGCGTCTCTGCATGGATGTGCGGGCACATGCGATCGGGGTTTTTTGATGCTTCGGTCGTTGCGAAGGCGGCGTTTGCTTCCCACCCAAATTAAGGATTGCTTTGCTACATCCCATTGGTCTCTGGATTCATCTGCTGCTTTGCTAAGGAAGGTAAAATTATGTTCTTACCTGTTAATTTTCTTTCCTTTAGAAGCAGCAGATGAATCCACAGCCCCACCCTTTCTGGTATCTGGTTGTCAGTTTTTTCGTGTACGGCTTTTAGTGATTGGGTGTTGTTCATGATTGTATTCTGTATCGTTGCTGTTCGCGAGGTGTTCTGGGAAAGAAGTTTTTTACATGCTATACCTACTGATGGTTAAATGTGCTTGGGCAAGGAGCTATACTGATGAGACAGGAGGAGTGCCAGCAAATAAGTACACCTGTTAATCAGTTTCTCTATCTCCACCTGCTGGTAGAAGTGAGCTATCCCATTGGTCTCTGGATTCATCTGCTGCTTCTAAAGGAAAGAAAATTAACAGGTAAGAACATAATTTTACCTTCCATAACTGTCCCGGTGAGCTCCCACTCTTATCTAATGTATTTGAGGCAATGGGGATTAAGTGACTTGCCTACCGGGATTTGAACCCATAACCTCAGGGTGCTGAGGCGGTAGCTCTAACCACTGCACCGCACACGCCCACTTTTAAAAATAAAAAGTGCTTCTATGCCCAATGGTGTAATAAAGGAGGGAGGGTGGACTGCCCCGGAGCCATCTTCACGAGGGGCGCTGGCGCCTCGCTTCCTCGCTGCCCCCTCCTGTGCACCTCTTGAAGTGTTCGCCGGCCTTGGCTCCCTTCTGTCATTTCCCGGTCACGGGATCAGGGTGTGACGTCAGAAGGGAGCCAAGGTTGGCGCAAGCAGCAGGCTGAAGATACTGCTCGTGGTGGCTAACATGTCAAGAGGTATGCGTGGGGTGGGGAAGGCACTCAAGCAGCCAGGGGCAGGGGAGGCAGACCATGGGGAAGATCAGTGAGCATATGGTGTGGCGATGCCGGGCATCACACCCTGGGCACCAACCTCCCTAGCTATGCCACTATCTACGCCCGTCACTGCTGTTGACTACATTAGTTCTTTTAAATACAGACTATTCCTTTTTTTATTTTTAACGTCTGAAACCATTCTAATTGTACATAAAAATTTCTCCGAATAATTCAGAAAAGAGCACAGGAAACAAAAATGCCATTTTTGGTTTGATGTTTATAGCAATGTGTTTGTTTGCTGTCATTTACCAGCTTGATTAAACAGATCAACAATTATTTCTAGCTGCCAAACTGTTCTGTTAGATGTAGATTTGCCATCCGCTGTTTGTGTCAGCCTGCAGAATTGCCTCACAGCTCTTGAACCCTCCGACTGTAGCTCTTGGCACAGGAGAGACAGCAGCCTGGCCAGTTCTGCCAAAGGAGTGCAGCCTGCAGCCACAGGGATGGCTTCCATCCAACTTCAAATAGGATTTTATGATAGATATAGGTTTAACAGTAGATTCTATTTACAATCTGTACGTAGCTATAACGATTTTCTTTTACCCACACAATGTGGAACAGTTCCTCTACTGTGGTTATAATAACAGCACTGTGCTGATACTGTGTAATTTATTTACTGAGTCAAAAGCTGTTTTGGCAACTTGGGTATGAATGAATCGTCAGTGTATACTGGAACAACTAAAACAGCTCGCGTTATCTCAGTATTTAGAAAGCACACTTAGTAGTACCATATTCACAATAGGCAAGGAGAAATCTTGAGTGAATTAAGCCCTCAGCTGAACTATGAGAAAAAAAGAATGTGAATTTACTAGAATGTTTGTACTGAAAACCAACATGCAGGGCTGGCACTCGCATTAGGCAGATGAGGTGTCTGTCTACAGCAGCAGAGCCTGTGGGGCAGCTCTACAGTATGGCTCCAGTCTTTGAATGCAGGGAGACACATGTTTAGTGAGTCCCACTTGAAAGCTTTGAGAGTTCTTGATCGGAATGGTGACACCCTGAGGCAGCAGGAGATGTGAAACGCTGGCCACCGTCGGTGTACCGATCTTTGATCCAGGGATTCAAGGCAAAGTTAGACAAGTTCCTGCTGAACCAGAGCGTATGCAGGTAAGGCTAGTCTCAGTTAGGGCACTGGTCTTTGACCTAAGGGCCGCCGCGTGAGCGGACTACTGGGCATGATGGACCACTGGTCTGACCCAGCAGCGGCAATTCTTAGGTTCTTATGTTCTAACTCCGAGTTTATTTTACTTTGACAATTTAGCTATTTTCACTGCATCGCCCAGAGCTGTATATTTTCCCTTGGGAGGTTTTTTTATGCCTGTGAGATTCTGCCTGAACACCTTAAGTCACTTTTGTGGCAGTGGGAGGGCCCTATCTGCGGCTTTTTCCTCCTGTTTTGGGTTTATTTTCAGCCTGTATGGCAGTTCTATCCTTTCTATGCTTTGCCTTGCCTTTTGTGATAGTGTCAGTTATTGTATTGTGGCTTTTCACTATATCCGTGTTATTTACTCCAATGTGGAAGAGAACATGCCACCACTCCAAGTCCAGCATCTCCCCTCCCTTCATTCTGTATCTGCCAGGACTGCTGCCTTCGCCTTGTCTCCGCACCCCCCGGACCAGCAGCGGCAGGCTAGAGAAAGGAGGTAATGAGTCCTGGCAGATATGCAAAGACAACAGGAAGTTTCTAGTCAGTTGACGCTGATGCCGGAGCCTCTCTTCCTGCCCAGTGTGCGAGATTGCATACAGACTGCGGGCCGCAAAATAGGACCTGGGGGGATGCGCATGTGGTGCGTGGGCTGCGAATTTGAGACCGCTGTCTTAGAGAGAGAAAGAGATAATGGTTAATGCGGATGGGCAGACTGGATGGGCCATTTGGCCTTTATCTGCCATCGTATTTCTATGTTCTATAACATGAACATAACTAGAGCTGTACTGAATACCACATTTTACTACGTGGCCAAATATGAATAATGAAAAATATTATTTGACCAAATCTGAATAACAGGCCTTGAACTTTAAGATAAATAATAATAAAAAAAAGGAGTGGCAAATGCACCTAAACCCCTTAGGAATTGAATAGACTTTGGTGCATTCATCGCGGCGGCATCGCTACATTGGCTTTATAAAAAGGGCTTTTAATTACTATTCAACCAAATGGAAATAATAGGGCTCATAATCAAAAGAGAAAAATGTCCAAAAACCGGCCTAAGTTGGCACTTGGATGATCATAAACGAAAGACATCCAAGTGCCGATAATAAAAATGGATTTTGGACGTATTTCTAAACGACCTAGGCCTTCATAGTGCCGCTGAATGACCAAAGCTAAATGGGGCGTTTCAGGAAGCGTGTCGAGGGCGGGACGTGGGCCGGCTTAGACTTAGTTGTACAGCATGTATAACCGAAAGTTTTACAACAGAGCCTAGACAGAACTTGGACATTGTGACTTAGACCATGTAAAACACGGTGTAAGTCACAAAAACCCACCTAAAGTCACCAGATAAGCACTGCAAACACATAAAACAGACCCCCACACACTATCCCAGTGATCACCAACCCCCCACCCCCATAAAAATTTTAATCATAATTTTAAAATTCAGCCTCCAGACCATCATCACCTGGCCGCCTGGCATAGGAAAGCCTAGTTGTCCAGCCCAGAGGCAGCTTAAGTCGTCTTGGGGGTGGGTTAGGGACTCATGGAGAGGAGGACCCATGCCCATAAGCCCCTGTAATCACTGCATTGATACTTAAACATGTGCAATCCCCTATACACATAAGAACATAAGAAAAGCCTTCACCGGATCAGACCGAGGTCCATCCAGTCCGGTGATCCGCACATGCGGCGGCCCATTTAGGTACTCCTGATTGGAGACCCAGATATACCGTAGCCCTCAATATGATTTGCAAGAAGGTGTGCATCCAACTTGCGCTTGAATCCCAGGACAGAAATCTCCACAACATCCTCCGGGAGAGCATTCCAAATTCCCACCATGCGCTGTGTGAAAAAGAACTTCCTGATATTCGTCCTGAACCTGCTGCTACTCAGTTTCAGTCTATGACCTCTTGTCCTTGTCACATCCGAAAATGTTAGTAATGCTGCTTCTTGGTCTATTTTATCAAATCCTTTTATTATTTTAAAAGTCTCTATTAAATCCCCTCTCAGTCTTCTCTGCTCGAGGGTAAACAGTCCCAGTTTCCTAAGGCATTCTTTGTAGCTCAAATTCTCCAATCCCTTGACAAGTTTCGTGGCTCGCCTCTGTACCCTCTCCAGCAGAGTTATATCTTTCTTGAGGTATGGAGACCAGTGTTGGACACAGTATTCCAATTGCGGTCTGACCATTGCTCTATAAAGTGGCATTATTACATCTTCCGATCTACTCGTGATCCCCTTCTTAATCATGCCCAACATCCTGTTTGCTTTCTTCGCCGCCGCCGCCGCACATTGTGCCGAAGGCTTTAGGGTTCTGTCAATCAGTACCCCCAAATTCCTTTCTTGTTTGCATTTTGCTAATGTCGCCTCCAACATCCTATACTCATGTTCTTTGTTTTTCTTTCCTAGATTCATCACCTTGCATTTGTTTATGTTAAAATTCATCTGCCACTTTGTTGCCCACGCTTCTAGCTTGTTCAGATCCTTCTGGAGTTCCTCGCAGTCCCTTTGAGAGTCAACCGCCCGACATAGTTTTGTATCGTCTGCAAACTTTATTATATTGCATGTTGTTTCCTCTTCCAGATCGTTTATAAAAATATTGAACAAGATAGGCCTAAGAACCGAGCCCTGGGGCACGCCGCTAGTCACCCTCTCCCAGTCCGAGAATTTCCCATTTATGCTAACCCTCTGCATTCTGTTCTCCAACCACTTGCCGATCCATCTGTGCACTTCTCCTCCTATTCCATGGCTTAGTAGTTTCTTCATAAGCCTTGCATGTGGAACCTTGTCAAACGCTTTCTGGAAGTCCAAGTAAACTATGTCCACTGAATCTCCACTATCCACTTGTTTGTTCACTTTCTCAAAGAATTGTAGTAAATTTGTCACACATGACTTCCCTTTCCTGAAGCCGTGTTGACTAGCCCTTATTAGGTTGTGATCCTCCAAATGTTGTACAATGTTGTCTTTAATCAGTGTTTCAATTATCTTCCCAGAAACCGATGTGAGGCTCAAAGTCGATAGTTTCCTGGATCACCTCTTGATCCTTTTTTGAAAATTGGGATAACATTTGCTATCCTCCAGTCTTCTGGTATTTGCCCGGTTCTAATTGACATATTAGCTACGGATTGTAGCAATTCACCAATTTCGACCTTAAGTTCCTTTAATACTCTCGGGTGAATTCCATCCGGTCCAGGGGATTTGTCGCTTTCAGTTTGTCAATCTGAAAGTATATCATGTCCAATGTCACATTTACTGTTGCGAGGCTTTCTTCTATGCCTAAGGTGAATATCATCCCTGTGTCTGGCACTGTTGAAATGTCCTCATTTGTGAAGACAGAGGCAAAGAATGAATTTAACCTATCAGTAACCTGTTTTTCCTCTTTAATTGACCCTTTCTTTCCTTGGTCGTTGAGAGGGCCCACTGCCTCTCTTGCTGGTTTCTTACCTTTTATTTATCTAAAAAAGGGCTTGAAGTTTTTGGTTTCCTGTGCTATCTTTTCTTCATAGACTTTTTTGGCGTCTCTTACCACTTTATGACACTTTTTCTGGTCGATTTTGTGACAGTTCCAGGCCTCTGACGTTTTTTCTCGTTTCCATTTTTTAAACGAGTTCCTCTTCTCCCTCACTGCATCTTTCACCTCTTTTGATAACCACGCTGGTTCTCCTTTGTTCTTCTTTCGCCTTCCTTTAGATATCTTCGGTATGTGAAGATTTTGTGCTTCTGTGATGGTGTTTTTCAGCAGAGACCATGCTTGATCAACTGTTTGGTTTTCTGCTTTGTTCTTCTTGAGCCGTTTTCTAACCATGGATCTCATGCTGTCATAATTTCCTTTTTTGAAGTTAAAGGTCGTGGCTTTAGTCTTGATTGGTTTCCCCTTTCCAATGCTAATGGTAAAATAGATCATATTGTGATCACTTGTCCCTAGCGAGGCCTTAACTTTTACATCAGTTGCTCTTCCCGAAATGCCATTTATGACCAAGTCCAGGACTGCATTTCCTCTTATCGGTTCTCCTACCATTTGTTCCATGAAGCAATCTCCTATCATTTCCAGGAATTTTATCTCCCTGCCGCAGTTTGACGTTCCCAAATTCCAGTTTATCCCCGGAAAGTTGAAGTCTCCCATGATCGACACATTGCCTGATTTACATCCACGATTAATTTCCTCCATCATTTCTTTGTCTGTTTCCTCAGTCTGTCCCGGAGGTCGATAATAGAGGCCAATTTGTGTGTCAGCCTCTTTTTGTCCAGGAATCTTTATCCAGAGTGATTCTAGTTTTCCATTTACTACTATCTCTCCTTCTCTAACAGACTCTATTTCCTCTTGGACATACAGGGCAATACCTCCCCCTTTCTGCCCTATCCTATCTCTTCTGTATAGTTTATATCCTTGTAATACTGTGTCCCATTCATTTTCTTCATTCCACCATGTTTCTGTTATTCCTATGATATCCAGTTGTTGTCTACTTGCTAATTCTTCCAGCTCTCCCATTTTGTTTCCTAAGCTTCTGGCATTCGTGTACATACATTTAAGTTCTGTTCATGCTAATTTACTGGATTTAGTGGTCCACACATCCTTTTTTGTATCCAATTGATCCCTTTCATTACCTCTTGTAGTGTCCTCATGTTCATGCCCTATATCTGTATGATTCCTTGGAGTTACCTCCTCAGGATATCTTGGTGTCCGGGCCATTGACCGGCTATCGACTGTCGGCTCTCCCCTGATCTTTAGTTTAAAGCCTTCTCAATGAACTTCCTTATGTTCTCAGCCAGGACTCTCGCTCCTTGTTTGGCTAGGTGTAGTCCGTCCTTTCTATAATACCCGCTCCTTCCCCAGAATGTTGTCCAGTTTCGCACGAAGTCAAAACCCTCTTCTTCGCACCACCACCTCATCCAGGCGTTCACAGCTCTCAGTTCATCCTGTCTCATAGCGTCCGCTCTCGGTACCGGAAGGATTTCCGAGAAAGCCACCTTCACCTCTCCGACCTTCAACTGCCTTCCAAGTGAGCGGAGTTGGTCCTTTAATTCTTCCCTGTCGTACTTCCGTCTGCAAACATCGTTGGTTCCCACGTGGATGAGCACTGCAGTTTCCTTTCCCCCTGCTCCATCTATGATTCTGGTGATCCTACTGGCCACATCCTTCACTCTTGCACCAGGCAGGCAGGTGACTAATCTATCCCTTCTTCCTCCCGCAATATGGCTGTCCACATTTCTTATTATGGAATCTCCGACTATAATCCCAATCTTCTCTAGTTGGAGGTTCCTCGGGGGTCTTAAGTCTGTATCCTCGGCGAAAGTCATGTCTTCTTTCATCTGTGTCTCGTCCTCAGATGGTCTATCATCTCTGTTGATTGGATTGGTGCCTCTTTCTGCATCAATTGTTGCAGCCTCCTTGGTTGTTCGGTTGCTGATCTCAAGCCCTTGGGTCTCCACAATCTGCTGGTGGGCATCTTCGATGTATCTCTCCAATTCTTCAATCACTTCACTAGACCTGGACTCCACAATCAACCTCTCCTGCGTGCGATTTTCCTTTTTATTAATGAGAAGTTCTTCTAGTTCCTTCACCGTTCCCTCCAGCAACCAGACTTGCTGTTTCAGGCTTTTCAGCTCCCTGCACCGACTGCAAATGTATGCCATAGTCCCAGAGGGGAGGTACTCATGCATACTGCAGCCGGTACAGAAGACTGGAAAGCTCATCTTCTGGCTTCCGTGGGCGCTCATAACCTTCTTATGACCCAAGGATTTGGGATCAATTAATTTGTTGGCCTTGCTTCCTGGCTCTTTCTTAAGGCGTCTTCGCAAAGGCGCTCTCGCTAAGGCGAGCCCTCTCCCTTTTAAGGGGGAGCCGAGTCGCGCTGTTGCTGACGCGCTGGGGGTGGGCGGAGCTACCTCTCGCCTACCCCACGTTGCCTGCGATCTTTGCTAGCCTTCCCTGCTGTAAGTAATTTAAAATAAGAATATCTCCTTACAGTTCTCGCTGCTCCGGTGGTTCCTGCCTCCTTCACCCCCAAAACCCTTTTGTACTGGCATATAAGTGGCTCCTACAGCCATAAGGGCTATTGGGGTGATAGATAAGTGGGTCTAGGGGATTCTGGAGGTGGTTTGGGGGACTCACCGTAACCTATAAGGGAGCTGTAGGGAGGAGAAGACATGGCACCCTTTTTGTGAAGTTCACAGCAGTGCCCTGTAAGGTATCCCACTATTTAGGTGCCATGTCTGGGTGTTCAGTCCATCACTTTGCAGACCCCTCCCACGTCCAACAGGGCTTGTTTTAGGCGTTTTGGACTTGGACGGAAAGTTGGACGGAAATGTGGTATAAAGATGGACGATTTAGTGACTTGGACGATCAGATCGGCAGGACGTATAATTAGACAATTTTCAAAACGAAAAAAAAAGTTGGACGTATCTTTCGAAAATGTGTCTTGAGCTGTTTTTTTACTTTGGACGACTTATGAGATGGACGTAAACAGACTTAGACGTCCCTTTTGATTATGCCCCTCAATAGATTCAGGGCACCATTTTGAAGTTCAATCGAATCAACTATTAATAACAGTAAGCACTTCTATATATAGAAACAGGATCACATAGCATTTGTCATAAACACATCAAAGGACTACTCTCTTTGTTGCGTGTAGAGCAGTGGTCTCAAACTCGTGGCCCGGCAGGTACTATTTTGAGGCCCTCGGTATGTTTATCATAATCACAAAAGTAAAATAAAACAGTTTCTTGATCATATGTCTCTTTAGCTATAAATTACAATATTATTATTAAGACTTGGCCAAAAGGAAAGATTTATAAACTATAAAGAGTTTTACCTCATGCAAAATTGTCGTTTCTTTAATATGACATTAACTATTTTTTTTCTGAGGCCCTCTAAGTACCTACCCTCTGCAAAGGGTTTGAGTTTGAGACCACTGGTGTAGAGGCTAACAAACTGCTTCCTTCAATTTTGGCTGAAACTGAAAACTGCCACTGTCTGAAAGCTTTCAGCTGAAGCCCACTGGGGATTCTCAGAGCTCGGAGTCTGTATCCAACTGCTAAACCTACAGTATCCAAGCCATAATATAACAATTTAAATAATGAAAGATTGTATTTGACATCCAAGCAAAGTAGCCTCCACACACACGAGCTGCAGCTAATGAAAACCGAAACATAAAAGCCATGACACTTTTGCAGTGGCTGACTTTGCGCCACACTTGGAGTGGCAACTGACTTCAGAACTCCACAGACAAATTCCTGCTAAAGTTTTGTATCAAGAGCATTTATTTGGAGCACTCTGTTTACCATATAAACTAGGGTTACCGGATGTCTGGATTTACCTGGGCATGTCCTCTTTTTAGAGGACTGTCCGGGCATCGGGACGACTTTTCACAACCCAGCACTTTGTCCGGGTTTTGAAAAACTGTTGAGATCGGGGTTGAATCTGGAGTGAATCTGCACATGCACGGAGGCGACATGCTAATGTTGCATTTGTGCGTTCACATATGCACTCCAGAGTTGACCTGAAGAGATGAGGTATATAAGGGGCTGGGGAGTGGAATGGGGTGGGGTCAGGCCAGGATGGAACAGGGCAGGGCCATGCATCCTCTTCTTCCAAATGCAAAATCTGGTAACCCTAATAGAAACTATTGTGCAAGATCATAACTACATTACTTGCAATTGCAGTACAAAAAGGAAGAATACTTGGAGTATTCCTACCCCCCCACCCCCCAAGACTACCTTACATGGTCTAGTGGTATAGCCATGGCAAGAGCAATGCCCCAATTGCAGTAGCCATTTTGAAGATCCATTTTGGGGATCTTTCCTGCCCAACTACATCCCTAGATAGGGTTGCCAGATTTTATGATTGTAAAATCCGGACACCCTAATTTCCTAAAACATCATCGCTGTATTGCAATAAATCTTTCCATTTTATAAATATGACATAAGGAATTACACCAGAAATTATAATTTAATCACAACAGTTAAAATCTAAGAGAGATGTGTAGTGATTTGCATGTGATAATCTTAAAGCATCTTGTACATAAAAAAGAGGAACTATTCTCTCCCAAACCTTTTGCCTAAAGATCATAGATTATCCCAGTAATAGAGTTGATGTGGAGGATAAAAGAGCAGAGAGGATCTGGCCTGGAGGGGATTGGCAGAGACAAGAGGGGGGGGGGTAAGCAAAGATTGAAAGGGAATGGAGAGTGGTAAGGGAAGCTGTATGGTAACTATTTGCTATTCAGTACTTCCACAAAATTTGCGGGGGTTCCATGAATTCTGAAAAAACTGCAAATACGGTTTTTCGCCTGTCAAAAGGCAGGAGAGGGCAGCTGGAACGCTGGCGGGTGCAGAAAATCACTCCAGCAAGAGGGATGAGAGTCTCACGATAGCTGGAAAGGGGCAAGTCTGAGAGGTGCGAGGTAATGAATGGTGCAGTGGATTGGCAAGGAGAAGGGTGGAGTCTTGGGCTGCTTTTTCTTTACTGGCAGGCTGCCCTGTTCTTTCTGTGAATGAAGGGGTTGCCCTACCTTTTTTTTTTTTTCTTACTTTTACTACGATTAGTATTACAGTATTATTATTGGGCTGGGCTAGAAGGTTGCAAGCATGGTTTTCGTTTCTCGCTTTTTGTCTGTGCATGTTTTTATTTTAAGCCCTTTACAAACATAGTTTAGTTCGCGGTATGCTCCGACCGCCTCTTCCTGTTACTAAAGTAAGGCTACACCAGTCAGGAGCTGCTTTGACACACAGCTCCTGATTGGTGTAGCCCGACTATAGTACAGGAATTAGTGAGTCTGCGAACCGCAAATTTGCAGGGGAACACTATTGCATTTAAAATTAATTGTGGTTTATATTATTTTAATACAAATATAAATCCTTCCGAATGTAAAAATATTGTGCACAGGATAAAAAAAAAAATATTGCACAGAATTCTCTCAAAGATCCCTCTCAGAATATTCTTTTGGAGAACTTATTAGAGTGTCTGGCAAGTAGATAACTTTTCTCAAAGAACTGTGCCAAATATGCATATCACTTTAGAAATAGAAAGTATTTAAGTTTAATAAATTGACTGAGAAAGAACAATAGAAGGACCAAGCCTGTTTAGAGAGAAAGAGATGACAAGCTGATAGGGTTACTAGATTTTTAAGTTAGTAAAATCTGGACCAGCTAGACCTGCCCCCAGGCCCGCCCAGTTCCACCCATCCCCGTCCCATTCCACCCCATCTCCGCCATAAGCTAGGCCCCAGCCCCACCCCCGCTGCCTGTTCGTCAATCAGGAAGGCACGTGCACATGCACAGACGCAACGTGATGACATTATCTGCGTGTGCCATCACCACATATGCAGATGCCCCCTCCCAACGTGATTTCCTTTCAAAACCCAGACAAAGGAGGACATGTCCGTGGAAATCCGGTAACCCTAGACAAACAGATACGTTAACAATAAAGTTGAGACAATCCAAACTGGACCAGATTGGACACCAGAAATAATATTCACAAAATGCATCTGGTTGAAGGGGTAATTTACGTAGTGAGAAATGTAGACGTGTATGTGTAAATGAGTTCAAAAGAGAAACCACTGTTCTTACAAGAAGACAGTTGCCAATGTCAGAACTGCAATTTAACAAATTAGTAAAGGAGGCAGCTCCGTTCCAGTGCTGTAATTTTTGCTTAGCAACGTGAAATTACCTTTGTAGTTTTTTTTCTTGCCTTTTTGGTGGACATCTTTAAAAAGCAATTTAGGCCCCTTATTTATTGATTTATTTCCCCAGGATCCCAAGCTGGGTTACAACGATACATTCACAATATTTTGGCGTCACAGGACTAAGGATACATTCGCATTATCCTAAAGGGTGAAGATAGGGAAATAGAAGTGCATTCACAATATATTGGAGGCCGAGCATCAAGGGTCTGTTCACAATACACTGGGGAACTGGAAAGAGGGTTACAGAGGTATGGTCACACATTATTTTCTCTTCTGATGAAAATATGACCTTGGGTATGCCTCTACTTGATGAGGGATGCTCTATAACGGGGGATTGGGGTCTGTGTGGAACCTGTTCTATAAAGAAAGGTAGCCCTTCTAATTGTATGACAAACACCTTATTGGTAAGCTTCTACCAGTCCCAATTGTACGTATTGCAAATATATATTTTTTTCAGTGGACCGGATCATAAAAATTACTAGCCTTTATGGGTTAGCCTCAGCCCCACCACTCCACCGCTGTGCTATCTCGTGACCGCGGGCAGATTTATGTGGCACTTCATCACTGGCTGTCCATGTTGTAGTTTTCAGACTCCCAGGCGGTGGCTGATATAAGCTAAGTACATATACTATTACTTGTCTTAAATGAGAATTACAGAATATATTTTTTAAAATATTAAATATTAAAAAATAAGGAATATAACATATTAAACTACAACATGGACAGCCAGTGATGAAGTGCCACATAAATCTCCCCGCGGTCACGAGATAGCACAGCGGTGGAGTGGTGGGGCTGAGGCTAACCCATAAAGGCTAGTAATTTTTATGATCCGGTCCACTGAAAAATATATATTTGCTATAAAGAAAGGTAGGCACCTACTTTCTTTTGTAAAATATTAGCACTGCAGGGTAAGAACATTTGTATTTTTTTTAGGCACAACCACATATACAAGAATGGGCAATTTTTTTTTTTTCTACTGGATAATTCTTGATGACATAAGAAAAGAGTGCAAACTGCAGGTTTAAAGATCCTTGGTTTGTGATATTTGAAATCCCACCAATTCCAGGCCCTTCTTTTATTTATTTATTTATTTATCCATCTCCCAGGGGGGCTCAGAACGGTTTACATTAATTTATTCAGGTACTCAAGCATTTTTTCCTGTCTGTCCTGGCGGGCTCGCAATCTACCTAGGGCAAAGGGGGGGATTAAGTGACTTGCCCAGGGTCACAAGGAGCAGTGTGGGCTTGAACCCACAACCCCATGGTGTTGAGGCTGTAGCTTTAACCACAGCGCCACACACTCCCCTGGCCTGAATGACCTACTGGGCTGCCAGCAACCTCTTGGGCAGAATGCAGCAGCTGAAATGCGGTTTCGTTGGGAGACGAGAGCATTTCCCCACAACTGGCCGAGTTTCATCTGTTAATAGTGTTCCGTATTAAATTCAAATTAGTTGTAGTTGTGTTCAAAGTACTTCATGAAATGTCTTCAGTCCATCTTAAATCTTTAAATCAGCGGCGTCAAGCAACTCAGCTGCTTTGTCTCTTGTACCAGCACATGTTCGATTTACCTTCTGTTAAATTAATCCAGAGAGCCACCATACGCTCCCATGTTTTTTTTTCTGTCATTGCACCAACCATATGGAGTACATTAGCAGCTGAGCCGAGACTGAGTGATGGTTATACTTTGAAAAAGCATATGAAGGCATGGCTGTTCACACAGGCATTCGGAGTATCTGTTTAATTTCTTCTTTTCTCATGTTGGCTTTTACAAAGCCACAGTAGAGTTTTCTACCACGGGCCAGGAGAGTAAATGCTCCAACGCTTATGGAATTCCTATGAGAAGTGTAGCATTTACCTCGCCGGCCCGCAGTAGAAACCTCTAGCACAGCTTTGTAAAAGGAGTCCTTAGTTTTTAGTTCCTATTTTCTAACCCCCCCCTTTTTTTTACAAAAACACATTAGGCTTGTTTTTTTACAAAAACACATTAGGCTTGTTTATGTTTATGGTGTAGCTATTCATTTGTGTTGTGTTTTATTTTATTGGATTAATCTGTTATTTCTAATGCTCACTGTTACTCACATAGGATTTTATATGATAGGTAACGCGGTTTGCGAGTGTTTTGCAAGACGAGCAAAACATTCTAACAAATCGTGACTCGCAAACCAAGCGTTGACTCGATTTGCGAGCACCCTTCCCCCTGAACCAGCATTACTCCCCCTCGCCTGCGAATGCCCCCCCCACGAGAACCGGCTTCGCACCCCCCCTCTCAAAACAGCATCGCTCCTCCCTCCGAGAACCGGCATCATACACCCGTGCTGGAAGCGGCATTCCCTGCCCACCCAAACAAGCCCCTTACCCCATCTGGCACCAGCACACAGCACCAACTCACAGGACGTGCCGGTGCCAGTCAACAAAGATCTCGCCTCTTGCCTGGGCTGGGCCTTGGACATCTGCACATGCTCAAGGCCTTCTGGCTCTCGTTCTCTCCGAGAATCATGGAGTGAACAAGAATCTTGGAGAGAACAAGAGCCAGAAGGCCTTGAGCATGCGCAGATGCTCAAGGCCCTACCCAGGCAAAAGGCGAGATCTTCGTTGACTAGCACCGGCACGTCCTGTGGGTTGGTGCTGCGTGCCAGTGCCAGATGGGATAAGGGGCTTGTTTGGGCGGGTGGGGGAATGCCGCTTCCAGCACGGGGTGCAATGCTGGTTCTCCGGGGGGAGGGGGTGTTGTTCGCGGGCAGGAGCGATGCCGTTTTGAGTGGGGGGAGCGATGCCGGTTCGAGCGGGGGTGTGGGTGGAGCAGCGCCAGTGGCCTCGGGAGGGGGGGAGGAGGTGGAACCAATCAAGTGAGTTTCCCTTACTTCCTATGGGGAAACACACTTTGATATATGAGCAATTTGGTTTACGAGCATGCTTCTGGAATGAATTATGTTTGTAAACCAAGGTTCCACTGTACTTCTAAATAAACAGTGAACCTTCTGTGCCACAATATTGGCTGCTTATTTATCTGTAAGGAGCAAAATGGCCACACCAGTTATATGAAAGTTTTGAGTCTACCCTGTTAAGGTAATTAATAAGATTTTCTCTGGTGATCCGATCTTATGCCTTTTCAAACTGTTTTCATGGTACATTGATAATCGGATGCCTCTAAAGACTAATTTCTGTCATCTTGACCTGACTCATTTTTGTACCTTATTTTGGATTGATGGATTGTAAAAACTATTCATTAAGTCAGGAGTTAGCAAATGCTTTGCCTGTATCTCTTCTGTTTATACAATTGGTTGAGGAGCTCTGTTTCTCTTATCAATTTAATTCAAAACTTGCTTTGTTTCTCCAACCAAGGAACCAGGCTCCTTGCACACAACAGTAATTTTTAGATTTGTTTTCCAATTTAAAAATAAAGGAATAGCAGTTTATATAGGCGTTAATTAGTGGTGCAATCAATAAATATGATTTAATAAATTCATAAATATTATTACCTTACTACCGCTTTGAACTGTTTGTGGTATTGCGGTATATAAAAATAAAGTTTTTATTATTAACTGAATCCTGAACAAGATTTACAGTTCAGTTAAATTTGTATCTTTATTGTCAAATCTCTTTTCTCCCCATTTCTCCCCTCTATCTTTCATTCTTTTTTCTTCCCATCTTCTACCAAACCCTCTATCTCTTTCTAATTATCTGTCCTCTTCCCTTTATCTCCCACCCAGCAATCACTTTGTCTCTCTTTACTACCCCACAGTCTTTCTTTCCCTGGTCTTTCTCCATTTTGTTCTTCACCCCACATCAGTGGTATAAATACCATCTAGCCAGTCCCTGTAATGACAGGGGACCCAGGGAAGGAAAGGGGCCACTTAGAATTGCTCTTGTATCTTCTGAACTAGATGCCCCTTGCTCCGATGTTTTGCAAGGGGGCCTTTAGATTGTGGGAATGGCAAACTTCGAAATTACCTTTTTCTACTCTATCCATACCTCTTCCCTTTCCTCTAATCCTCTCTCTCTCTCTCTCTCTCTATCCTTTTCAATTCTGTCCCCACCTCCTTTACTATATTGCTGCATTACAGATTTTCCAGCCTGCTGCTTTGGTGAATTGCTGATTTTTAGACTCAGTGTGGTCTCTGCTGTTCCTGGTATGCCACCGTTGGCTGGGCATGTTCAGAGCAACTTTACATTGACTTTACATTGTGCCTATCTTCGCTGATTGTCCAGCTCCTCTTATTGTAAACCGCCTCGAACTACTATGGCTTTGACGGTATATAAGAATAAAATTATTATTATTATTATTGAACTGGCATGCCACTGATCCCCCTATCCTCAATTTAGCACACTATTGCAGTATTTTATCATACCACTTATATCTTTCTCCTTTACTAATTAGTTTATTTGTTTTGGAATGGAGGAGTAGCCTCATGGTTAGTGCATCAGCTTAAGATCCAGGGGAGCCAGGTTTGATTCCCACTGCAGCTCTTTGGGACTCTGGGCAAGCCTAAGGTTACCAGACGTCCGGGAAAACCTGGACATGTCCTCTTTTTAGAGGACTGTCGGGGTACTGGATAGATTTTCCAAAGCCTAGCAGTCTGTCCGGGTTTTCAAAAGCCCTGACGAACTTCGGCCACATCTGGAGGGCATCTGAGCATGTGTGGATTACGTCACACACATCCACGCATGCTCCAGACCAGACACAGCCAGAGCTTGTCAGGGAAGAAGAGAGGAGGTTTGTGAGGGCGGGGCTGGAGTCTGAACTGGCAGGGGCTAGAGCAGAATGGGGCAGGGCTAGGGCAGAACAGGGCAGGTCCATGTGTCCGTATTTTTGTGGCACGAAAAATGGTAACCCTAGGCAAGCTAATTAACCCTCCATTCCTTATCATCATCAGCAGATGAATCCAGAGCCGAGTGAATTGTGTCCATCCACCAGCAGGTGGTGATAGAAGCATCAAGTTGAGCTCTGTTATGTATAGGATGGTAAACTGACTGGTAAGCCGATATTCTCTAACTCCGCAAGAGGATGATGACCTTTCTCATCCTGGTTTCATCTCTGCTCAGCGTGCCCACAAAACTCCTGTTTTGGCTTGGCTAATCCAGTGAGTGAGGGGATTAGGCTCCTGGGTTCCTATATAGCAGGTGGTGCCAGGAAATGAAATCCCATTCCTTTTCCTTTGCTTCAGTCTCCGCTTCTTCTTTCTCCTTTAAATTGATATTGTAACATAGAATTCCTGCATCCTACTGAACCATTTGAAAGTAAGCGGTATATGAAAGTCAGAGATATCACAGTATCTTCATTTAGGGGAAAATTATCAAGCTGCATTAGGACTTTTCCATGTCATTTGCTCCTTAAAATGATTTAAAGGGCCTTACTGCAGCAATATTTAAGTCTCCGAGGGTCACATAGTAAAGAGATGCAAAACATACAAATGCATGTAAAGCAGGTCATTAATATGTAAACAACATAGAAACATAGAAACATAGAAAGATGACGGCAGAAAAGGGCTACAGCCCACCAAGTCTGCCCACTCTACTGACCCACCCCCTTACTAGGCCTCTGTAGGGATCCCACATAGATGTCCCATTTATTCTTAAAGTCAAGCACGCTAGTGGCCTTGGTCACCTGCTCCGGAAGCTTGTTCCAGCGACCCACCACTTTTTCCGTGAAAAAGTACTTCCTGGCATCACCCTTAAATTTCCCTCCTCTGAGTTTGAGCGGATGCCCTCTAGTGGCCGAGGGTCCCCTGAGTAGGAAGATGTCTTCTTCCACCTCGACACGACCTGTGATGTACTTAAACGTCTCTATCATGTCCCCTCTCTCCCTGCGTTCCTCCAGAGTGTAGAGCTGCAATTTGTTCAGTCTCTCTTCGTACGAGAGACCCTTGAGCCCCGAGATATTTCTAGTGGCCATCCGCTGAACCGACTCGACTCTAAGTACATCTTTGCGGTAATGTGGCCTCCAGAACTGCCCACAGTACTCCAGATGAGGTCTCACCATGGTTCTGTACAGTGGCATTATGACCTCAGGTTTCCTGCTGACGAAGCTTCTATTGATACATCCCATCATTTGTCTTGCCTTGGATGATGCTTTTTCTACCTGATTTGCAGCCTTCATGTCTGCACTGATGATCACTCCCAAGTCTCGTTCTATTGTCGTCCTAGCTAATTTTTCTCCATTTAAGGTGTAAGTTTTGCACGGATTCCTGCTACCGAGGTGCATGACCTTACATTTCTTAGCGTTGAAGCCTAACTGCCATGTCGAGGACCACCTCTCCAACGCAAGTAGGTCCTGCATCATATAATCCTGCACATTACTTTCCCTTACTGTATTACATATTTTGGCGTCATCGGCGAATAATGTTACTTTACCCTGAAGCCCTCATGTCAAGTCCCTTATGAATATGTTAAAAAGCAGTGGACCCAGGACTGAGCCCTGCGGCACTCCGCTGGTCACTTCCGATGTTTCGGAGAAGGTGCCGTTGACTACCACCCTCTGAAGTATACCACTCAGCCAATCATTGATCCATGTAGTTAGTGTCTCACATAACCCAATTGATTTCATCTTGTTTAGAAGCCTACGGTGTGGGACACTGTCAAAAGCCTTACTAAAATCCAAGTACACTACGTCCAGAGACTCCCCGGAGTCCAACTTCCTTGTTACCCAATCAAAGAAATCGATGAGATTGGATTGGCATGACCTGCCCCTAGTGAATCCATGTTGATTGGGATCCCTCAGATTCCCCTCCTCCAAGATCATGTCCAGCTTGCGTTTAAGTAGTGTTTCCATGAGTTTACACACTATCGATGTGAGACTTACCGGTCTGTAATTCGCAGCCTCTGTTCTGCTACCCTTTTTGTGCAGAGGAACAACGTTGGCTGTTTTCCAGTCTAGGAAGACTCTCCCCGTACGTAGGGAGAGATTGAAGAGCATGGCTAGTGGTTCCGCCAGGACACCGCACAGCTCTCTGAGCACTCTTGGGTGTAATTTGTCTGGTCCCATGGCTTTGCTCACCTTGAGACTTGCCAGTTCGCTGTAAACATCAGCTGGTGTGAACTTGAAATTCTGAAATGGGTCTTCCGTGGTTGGGTTTGCTTCCAGCTGAGGTCCGTGTCCAGGTGCCTCACAGGTAAAGACTGAGCAGAAGTATTCATTCAGTAGTTTGGCTTTGTCGGAGTCTGCTTCTACATAATTTCCATCCGGTGTTCTAAGGCGTACTATTCCGCTGGTGTTCTTTTTCCTATCACTAATATATCTGAAGAAGGATTTGTCCCCTTTCTTGATGTTCTTTGCTAGATTTTCTTCCACTCGGAGTTTGGCCTCCCTAACTGCTGTTTTGACCGCTGCAGACTTGGTCCTGTATTTAATGTCAGCTTCTCCTTCCCCTGTGCGTTTGTGTGAAAGAAATGCTCTTTTTTTCTCCTTGACGAGGTACGAGATTTCATCCGTGAACCATTGAGGTTTCTTGTTTCTCTGTTGTTTATTAACTGATTTTATGTAACGGGTAGTTGCCTCCTATAGGGTCAGTTTCAGGGTTGACCACATAGCTTCCGCATTATCAGTTTCCTCCTGATCTTGTAGCGTCTGTTGGACAAAATCTCCCATGCGTGCGAAGTCTGTGCCTCGGAAATTGAGTACCCTCGTCTTTGTTTGTGATCTAGGGAAGCTCTTCCTAAGGTTGAACCATACCATGTTATGGTCACTGGAGGCTAGCGTTTCTCCCACCGAGACCTCCGAGACACTTTCCCCGTTAGTAAGCACCAGATCTAGGATGGCCTGGGCCCTAGTGGGCTCATGTACCATTTGTTTAAGCCGTACTCCCTTCATGGACGCTAATATCCTCCTGCTCCCACAAGTTGATGCTGAGAGTGTATTCCAGTCAACATCAGGCATGTTAAAGTCCCCTACCAGAACAGCGTCCCCCTGTAAAGTGATATTCTCAATGTCCTCAATTAATTCTGCGTCCTTGTCCTCCGATTGTCTTGGAGGTCTGTATACCACACCAAGGTATAGGCAATTTTCTCCACCTCTGGCCAGGTTTACCCAGATGGATTCCCCGGTGTACTTGACATCGGTGATCCTGGTTGTTTTGATGTTTTCTTTGATGTAAAGTGCTACCCCCCCTCCTAACTTACCCTCTCTGTCTTGGCGGAGCAGGTTGTACCCTGGTATAGTTATATCCCACCCATGAGAGTCTGTGAACCATGTTTCGGATATAGGCACTACGTCCAGGTCTGCATCCACTATTTCGGTTTCCAGTTCTAGAAATTTATTCCCTAAACTGTGCGCATTAACATACATAGCTCTCCACTGTTTGTGTTTGCTAAATCCATGTGGATAGTTTCCCGTCCGGGCCAAAGAGTCTCCTAGCGAATCTTTTACAGTGAGGGTCAGACCTGGAAGCGGAGTTTTGGTTCATCACATCAGGGTTGTTACTTACTGCTCCTGTATATATATGGGTACCCTCCCCTTCCCCCAACTTACCTAGTTTAAAGCCCTTCGAAGCAGGCGGGCTAGACAGTGTCCGAAGACGTTCTTACCTCTGCTGGTCAGGTGTAGTCCGTCTGGTCCCTGGAGTCCCTGCAGCGTCCCTCCATGGTTCAGGAAGCCGAAGTTCATTTCCCGGCACCACCGTTGTAGCCACTCATTTGTCTTCAGGATACGTTCTTCCCTCTCTCTTCCCTAACAGGAAGAATTGAAGAGAATACTACCTGTGCATCTGTCCGCTTCAGCCTCTTCCCCAGATCTCCGAAGTCTCTAGCTATGTCCTCCAGGCTGTTCTTGGCGGTGTCATTCGTTCCAACGTGGATGAGCAGCATGGGGAAGTGGTCCTGGGGCCTAAGAAGTCTGTCAAGACAGGTGGTCACATCACGTATTCTGGCTCCAGGTAGACAGCAGATCTCCCTCGACTGTATATCTGGCCTGCATATTGGTCCCAAATGTGACTTGTGCGCTGCAATTTGTGTTATGACCCAGAAATCAAGATTAAATAACTCCAGCTTTTAGCTGGGCTTATTTTAGCACCCTGAACCTTTGACTGCAAAGCTATGGCCTGATGTTCTTGGGCCCAATGTGAGAAGGGCCATGGAACTGTTTGGAATCCCCCTTGATTCCTTCTGTCTCTCCCACCTGATCCACAAACCCCTAATCCATCACCCTTTCATTCAAACCCCCCCTCCCATTCAAGACCCATGATCTCAGCACACCTCGATTCAAGTCCTCCTCAAGGCATCCCCAATCATCCATGGATCAAAGCTGTCCTCTGTCTGGTGATCCAGTGGTTGCCAGACAGGAGCAATTTCCTCTTCACACTTGCCCAGACAGTGCCCCTAGCAGTACTCTCACACTAGAGTACTACGAGGGGTGTTCAATACATGAGTATGAAAGAAAGTAGCAAGCGCATTGAAACAAGTCTGTATATGTTATGACATGTCTCAAGATTACTGATGTACAAGGCTCAGTGCAAGTCTAACATGCCTAGAGACAGGATGTCAGGAGAGTCCTCATGCAAATCAAGTAAGAAACTGCTAGATTTAGAGCACCATTCAGTTATAAAATTTCTCACAAAAGAAGGGAAAAAGCCAAAGGAAATCCATGATTGCATGACTGCAGTTTATGGTGAGTCTGCCCCATCATCTTACAAAGTAAAATTTTAGAGAAAGCAATTTAAGTGAGGTAGAGAGTCCATTGAAGATGACCCTCACACTGGACGGCCTCTGGAAGCAACTTCCACAAAAATGTGCAAGAAAGTCAAAGATTTAATTTTGTCAGACAGACAAATTAAGGTTTTCCGAATAGCTGAAGAAATGGGCCTCTCGGTAGGTACAGTTTGGAAAATAATTCATGAAAATTTGGGCATGTCCAAGGTTAGTGCAAGATGGGTTCCAAGAATGCTAATGTCATGTCAGGAGAACTTAGAGATTTTCCATGAAGACCAAGTGAATTTTTTTTCATCGTTTGGTGACTGGAGATGAGACCTGGGTCTATCACAGAGATCCTGAGTCCAAAATGGAGTCAATATAGTGAAAGCACAAGTCATCCCACACCCCAAAAATGTTCAAGACAGAAATATATTCATACAAAGTCATGGCAACTGTCTTCTGGGATGACGAAGGACTTTTACTTCTGAATTTCAAGCCACACAAGACAATCATAACACAATGATCATTTTATGAGTCTATCAAGTGAAAAGCCGTTGGAGAGAAGGCTTCCGGGTCAGCCACTTGCAGCAGCTGCCCGTGTCCCTGCAACAAGTGCCACTGAAGGCAGGAAGGATCAGCAGCCCACCTGGAAGGAAGTAACTGGGATCCCCCACTGATTCGGAAGGCTTCCCTCTGATGTCAGCTCTGATATCGTAGGGAAGCCTTCCGGGTCGGCTTCGGCAGAGGGGAGCAGGCAGGAAGGAGGGAATGGGATCCTCAGGTTTGGCTCAGGGGTGGCTCAGCAGAGGCTGGTGGGCAGGAAAGGGGGCATGGGATCCCCAATGGCCATTAGGAAGGAAGGGGGTCAGAAGACCCGCTCAGTGCATATCCCCAACAAGCGACTCATATACCCCTAAGGGTATGCATATCGCATGTTGAGAACCTCTGCTGTAGATGCATTCCACCAATGAGTGTCAAATGGTCCAGAAGTTTGTCATACAAATGGCAGATTTTCTGTTCTTATTAATGCTTTGGATTCTAGGATCTATAATATGGCCAGAATGTCCAACAATATTGGGTGTTGAGACTCATTTTAGTAGACCATAGAGATGATCACTTTGCTACCTATGAAACAGCATTGGCACTGTATATCAAAGTTCCTCTAGTTTGCTTTTCCTTCCAAATGACTATTGAGCTTCTCTGGCAGACAGTAAATACAGACAATGAAGCAAGGAGAGATTATGATGCAAATAATAAACATAAAGAACAAATCTTAAAGATCTTAAATTGGGTAACAATGTTGTTGCCATGGCTAATAGTGCAGTCTATCTTAATACATTTTGCTTCAAACCCAAGTGCTTATAGGAATTGCCTGCGAGTGTGGCATGCAGTTAGCCACTTGTTATAGAAAAATCATCTGGTGTTTGAACAGAATAATCTGTGACTGGTATCTGTCCATAGGATATAGCAGGTTTGGAATATTCTTTAATATCGGGCATACCCTTTATTATTTCCTTCTTGGTGCCAATGATACTTGCGCTTTGCTGAAGCAATAAGGATCAACAGAGATAGCATTTTCTGGTAGCTAATGAAATGAAAGGCAAAGGAAAAAACTGCAGTGATGATGTACAAGATCCCAAGTCTTTAATGAACAGTCATAAAATATATATAAATATAAGTATAAGTATAGTCATAAAACAGTTTGTATCCAAAATGATTAATGAACCTGGACCCAACATGGTCCGTGTTTCGAAGAAACACTCCTTCCTCAGGGGTCCTAGAGTGTGTCAATACAAAAAACCTGATGGATAACAACTGGATAAAACTGGAGTGAGCAGTGAACAGCTGTAGTGCAGGGCAAAAACGAAAGCTAATGAAATGACACTACAGGGCTTCAAGGAGGGTCTGGACAGGTACCTGGAGGACAAAGGGATCAAGGGGTACAGATAAGAGTAGAGGTAAGGTTAGAGGGATAGGATTAGAGGTAATTTGTAAAATTAGTCAGAGACCACTGTTCAGGCAGTGGGCCTGATGGGCCGCCATGAGAACGGACCGCTGGGCGAGATGGACCTCTGGTCTGCCTAGCGGAGGCAACTTCTTATGTTCTTATGACCCAATGAAAATGTAGAGGGGTCCTGAGCCAAAGCTGCAGAACTCATGACTTAGGTCATTCTTTTCCTGCAAAGTGATTGACCAAGTGGTGGTTATTGTAGCATTATTTGGATAAAATAATAATAATATCACTAGACTCAACTGTTGCCAACCCACAATTGCTTTATGTATTCTATAGCTTTTTACTTAAAATTTAAAGATTATAAACATTCTATCCCCAATATTGTTGTATGTTTGTCATCAGTAAGAAAGAGATTTGTAGCATTTTTTATTCCTTATTTAAAAAAAGATAAAATGGGTTCTATTCTATTAGACACCTCATATATAATTTGTATTACTTTAATTGGTGAACCTTTCCTACAGACTGCTCGTAATGGAGGCGCCTTTGTAGAGATCTGAAAGCTTATGTTCCAACATGTTAAGTGCAATAAAAGGTATTATACAGCTAATTATGCTTTCATTAAGGCTTCTAATCCATTTATTAGTCTGCATTCCAGCGACACTAAAGGTTTTCAGAATTCAGAATTTTGATCAATTCTTAAGGATGCATCTGTTTGGAAAGGCTTTGAATGATTCAGTCTGAAATTGCACTTTAGTCTTGGTGTGGGAAACACTGACTCCTCATTCATCTTAAACTCATCTGTTAATAATGGAATGTTTTAGTGTTTGATTCATACAAGAAAATGCCGTACTACTTGAAGGCAATCATGTTGATTAATTTGTGAACTTACTTGTATCCTATCATGTTCTAATTTCCTTAATTTCATACCTCTTTGCTCACAAAAGGGTATTTTACATTCACATGGCGCAGAACAATGAATAACCTGAAATTATATATTTTTTTTGTTGTTTGGAATCTTTGTTCTGGTAATTTTTCTTTTGAAAGACTTTTTACCTAATTCTTTATCATCTCTTCTATTACTACAATTGTTTCTTGATATCTTTTCCCCCTCCCCCAGATCTGTCCTACTGATCTCACAGCGGGTATTCTTAGATATCCAAAATGAAGATAAATGTGCAAGATAAATGTGCCTCTACTGTACTGGGTTTCCAAAATATTCAGCTTTCTCTCATGAATATCTATTGTGGATATTCTAGTAAACTGACTGGCAGTGGCTTCATGGGGACAGGCCTGTGAAGCCCTGATACAAAAAGCTAGTCTCAAGTGTATTACATTGATATCACCTACAAACTGGATATTTCTACATAGCTCAAGGAATAGGAACCCAAAATGGGAAATATACTCGTACGCAGCCAGAACTTCAACCTAGAGGAATAAAATGCTACACATTTGGTTGTTTGTTTCCTCTTTTTCCAAGGTTGTCATGGGCTAGATGGAACTTTATGTATAATCTGTTTTGATTTTATTTTCACTGCTTTTTAGTTTATGATATATTTTTTAATCTCACTTATTGTTTTACCACTTATTTTGTTTTATTTTATCATTCAAATTTAATTTAAATTTCCCCAGAATTCTATTGCTTCATCGGTTCTCCCTCTGCATCTATTCTTATCTCCCTTCTTTTTAACCTTTCAAATTCCTTTAGATCATTGTAATCTTATTAGTATATTTATTTTCTTATTTTTCTCCTCTATCTCTATTTTCTTTCTTTATTACTCTTCTAATTGTCATTTTTCCTGGTACTTTAGTTAGATTGTGAGCCTTCGGGACAGTAAGGGAATTTCTAAGTACCTATCTTACTTATAATTTTAATGCACCAATATATTCTTTGTAACCCGTTCTGGGCTTTTTTGGGAGGACGGGCTAAAAAATCGAATAAATAAATAAATAAATAAAATCTCTGTTGTAAGTGGATTGGAAAGTTAACATCAGAATGTAGTCTAGTGTACAGTACAGAGTGTTTTCAGTGTGACATTTTGGGGGTAATTTTGTAAGAAGCCACCTAGTTTTAGATACCAAGGACCTGATTCTATAAAAGCTGCCTAAAGTTAGGGGCCTATATCGGCGCCTAACTTAATTGATTAATATGCTTAATCAGTGCTGATAGTGGAATTCAAAACCTCACAATTGGCTGTAGTTGGACTTAATTGAAAGTTAGGTCCCTAACTTGCAAATCTTGATTCTATAAAAAGTAGGTGCCTATCCCAAAGCATCTATCTACATTAAAATTGGGCATGGTTAGGTGCAGATCATGGGCATGTTTTTGAGTTAGGTACCTTTTTATGAATTATGGATTTTGGACAGCCGTTCAAAATTTTGAATTTATGGATTTTGGACGGCCGTTCATAAAATGGCTGTTAGGCGACTAACTTTAGCTGAAGAAAACCCTGGAATAAATTGGGGATGCCTAAATTAAGTACCACCTAAGCATGCTTAGGTGATGCTAAGCATGATTCTATAATGGACGGCGCCTGTGTTAAAAAATCAGTGATGATATCGGTGCCTAAATCTAGGCAGACTTTCTTAGAATCAGGGCCTGATTCTCCATACAATGGCCCAAAAAATCTGCGCCAACTAAAATGATACCTAATCTAATCCTAATCTAATTCTTATACCAAATCATCTCCTAAAGATAAGAGCTCAATTCAGTTTACATAATTAGATCACAAAGAAAGATCTATTAATATTCATTGGAGCTATAACCTAAAAAGCGATGAAACATGGTGGTTTTTAAGGTTTTGCGAAAGAGATAAACACGATCTAGTTTGTTCATTCCATGTCGCAGTGAGTAAGTATGGAAAGGAGTATGAAATCTTTCTAATGGATTTGATTCTTCT
The DNA here is from genome assembly GCF_902459505.1 of Geotrypetes seraphini. Taxonomy (NCBI): domain Eukaryota; kingdom Metazoa; phylum Chordata; class Amphibia; order Gymnophiona; family Dermophiidae; genus Geotrypetes; species Geotrypetes seraphini. The sequence goes on along the minus strand of NC_047090.1, from coordinate 90,577,268 downwards.
TAATGATGGAAAAGAGAGCTTATGCTTATGAGTTGGTCTCTTGCACGAAGATCTCATGGTGTTTAGAAATAAAGACATCGAAGGAGCAAATAGTCCATGTAAAATTTTAAAGACTATACAGGCACATTTAAATTGAACTCTCAGTTGAAATGGAAGCCAGTGTAATTTCCTCAACCGAGGTGACACGTGATCAAATTTTTTTTTCCCATAAATCAGTCTGGCTGCAACATTTTGAATCAATTATTCTACAAGGTGCATGTATCTTTTATAAAATCCTGCATCATAACTTTTAAGCGCACTCATGTAGGCCTAAATGCCTGTGCCTAACTTGTGTGCACATTGGGCACATTTTATAACAGTGAACCTAACTTTTAGGAATGTCCACGATCCACCCATGCTCCTCCCCTGGCCACGCCCCCTTTTGAGATTTGCACACTAGAACTAACACGTACCATTTATAGTATTGTGCTTTCCAAATTGTGAATGTAACTTCTAATTCGTGTCAATTAGCATCAATTATGCAATGTTAATTATTGGTCCTGATTAGACTTGTTAAACAATTAAGTTGTGCATGCAGATTGGCTGTACCAACCGATTTGCTCGCACGACATAAGGCACCATATACATAATTTGGGGGTTAAAAGGCACTCACGTCCTCCCATAAAAAATTGACCAGCGTGAACATTTCTATGTAAATGTCTTGGTACATATTTTAACTATGCATGTGCACAGAGGAAGAGTTTAATGGAACACGGGTGAAGTCCAATTTCTTAATTTACAAATGTACAAGGTCCGACAATTAAGTTTGCAAACTTACCTCCATGCGCTTATGTTGGCAGCACTGGACAAACAACTCTGTAAGGTTTCATAACCTTGTTATGTCAGTGTCTCACAGCTGTGTTCGTGTTGAGGTGTTTCACATGAACTTGCATGATTTCTATCTCATTACTATGTAACATACGGTGACTTAAATTTCACTGTGTTACATTTGGAAACTTTGGGCTCCTTTTACAAAGGTACGCTAGTGTTTTTAGTGCACGCACCGGATTAGAGGAGGCGGTAGCGGCTAGCGCGCGCAGCATTTTAGCGCACGCTATTCCGTGCGTTAAGGCCCTAACGCACCTTTGTAAAAGGAGCCCTTTGTTAATGCCCATTAAGTCACATTAATGGGCAATTAATGCATATTATAGCAGTAATGCAGCTTGACAAATCTTGCACTCAGCACTTGTTGCTCCTTCCCCACCCCACTGTCAATCATGAGACAATGACAATACTCCGGTGTTCGTCAACAAGTGTGGAATTTTTATTTTGGCTGCAGGCAGCCTTAACTGCACAATACAACAAATCATGAACTGTAATCAACTGTACACTTCTCCCTCGTCATTCGCGGGGGATACGGGCAGAGCCAGACCGCGAATGCCGAAAAACCGAGATTATCCGGCTCTGATCCACCCCCACCTCCCTGCCACCTTCCCGGCCTTACCTGGTGGTCTAGAGGGTTTTCGGGGCAGGGGCGATCTTCCTACGCGCCTGCCCCGTGCAGATCGCCATCAGGAAATGGCTGTAGGGAGTTCCCGATTTGGCCGCGCTCTTCCCTAAACGGTATCGGAGCTTGTTTTTAACTACTCCTCTGTTGTGTTTCAAAAGTTTGAAAATGCTGCTTATTTTGATGCGGTCTTCTGTCAGTCTGTCTAGCATAGTAACTATCCAGAATATGAGGGGGGTGCTGAAAAGTTATCAGCCCAACCAAGAAGAGGATGACGTGGATATGGTTCATTTAATGATCAGAAACAATGTCAAAAAATAAAATTTAATTTCTGCAAATTGGCACTTGAACGATTGGTTGGTAGTTTCAGAAAACTTGTAAAAACAAACTTTATTCAACCAATTTGTAACCAAGTCCTCTTATGCCCTACCTCTCCATTTCCAACCGAATTGTTCCCAAGATCTCTCATGCCTCACCTCTGTATCATGCTCTCCTGTATTCTGATGATCTTACATTGTACCTATATTCGCTGATTCTCCAGCTCTGCTTTGTTGTAAACCGCCTCAAACTACCATGGCTTTGGCGGTATATAAGAATAAAATTATTATTATTATTATTATTAATGAAATAAAATAACCGAGAATCCTACACAACTGCATTCCAAGGAGCTCATTAGTATTAAAATGAGCACTCCATGTAATGCACAGCAAGGCACGCCTACCTTTTAGTGCGCAAACTTTTTGGGCAGGTTGGAGCTGTCAGTAGCATGAAGGTAGGAACATTTTATCTGAATTTTAAGCATTTGCTTGAATTTTAAAATCAGTGGCCATGTCGGTGTTTTGTGTACATGTGTCCCCTGCATCTTACAGCCACGCCTAAAATCACCGCGCAGCATGCACGCACATACACATGCACACGATTCCCGAACTCGTAACGTACACTAGCCTAGTTTAAGGGCTCCTTTTCCAAAGGTGCGCCAGCGGTTTTAGCGCGCGCTTAGCGTGTGCTAAAATGCGGCGCGTGCTAGCCGCTACCGCCTCCTTGTAAGCAGGCGGTAATTTTTCAGCTGGTGCGCGCTATAGTGCGCACTAATCTTGGGCGTGCGCTAAAAACGCTAGCGCACCTTAGTAAAAGGAGCCCTAAGAGCGCAAGAAGATCTAGAAAGAATATTACCTTAGTTCTGTTAGCCACTGTCTACTGCTATTTGGAAGATTCTTGCAGTTTATTTTTATTGGAAATATTTATATCCCATCATTTTCAAAGAAATCTTTGCCCATGGTGGACAGAAACAGTCAATATAATCAAAAACAATAACAAACATATAAAAACCTAAGACAACTATCTAACTGACCGTGTGGGAAAGAGATTGTATATAAACATTAATGTAATTGTAGCATGGTCAACGAATGTTTATAGCATAATACAAACAAAATAAAAACCTTACATGGCAAAGCATGCCAGAACAAATAACTAAAATGGCAACATGCCTGGCTAGACAGCCAAGTTTTATTCAGTTTGTGAAAACATAAATAATCTGCCTCCAATTGGCAATTATTCCACAGGATTGGCACTACAGAGGTAAAAACCCCAACTGCGTATTCTAGTAGCTGAATTTTCTGCACTGACACAACAAAAAGACAGGATTCATTTTGAGATCTTATGGTGGTCCTGGATTACAAAGGGATACAGAACTTTGAAAATATAGATGGGTGGGTGGATGGGATAAAATGATTGTTTTTGAATATCTGTAAGTTGAATGTCCTTTTCTTGTCTTGTTAAATGTTCTTATACCTGTGTATTGCACTGTTAATATTTGAAAATCAATAAAGATTTAAAAAAAAAAAAAAAAAAAAAAAAAGGAGTGGCATAGTGGTTAAAGGAAAAGCTTCAGCACCCTGAGATTGTGGGTTCAAATCCTCTGCTACTCCCTGGGCAAGTCGCTCAATCCTCCATTGCCCCAGGTGCATTAGATAGGGACAGATAGGGAAAATGGCTGATTGTAAACCGCTTAGATAACTTTGATAGGCAGTATATAAATACATAAAATCTAATCTAATCTTCAGTTTATATACCGGATCAGTTCCCTAAGGTTTACAGTTCATTAAAAAATAGATAACATACTAATAGGCCATATAGAAAAAAATACTATTAGTTAAGATTAGATAGATATTAAAAGGGTTAAAAAGTAGAATATACTTAGGGCTTCTTTTACTAAGGTGCGCTAGCATTTTTAGCGCACGCAGGAAATTACCGCGCGCTACGCTTCTAGAACTAACGCCAGCTCAATGCTGGCGTTAAGGTCTAGCGCACGGGGCAATGTAGCATGTGCTGTTCCGCGTGTTAAAGCCCTAACGCACCTTCATAAAAGGAGCCTTTAGTTACTGTTGTCGGCTAATAATCTTGGATAAATAAATGTTGGACTGATCAGCCTAAGGGTCTTGTAAGTCAGCATTAGAACATTACATTTTGCTAACCCACAAACTTGAGCAAAGTGGACTGAAATGTGAGCAGTGTGAGCAGATCACGATTTGTTGGGCTGGTGTATTTTCTAATAGTTGGACACCTAGGGCTCCTTTTACGAAGCCGCATTAGCGGCTTTAACACGCGCGACGTTTAATCATGCGCTAATCCCCACGCTAGCTGAAAACTACCGCCTGCTCAAGAGGAGGCGGTAGCGGCTAGCGCGGCCGGCGGTTTAGCTCATGGTATTACGCGCGTTAAACCGCTGACGCGGCTTCGTAAAAGGAGCCCATAGAGAGAGAGAGTGCTTGCAGATAATCGCGCGCGCACACAAAAAATTATAATTGCCAATTTTAGATAGAGCCAATATGGTTGTCCTAATATCAAATGACTGGAAATAAGGCTTTGAGAGTCAAACGGACCAGTGTCTCAGCCAGCTTTCTACAAACCGAAGAAATGCGGGACTCCATGTTCAATGTGGAGCGAACAGTATTCTGAGCTACTCCGGTTTTTATTCATGATACCTCACCTGAAGTTAATGTGCAAATTTATGGGCTCATTTTACAAAGTTGCTCTAGCGTTTTTAGCTACCAAAAATCTACCACCATTCAAGAGGAGGCGGTAGCGGCGAGTGCGCGTGGCATTTTAGCGTGCGCTATTCCTCACGTTAAAGCCCTAACACACCTTTGTAAAAGGAGCCCTAAGTCTAGGACATCTCTCCTACCTACTCATAATGCTTCTCTTTCATTAGCATTTGGGAGATGTGTTTCAAATATAAATAAGTAGGGCCAGATTTGGTAAAAGGTGCTCAGAATAGGCGGTGGGGAAAATCCACACCAAGTGCTGTTGTAGTAAGAGCATTCTGGGCCAAGCACCTTGTATAGCAGTGTCTCACAAACTTTCTCAAACCGCAGCACATTACACTTCCCCCTCCGTATTTGCGGGGGTTAGGGGCAGAGCCGGCCTGCGAATATTAAAAAAACCGCGAATAATATTTGGGCCGGTTCTGCCCCTAACTCTTGCTTCCCCCGGCTATTTTAAGCCCTGAAAGCCCCCCCTTAAGCCTTATCTGGTGGTCTAGCGGGTTTTCAGGCAGGAGCGATCTTCCCACACTCCTGACCCGTGCAGATCGCTCACAGGAAATGGCTTCCTTGAGCTCCTGTAGTTTCTTGAGCCATTTCTTGTGAGTGTAGTCTCTCGAGCCATTTATTGTGAGCTCCTGCATGGGGCAGGAGCGTGGGAAGATCACTCCTGCTCCGAAAACCCGCTAGACCACCAGGTAAGGCTTAAGGGGGGGGGGGGGGGGCTTACAGGGCTTAAAATAGCCTGGAAAATTAATTTTGTGGTTTAAAACCGCAAATAAGCTGTGGCTCGAGGCATCTGGAAGTGCGCAAATGTCGCCGTGATGATGTACGCACACACACGAAGGCCTCCAGGCAGGCCCTGAGATTCCATAAAGGGGTGCCTGCAGGGAAGAGGGCCGGAGAGAAGGAGATTGTCTACAGGACGTGCCTCTGACCACGGGAGACATGTCCTGTAGGCAATGAGCTGGTGCTGGCGCTTCTCTTCCTCCTCAATGTGCCGTAGTACACCTGAAATCTCAGGAGGCACACTAGTGTGTCACGGCACACAGTTTGAGATACACTGTTTTATAGAATAGAGGTTAGTGCGGATTCCTGTGCCCAGTTTTGTGTGTAAAGACTTACACCTGCTGAAACCTGGCGTAAATAACGACGTGCAAGTTGGTCACGTAACCCAGGTTTTCTATAAAACTGCACCTAAAGATTTTGAATGCCGCTGACCTGCCTATGCTCCTCCTGTGACAAGACGGCCTTTTAGGTTTTGCGCAAGAAACTTTGGGGCTGATTCTACAAACGGGCATTTCGACTGTAGGTGGTGGTAGGCATCCCACTGCCATCTGGCAGCCAATCAGGATGCATGTTTTTAGAAAAAACGCCTACACTGTAGGTGTTTGTCGCTGGTCTGGGGAAACACGTAGAGACACCTAAGCTCTCACGATGGGTAACTAGTTGCACTAGGCTACAGTAGAGATAACCAATAAGTTAGGGCTCTTTTTACAAAGGAGCATTAATGCACGCTAGGGCATTAATGCACGGAATAGCTAGCCGCTACCGTCTCCTTTTGAGCAGGCGGTAGATTTTCAGCTAGTGCGCGCTAATCCGGTGCGTGCGTTAAAAACGCTAGCGCACTTTTGTAAAAGGAGCCCTTAGTGGTGGGGGATCTAAGAGAACGAGTTGGATAATAAGGAATCAAAAGATAGGCTAGACAAGGTGCCATCATATGGTAATAAGCGTAATATTGTTTCCTTGAAGAAAACACCTGAAGGAAATAAAAGTTATTGTAAACATTTGGGCTGCACACCACTAATATTTATTTACAACTAATCTAGAGCCATAGCCCCAGATTCTATAAAAGGCACCCTAAATTGGACATAAATCCCAGACCAGTGTCCAAAATAATTAGTTAATGGGCTCCAATGATTTCATTATTTGAGCTAACAAGCACTTATTTGGCACTAAATTATAATTTGAGTGTAGATCTGGCCATGCCCTCATCTGTAATAATAGGCAACTAAATTGGGTCACAGGCGACTCCAAAGTGGCTTGGCCGCGGGAGGGCATAGGCGAGTCGGGGGCATTCACAAAAGATGTGTGCAGAGATCTGCGCTCCACTTGCGTGCCAGAATGTACACCAGGTTTCGGCTGGCATGTTCCTCACTCATCTCGGAGCACTCTTTATAGAATAATGCTGAGTACCAATTTTGATTGGTGCCCAATTTTTTAGCACCGTTTCTAGAATTTCCCTCATAGTTTGCAATTTCCATAGTTAAAATTTTTTTGATTGTAATGCAAACAGAATAATTTGAAAATTTTGCACTGTAACTATGACAAACTGTAACCTATAAACAGTATATTATGTATGTTGATACTAGATCTCTAATACCTGTCGAGTTAGGATAAAAAACTTAAATTGAAAAAAAATTGTACTGTAGCTATGGCAAATTATAACCCGTTAACTATATATTCTGCATGTTAACCTGTAACCCGTTCTGAGTTTGTTGGGGAGGACGGGATAGAAAATGAATTCAATAAATGAGTAAATAGTGCAGTGGTTCTTAAACCTGTCCTGGGGGCCCCCAGCCAGTCGGGTTTTCAAGATACTCCTAATGAATATCCATGAGCAAAATTTGCATGCATATTACCTACTTCATAGGCAAATCTCGCTCATGCATATTCATTAGGGATATCTTGAAAACCCAACTGGCTGGGGGTCCCCCTAGGACAGGTTTAAGAACCATTGTATTTAGTAGGTCTCATCATATAAGTTCTCAGTTTTCATTGGAGAAACCTAAGATTTCTAAAATGGTGGTATGATTAAATGTATTAAAGAACTCCAAATGGAGCAGTAAAAAAATAAGCTCTGATCTAGAGGAAATGCATCAAAACATGGGCTGATTTAGGTTTCCAAACTAATTAACATTTTGGGACCATGCTGGCAGTCTGTATGGCATTTCAATTTCTTTTCAGCTAAGATTGATTAGCACTTTTTTGAAAAATGTCTGAGCAATTGCTATGCTAATCTAAGAAAATCAAACCTTGGAAAGTCATGAGCAAATGTTTGCATATAAGGATGTTTCATTTCTGAGTTGTCAAAAAAGAAAATACAAAAAGCAATAATTATTAAAATTGCTACATTATCTCACCGATCAAACAAACTTGTATTGATCTCTCCTGTATCCCAAAAGACTCATTTTTCTCTTTTTAATCACAAAGAAAGATGGCTAGAAGAATTCTGACCTAGTGGCTTGAACTTGAGTTAAAAGGGAGGAGAAATTCTAGGCTGTTAATTCAGAACACAACTTTATCATTCATGCTCTGTATGACCCATGGGCTCCTTTTACAAAGCTATGGAAGAGGTTTCTACTGTGGACCGACAAGGTAAATGCTCCGAGGCTCATAGGAATTTTATGAGCATTGGAGCATTTACCTCGCCGGCCCATGGTAGAAACCTCTATTGCGGCTTCGTAAAAAAGCTAGCGTATATTTCAAGAACCTTTTCAGATGCTACTCCAAAAATGTGAAATAGAGAAAAATAGCTCTATTTTTATAAGACCTTCCCCTTAAGTACTACAGATTTTGAGCCTTTATGACATGAAAGGTTGGTTGGAATAGTATTTGGTTTTCTGTATAACAATTCCAGAATTGTCTATGTAATCATTGTTCAAGTGACAATTCATCCTATCTCAACTTTCAAAATGGCAAATTGAGTTGGCAAGCAAACCTTAGGAGACTTATCATCCTGCATTTTTTTTTAGACATATTCAGACACACACATCCTAGTCAGCTGTGATTTGGGGATAGGAGGCAGAAGGGCAAATATGTCTGGTCGGGAAGGCAACAAACCGATTTTCTTTGAAGGCACAGATTGTACTCTGCCTTACCTTTATTAATAGAATTCTGTTTTGGGGTATCTTTTATTGCTCCAAGGTTATACCTCCAGTGCTGGCATTCAGGAAATGATTGTATGCTGGATCGTGAGGTCTTCATGTGGCATCACCTTTGAGAATGTTGGAAGTAAACATATTTATTGAGTTTCTTTGCTGTAAATGATGCTATATGGTAGCATAGGTGATGGAGGCTCCTTTCTGCAATTGGCATAATCCATGCAATTATATTACACAGTATTAATATAATAGGTATAATAATTTTGTTGTCTATATGAAAGTAGAGGGCCTAGGACCTATTCATGTCTGACTGAAGTGGCTTTATCCATGTTTTCCCAAAGGGGGTCACGTATTCCTGGACAAGTGAGGAGCTGAGAATCCTAAAACTCTCTTGCTCTAACAGTGGGTAGGATATATTAGATATCAGGAGTTAATGGTACCCAGAAACCTTTCCAGTGGAGCAGCTGTTATTGTAACCTGCACCTTCCTGACATTCTGAAGCCTTTTTCTCTAATCACTAGGCTACATCTCTCTCCATAAACACGATTGGATTCTCTGCTTGACTCACAGGGGAGTAAAGTCATCTTCACACTTCAGTCAAAAGTGCAAAGTATATGATGTTGCAGGTTGATCCAAATCTGGCTGATTGAGTCTGAGCCTCTCGTTAATAATTCTACCCCAGGTATTAATGGCAGGTGATGTTGATTGACAAGTTAACAGAAAGTACAAGCTGGTGATGAAATGTATGACAATACTGATCACTCATTTTGCTTTTGTATGGGTTTCATAATAAAGTGGCACAGGTGCATTTGCATTGAGAAGTATAATTGAAAGAGCTGACAAATATTCTTCCTGCTGAAAATCAGATATATTACAACTAAAACAGGAAAATAATAACCATTTAACAGCTGATGCCAACAGGAAATGACTATTTTTTTTCTTTCTATTTTTGTTGCTACTGAAGACTTCCCTGTCACTTTTCAAGATTGTTATTATTATATAAAACAGATTAAAATTTTGAGCACAAATTGGGTGATTTGATTTGTCAGTGATGGTCACATGGATGCATCAGTGAATTCACAGACTGGTAGACCTGGAAGATTATGTAGAATTTTAAAGCCAGAATATTTTAAATATTGTTTCAGAGCTCCAAATAATGAATAATACTGTAAAAGTAAAGATTTGAGATTACAGGTATCAACAGAATTCTTTTTGTTATAAACTGGTAATTGATGTCTGTAATGACTGATGTACAGTTTTCCAGTAAAGACACTAACGCCCCCCCCCCTTTTTACAAACCGTGGAAGTGTTTTTTAGCGCAGACCATACAACCCCCCCTACCCACCTACCTTTACAAAACCGTGGAAGTGGTTTTTAGCGCAGACCAGAATGCTAAATGGTCTGCACTGCTCCCAACACTCATAGGACCTCTATGAGTGTCAGGAGCAGCGCAGAGTATTCAGTGCACCAGTCTGCGCTAGAAACTGCTTCTGCAGTTTTGTAAAAGGTGTGTGTGTGGGGGGGGGGGGGGTAAATTCGGTTTTGCAGAAAATCAGTAGTAGTCTTTATAAAATTGGCCTGTTAGATTTAGAAAGCATTATACGGAAATTCTTCTGAACGGCTGACATCTCTTTTACATATTCCTACTAAATGTATTATTTCAAGGAGTACCTGCAGTTTCAGACTTAATTTTCCAGCTGCCACCAGTGTGGCTAAGAAAAGTCATTTGGATTGTATGTTTTCCTACCAGGCTGTTAAGGTTTGGAATCATCTTCCTTTCCATAGGAAACAGAAACCCGAGGTACAGCTACACGATGGGAGGGCTGTTATTGAGTGAGAGTTTCCAAGAAAGGGACTTGGAGGTAATAGTGGACATGACAATGAAACCGTCGGCACAATGTGCAGCGGCTGCTAAGAAAGCAAATAGAATGCTAGGTATAATCAAGAAGGGTATTACAAGCAGAACGAAAGAAGTTATCCTGCCGTTGTATCGGGCGATGGTGCGCCCGCATCTGGAGTACTGCGTCCAATATTGGTCGCTGTACCTAAAGAAGGATATGGCGATACTCGAGAGGGTTCATAAGAGAACGACACGTATGATAAAAGGTATGGAAAACCTCTCATACGCTGAAAGATTGGAGAGACTGGGGCTCTTTTCGCTGGAGAAGCGGAGACTTAGAGGGGATATGATAGAGACTTACAAGATCATGAAGGGCATAGAGAGAGTGGAGAGGGACAGATTCTTCAAACTTTCAACAAATAAAAGAACAAGAGGGCATTTGGAAAAATTGAAAGGGGACAGATTCAGAACCAATGCTAGGAAGTTCTTCTTCACCCAACAGGTGGTGGACACCTGGAATGCGCTTCCACAGGGAGTGATAGAACAAGGTACGGTATTGGAGTTCAAGAAGGCATTGGACAATTTTCTGAAGAAAAAGGGGATAGAAGGGTATAGATAGAGGGCTACTACACAGGTCCTGGACCTGATGGGCCGCCGCGTGAGTGGACTGCTGGGCACAATGGACCTCAGGTCTGACCAAGCACAGGCACTGCTTATGTTCTTATATAAATGTATTGACTCTTACATTAACCCCCTCTTTTATAAAGGTACACTAATCGATTTAGCTTGCGCTAAATCCTACCGCGGCCATTATAGTCTATGGACGTGCTAGCGTTTAGCGTGCTAAATCTATTAGCGTGCGCTAAATCGGCTACCGCACCTTAGTAAAAGGACCCGTATGTTTTGCAAAATACTTTTTTTTTAATATACATTTGTTATTTAAGATGAATTTTATACCTTTCTTCCTCTTAGTGTGATCAGCATTGAATCTGAATGGACATGTTTCGGAATAGAAGACCTTTAATTAGATTAGATTAAATATGTGCTAACTAAGATATGCAACAATAATATTGAGGTAGAATTTTGGTGCTTACATGTACTTCCACACCATTATTCTAAAAATATAATTGGTGTGTATATGTTTATGGCCGTAATATATTTTAACATGGTGTAGATTATTTGGATTTAATTAATTTTTTCTTTTTCTTTGTCTTTTCTTTGCTTTCCTATTTTATATGGCGTTCTTTTCATATATTTTGTACACCGTGCTGTTGATAAATCAAAGTGTGGTTAAAACTTTTAATAAACATAATAATAATATCTCTAGTTGTTCGATCCTTTTGGCAGCTATGTTGCAGCAGTTACACAGGAACAGAGAAATTTGATGGTAGATCAGGAACTTCAGTCTGCCCAGACACAGTTGATTTTGAGCTTTCCTGTACTTCTTTATAATCAGGAATCCTCCGTGTTTATCCCGTGCTTGATTGCATTCTGCTATTGTTTTCCTCCATCACTTCCCCTAGGAGGTCATTGAATGCATCCACTGTTTTTGTGAAGAAATATTTCCTGATATGTCCTTTGAGCCTACCCCCTTGGAGCTTCTACCGTGATCTCTTGTTATGGAGAATTCCTTCTTTGGAAAAGTGTTTGCTTCTTGTGGGTTATCAGTATGTTTGAGAAACTTGGATGTCTCTCTCATATTCTCCAGTCTCTCCTCTCCTCTAGGGTTTACATATTTAGGTTGTCTTATGACTTACTAAGTGAAGGATAAAATCATTTTTCATAGGTTATTCTACCTACTCAAATATTTATTCATAATATTTACATCCCTAAATTGGTTTTGTATAATCCTCACTTGCAACATTAACTGATTTTTGGATGAGATATGGGTAATAAGTTGTATACATACAGTACCTAAAGGACCAATTTTTTTTTCAGTTGAACGGCACATGAAGATTATATTAACATAGAGTTAGAGTCATTTGGCATACCCACAGGATATGATACGTATTTGTAGTCAAGATAACATGACTTGCCTTTAATACTCATTTTAACAAGATATGCCAAACTAGGGAGCAGAATTTTCAACAGTAATATAGGAAAACTGTTTGGAAATTTTTGCTTTTATCCTTGGATTCTAAATCCAAAGCCTATCCTTGAATTTTCATATAAGTTTTAATCTCCCAAATTATACAGCTTTTATAAAGCCTTTCTCAAAAAGAGAATCATTTTGTCTGTAGTAAGGGGGTGCGGTCTGCCCCGGGCACGATCTTCCTAAGGGCATGGCACCCCTCCTCCTTTCTGCCCCCCCCACTCCTCTCTTTGCCACGTGTGCGCACCTGGTTTACTCCGGTACCCTTTTTACTTCCCTGGCATGAGGTTGCTGCCCGTGTCAGCATCAGCGCTCTCGCTGATGTCATGTCCAGAACCTGCGCCTAAGAAGTGACGTCAAAGGGCGCACCGACGAGGGCATGCTGCTCACGTCAGAGAAGTTAAAAAGGTACGGGGAAAGGGAAGGGTTGTGCGGAGGGGATGGGTGAGAAAGAGGGCTGGAAAGAGGGCGGGAGAGGGGTGTCACTGCCCCGGGTGCCGCTCACACCTACTATGCCACTGTCTGTACGAATATAGTGATAGTCATTTTCAGCAATATTCAATGAAGGAAGTAATTTGAGACAGATGCATGCAAATACTTCAAAGCTGTCACATTTTTGGACAAAATAGAAAGGCTTCTATGTTGATATTTGGAGGACAGTGGAAGGAGATTAATGGATATCAGAGACAATAACATATACTTTCTTAGATAAGCAATACTGTTAACTTATAGAACTTAAAGAATTAATGCTGCATTATTTAGTAATAAAATAATCTACATGTTTATCAAGGAACGATATACTATGTGATCAGTTCTTCAAGTGCAATATATCCTTGCATTGTAGACAGAAATAATTGAGCACAAATTGGGTGATTTTGGTCTTTTTTGTCATTGTATATATTGCATTTATCGTCGTATGTCTGGAATGGTTGGTTTGCTGCCATTTATCTCACAGATTTTTGAAACACACCAGACATTAAGGCGTTTTCTTAATTATCGGTGTTATATTTTGAACATCTTCCTGTAGACGTCCATTCCCGTACTTGGATGTTATATCAAATATGCCTATTTACATTTACTTGGAGATGTTGCAACATTCTCAAACTTTACCTTAAAATAAAAGATTTTATAATCTATAGAAGCATATTTAAGGTGGCTGATTTCTCTGGAATCTGATTTGGTCCACAGGTTTTTTTTCCTCCACATGCCAAGTTTTATCCCAATCTGCTACAGAAACTGGAACTCTTAAAGAAATGCATTGGCTCTTTTTTTTTTTTTTTTTTTGGGGGGGGGCTTAGAGTTGAGTGGAGGAGCAGCCTAGTGGCTAGCATAGCAACCCAAGAACCAGAGGAACCAGATTCAACTCCCACTGCATCTCCTTGTAACTCTAGCCAAATCACCTAACCCTCCACTGCCCCAGGTACAAAATAAATACCTGTAACATGTAAACCATGGAAAGACAATATGTCAAATCCCATCCCCTTGCCTTTATCTCTGGATCTACAAGTGCGATACAGCCCATTTTCAACTTCTTGTGTATTTTACTGGATCCATGCCAAGTTGCATCCCATTTTGTTAATTTTTTTGGAGGGTTTACATTGTTCCCAGACAGACAGCCAAACAGATATTCTCAAATCCTTCTTTATAGTTCTTTCCAACTTCCATTGGGTTGGAAAGAATAAAAATATAAAAATGTATAACATATCATGTAGGAGTTAGTCAACAGGACAAGGCAGTTTAAAAGGTAGGATTCCCTGCTCTTCCAAACCCCCAAACACTTTTTCCATCCCATCCCACAGATTGCCTCATCTCTAAAAACTACCTTCAACTGCACTCTACCACCCTGTAAACTTCTCCCCCAATAACCCCCTACAAACTATACCACTCCCCAAAAATGCCCTACTCACAAACTGCTCTAATTCCAAAAAATTACCTCTTGCAAATGTCCCACCATCCCATAAATTGCTCAATCCATAAAACTATTCCTCACAACTACCCCTACATGGTCCAAACTACGCCCACCCCCCTCAAACTCACCATTCCACAAGTACATCCCCCACAGACACAACACACACTCAGCACATGTAGTCAAGAGAACATAGAGATCCAACATCCACAATGGAGACTCATTTTCTGAAATTCCAACAATTTATTGCAGCAAGTGAAAACCAGAATGGAACGTACAGTACTGCATGCAGTCTGAAAAATTGGGGGGGTGTGGGGGGGGGGGGGGTGAGATGAAGAAATCAGAATGGAATATTTGGGCCTGCAGCTACTGAGCTCATTGCATTATCTGTTGCAGGTGCTGGAGTTGTTAGGCTTAAAAATGGACGGCAAACTGATGGATACTGCAGGATCTGTAGGAGTCAGTATAAAGAGGGTACTTTTTCCAACAGAGGAGAGAGAATGAGATGATGTTGCTCACAATGAACCAAGATGGAGCTTTATTTTTGACCTAGAAGAATAAAGGGCAACACCAAAAAGCTAGACGGCAGAGGAGCAAGCTGAAAAGGATAATGCATGTGACTAGGTACAGAAACAAGACACAGGAACATCTCTCTGTGAGTAGGAGAAAGGGGTCACATGCAATGAGTGACCTATGAAACTCAAGAACTAGCAGGAAGTGAATGCCTGTACAGCCTAGCAGGAAATGAATGCTAGTTTAGAATACACACTGGTATTGCAAATTGAAAGACTACGCAAATATGCATACAAAATTCTGTTAAATTTCTGGTAACTCCTCCTCCCCTCCCATGATCGAACCTGCCCTGCCTGCTTCCATTGTAAATAGTAGCAGAACTGTAGGTAGGATTTAGCCAATGGCAAGACAGTGGGAGTGGAGGATTAGAAGGCAGCAAACAACTGAAAACCTGGCTTTTCAGCAAATTGTAGCTCTATCCTTCCCCCCTTTCTCTCCCCCTTCTACACATAAGTTCATGTAATCCTTTTTCTTCTTCTCTACCCACTATTTTAAGTTCTTGTAAACCGTGTCGAGCTCCATTCTCATGGAGATGATGCGGTATATAAACATAAGGTTTAGATTAGATTAGATTAGACTCAGGAGGAAGTGATCTAGAGGAAATTTCTGTGATGTAGAAGTGAAGTTTCTGCATGTGACTGGGTGAGACAAGGCAGAAGAGAAATAAATCCCTTCAAAATAATATTTCACTACATTTCTACAGGAGAAGCTGTTCCAACAGTTGCAGTATACATTTAGGCCCGGATTCTCTATATGGCGCCGATATCAACGGCTGCCTAAAAAATGGCCACTGATCGAGTGTCAATCACGCAACAGCGCCGTAGAGAGAATCACATATCCAGTACAGATAAGCGCCAGAAATGTAGGCCACGGTTTTCTGGGCTTCCATTTCCGGCGACTTTCTATGCAATGAATCGCACTTACATAGGCGTTGTATGGTGCCTTATACCACTTCCAGCATTAGCCATGCCCATAGTGGCATTAAGTATTGTAAAACGCCTACATAGGCGTGATTCCGGCACCTTTTATTTATGTGCTGGTAGGTGCTTTATTTTTACCATTTTTGCTGTTTTAAACGGCGTTTCTCAATTAACTTACATGCCGGTAGAGTGCCTACCGGTGCCTAAGTTTTGGCATCGTTTATAGAATATCCCCCTCACTGACTCACTGTAACATAGTGATTAAGAAATTGCACCTTTCAAATCACCTTCCCCTCTCATCTCCTCTCCTGATCATGATCACGCAGAAATCACAGCAACACAAGCGAAAGAGGCAAATGAGATGTCATAAAACAACCAAACAGTTACTTTATTGAAACAAATGATTAAAAAAAATCACTTAAAATCGATAATGTCTATAACAAAATGTCCATCTTGATAAGGGTTAAAATTTAGGGCTCCTTTTACGAAGCCGCATTAGTGGTTTTAGCGCACTTTTTAGCGTGCACTAAACCCGCGCTACACGGCTAGAACTAACGCTTGCTCAATGCTGGCGTTAGCGTCCAGCGTATCCAGCAGTTTAGCACGCGCTATTATGTGCGTTAAACCGCTAACGCAGCTTCGTAAAAGGAGCCCTTAGTCTAGGACACTCCTATATAGTCCCAACTAGGAACCCAGTTTCGGGGATAAATGGACATCGATTTGACTGTATGCTAAAAGGTCCTGATTGTACTCTAAATCATTTGATTGCGATCCTCTGTCTCTGCTCTCTCAGAGTGTATTGGAGCCGGCTTGGAAATCAGTTTTCCGTGTGCATGTGTGGGGGAGTAGCAGAAGCCGGACTAGCCTGGCATATAGAATTGGTGATTGAGGAGGGGGGCCCGACTCCCAAGTGTTGTCTCGCCATTCAGTGCAGGAATAGGGAGTTGAACTGTGGCGATTTTCTGACAGACAGTCAGAACTACAACTCCCTGCATGCACCGAAGTTTGGGGATGGACTTGTGAGTTATAGACATTATCGATTTTAAGTGATTTTTTTATCATTTGTTACAATAAAGTAACTGTTTGGTTGTTTTATGGCATCCCATTTGCCTCTTTCGCTTGTGTTGTGCTATTTTTGAGGCAAATTCTTCTTTTCCCTTCTTGTTTGCACATAGAAATTACAGGCATACCAAAACACAAACATGTACACATTCACTCAACATCCCAATATCCCAGAAACATATCATTTACATGCACAGGGGTTTGAAATAATTCCATGAGCCATGCTCTGCATGCTTTCCCCACTTGTTAAATTTCTGGTTTTACGGTTTCTGAACATAGGGTTTGTTGCAATTTCATCTCGAAAGCACCAAGAGATTCTACAGAGATGATAAGAGATGCTTTTCTGTGCATAAATGTCTCTAATCTTGGCTGGTCAAAACTCGGGAACATTTTTCTGCTATTGACTTCTTTACATTATTCATTTTATTTGTATTGGGTTTGATTAGCCAGTGCTATTAAGTTGTACAGAAGAGTATAAGAGAAATCAAAGAAACACTGTGGAGAGATGATGTTTCTGATTTGAACTTTATTCAAAAATCAACATAACAATCCACATAAAAACCTTAAGGACCTAGTCCAGGGGTAGGCAATTCTGGTCCTCGAGAGCCGGAGCCAGGTCAGGTTTTCAGGATATCCACAATGAATATATATGAGATGGATTTGCATGCACTGCCTCCTTGAGATGCAAATCTATCTCATGCATATTTATTGTGGATATCCTGAAAACCTGACTTGGCTCTGGCTCCTGGCTCCGGCTTGTTTCGACAAGAAGGTCTTCCTCAGGGGTCCCTGCTAGTCCTAGGGTGGGAGATACGTGGAAAAGCTAGATAATCCAAAAGTACTAATGCGTAGAAGCTCTTCACAGTGTTTCTTTGGTTTCTCTTGGACTTTTTTCTCTGTGGATTCTCCAGGGTCAATTTCCTTGCTCTTGCACAGAAGAGTATGAACATAGACTTAGAAATATTCTTGGGATATCACTAGGGAATAACATGACACATGCATGGGAAAATCCACTTCTGACAAAACCTAACACACCTTCATTCAGATTTCTTAGGTCTTAGGTTTCTGCATCTTTATACTGTACAAGGAGTATTGATATAAATGCAAACACAGGCCTTCTTTTACTAAAGTGTGCTAGCGTTTTTTAGCACACGCTAACCCCACGCTACGCGGCTAGAACTAACGCTAGCTCAATGCTGGCGTTAGCGGCATTGTAGCGCACGCTATTTCGCGCCCTAACGCAGCTTAGTAAAAGGAGCCCACAGTGTCTTATGAAAGGGGAACAAAAAGTCAGATTCTACAGGAGATCCTGTGGGCAGTTTTTTTTTTTACTTTTGTATAGTCTGCAAAATCTTTTAAAAACTTGTTAGTTATAGAAACATGTTTACTTTTCATCAGTAATCCTGAAAATAATCATGCAGATAGAGTAATTAGGGCATACTTGATGCTTCCACCTGACATTTGTACAATTTTAATTGATTTAGTTGTTAACACTCTTCTAGTATTCAAATTGTAATTAAAATGATTGATGAAAGTGCTAATATGTAAAACAGTGTTAAAAACTACTAGCATTTTTTTGTGCCATCTAATGTGATGTTGTCTTTTGTTGGCAAATACTGCAGGAGCCTGTTTCTGTTCAAACGTGCGTTAAACTCAGCAGCAGCATAGAAATCCCGGAAAAATTTGAAAGCATCAGGGTGGAGCGTTGCTAGTTGGACAATTATTTCTTTGGGTCTGGAGCTACGTTCCTTCTAAGGCAGGGGCATCAAACTCAATCACATAAGGGGCCGAAATCTGAAAAAAAAAAGGCTAAACTGCGGGCCCTCTGACTCACGGGATCGTGTCAGAGGGAACATGCTACCGAGGTGGCGAGCGAGAGATGCTGGATAGAAGGTTGGGGGGGGGGGGAGAGGGAGGACATATGAATATGCATGTTTTACTGTTCTCATTTTTACATTTTGTATATGGGTTCAGTAGACAGAAACATGATGGTAGATAAAAGCCAAATGGCCCATCCAGTCTGCCCATCCACTATCTCCTACTCTCCCTAAGATCCCAAGTGCCTGTCCCATTCTGTCTTGAATTCAGACACAGTCTTTGTCTCTACCACGTCTTCCACCCTTTCTGTAAAATTTCCTTAGATTACTGCTGAGCCTATCACCTTTTATTCCAGAGCCTATGCCCTCTCATTCCAGAGCTTCCTTTCAAATGAAAGAGATTTGCCTCATGTGCATTTATGCCAAGTGTGTATTTAAACATCTCTATCATATCTCCCCCTCCTCCCTTTCCTCCAAAGTATACATATTGAGATCTTTATGTCTGTCCCCGTACACCTTATGACAAAGACCACGCACCATTTTAGTAGCCTTCCTCTGGTCTGACTCAATCCTGCTTAAATCTTTTTGAAGGTGCGGTCTCCAGAATTGTACCCAATATTCTAAATGAGGTCTCACCAGAGTCTTATACAAGGACATCAAAGCGTTCTTTTTCCTACTGGCCCTTCCTCTCCCTGTGCACTCTAGCATCCTTCTAACTTTCACCTTCGCCTTTCAACCTGTTTGGCCACCTTAAGATCATCACATACGATCACACCCAAGACCCGCTCCTTTTTTTGTGCACAAAAGTTCTTCACCCCTTAAACTGGACTATTCCCTTAGGTTTTTGCAGACCAAATGCATGATCTTGCATTTTGTAACATTAAATTTTAGTTGCCAAATTTCAGACCATTCTTCTGCCAAATTTCAGACCATTTGCTAGGTCCTTCCTCGTTTTATTCACACCATCAGGGTTGTCCATTCTGTTGCAGATTTTGGTTTCATGCACAAGAGTCATATCTTGTCTGACAGTCTTTCAGCAATATCACTTAAAAAAATGCTCAGGAAGTAAGACCCATGACTGAATTGCTGAGGTCAATATTGGATGACAGGACCTGAAAATAAGTATTGTGCGTGCTCTCTGTTATTGGTTGATGGTCTATGCCACTGATGGTGAACCTTTTAGTGCCCAAACTGCAACCCCAAACCCACTTATTTATTTCAAAGTGCCAACCCGGCATTGGGCTGCTAGGCAGAGGGGCGGGTGATGTGAGAAATGTCCTCAGGTGTGCGTGGAGAGGGGGAGGGGAGCAGCCCTCTAGCTTTCTAGTACTGTGTTTCCCTGAAAATAAGACACTGTCTTATATTAATTTTGGGTTCAAAAAACGCACAAGGGCTTATTTTTGGGATGTATTATTATTATTATTTTTGTATACAATGATCATCTCTCCCTTCCTCTCCTCCATTCCAATTCCTCCTCTTTCCTTTCTTCCCCATCCCCCCATGTGCAGCATCTTTCCTCCCCTCTCACCCATCCCCTTGTGCAGCATCTTTCCTCCCCTCTCACCCATCCCCTTGTGCAGCATCTTTATATCTCTCCCTCCCATCCTTACCCCGTGCAGTCGAACCCCGAAAGCAATTTCATTGTGTTGCGTTAGATCTAATCTAAGCATTGTTTTTGACTGCCACATCTTCCCTATAAAATAGAGCTTTAAATGGCTAACAAATAAACAAATTACAGATCCTTAAACTGAATTTCAAATGTCATAACATTTCTGAAATTCAAAAGTCTTGAGGTCTTATAATAGAGCAAATTCATTAGCGTAAAATGAATGATACGAGTTTAAGCAACTTGGATAATCTATTGGTGGAACTTGTTTTCCAGCTCAAACAAGACTCGCCCTCTAAGGAACATATAACTGAGCACATTCATTAGTGTAAAATGAACGATAAGAATTTAAGCAACTTGGACAGATAATACGAAGCCATTCCCCCGTGCAGCAGAACCCCAACGACCCCACCAACCCATCCCCTTGCGCAGTATCTTTCCATCCCTCCTTCCCATCCCATGCAGCAGAACCCCGCCGACCCTCCCACCGCGAGGCCGACATACCTTCATTCTGAACAGCAGTGGCTGCAGCATTCTGAACAGGCTGCTTCGCGGCTTTCCCCGCCTGGGCCTTCCCTGCGCCGCTGCTGTTCAGAACGAAGGTATGTTGGCCTCGTGATGGGAGGGTCGGCGGGGGGTTAATGAACTCTGGTGAACTCGGTGCTGGGACGATGGCGCACGTGCCCACAGAGAGGGCTCTGAGTGCCCCCTCTGGTACGCGTGCCATAGGTTCACCACCACTGGGCTATGCTTTCCTATCACAGATTTTCTAGTTCTTTTCCTTTTATGTGGATAGATTGTACACCACTTTGATCTGCAACAGGGCAGTTAAAGGCAATATAGAAAGTACCAAGCAATAAATAAATAAATAAATTGTCTCTATGCATTCAGTATGACTTTTTGTTTCTTTTATATTTGTTTTGTTATACTAAATGAAAAGCTATCACAGCTTATGGTGAAGATGATATGAAGTCTTGGTATTGTACTTCTACCAATCAATAGTACTCGTAAGCACTGTAGAAAATATTGCATTATAAACAATAAAGGACAATATTTATAACCCAACCCGTCATAAAAGGAATTAAGGCAGACTAATAAAAGAAAGAAAGAAAATAAGTCATGATTTTTATAAACATCTCAATTTTTTTTTTATATCATACAATTTTAGAGTAGGAATTAAATATAGCAAAGTCATAAACCGGGAAGTCACAAACCACTAACTTACTGATCTTTGTTTCTTCCTCCCTTCCCCCTAAAGAATCCACTTTGTTGAGAGAAATATAAACCAAGGGGTCTATATATCAACCCTCAATGTGGATTGTTTACTGCAACTTGCATGATATGCAGTGGGGGCTATTTACTAATTACACATTTGCATTATGGGTTGATAAACAGACTCCTTAATCCTGTGCTGAAAACATTGTCAGGATTTACATAAGAACATAAGAATAGCCTTACTGGGTCGGACCAATGGTCCATCGAGCCCAGTAGCCCATTCTCACGGTGGCCAATCCAGATCCCTAGTACCTGGCCAAAACCCAAATACAGTGTTCCCCCGCGAATTTGTGGTTCGTGAATTGCGGACTCAGTAATTTGCGGTATGCTCCGACCGCCTCTTCCTGTACTAAAGTCCTGAACTAAAGTCAGGCTACACCAATCAGGAGCTGCTTTGACACGCAGCTCCTGATTGGTGTAGCCTGACTTTAATAACAGGAAGAAGCAGTCAGAGCACACTTTGAATGATTTTCTGCACCCGCCGCCGCCCCAGCTGTACTCTCCTGCCTTTTGACAGACGCAAAACCGCAATCACGGTTTTCCAAAATTTGCGGGTGTTCCTGAAACGGAACCCCCGTGAATTTCGGCGGACTACTATAGTAGCAACATTCCAGCATCTCAAAGAATAGCAAGATTCTGGAACCCCAATGAGTGCAACATTCCAGAGCTGAGATTGTGATGTCATAATGCCTCATTCCACAGTGCCTCAGAGACAATCTCATCAATGATGTTACAGTGGCTTAATTATCCTATACTCGGCTCACATAAGAATAGCCATACTGGGTCAGACCAATGGTCCATCATGCCCAATAACCCATTCTCACGGTGGCCAATCCAGGCCCCTAGTACCTGGCCAAAACCCAAGGAGTAGCAACATTCCATGCTACTAATCCAGGGTAAGCAGTGGCTTCCCCCTATGTCTTCCTCAATAACAGACTATGGACTTTTCCTCCAGGAACTTGTCCAAATCTTTCTTAAAACCAGCCACGCTATCCGCTCTTACCACAACCTCTGGCAATGCGTTCCAGAGCTTAATTATTCTCTGAGTGAAAAAATAGTTCCTCCTATTGGTTTTAAAGTATTTCCTTATAACTTCATTGAGTGTCCTCTAGTCTTTGTCATTTTTGACGGAGTAAAAAAATCGATCCACTTGTACCCATTCTGCACCACTCAGGATTTTGTAGACTTCAATCATATCTCCCCTCAGCCGTCTCTTTTCCAAGCCAAAGAGCCCTAACCTTTTTAGTCTTTCCTCATATGAGAGGATGTTCTCGTGTCTAAAATGGAGGTTTAGCCTAGTGGTTAGTGCGGTGGCCTGGGGAACTGGGTTCAGTTTCCACTGCAGCTCCTTGTGACTCTGGGCAAATCACTTTACAATCCATTGCCCTGGATACAAAATAAGTACTTGTATATGATATGTAAACTACTTTGATGGTAACCACTGAAAGGTGGAATATCATATTCCATCCCCTGTTCCTATTTTGGGACAAGGAATGATCAGAGAAGTCTGTTTGGGGCTCAGCTGGGTCCTTTGTAAGTTTTTTTGCTGTGATAGATTTGATCTCTAATCTAAAGTTCTATGATGTGGCTTTCAAGGTTTTGAGATCTTTAAAAGCTCTATTATGGCAGAAATGTTATTGATTAAAGTCATTGCAGGATATAGTATGTAATGTCACCACAGCATCATCTGAGCCTATGTCAGTTATCTCTGTAAGTGAAACGCCAAGCCTGAGTTTCGGTTTGGAAGGCAGCAAGAGTTATAGGAGCCCTAATGGAGGTTTGTAACTTCTTTTAATTTGCTAATCCATGCATGGCACAACATTTTCAGCATTATTCAGAGACTGAGCCCTAGGGCTCAAGGGCAGGGCCTCAATTTTATTCTGCTGGTGATAGCCACACTGGTAAGCTCCAGGTCCCAGCCCTGGACAATACCCAAAGATTCCAATTTAAATTTCAATGACAGTAGCAAAATCTTGAACAGGAATGAAAAATAGTATTGGCCCTTACACAAAATGATTTTGTAGTGGAAAATAAATTATTTTCTACTATAGATCAAATCCTGGATACATTCTTTTTTTTTTTTTTTTCTAAAACACAACAGAACTTCTGCACAACATACTGAGTCAAAGCCCTTATTTTGCATATTTGAGTATTTAAAACATTTTTTAATGTTTAAATATTTTTATTCATTTTCAAAAATCAAACAAATCACAGAAAAAACAGGTCATGAATAGCATAGTAAGAAACAACTCTATATCACCCATCCCAACCCTCCCCAAATTAACAGAATTATCTCTGACGCAAGTCCAAGAACTATAAGAACTAGTGGTTATAAAACATTTTTTTTAAACAGAAGCCTTCATCATGCAAATGGAATTCAACACAGTTTTTTTAAGTAGGTTATTTCAAGTTGTAATTAACCATTAATTTACACTGAACAATAGATCTAGTCAATATATAGTTTGGCAAAATAGTTATTTTAAATCAGTAGTTTAAAGGAATTAGAACTATTTCCACATTCTCGTGTCTATTTCTTAAGTTAGTGAAGTATTATTCTGTCCAGGACTCAAGCAGAAGCAAGTTTAGCAGTGACTTCTCAGTGTGAATGGAAAGTCAGTGGTTCATGTAGGAACTGTCCACCTCTTACAAAAATCTTGATTAGTAAATGGTAGCTCTTCTGCTTTTTTTTTTTTTTTTTTATCATATATGTAAGGATCCTTTTAAGACCCAGTATGCTCCTGGTTTCTGGCAAGGAGATATATATTCAGGAATGATTAATTGCCCCAAGTGCACTAAACTGCAAACAGATATAACTATATGTGCACACAGATGTTTATAACACCTTCTAACACTTCTCAGTGCTCAGAGAACCGTTTTTAGCTTATGAGACCGCCGGGTAAGCAAAATTTTTTAGCCCACTACTGATACGGCTCAATTCTCAATCATTGTAGTATCTATAAGTATAATACTCTCAATGATTAAAAATTGAGCCGTATCAGTAGTGGGCTAAAAACTTTGCTTACCCAGCGGTCTCATAAGCTAAAAATGGTTCTCTGAGCACTGAGAAGTGTTAGAAGGTGTGTGTTATAATCATCTGTGTGCACATTAGTTCATATCGAGGAGATATACATGCCATTATATTACAGCATCCCCTGTTAGGATTGCTGCAGAGGTTCTGCCTGCCCTTATATAAGCCAGAGACCCCCTAGGACTTGGTGTGGATTTCTAATTATCTTTTTGTTTCAGGCTCAACCTTTGGGCCTAGTTAGTTCATGTCCAGAATGAAGCCTTCTTTGAGTTTTAAGTTAGTGTCTTGTGTAAAATGCTTATGGAAATCAGAAGTTTTACCCACCCCTTTGCCTGAGTTCATTCATCATATCCCTTTCCTTGTTTAAAAGCAGACTGAAAACCCATCTTTCTGATCCAGTGGTTCTCAAACCTATCCTGGGGACTCCCCAGCCAGTCAGGTTTTCCAAATATCCACAATGAATATTCATGGGAGAGATTTGCATGCAGATGTCTCTCATGAATATTCATTGTGGATACCCTGAAAACCTGACTGAGATAGCCTTCAATGCATAAACCTACTCCCCATTGCCCACTGCTCACCACCCTAGCCAGCAGATTAACTATCCTCCCTAACCCCCCCCCCCCCATCCTGTTTGTCTGTTCTGTCTAAGAACATAAGAAGTTGCCTCTGCCGGGTCAGACCAAAGGTCCATCGTGCCCAGCAGTCCTCTCCTGCGGCGGCCCGTCAGGTCCATGACCTGTAAGGTAGTCCTTGTCTAAGCCCTTTAATCCCTCTCATTTTTTTTTTTCTATCGATACTCTTTCTATAACCTGCCTCTACCTCTATCTGTATCCCTCAATCCCCCTATCTATCTGTACCCTTTCTATAGCCTATCTCTACCTCTATCTGTATCCCTCAATCCCCTTATCCTTCAGGAATTTATCCAATCCTTCCTTGAAGCCCCGTAGTGTACTTTGTCCTATCACAACCTCCGGAAGCGCATTCCAGGTGTCTACCACCCTCTGAGTGAAAAAGAACTTCCCAGCATAAGTTTTAAACCTATCCCCTTTCAGTTTCTCCGAGTGCCCCCTTGTACTTGTGGTTCCCAATAGTCTGAAGAATCTGTCCCTTTCTACCTTCTCTATGCCTTTCATGATCTTGAAGGTCTCTATCATGTCTCCTCTGAGTCTCCGCTTTTCCAGGGAGAAGAGCCCCAACCTCTCTAACCTGTCAGCGTATGAAAGGTTTTCCATACCTTTTATCATTTTTGTCGCTCTTCTCTGGACCCTCTCAAGCATTACTATGTCCTTCTTGAGGTGTGGCGACCAATACAAATATTTAGATTTCAAGCTCCTTCAAGCTGGGACTGTCTCCTTCTGATGACAGTATGTCTCACCATAACTCCCTTATAATTTAGGGTGAGCCCCCAACCCCCCCAAAACCTACTATACATTCCTGTGTACTGCCCCAATCATACTTATGGCTGCAGGTGGCACCTATATGGCAATATAGTAGGTTTTGTGTGGGTTCACACGTTCTAACATAAATGTAGTGATTAGAGTGGCTTATGGGCCTGGGTCTTCGTCTCTATGGTTCATTAGCCCACCTACAAGGCTACTTAAGACACCTATGTTCAACTCTACTAGGCTTCCCCATACCAGATGCTTCTGTTTCAGAGATAGCTTTGTACCTTTTTGTTCTCATTTTTGTGTGGTAGAAGGGGGTCAGTGAGCACTGGGGGAGTGTGGGGGTGTCTTACCTTGATACAAGTAGTGATCAGCTGGTCGGTTTGGGCACCTTTGTGGCACTTAGACCCTTCTAAAACATGTCTAGTTCCAAACGTATAAATTCCATCCAGGATATCTTGCAAAATGTTTGATTATCGCTGCAAGACGTCCATGTCTAACCCATCCTTGAGATCACCCAAAGTCTACCCATAACATGCCCATCTCGTGCTCTGAACGTACAGAGGCTGGAACACCTCACTAGACGTATAGAAAGACGGTTTTAATTATCGGCACTTGGATGTCCTGGCGACTAAGACGTCCAAGTTCCAATTTAGAATACTTTTTGGACGTCTATGTTTTTCAGATAGTGTTTTATGGGAGGGGGAGGCATTCATTATCATTCACTCCCTTTTACTGACAAGATTGAAATTATTTTAATTTAAACTTAGTCAACACTGCACAATTTTAAATATATCTGCCCCTTCCTTTTACATTATACTTTTTTTTAATTAAATATTATATTTTTCTCCTTTTCTCCTTATGTATCTAGTTGACTGTTTTAAATGTGTATTTGTAAGTTACCCCTTTTTTTATTATTACGTATACTCTTCAAGAAATCCCTTAATAAAACTTAATACCATGAATACCCCTTCTTACCATCCCCTCCCCAACCCCTAATCCTTCTTATACCTCTCTTGGAAACAATCTCTGATCTAACTTTGTAACCCTTCTTCCAGAACTCTTTTTGTAATCCGCTTTGAACCGAAAGGTAATGGTGGAATAGAAATCTGTAATATAATGTAATGTAATATTCGGTAAGCGATATATAATGATTTGAATAAACTTGAATATATGTAAGCAGAACAGCCCAAGAGGGGGAAGGCAAGAGGAGCAAATCACAAGGAGAAACAGCAGGGAAACGAAATAACCAGGACTTAAACTGCTTGTACGCAAATGCAAGGAGCCTAAGGACCAAAATGGGAGAGCTGGAAATCACAGCCAAAAAAGAGGACCTAGACATCATTGGAATCACGGAAACGTGGTGGACAGAGGAAAACAAATGGGACGTAGTACTGCCAGGGTACAAACTCTATAGGAGAGACAGGACTCACAAGGAGGGTGGAGGAATAGCACTATATATAAGGGACACTATTCACTCAACCAGAGTGGACCCGGCAGCAAAGGCAGAAGGATTGGAATCCTTATTGGTTAAACTACCAGGAAGAAATGGAGCTGACATAAAATTGGGACTGTACTACCGCCCACCTGGACAAACAGAAGCAGACGACAAAGAATTGGGAGCAGAACTGAGGCGGGAATGTAGAAACGGAAGTGTGATGGTAATGGGGGATTTTAACTACCCCGGGATAGACTGGAGTATTGGAAACTTCAACTGTGCGAGGGAAGGAGAGTTCCTAGAGGCTGTGAGGGACTGCTTCATGGAACAGCTTGTCAAGGAATCAACAAGAGGGGATGCCACTCTCGACCTAATCCTCAAAGGGCTAGGGGGACCTGCGAAGGAAGTAGAAGTAGTAGGACCACTAGGGAGCAGTGACCACAACATGATCCAGTACAAATTAGAAGTAGGAACATCAAAAGTGAACAGAACCACAGCAACAACGCTCAACTTCAAGAAAGGGAACTACGATGCTATGAGAGCAATGGTGAGAAAGAAACTCAGAAACAGCTTGAAAAGGATGGAGACAGAGAAAGCCTGGTCCCTATTCAAGAACACGGTGCAAGAAGCACAAAATCTGTACATCCCCAGGTTTAGGAAAGGGTGCAAAAAAAATCGGACAAAAGACCCAGTATGGATAACAAATGAAGTGAAGAAAGCAATAAGTAACAAGAAAAAATCGTTCCAAAAGTGGAAAAAGGACCAAACTGGGGAGAACTGGAAGGAACACAAAAAACACCAAAAGGAATGTCACCAAGTGGTTAGGAAAGCAAAAAGGGAATACAAAGAGAGGCTGGCTGGGGAAGCAAGAAACTTCAAAACGTTCTTCAGATACGTTAAAGGAAAACAACCGGCAAGAGAAGAAGTAGGACCGTTAGATGATGGCGACAGAAAGGGTGTGGTAAAGGAGGAAAGAGAGGTAGCTGACAGGTTAAACAAGTTCTTCTCGTAAGTCTTCACAAGAGAGGACACATCAAATGTACCAGAACCCGAAGAGATCATAAATGGAAACCAAGAAGAAAAACTGTCGTAAATAGAGGTAAGCCAGGAAGATGTCCTCAAACAGATAGATAGACTAAAAAGTGACAAATCACCAGGCCCGGACGGATTCCACCCAAGGGTACTAAAGAAACTAAGAAACGAAATAGCGGAAACACTCCAAGTTTGCAACCTATCTTTGAGATCTGGGGTGATCCCGGAGGACTGGAAAATAGCAAATGTCACACCTATCTTTAAAAAGGGATCGAGGGGCGACCCGGGGAACTACAGGCCGGTAAGCTTGACTTCAGTTCCAGGCAAGATAGTAGAAGCGCTGATAAAAGACAGCATTAGTGAGCATATAGAAAAAAATGGACAATTGAAGGCAAACCAGCATGGCTTCTGCAAGGGAAGATCGTGTCAAACGAACTTACTGCACTTTTTTGAAGGTATTAACAGCCAGATGGACAAAGGGGAGACCATTGACAAATGGGAACCCCTAGACATCATCTATCTCGACTTCCAAAAAGCCTTTGACAAAGTACCCCATGAGCGGCTACTTAGGAAGCTGTGGAACCACGGGGTGGAAGGGGACATGCACAGGTGGATAAAACACTGGTTGGCGGGCAGAAAGCAGAGGGTTGGAGTGAAGGGCCACTACTCAGACTGGAGGAGGGTCACGAGCGGTGTTCTGCAGGGGTCGGTGCTCAGACCGCTGTTGTTCAATGTATTTATAAACGACCTAGAAACGGGGACAAAGTGTGAAATTATAAAATTTGCTGATGACACTAAACTCTGTAGCAGGGTCAGAACAGTGGAAGAATGTGAAGACCTACAAAGGGACCTAAAGAAACTGGAGGAGTGGGCAAATAAATGGCAAATGAACTTTAACACAGAGAAATGCAAGGTCATGCATATAGGGAAAAAGAACCCGAAGTTCAGTTACCAAATGGGGGGAACAGTACTAGGGGAAAATAGCCTTGAAAAAGACTTGGGTGTGCTGGTGGATACAACAATGAAACCAGCGGCACAATGTGCAGCATCCTCAAAGAAAGCGAATAGAATGTTGGGTATTATTAAGAAGGATATTACAACAAGGATGAAGGAAGTGATCATGCCGCTGTATCGTGCGATGGTGCGCCCGCACCTGGAGTACTGTGTCCAATATTGGTCACCGTACCTTAGAAAGGACATGGCGATACTTGAGAGGGTTCAGAGAAGAGCGACGAAACTGGTAAAAGGTATGGAAAACCTTTCATACAGTGACAGGCTAGAAAGGCTAGGGCTATTCTCCCTGGAAAAGCGGAGACTCAGAGGAGACATGATAGAGACTTTCAAGATCATGAAGGGCATAGAGAAGGTAGAAAGGGACAGATTCTTCAGCCTACTGGAAACCACAAGAACGAGGGGACACTCGGAGAAATTGAAAGGGGACAGGTTTAGAACCAATGCTAGGAAATTCTTTTTCACTCAGAGGGTGGTGGACACCTGGAATGCGCTTCCAGAGGATGTGATAGGACAGAGTACAATACGGGGTTTCAAAGTAGGATTGGACAAATTCCTGAAAGATACGAGGATTGAGGGATACAGATAGA
The DNA here is from genome assembly GCF_902459505.1 of Geotrypetes seraphini. Lineage (NCBI taxonomy): Eukaryota > Metazoa > Chordata > Amphibia > Gymnophiona > Dermophiidae > Geotrypetes > Geotrypetes seraphini. The sequence goes on along the minus strand of NC_047090.1, from coordinate 90,547,279 downwards.
GGTAGAGATAGGTTATGAAAGGGGAGTGAAGGGTTTAGACAAGAATCACCTTACAGGTCATGGACCTGATGGGCCGCCGCGGAAGCGGACTGTTGGGTGCGATGGACCTTTTGGTCTGACCCAGCGGAGGCAACTTCTTATGTTCTAACATGGGAAGGGCTCCCATGTACACAAATAATTGACAGAATACTTAGGTTTATGCATGACCCTGGCTGTATTTATGTGCTCACAGTTATGCCAGGTCAGTGGCTAATGTAACTGCAAGAGCAGAAATACTAGGCCTGCCCAATACCGTGCTATGCCAGTATTCCATAACAAGATTTGGGTGTTCAGGTTCCATCATAGAATAGGCTCCTACGATGTGTCCTCGGGGAGCGTGAACAGAGATACCCAATTGTAGAATTGCTCAGATAGAATCCATCTGATGGAGTGCTTAAAGCAATAAGGTATAATTGTGAAAGGTTAGACTTCTTGATTATACTGTAATGCATGTCTAAGGTTCAGTGCTTTATTTTTCCCTCTTGACAAGGTAAATTGTTATGCTTCTTTCTCTCTTTTCATCTTTGTATTGTTTGGTCTTTATTATTACTGAAATGTATACATTTCAAAATCTTAATAATAATAAAAAGATTTATTGAGACTAAAATGTAGAGAATTTTTCCATTCAATTTCATCAGGATAAATAGATGCCACAAAGCCTGTTTCAGTATGACTAATTAATATATACAGAAAAGATACTGAATAGGAATCAAATTACAAAGAAAACCTCAAATTAGGATCACAGCTATTCAGCCAATAAGGAAAAGAGAGTCCCAGTCTATAACAGAATGATACAGCCTGTAGAGCATTTACCCATCATTTTTCAGAGCTTGACATGTACAAATTAGTAAACATTGGGAGCTATTCCCATCCCCTTAACAATGCCTTATACTTGCTAACAATGAGTTATCACTCATAATTGTGGCACAGTTAGATTATTGTAACTCTCTCTCCATCTGTTTGAGTAAGGGTAACTTAAAAAGATTACAATTAATTCAAAACACGGCGGCCAAACTAATCTTTAGTAAAAGAAAATTTGACCATGGGCTCCTTTTACGAAGGTGCGCTAGGGTTTTTAGCGCATGCACAAAATTACCGCGCGCTATAGTGTGTGGTAGCTGAAAATCTACTGCCTGCCGAAAAGGAGGTGGTAGCGTCTAGCGCGCTTGGGAATTTAACACGCGCTAGTGCACGCCTTAAGGCCCTAGCGCACCTTCGTAAAAGGAGCCCCATGTTTCCCCTCTTTTGAAGGCTCTTCATTGGCTTCCAGTCCGTTTCAGAATTCAATTCAAATGTGTAAGTATAATATTTAAAATTTTACATGGAATTTTTATGCCATTAGTTCCTATTTCTTTCAATTCTTTGCAGTCTACAAAACCAAGAATTTCTCTTTTCCTTCCTTTAAAGCACATGTGTCAAAGTCGGTCCTCGAGGGCTGCAATCCAGTCAGGTTTTCAGGATTTCCCCAATAAATATGCATGAGATCTATTAGCATAAATTGAAAGCAGTGCATGAGTTAATTGAAAGTTAGGTGTCTATCTTGGTTAGTGTGATTCTACAAATAGTGCCTAGTGAAAAATGCATAGTTAAAAGTGGTTGTGGATAGGGGCAGTTTATGGGCGTGTTTTTTAGTTAGGCACGCGTTTTTGAATTAGGATCTGTTAGGTGCCTAACTTTAGGCCAAGAAAACCCTGACATAAATGGAGTGCACCTAAAAGTTAGAATGCTGGTGGATCCAAGATGGCTGCTTCAAGCTAGACGTGCTGAGCTGCTCGCGTCGGGCTTGTTCACAAATTAAGGAATTTCTTTACTATTGAACCCTGGAAAGGGTTTTCTGGTTACTCATAACTATGCCTAAGAGAAGAGGATGGAACACTGCTGCTGTCTCGCGGCGTCCCGAGGTTCCCTCTCTGGGCAACATTGAACGGCTTTTGAGGCGAGTGCAGGAGGTTTCCCGGGCGTCGGAAGGTGGCCCGCTGAGGACACAGGGAGGCGAACCCGTAGTTGTTCCTCCAGGGCACGATGTTACGCTGAGCCCCAATGCAAGGGCGCCGCCCCTACAACCTCAGGTTACCAGTTCTCCCAGGGGCGGGGAAACCCCGGAGTTGGTGGTGTTCTCTCCCTCAGAGGCAAGATTAAATCTGGGAGAAGGTTTGGAGGTTGGGGCTCATACTCAAGGAGCTCTAACAAATATGCCTGAGGAGAATCCAACTTTATAAGGGGGCGATATCCAGGAGACAGGCCTCGAAGAATCTCTACAGAATGGTGAGCACTCTACTATTTTACAAACTTCAATTTCTTTGGTTAAACCTGAAGTTGTAACCTTAGATTCATTGTGGGACTTAATTGCTGGTTTTGTAAAGTCCACTATGCCTAAGTTTCAATACCTGGAAGGAAAAATTATAAAACACACAAAAGAACTTAAAGATTTAAGAAAAGAATTGTCTGACTCAGATGTATCTATTCAGAAAATTGAAAAGGAAATAATTACATCTAAACAACTTCAAGAGACTTTAATTAAAGATAATACCAACTTGAGAAGGAAAGTTGAAATGCTTGAGAACAATTCTTGTAGTAATAACTTAAGGCTAATTAACTTTCCTAAATTAGAAATGGTAAATCCAAGAGAAATGCTTAAGAGATATTTGATGGAAATCCTAGAAGTATCAGAAGAAATGTTACCACCATTCTCACGTGTCTATTATTTGCCGATGAAAGTTTCTGTAAATCAACAAAAAGAACTGGGCCAACAAACTTTAAATGTTTCAGAATTATTGGAGACATCTGATAAAGACTTGGCATCACCAGCAACCTTTATTCTAACTGTGGCGCTTCCGTTAGATAAAACATGGTTATTAAGACTTTACTTTAAAGATAGACAAAAAATTTTTCTTGGTTGTAAAGTACAGATGTTCCCTGACCTTACAAGGGAGACACAGAAGCGTCGCCGTGAATTTCTTCTTTTGAAACCTGGGGTTACTTCTCTGGGGGCCACCTTTTATTTGAGACACCCATGTAAATGTAGCAACGTCTCGTCTGGACAGAGGAATATCTTGAACCCTAATATAATTAAGAAACCTCATTTTCAGTGCTTCTGCTTTTAGCATCTTGCTAAAAAATTTCTGTTATTTTAATTTTTCGCTAAATGTAAACTTGGATCCAGTAAGAGGACTTGAGCATAAATAGTTAAATAATGTTTCTTTATTGGATGTTAAATTACCTTATGATTATTTGTTATTATGACTATTGCTTTCTGTACAAGTGGTTAGCTTGATTTAAATTGAAAATTAATAAATAAATAAATATAAAAAAATAAAAAAAAGTTAGAATGCTTAGCTCTGCCTAAGCACGAATCTATAATGGGCACCTAACTTTTATAGAATCATGCTTAGCGCCACCTTAGTTGGTGCCGATTTTTTTAGGCGACATATTTAGAATCGGGCCCATTATGCACACCAGTTATGAAAAGGGGTTCACTCATAACAACATTCATTCCAGAATGAGGAAAAAAACCGATAGGAAAAAATCGACAAGAATTTTCTGGCTGCCCAACACAATTGGTGATCTCTCCATGGGACAGACAGAAATATCTAATGCAGATTATTGCCTAAGGAAAATCATCCTCTTCTTTTATTGTGGAGCACACACAAAAGGGTTAAATCAATTAGAGCATACAGGTACTGTAGAGTTATTTGCTGTTATTGCTATGACAAGAATACAAAAGGCCTCAAATTTATCCCAGGCTTCAGTAATAATCCTTAGGTTTGAGATCACTGCCAAGTTCTTAGCATGGCAAGAAAAGAAAAAAAAAATCTGAGCTCTAGTCTCCCTCTCTTAATGTTTGAAAGGTTGTCGTACATCCCAGTGCGTGTGTGGTCTGAGTTTTTGCGGACGTGATATGCATTTGATCTTTAAAATTGAATTCCCTGAGCTGCTGGCAGGCAGCGTGTTCTTGTTAATTATTCAGGTTGAAGACAAATGCAGAGCAGAGGGTCTTACGAAGACAAAGTTTGTATGATGCGTGTTTAGTAACTGATAGGGTTGACATTCTGTTGGTGTCTTATTCAGTGCTAATCCTAATACCTGCCGCCTGATGCGATGAACGCCTGTCCCTCCCGGCTTTTGTTAGTGGGAATGCAGAGATGTGAAAGATCTTCTCAGTGGCAACAAGTCCCAGACTTTCTACAGTGAACACATATCTTTACATAGAGGAATAATGAAAGAGATGATGTTTATGGTAGGCTGGCTATAAATTAGGTGGACAGGTGCAGGTACAAACTCCATTTTGAGGGTCCTGATTCCAGTGGGGCTTTCTTTTGCATTTCTATGCAGGTCAACATCAAGTTGTGTTGAACTAACCTACTACATGTTGAGTGAATTCTGAGAAATGTATTCATTTCAGGAAATCTGTGCCCGCCGGTCTGAATAACAACTTGTGCTAACGTCAGTTTTGCAGAAAGGTGTCATAACTTGTTTACTGACCTTTATTGCTCTGTGTTTAAGGTATTAATACAGCGACCAGCTCATTGCATTTATGGCAGAAACAGCTGAAAAGTTACAGGACAAACTATGGCTTTGAGCATTTTAAGAATATAGGGCCTCTTTTACAAAGGCGCGCTAAGCGTTTCAGCGTGGATATAGCATGCACTGAATCAACGTGTGCGCTAACCGCTAATGCGTCCATAGGATAACATGCACGCATTAGCATTTAGCGCGTGATAATATTTACCGTGCGCTAAAAAACATAGCGCACCTTTGTAAAACAGGGGGATAGTTTTAGAATTCACGAATATGGTTTTAGCCATGAATTCATCTGTTCAGAGTTTATTCAGTGAGGTAGTGGATTGGTTAAATACACTTTCATGTAAGGCACTGAGGACTAAGGTGAGGCACTCCTTAGTCAACTGTACTTTTATAAATGCATCAAGCTAGAGACCAATGGAAGCAGACCTTCTCCTGGTGCTGTCAGAAAGATGGGGAACTTGCCCTTAAAAAAGGCCAAGCTACGGTTCATAGACAAAACCGCCGAAGACAAAGGCGCGCGCCGACAACTGAGCGCAAGACGGAAGCGCGCGCCGAAGAAAAAGAGTGTTTTTAGGGGCTCCAACAGGGGGGTTTGTTGGGGACCCCCCCCCCACTTTACTTAATACAGATTGCGGCGGCAGCATTGTGGGGGGTTTGGAGGGTTGTAACCGCCCTCATTATACTGGAAACTTAACTGTTTCCCTGTTTTTTTAGGAAAAAAGTGAAGTTTTCAGTAAAATGTGGGGGGTTACAACCCCCCAAACCCCCCACAACGCGGCGCTATCTGTATAAAGTAAAGTGGGGGGTTCCCCCTCCCCACTCTCCCTGTCGGAGCACTTTAAAACAGTCATTTTCTTCGGGCCTCCGCGTTATGCTTAGTTGTCTGCGCGTGCCTTTGTCCCGGCGCACTTTTGACCTGACACCCCAAGCTACCAATGAGGTTTTGAAAATTAGCGGTAACCATTTTATTTTGCTCTGTCTTTCAGTTAGTTTAAGGCAGTGGTCTCAAACTCGCGGCCCACCAGGTACTATTTTGAGACCCTCGGTATGTTTATCATTATCACAAAAGTAAAATAAAACAATTTCTTGATCATATGTCTCTTTAGCTATAAATGACAATATTATTATTAAGACTTAGCCAAAAGGAAAGATTTATAAACTATAAAGAGTTTTACCTTATGCAAAATTGTCATTTCTTTAATAAGACATTAACTATATTTTCTGAGGCTCTCCAAGAACCTACAAATCCAAAATGTGGCCCTGCAAAGGGTTTCAGTTTGAGACCACTGATTTAAGGTTATGACCTTATAGAAGTGGTTTTTATTCCTCTTCTCTGAGAAGAAATGACTTAACTGATGTTTTAGGTCTTTTAGGGGCCTTTTAATAAAGTGCATTAAACAGGTGAAAGGCAATTTCTATACCAAGGCACTTGTGGTATACGCCCCTTTGCATGCGTAAATGTGTAAAAACTTAGCACTTAGGGCCTGATTTTATATATAGCATCCCCCAAAATCGGTGCTGACTAGAACAGTGTGCAATGCAATTCTACAAGGCATGCATAGCTGTTATAGAATCATGCTAAGCACCTGTGCGTTGTGTAACTTTAGGCCTGCCCATTTAGGCCAGTGGAACCCGGTGGCACGTCAAAAGCGTGTCGGTCATTCACGTGCCGACAATCATGTGCCGACACCTGGGCGCAGGACGAAGCGCTCTGCCGCTTACGCTTACGCTTTTATGCCTTAACATTAGCGTTCTGAGGGGGGTTGTGGGGAGGAACCCCCTACTACACTTATAACAACTCGCGCTCCCGCTGGGGGTGTGTGTGTGTGTGGGGGGGGGAAACACCCCCCACTACTCTTATAATTCCCCAAACACTCCCAAACAGCGAGAGAATAGAAGTTTTCAGTGTATTGGGGGGTTCCCCCTCCAAAACCCCTTCCCAACCCCCTCCCAAATGGGAGTGTGAATAGTTATAAGTGTACTGGGGGATTCCGCCCCCCCCCACCTCCCCTCAGAACGCTAATGTTAAGGCGTAAATGCTGCGGATCCGGTGGAGCGTTTTCATCCTGCACACAGGTGTCGGTGTGTGATTGTTGGCGCGCCAATGTCCTGCACGCTTTCATCGGTGTACCGTTGAAGCCAGACCTACATGCCTGTACCTAAGCTGTGCACATAACTTTTAGGAATGCCCATGATCTCTGCAAGATAATTCTAATCCTTTGACAATAAGAATGAATAGATATTCCCTGGAACCAACTGTAAAGATTTTGGTGGCATATTATTAGAGCCTCATTTATGGTCACCCAGAAACTGGAAAAAAAAAAAAAAAAATCAAAAATATATTTAATTTGACTTTGGTGGTAAATCATAACTCTTATCTCAATTAGATTACTGTAATATGTATTTGGAATGTCAAGGTCAATGCATGACGTAGCAGCTCATTAAATATTCTCTGCTCATAAATATGATACAGTTTCTTCTCTTCTGGTTTAGCTTCACTGGTTTCTGAATGAAGCTCAGCTAGAGTTTAAAATGCACACTGATATTTAAAATCTTATATGAGGCGGCCTAAAGCATTTTTTTTTTTTTTGGTTTGGCTTTTCCAAACATGAGTAATGTTTAAATTGGTAGTTTACTGCCTTAACTTTTTTAAGTACGGTTTTGGATAGTAAGTTATTTACTGTCTTATGTACTGTCATGTTTGTTTTAACTATGTATGTATGTGCTGCTATTATCCGCATAGATGCTTGATATATGGGCTACAAGTGTTTTAAATAAATAAATAAATGAGATGGTAGGCACCTACCGGCTAATTAATTTTTTAAATTTGTTTTTTAATGGTGCTTTTAATTATCAGCGCCAATGAAGCCAATAGGAGGAAATTCTATAAGAGACACCTAAAGAGAGGTGCCTAAATAAATAAGCGTGTAATGGCGCCTAACTTAAATAGTGAATTGGCTTCTATTATGAGCTTTAACATGCACATAATTGAAAAAAAATTAAAATTAATTGGGAGATAGGCGCCTATCCTCTTAGGTGCGATTTTACAAAAGATAGGTTTAAGTTTAAGTTTAAGTTTATTTTTAACTTAATGAATCGCTTATTAAATTTTACTAAGCGATGTACAAATTAAAACAAGTAAAATATAATTTACATCAATGTAATCAGTAAATAACATGGGTTTAACAGATTGACATACAAACTTACAGATACATATGGAGAAGAAGGGCTGAACTACAATTATTATTATTAGTTATAGAAGAGGACATAAATGGTAAAAACAGTAGGAAAAAGGGAGAGTAAAAAGTTAGGAGGGTTTTTTTGGGTTTTTTTTTTTGTTTTTTTTCTCTTCCTTTAGAGAGAGAAGAGAGAAAAAAAAGAAAAGAAAAGTAAACATTAAATATATTTATAAATTAAAAGCGTCTTTAAAAAGAAAGCTCTTCAGTGTGCCTTTAAAATGGTTTAGGTCATTTTCATCTCTAAGATATTGGGGTAGGGCATTCCATAATTGTGGAGCCATTACAGAAAAAATGTCAAGATGACGGGTTCCAATAATTTTCAATGAGGGAACTACTAAAAGATTTTGGCTAATAGACCTAAGGGAACGAGATATCCTATGTGGAATGAGTAATTTATTAATATATTGAGGCTCATTTGAGGATAGAGTTTTGAAGATTAAAAGTAAGTTTTTAAAGTAATACGGTGACTGACAGGAAGCCAATGGGATTCGATCAAAAGTGGTGTAACATGATCGTATTTTTTTCGATTATGTATCAGTTTAATGGCAGTGTTTTGCACTATCTGGAGTCGCCTATTACATGGTACCTAGTGGTGCATAACACGATTCTCTAAAGGACTTAGGTGTCTATAATGTAGGCCTTTGAAACCCAGGCCTGTTATTTCAGGTAGGGTCCTAAAGATTGTTTAAGAAAAGTGTTTACTTTATGAACTTTTTCAAAGTCTAGGAATATACAACATTGAAAGAGATCTACTTTGTCACATATGCGATGATTGGGTGGTGGGTCCTGCGTTAGGGACTTAAGTCCTTGGCAGGGCTACATGTCTCTGAGTAGATGTCACAATACTGAAAAGAGGTGCTATCGTCTGTGATTCCAGTATTTAATGCCTAACCTTTTGATCTTCATTGTATTACAAGTGATAGTTCCTTAGCACTTATACATTTGACTTAGGCCCTCTTTTACTAAGGTGCGCTAACCGATTAGCGCACGCTAAACGCTAACACATGCATAAGAACATAAGAACATAAGCAATGCCTCTGCTGGGTCAGACCTGAGGTCCATCGTGCCAGTGGCCCAACAGGTCCAGGACCTGTGCAGTAATCCTCTATCTATACCCCTCTATCCCCTTTTCCAGCAGGAAATTGTCCAATCCTTTCTTGAACCCCAGTTCCGTACTCCACCCTATTACGCTCTCTGGAAGCGCATTCCAGGTGTCCACCACACGTTGGGTAAAGAAGAACTTCCTAGCATTCGTTTTGAATCTGTTCCCTTTCAACTTTTCTGAATTCCCTCTTGTTCTTTTATTATTCGAAAGTTTGAAGAATCTGTCCTTCTCTACTCTCTCTATGCCCTTCATGATCTCTCTGTGCCCTCTTATCATATCCCCTCTAAGTCTCCTCTTCTCCATCCATCTATGGATGCATTAACTTTTAGCATTACATGCGATGGATGCGTTCCGGATATAGGCGCGAATATGAAAAAAACCGTGAATAACTTTTGGCAGGCAAGCAGCGATTCACAAAGCTTTAAGCAGGCAAGCGATTTTCTCCATGCATGCTGGGAAGCAGCATTTCTCTCTATGGATGCTGGGAAGCAGCGTTTTTCTGGGTGAAAGTTTTGAAACTTCGATTTTATAGGAGAAAGCATGGAAGCAGAGTGAATGTTGGTAAACGCTAAACCTTTTTTTCTGTACAGCAACAGGAAAGGAACTTTAATCATGATGTAATTTGGGGGGGCGGAGCAAGCCAACGAAAAAATCGTGAATACGTGAAACCGCGAGTGTCGAAACCGCAAATACGGAGGGAGAAGTGTAGTGTGTGCTAATCGGTTAGCACACCTTAGTAAAAGAGAGGGATAGGCTATTATTTCAGGTGCCTATGTCTTAAGTTAGCTGCCATTCAGTGGAGTAGTAAGGCTGGGGCAGGGGGGGGCAGTCTGCTCCGGGTGCTGTCTTGGTAGGGGCGCCGGCTCCTCTCCACCCCCCCCACCTTTCCACTCTTCCCTTTCATCGTGTGCACCTTCACTCCCCCCCCACACACTGTTCCTCTACCTCTTCAATGGTGCAAGCTGCAGCTCCAACCAGCTGCTCGTGCCGGCTTCGGCGCTCCCCTTTGATGCTGCTTTCGGGTCCCGCGACTAGGAAGTGACTTCAGAGGGAGAGCTAATGCCGGGAAACTAAACAGATATTAGGGAAGGGGGGGAGGGGCAGGGAAGGAGTGGGGGTGGAGAAGTGGGGGAAGGGGAGCGCCACCACCCCGGGTGATCCCACCCTCGCTACGCTAGTGGCGCCACTAAGCTGCAGGCGCCTATCTTTTTGGCTGCCAACTAAAGAATCTGACCCTAGGTGCCGACTGGTATGTGCCTTTTATAGAATCTAGGCTAAAAAGTGCAAAAAGGGCCCCTTAGTTGTGTCATTTTGATTCTTTCATACTTTAGGGCTCCTTTTACAAAGGTGCGCTAGTGTTTTTAGTGCACGCACCAGATTAGCGCACACTATAGTGCGTGCTACCCAAAAAACTACCGCCTGCTCAAGAGGAGGTGGTAATGGCTAGCGCGTGTGGCATTTTAGCAGCGCGCTATTCCGCGCGTTAAGACCCTAACGCACCTTTGTAAAAGGAGCCCTTAGTGTCTGTCCAGAGATTTTTGTTCTTTTTATAGTCGTTTTAGAATAGAGATGGCAGGACATTTCATCACTGCCTTTTCCATCAGATCTTTAAATGCAGTTAAGAAATTTAGGCAATGTCTTTTTTATTATGGATTGTGACTTGTTCATATTACAACGATAAATGTTTTACTTATTTGCTGTACTCACTTTAAGCTATAACTTGAAAAAATGAATAAATTGGGAAAAGTAAATTTAGGGTCAGATATTCAGCTGGCGGCGATCAACATTTTCTTGATTGTTGCCAACATTAAACCTGGAAATTCAGTGCTGGGCCATGTCCGGGCACCAGCATTGAATTTCTGGGGTCCCAGGTAAAATATTCAGCACTTAACCAGCTATAGGTTAACACATAAAGATAGGACTGACTTTTATGCAGTCTTCTTTATGCGGTTAACCTGTTGAGTTGAGTGCTCAGGCCACAAACTTGGGTTTTTTTTTTTTTTTTTTTAATTTGGAGGCAGTGGAGAAATACACAATGACGTGTTAAAGAAGATAGCTCCCTTACTCCCTCTTCTACAGCGCAACTAAAATAAGCACTTTTGATAAACCTATATATATGGCAGGGAGCAACTATAAATACTTACATGGAAATATTAGGTCCTACATGTTCGTTCCCATAATTGACTCACTCAGGCCATGCCCAAAACATACCTTCAACGTGCCCCGGTTGCAATTTCTACTAGAGAATGACATGGGGACAAGTTTTTCCCCATCCCCTTGGGAACTCATTTTCCCGTCCCCACAAGTTCTGCCCCTGCCCCATTCATGCAAGCTCTGTCCTCATCTGCACAAGTCTCAAACAAAGTGCTGGGTTTTGAAAACCAATCCGAATGCCCGGACATGCCCTCTAAAAAGAGGACATGTCTAGGTAAATCTGGTAACCCTACCCCATTGGCCCAGGTACATTAGATAGAGTGTGAGCCTACCAGGACAGATAGGGAAAAATACTTGAGTACCTGAATATAAACCTGAACACACTAACATGCCACTCATTCAGAAAAATACTAAAAGCCCACTTATTCTACAAATTTATTTGATCCTTCAATTCTACTCATCGCCTATCTCATCTTACCTCTTTCCCTTTATCACCCCATCACTCAACTGTCTTCCACTGCTTTCCAAAGCTAACTGGTATAATGCCACCTTGCTGTCCTACAGCTCCTCTTGTTGTACACCGTCTTGAACTGAAAAGATATGACGGGATATAAATAAAGCCATTATTATAAATGCTAAAATAAATAAAGTGATGGCTTGAAAAGATCAAGCTTTTTACATTTGCTGCAGGGGGAAAGTTGCAAGTTGCAAGCACATTTCCCCTAGATTTTAAAAATGATCCTAAAGTTAAGAGTGAAAATGCTTTTTTTGTTTAAAAGGTTCATAATAGTTTACAACACCAAGTCTAGGCAAATAGAACCAAATGGCCACTGGGAGGTACAATTCTTTTGCAAAGATCATTGGGATGAGCTGATAGAATGGTGAAGTAATCAAGATGCCAAAATGTATGTGGGTTGTTTTTTTTTAAAAAAACAACATTTAGGTCAGTGTATTGCAAACTGTGTGCCTCCTGAGATTTCAGGTGTGCTGCGGCACACTGGGGAGGAGGAGAGGCACCTGCGCCAACTGCCTGACTGCAGGACATGCCTCTTGTGGCGAGAGGCACATCCTGTGGGCAATTAGCGGGCGCCAGCGCCTGTCCTTCTCTCCGGCCCTTTTCCTTGCTGGTACCCCCTAAGGCCCGTCTGAAGGGCCATCATGCACTCGTGGACGTCAATGTGATGATGTCATGCATGCATGCATGTGATGTCATCATGGCAACATCCGCACACTTACGGGTGCCTCGAGCCGTGACCACTACCTTTAATGTGCCACAGCTCGAGAAAGTTTTTTGAGACCCTGATTTAGGTCATTAAGCTGCTCCTGTTTATCCTTCTTATTTAGCCGTAGTGATCTTTCTTTTGCTAAATCATGTAATTTCCAATATTCTTAAAGATGTGAAGACTGCCTGGCCCACACTCAGTTTTCTGAAGCTTAAAATGCTTTGATTTATTTTATCTTGGGAATAAAATAGCAATTACAAAACAAAAGGCTGACAGGATAGGCTTGTGGTTTTGTTTCTTCTAATGACCAAATTCTTTAAAATAAATTGTTCTTTTCCTGATTTGAGAAGCTTTTTCACTACTTCTACCTCTTTCCTTCTTCCTCTTGAGGCTGATGCACTTAAGCTTTGCACAGGGTTAGCATGGCTTTTTCTGTACAATTATATAGATACATGACGTAGAAAGGGTTTCAACACACAAGCTAATACAATACAATGCAACTTCTTATATCCCACAATTTTCAACAGGGAATCATTGCGGCTTACAGCAAGAACTCTTGGCAGCCAATCAGCTAGCAGCTCTGTAAGGGCAGGAGTGAAGGAAGTTCGCTCCTGCCGCGGTTCACTGATGGACCATCAGGGATTCAAAAGGTATGTGGGGGAGGCGGGAGGGAGGTAAAAGTTCTTAGAGTCGGCCGGGACAGGAAGCGGGAGGGATCCCTCCTGTCCCGACCCATCACTGGACCACTAGGTCTTATGGCAGGTCCGACAGTAGACTGCAATAGGTTTGGGATGGGGGGGCAGGTCAGCGCTGACCCAAATATAAACCAGGTCTCCCATTTGTGGGCTATTTTTATGGCCCCAAAATCTCATATTTGAATATACATAGTAACATAGTAGATGACGGCAGATAAAGACCCGAATGGTCCATCCAGTCTGCCCAACCTGATTTCAATTTCAATTTTTTTTTTTTTTTTTTTTTCTTAGCTATTTCTGGGCGAGAATCCAAAGCTTTACCCGGTACTGTGCTTGGGTTCCAACTGCCAAAATCTCTGTTAAGACTTACTCCAGCCCATCTACACCCTCCCAGCCATTGAAGCCCTCCCCTGCCCATCCTCCTCCAAACGGCCATACACAGACACAGACCGTACAAGTCTGCCCAGTAACTGGCCTAGTTCAATCTTTAATATTATTTTCTGATTCTAAATCTTCTGTGTTCATCCCACGCTTCTTTGAACTCAGTCACAGTTTTACTCTCCACCACCTCTCTTGGGAGCGCATTCCAGGCATCCACCACCCTCTCCGTAAAGTAGAATTTCCTAACATTGCCCCTGAATCTACCACCCCTCAACCTCAAATTATGTCCTCTGGTTTTACCATTTTCCTTTCTCTGGAAAAGATTTTGTTCTACGTTAATACCCTTTAAGTATTTGAACGTCTGAATCATATCTCCCCTGTCTCTCCTTTCCTCTAGGGTATACATATTCAGGGCTTCCAGTCTCTCCTCATACGTCTTCTGGCGCAAGCCTCCTATCATTTTCGTCGCCCTCCTCTGGACCGCCTCAAGTCTTCTTACATCTTTCGCCAGATATGGTCTCCAAAACTGAACACAATACTCCAAGTGGGGCCTCACCAATGACCTGTACAGGGGCATCAACACCTTCTTCCTTCTACTGACTACGCCTCTCTTTATACAGCCCAGAATCCTTCTGGCAGCAGCCACTGCCTTGTCACACTGTTTTTTCGCCTTTAGATCTTCGGACACTATCACCCCAAGGTCCCTCTCCCCGTCCGTGCATATCAGCTTCTCTCCTCCCAGCATATACGGTTCCTTCCTATTATTAATCCCCAAATGCATTACTCTGCATTTCTTTGCATTGAATTTTAGTTGCCAGGCATTAGACCATTCCTCTAACTTTTGCAGATCCTTTTTCATATTTTCCACTCCCTCTTCGGTGTCTACTCTGTTACAAATCTTGGTATCATCTGCAAAAAGGCACACTTTTCCTTCTAACCCTTCAGCAATGTCACTTATATACATATTGAACAGGATTGGCCCCAGCACCGAACCCTGAGGGACTCCACTAGTCACCTTTCCTTCCTTCGAGCGACTTCCATTAACCACCATCCTCTGGCATCTGTCCGACAGCCAGTTTCTGACCCAGTTCACCACTTTGGGTCCTAACTTCAGCCCTTCAAGTTTGTTCAACAGCCTCCTATGAGGAACTGTATCAAAGGCTTTGCTGAAATCCAAGTAAATTACATCTAGCATATGTCCTCGATCCAGCTCTCTGGTCACCCAATCAAAAAATTCAATCAGGTTCGTTTGGCACGATTTACCTTTTGTAAAGCCATGTTGCCTCGGATCCTGTAACCCATTAGATTCAAGGAAATACACTATCCTTTCTTTCAGCAACACTTCCATTATTTTTCCAACAACTGAAGTGAGGCTTACCGGCCTGTAGTTTCCTGCTTCATCCCTGTGACCACTTTTATGAATAGGGACCACATCCGCTCTCCTCCAATCCCCAGGAATCACTCCCGTCTCCAGAGATTTGTTGAACAAGTCTTTAATAGGACTCGCCAGAACCTCTCTGAGCTCCCTTAGTATCCTGGGATGGATCCCGTCTGGTCCCATCGCTTTGTCCACCTTCAGTTTTTCAAGTTGCTCATAAACACCCTCCTCCGTGAACGGCGCAGAATCTACTCCATTTTCTCGTGTAACTTTGCCAGACAATCTCGGTCCTTCTCCAGGATTTTCTTCTGTGAACACAGAACAGAAGTATTTGTTTAGCACATTTGCTTTCTCCTCATCACTCTCCACATATTTGTTCCCAGCATCTTTTAGCCTAGCAATTCCATTTTTTATCTTCCTCCTTTCACTAATATATCTGAAAAAAATTTTATCTCCCTTTTTTACATTTTTAGCCATTTGTTCTTCCGCCTGTGCCTTCGCCAACGTATCTCTCTCTTGGCTTCTTTCAGTTTCACCCTGTAGTCCTTTCTGCTCTCCTCTTCTTGGTTTTTTTTATATTTCATGAACGCCAACTCTTTCGCCTTTATTTTCTCAGCCACTAGGTTGGAGAACCATATCGGCTTCCTTTTTCTCTTGTTTTTATTGATTTTCTTCACATAAAGGTCCGTAGCCATTTTTATCGCTCCTTTCAGCTTAGACCACTGTCTTTCCACTTCTCTTATGTCCTCCCATCCTAACAGCTCTTTCTTCAGGTACTTTCCCATTGCATTAAAGTCCGTACGTTTGAAATCTAGGACTTTAAGTATCGTGCGGCCGCTCTCAACTTTAGCCGTTATATCAAACCAAACCGTTTGATGATCGCTACTACCCAGGTGAGCACCCACTCGAACATTAGAGATACTCTCTCCATTTGTGAGGACCAGATCCAATATCGCTTTTTCCCTTGTGGATTCCTTCACCATTTGTCTGAGCAGAGCCTCTTGAAAGGCATCCACAATCTCCCTACTTCTTTCCGATTCCGCAGACGGAACATTCCAGTCCGCATCCGGCAGGTTGAAATCTCCCAACAGCAGAACCTCCTCTTTCCTTCCAAACTTATGGATATCCACAATCAGATCCTTATCAATTTGCTGCGATTGAGTCGGAGGTCTGTAGACTACACCCACGTAGATAGAAGTTCCATCTTCTCTTTTCAGAGCAATCCATATCGCTTCTTCCTCTCCCCAGGTCCCTTGCATTTCGGTCGCTTGGATATTGATCTTTACATAGAGAGCTACTCCTCCACCTTTATGACCATCTCTGTCCTTCCTAAAAAGATTATATCCCGGTATGTTTGCATCCCATCCATGTGATTCACTGAACCATGTCTCTGTGATAGCAACAATATCTAGATCTGCCTCTAATATCAGGGCTTGCAGATCATGAACTTTGTTGCTTAGACTGCGAGCATTTGTGGTCATCGCTTTCCAGCTATTTTTCAGCGATAATCTCCTTTTTCGTATGGATTTTTGTGTCGTTTCACTTTCCGTTGCAATACTAAGAAATGAGTTGCTGATATTGCTTATGTTGCAGCCTTTACTACTATTACATCTTTTCTTTTGCCGGGGGTGGTCTCTATAATTGTCCTTCGTACATACACCACCCCCACCTTCTAGTTTAAATGCCTAGAAAAATATTGTCTAAATTTCTCTGCAAGGTTTCTTTTTCCTGCTGTAGTAATATGTAGCCCATCAGTGCAATATAGCTTCTTGTCCTTCCATGTATTTCCCCATCCTCCTATGTACCTGAAGCCTTCTTGATGACACCAGGCTCTGAGCCATCTATTAAAGTCCTCTGTGTTTTTCACTCTTTGCTCTCCTTTTCCATATGCAGGCAGTATTTCAGAAAAAGCTAAAGTCTTTACAAAAGGTTTCACGCCCTCACCAAGCTCCCGAAAAGCTTTCTGTGCTGCAAGTGTGGAGTTGTTGGCCAGGTCATTTGTTCCCAGATGGATAACAACATCAGTGTTAAAATCCTTAGTTTCTTCCTTAATTATAGTCAGTATTTGCCTGGAACTCCTGGTAGCTGAGGATCCTGGAAGACATTTCACTATTTTGGTCTCCTCGCCTTGTGTGCCAAGGTTAATGCCTCTGATGATGGAATCCCCCAACAGTAATAGTTTTCTGTTTTTGGCTTTTTTATTTGTACTTAGGGTGCGCTTGTTCTCTTGAGTTACCTTCATTGGTTCCAGTCCCACCTCCCTTCTGTTTTCCTGAGTATCGCAGTGCACTAGTGGAGCGAAGGAATTCTGTAGAGGTAATATTAGTGAAGGTGGATGTTTCTGTGTTACATGTCGCAATCTTCCTGAGCCTACTGTGACCCATTTATTCCTGGGCTGTTTTATTCTTTGAGGTAGAGGTGGTAAGTTGGTATGATTTTGTGGAGTGATGGAAGCTGCTTTAATTGTATTCAATTCCTGTTTAAGTTTGCAGAGCTCCTCCTTAATACTGGCAAGTTGAAGACAGATGGGGCAAGCCTTAAGCCTCCAAATAGTATGTCTTGGAATTAAAGCACCACAGTGATTGCATAGAATAAAGGTCATCTTGATTGGTTGTGAAGTGACTTGATTTGAGTAGTCCTGATTATATGGGTCTCTATATATGAATAGTGGTCCCTGGGGTTGGTGGGACTATAAGTAAGACTACTAGTAAGGCAGAAATATAGGCTCTATACCACCTAAAACGCAGTATTTTAAACAAAACTGCAGGTTCTATCAGTGCTACCCTAAAACACAGGATTTATAACAGGATTTTCCCCACCCTAGTCACCCTGAGCCACAGGCACCAGAAATATAGGCTCTATACCACCTAAAACACAGTATTTTAAACAAAAAATGCAGGCAGAGGAATTAAGATTTAACAGAGGACAGAAAAGGGTTTATTTTTTTGTGCTTTTTTATATATTTTTTTAGTAAGAAACAGGGAGGAGAAGAGAAATTAAGCAGATATAATGCTGAAAACCAGTGAAAAGAGCAGAATATGAAATGCTGAGTAACTTAGCTTTTAGAAGTTCACAGGGCAGCCTTGTTTCAGCAATGTATGGTAGCTATCATAGAAACATAGAAAATGACGGCAGAAAAGGGCCATAGCCAACTCAAAGAAGTGTGCAGAAGATTTAATGGCTGAGCATAAGACGGTGGCTCTAATGACAAGTCTGAGGAAGTATAGAAAGGGTAGTTTATTCTTCTGCGACAACATCTGTAAGGATGTAATGGTTGCTCTTGTTTTTTTGCCTTCAAGCTTATGGTACCCACCAACTTCTTTAGTACTTTCCATGAAGAGCAAGGGTAAAAACAAAATAAAAATTAATAAACAAATCAGTTAGGGTGATGGTTCTGCACTACGGGCAGGTCTAGCTGCATGCAGGTCTAAGCAGATAAAATTTGGCAGATATCTGCACATGTTCTGGAATGCTATTCTGCACATTAATATCAACATCCCAAAATTTTTTTTGTGCAGCAGAATAACATCCAGCCAGTGGTGTAGCCGGGGTAAGTGGCGCCTGGGGCGTTGGTGCCTCTTTCACGCCCCTCTTCCATATCCCACTGCTGCCCGCGTGTGCCCCTTCCTCATCCCTTCCTACCTGCTACCACACTTCACGCTACACAACCCCACATGAACAACCAGAAACCGAAACATCTTTACATACCCAAAGATCTCAGGCTGCAAATACAAATCCTTTCTGGACAGAACCTTCATGTTCCAAGCAAGCAGACAGCAATCCTGGCTGGGAAACTACATAAATAGAGCCAGGCAGACCTACCAGCGCATTTC